>NC_071583.1:19323819-20004300 GCF_024509145.1 Vidua macroura
GAGCGAGGAGTGTTTCAACTGGATGGAAGGAGGAAAACAGAAGGTGGTAAAACTCATGGAGGTTCTCTGGAAGATCATTCTGGGATGTCTGCTCAGGCTAACAGAAAGCAGATTTTGAACTACAGGAACAGACAGAACGTTGAAGACAGTGAGTGACAGGTTGGCCAAAGAGCACAGTAAATGATCATTATCAACTGGGCCAATGTGGCTGCTTCTTGCATTTATAAACATATTCTTTATCAAAGGTTAATGCTTAACAGATGGCCCCAAGACACAGTAAATAATTTCTCCCTCCCTTACTTCCTACATAATTTATTAAGTACTTTCCTGATTCTTCTAAAGTATCACAGGAGTTCAAGTGTGCTTTTGCTTGTCGAGCAGCATAAATAATGACTAAGTGCATCCTCCAGATGATACCTTCCTTTACAAAAACAGAAATGTCACTTTTGCAGCAAAATTCCATAGAATTTCCCAGCAGTGAAACTGGACCTAAAGACTGTGCTAAATGAATCTTAACCAACTGTGTCTGAACCCTGTCATCTCAAATGGCAAACAATAACATACATTCCTGTAGGCTGGCAAATCACAACACTTGCTCCTAAAAACATTTATTGAAACAGCCTTGCAACTTAATCCATGCAGTTTTTGCCAAAAGCAACATCTCTGTGGCAGTGTATTTCAATTTAAAGTGATAGTCATAGACAGGGCAGGCAGGATAAACTGCTCCATTCAAATGTTTCCCTACACAATTTTCAGAGAATGAGGAATCCCTCTTTTTTGGGAACAGAGTATTCCCATTTGCTGCAGGTTATGAGTGTCAAAGGAGTTGACAGAGAGCTACATTTTCCTCTGGATAACAAAGAATATTGCTTCCAATAGCTCTGCTTTTATCTGTGTAGCAAAGTTATTAAATCCCCAGTCAGGAGACAGGACAGTTAACAAGTCACAACTTTGTATTACTGGCAATTTGGCCAGATCATGACACAAAATACATTTTGGGCCATTCTGAAAGGAATGCAGTTTACAGCCATGAGGCCTGAATCAAAGCCAATAATCTTGATAACATATGGGCTGCAAAAGCTTGTAAATGAAGAAGTGCAATGGTACATAAAGAAGTATTTGTTGTAAAAGGAATGTGTTTTCAACTGTTCCTTCTCTCCTGCTACTTTCTGAAAGTTATACTGAGAAAGAAAAACTATGGCATAGAGGAAAAAACACTTTATGTAAAACACTATGAAATGACAGCATAAAGTAGGCATTAAAGACAATTAGCTCACAGGAAGTAATTCATCAAAAGAAAAAATCTTTTGTTATTACTAGCCATGATTTATGGACTTGGACTTAGGAATGTCCTTGCCTATCATTATGTAAAATCTCGGTTCCAGCATTTTATAAATATCTTTTCTTACAGTGACATAACAGTTATAAAACGTTTTTGTTCTGTTTGCCAGATTTTTTCTATCACCCAAAGAACAATTTTATCAATAGGACTTTAATCACTATAAGTGATTAACATCACTTCTGAGTGATTAACAAGACCAACTTTTAGGCACTACACTCCAGGATTTAGGCAGCTAGGAAGGATGGCTCTTAGAGAAAACAGCATGCCACAATTTCAAAGAGCATGTACTAGAACATTTCTTTAAATGAAGACACCCTGCAGACATTTCACAAAGCTGATCTCTTTCTAGATGAAGTTTAGTCAGAAGCAGCAGTGTATGGAACACGTGAGACACTTGAAAGAGCACAGCTGCAAGGTGCAAAGAATGCCTCAAGTCTCAGAAATAATTTTTAAAAAGTTATTTGCAGCACCATAACCGTCAGTATTCCAACAAGCATCTTTTTCCCTTACCAAAAAAAAAAAAAACCAAAACCAACCAATCAAACAAACAAACCCCCCCCCAAAAAAAAACAAACAAAAAAAAAAAAAAAAAACCAAAACAAAAACAAAAACAAAAAAAACCAAAAAAAAAAAAACACACCCACATCAAAAGAAAGTGAGACCTAAAATCCTTGGTTCCAAATGTTTCAGAAACATTACGTAACTGTGATGGGAACATCTGAAGTTTGAAACAGAAAGGGCACATTTAACCTTAAATTACTTCAGTCTCAAAATAAGTGTTGTTGGGTTTTAGTACTACCCTTAGCTAGACTAAAAATCAAGTTCAGGCCACTGGGGTGGTGGATCAACTTTTTGTAGACAATTTGTTTTGAAGGAATTTCTAAAGATGAGCCTCTAAAACATTACAACAACAAGAATTTTCTCATTCCTGCACCACTGTTTGCTAAATAGAAAACAATACTGTCCTGAGGAGCATAAACCCCTAACAGAATCAAAGCAGCAAATAGCTGGCCTGGTTTTGTGAGGCAAAAAGTGCAAGCAGTGTGCGTAAGGGAGCTCAAAAAGTGCAAGAAAATGCTTCCTTATTTCCTGTTTCCAAAAGCAAACCTAACCCAGGTTAGATGGGCTGCTCTAAATCTCAACTGGAAAAGTCTGATTTAAACTTCACACACCCCCCACACCTTAACTGACCAAACAAAAAAACCCTCCAAGCAAATGCTTTCATATTCAGGCTGTGTCCCTGACCCAGCAGCTGACAAAAGTGTCTGTAAGGTCAATCAGCAAGTGTTGGATTAACTTCCCTAAAGTAATACTTAAAATACTCTTCAATATCTGCATCCCTCTTTTTTTTTCTGAGTGGAAGTACAGAACAGCCCAAAGAAAAAGAAAGCTTCAAGACCTTGCACTTTCTGCCCTGTTTTTGGTAAAACACTTAGAAATAACACACAGGTTTTGTTACAGCCAGGCTACTAATCCTGGAATATCCAGGTGTAAGCAGTGACAATATTAAAAAGCACACCTGGGAAGCCCGGCTGATTTCCTGGGGTACTCCTGAAGTCCCTGGCACCAGGAACAGACACATTTGTCACTTTCTATGTGCCCAGCATTTAAACAGAGGCAGGTTTCTACCTTAAAGGAGACGCCCCACTCCTCACTTGCCAGGAACTGTGGAACGGGCACCAACAGCTCAAACACAAAACCCGAGTTTGCTTTTCAGCTCCTCAGCCGCAGCCAGGCGTGACAGGGAAAGGTGTGACACTAGCAAGGAAATAAACACTGCTGCAGGGTACGGCTATGGAACTGCTAATCCCTCTCTTTCCTCTGTTTTCTGCAACTTTCTCACCCTAATACTCACCAAAGTTAATTTACAAGAAAAAACCAACAGAGGACTTTGACACCTACTTTGGTAAACACAGGGCAAAACTTAACCACGTCACTGTATTTGTGTGTCACCATAAGCTTTACAATTCCATCATCTTCCTCCAGGCAGTGACTGAATTAAATGCTTTTTAGTCTAACTGGGGGTAAGGATAGCTGCACGACCCCATTCTGGAGGGGCTGGTGAAGGGATTGATCCCAGTTTAAAGCATCTATTATAAACCATAGATGCTTTAAACATTTTATCCCCACTGTTCACTTGCACTCCTCCTGTGCTCAGAGGGTGACAACAGTTGCAGGGAATCTGTGCTACTGAGAATCTGAGGATAGATCCACGGGGCACAGGTCCTGGGCTCTTTCTAACCCAGCAACCAGCTGATTTCCTCCAGCATGAGAAAAAAAAAAAAAAAAAAAAAAAAAAAAAAGCAGATGTCAAATTTAGAGTTTATTAGTTCTATAAAGAAGAACTGTAAAAAACGGCACTTCCTGCGACACCCTGTAAACGGTGTCTTAAGAAAACAGCATGCCTAATTTAAGAACCTTCTCTCAATCTGCCCGTTCCGCATCCCTTTCTGGAAACACAGCGGTTCAGCTGAGCTTGCTTCTGGCTTGTAAACAGAGGGCGGCCAGAAAGAAGCCTGAGCAAAGAGCGGCGCCGCTGCTGCTGCAGCGCAGCCTGAGCGAGGGCTCGCCCCGGGCTTCGGGCGGAACCGGCCCGGCCCGGGCCTGGACGCGCTCGGTGCCGCCCGGCCCGTTCGAGCAGCGCCTCCGGGCAGCCGGGAATCCCGGCCCGGGCCCTGGCTGCGGGCACGGCCGGAGCGAGCCCCGCCGGGCCCAGCGCCGCTCACCTTCACCCGCTTGCCCTGGATCTCCAGGCTCTTCATGGTGAAGTCCACGCCGATGGTGCTGCCCTGGCGCTCGGAGAAGGCCCCGGTCTTGAAGCGCTGCACCAGGCAGGTCTTGCCCACGCTGGCGTCGCCGATCAGCACCAGCTTGAAGAGGAAGTCGTAGCTCTCCTCGGGGTCGGGGCCGGCGCCCAGCGCGGCCACTCCGGGCATGGCGGGGCGCGCTGCGGCCGAGGGCAGCCGGCTCCGCGCAGCGCCTGCCGCCGGCCCCGCGCCTGCCGGGCCCGCTCCGCCCGGCTCCGGGCCCGCCCCTGCCCGGCCCGCTCCGCTCCGCCCGGCTCCGGGCCCGCCCCTGCCCGCTCCGCTCCGCTCCGCCCGGCTCCGGGCCCGCCCCTGCCCGCTCCGCTCCGCTCCGCCCGGCTCCGGGCCCGCCCCTGCCCGGCCCGCTCCGCTCCGCTCCGCCCGGCTCCGGGCCCGCCCCTGCCCGGCCCGCTCCGCTGCGCTCCGCCCGGCTCCGGGCCCGCCCCGGCCCGCTCCGCTGCGCTCCGCCCGGCTCCGGGCCCGCCCCGGCCCGCTCCGCTCCGCCCGGCTCCGGGCCCGCCCCGGCCCGCTCCGCTGCGCTCCGCCCGGCTCCGGGCCCGCCCCTGCCCGGCCCGCTCCGCTCCGCTCCGCCCGGCTCCGGGCCCGCCCCTGCCCGGCCCGCTCCGCTCTGCCCGGCTCCGGGCCCGCCCCTGCCCGGCCCGCTCCGCCCGGCTCCGCCCGCGGCCGGGCTGTGAGGGCTCCGTGCAGGGCTCGGTCGCTGCCCCGGGACACCCGGTCCGGCCGCGGGTCCCTGTGTGGCGGTCCCAGCGCCCGAAGCCACGGTGCGTGGGCCAGCACGCGGGAGCGGCTCCGCTGGTGCCGATGAGGCATTAATCGCTGCCTGGGCGGAGGACCCGCACATGCCGATGCTCGTCCGCATCCTCGCCGCAGTGACAGATTTTTGTGTTGTGTTCTGCTGGTTTTGATATTCCTTTTACAGCAGTACACAGGTGCTGTTGCCGCTCGGCCTCCCGGGAAGCGCAGCTGGCTTGCCTCGCTGGCTTTGCACTTTCAGGTCGGAGCGGGCTGTGGTTCGTTTCCACAGGCACAGGCCAAGGCTCGGGGCTATGGCTTTTCACCCTTGCGAGGTCCTGTGCTGCTGAGAGACGGCTTTGGAGCTGTTAACATCCAGCTACGTGTCTGACATGTGCACATGGACGTGTGTGACTGTTGCATCACACACTGCTTCTGTGTATTAATGTAAATACATCCCAAGAGTCTGGGATTACTTGTTTCAACTGCTATCTGGGCTATCTGCAGAGCAAAGTGCTCTTTAACAGGTACTCTCCTTTAGGTTATGTGAAAAATCAAGATGCTTATAAAAATAAGATGACTAATTAAATACATTGACAGAGCACATCTTGTCATTCTGTTCTTTTTACCAAAGATCAGCTAAATTCCATCCTCATCGTTTCAGGTTATAAAACTGTGAAATGAAACTGTTTTATGGCAAAGAGTGAGAGTTAAATTGTCCTGTAGGTAGTTGTGCAGGAGGAGGGCAATCTGATTATCTCTCTGAGCCAGCACAGCCAACCAGGCCAGCTTGGCTTGAGTTGCCTCTGAACTCAATCTATTTTTGGGTGGCTTCATGATTATTTCTTTTCAGGTCTGAATATATTTTTTTGGTGATCCATGGTTGCCTTCCAGCCAAGAGCAGAGGTTTGAGTACTCAGTCAGGCTGGACCAAAAGCTTTCTGTTCCTGCAGCCCTGAATTAAGGAGGGCACTGCATCCTTGGATATTGACCAGCCAGGACAGAAAAGGTGTTAAAGAGATAATCAGACATCACTGTGTGTATGCTTTCATGCTAATTATATTTTCAGAGCTGAGCAAAACACTTAGATTAGGTAGGAGGAAGCATTGCTAGAGATGTCAGTCTTTAATATTTATAATTCATTGTATCCCATCATTTTAATGGAAAACTAAAGGTGCTATTTCTGTGAAGATAATTTAAAAGCAGCTATTTCATTATCCTTGCTAGAGATCATTGCAAACATTTTTCTATTAGCTATTATTGTTGCTGCTTGTCACCACGAGCCTTTAACTGCTTTTAAAATAAAGAACTCCTCAAACAAAACCCACAAATTGTCACATTATATTGTTAAGCTTATGTGAGGGATCTGTGATGAGCTCTCTCACACTGTGAAAGCTCTGAGTAGTGGTTTGAGTGTTAAAATATTTGGTTTTCTTTGATTAATCCCCAGACTCCATTTGGGTTAACACCTCTTTCATGCAAAGGTAAAACAGGAGAAACAAAACGGGTTTGAGTAAATTCCAATTTGTATCTGGCTGTATTTGAGAGTGGTTCACCAGAGAAGAGTAGAAGGTGTTAGAACACTTCTGTAGCAGTCTCTTACTTAGTACTACTGTAGCAGTACCTAGAAAACAGTACTAAAACCTGTGAGAAAACCCCTTAAACTGGCCTTGGTCACAGTTTCCTGTTCTCTCCGTTCCACAGGGGAAGTGAAATTTTACCTCCACCAAGCCGAGCTGCCGAGCCCTGGGTGCAGGTGGAAAGTTGTTGGCAATTCCCACATTGGATTTGGGGGTAGGGCTGGGTTATGGTTCAAAGCAGCTGCTGGAGACTTGAAGTTAAAAAGGAAAGTAATTAAGTTCTGACCTTCTAAATAATCACCTACGGTGATGTCAGATGAAACAGAAAAAACACAAGGGAGATCCTAAGATCTGTCCCCCAGTCTCCTGCAGCACCAAGGAGCCAAGGGCAGGGCTTCCAAGAAAATTCAGAAACTCTGTGAGGACACAGTGAATTTACTGAATTCTCTGCAGCAGCAAGCATTCATTCCCACTGGGGATGTAGAACAATCACCAAAATTGTTCATGAAAACCAAGATGACTTGAGTTATGGCTTGGTGGGCATATTGCTTATACTGTGTTCCAAGAGAAATTTTCCAGCAAATTTCAACATTTTGTATTTACAATGCAGGCATGTCATTTGATGTGGTAATGCTCCTTTTGTGGGACAGCCTTTCCCTGGTTAGATTTTGGTTGAGAGAATGTTTAAGCATCTGTAGTTCTTGATATAATTTTATGGCCGCTGATTTTACAGCTGAGTCAGCTGGAATGGACTGAGTTCTTTCAGACACAAAAGTAGTGATATATTGTAATTTCTTTTTAAAGAGAGCTATTTGTTAAATATTTAAAGATCACCTTTTATAATAAATATAATGTATATAATATATGCATATATACAATATATATATAATATATAATATATAATATATAATATATAATATATGCAAAAAGCTACTTATTTGGGGTTTTTTGGTTGGGTTTTTTTTTTTTAAAGTAATAAAACCATGTTCCCGCACTGAGCATTACCTGACATAGCCCATAGATTTGATGCATAAATTCTTAGTCATGCACATTAAATTATACATATTCTGTGTCTCTTGAGTTTCTGAAAGCAAATTGCTCTTGTACCAATCTTATAATATTTTTAATATTTAGAGCTTTCCTTCTTGAGGAGAGTACCTGAGTGTTTATGTTTACAGAGAGACAACATTTTGTCCTGTCTGTTGATGAGGTGTGGAGCTTTTAACCCACAAAGGGCTGACACAAATGGATGGGTGTTCTGAAGCCCACCACCAGTGAACAGATATTCCTGCTGTACAGGAATTCCTGCTGGCAGCCTCTCTTGGCCATGTTTGTGTTGTGTGTCAGCAGGAATTGGGGAGCAGCACATGGACAGAGATGCTCTTTAGGGTGATGGTAAGAATTGGGTTTAATTGGGAAGTTCCACATTGTTACAGTAGGGTTTTCCTTCTGTGCTCTCCTCCACCCTCAACCCTTTGTCCTCCCGAGCAGCAGTGGTCCCAGCACTTGGAGGACTCCTGGAATCTCACAAAGTGATGTCACTTAGACCTGTTCTAGCAGAAATTTTGCCTCTGCCTGGTGTCCTTTTTCTGTAGTAGCACAGGTGGCACCAGAACTGTTGAGTTATAAGGAAGTTACTGACAAATAAACAGGGATGAATTCAGTCTCCAAAGCTTCTCCAGCCAAGGATTTGTACTGAGTACTCCTAAGCCTGCAGAGCCTACCCGTGCTATGAGAAAAATAGAAAATGTCTCCCTCGTGGTGACTCCTAGCAGTGAAATAGTTTCTGTTCTGCAGCTGCTCAGCAAAGTGTGTGACTTTGTGATGTGTGACGTGCTCCTCACCCTGCGCGGGTGTCACTTTTGTTATCACCCAAGTTCCAGAACAAGCTGGGAAGAACAAAAATTGTAATTGTATTCATGAAGTTTTCCAAGTTAGGCATTTTGAATGTTAGAAACCACCAGCTATTTCCAGTTCCTTTCAGATGACTCAGTTGTGGAGACTGGCCTCTTTGTCGTTTGAAATGCTATATTCATATACACAGCTTAATCATCTTCTGAATGAATGAAGTGCAAATCCTCATCTGCTTGGCTTCTGCAGGCTTTTATCAATCTTAGTCACCCATCCTTTTCTCCTTGTCTGTGCTCTGTAGAGGATGGAAGGCAGTCATTGCAGGGGTTTTATCTCACGGGGTGTGAGGACACACACCACTCCAGAGCCATGCCAATTACAGAAGTGATTTCTTAAACCCAGCTGGAAATCATTCTCACACACTAAAGAGTGGCTGATGAGACCAAACCCCTCGGTTTATTTGGCCAGTCCTCACAGCCAGTCCCGTTGTTTTGGGTACCTGTGTATCCCTGAGCTCCTTGGGGACCTGCATCACCTTGTTGGAGCTGCACCTTCAGGAGAGCAGGGTCAGGGAGTTTTTGGATACCTTTAGCAGCATTTGCACCCCCCAGGACTCCTGCCTGGCATTTCCAGTGCAGCCAGTCCCACAGAGCAGAAGGGTGCACATGAACTGGGATTTACCAGCTGGCTTGAGGCTGCATGTCCATGAAATACTGCACAAAGTGCTAAAGACTCAGTAAAGAAACACCTGGATGTTTGCAGTATCTGCTGGTTCTTTATTCTTTTTATCAGACATCCAAAAATCTGGGCTTTCATTCTCCTCGTGTCTGTTTGGGATCCCCAATGTTGTCACAATAGTTGGAATATTTGATGGTAATTTTCCCTGGTACAGATTACTGAGGGAGCTCAAATTGTTTTAAAACAACTTGATAAAAAAATATTTGGGCCTTTAAAAATTATGATGCAGCACATCAGTTAGGTAGGGGAATGGTAGCGAAAAAGACCCACAAAGAGATTTGATTTCATTATTTTGTTTTACCTAATATACTTTTTTCCTTTTTTGTTTTATCATGCATTGATAGGATGAAGTCATAGTACAAAGTTGTTAGTAGAATTTGAATTTACGTTAAAGTTCATCATCCCTTTAGGAGAACAGAAGGAATAAAACCTCAGTCAAGTTTCAATATAAATATTGAGCTGTGACTTTGGGAGTTGTAGTAGCAGAAAATTCCAGAAAATTCCATGTCTAAAAATGATTAATCACAGTGAAGAAAACAAATGGAGATTGTATTGCCCAGTGTCCAGAATTATAATGACTCCATGTTTCTGCCAATTGAAAACACTTTGTGTCTTGCACCTTCTGACACTTCAGGACAGAAAACTTGTATGGAAACTCTGGGAAGAGCTGACAGTAATTGGCAGCTTGTTTAGAAAATCTCAGCCCATCACTTGGAAAGAGTGACAAATTTCAGGGAACTTCTGTCCCTGCTGAATTCAGCAGCCACTAGGTGCCAATGTTGGTCCAGTTTCAGAGCAGTTGGACAAAGCAGTGATGGGAGGCAAAGGAATCCCTTTGGGAGCTCTGAGTTTTTGCTGTGCACAGTTTGTGTCCTTTCATTGCCCCTTTCACAGAATTCATACAGAATTCACAGAATGACCAGGTTGAAGGGACCTTCAAGATCATCGAGTCCAACCCATGCCCCAGTACTTGAACTAAAGCCTGGCACCCAGTGCCACATCCAGTCTTTTTTTAAACCCATCCAGGGATGATGACTCCAGCACCTCCCTGGGCAGGCCATGCCAGTACTTTATCACTCCTTCCGTGAAAAGCCTTTTCCTAAAATCCAACCTAAATTTCCCTTGGTGCAGCTTGAGACTGTGTCCTCTCATTCTGTTAGTTGCTGCCTGGAGAAAGAGCCCAACCCCAGCTGAGCACAGCCACCTTTCTTTCCACCAGGTTCACCTGCATTTACAATAGGTGGGTATTTACGAACAGTTTTGATGATCAGGATTTTGCATATAATGCAAAACTAAATAGGATTCTTGTGAGTATAAGTTGTATTTTGTTGTTGTACCCAAATAATCTCAGTAAAATGACTGAGATGTCCTTGCATTTAAAGTTATTCATAATTCCTCCTGGAGATAGTCATTGCATCTTTTCAATTGCAGGACAACTTAGTTTATAAACACATTCCTTGCAGGTATTAGCTGAAATTGAGTAATTTGTTTCCATGATCTGTGTGTTAGTCTGTTTTAAGGTGTGGGCTGCTCACAGAAAGGACCTCTTCACACAGAATCACCAGGTTGGAAGAGACCTTCAAGATCGAGTCCAGCCCTAACACTTCAACTATACCATGGCACCCAGTGCCACATCCAACCTTTTTTAAACACATCCAGGGGTGGTGACTCCAGCACCTCCCCAGGCAGACCATTCCAGAATTTTATCACCCATTCTGTAAAAAACCTTTTGCTAACATCCAACCTAAATTTCCCTTGGTGCAGCCTAAGACTGTGTCCTCTGGTTCTGTCAGTGCTGCCTGGAGAAAGAGCCCAACCCCAGCTGAGCACAGCCACCTTTCAGGAAGTTGTAGAGTGATAAGGTCACCTCTGAGTCTCCTTTTCTCCAGGCTGAACACCCCCAGCTCCCTCAGCTGCTCCTCACAGGGTTTGTGTTCCCAGCCCCTCTCCAGCCTCGCTGTCTCCTCTGGAGGTGCTCGAGTGTGTCAATGTCCTTCCCAAACTGAGGCCCAGAGCTGGGCACGGCACTCCAGGTGTGCCCTCACCAGTGCCCAGTACAGGGGCAGAATGAGCTCCCTGCTCCTGCTGGCCTCACCATTCCCGATCCAGGCCAGGAGCCATTGGCTTTCTTGGCCACCAGGGCACACGGCTGGCTCATGTTTAGCTGGCTGTCAACCAGTGCCCCCAGGTCCCTTTCTGCCTGGGCACTGCCCAGCCACACCATCCCTTCAGGTTGTAATTGCTGCTGGTTTCGTTTTTGTTTTTCCATAAACCAGCTTTTGATAAATGCACCTGAACGTTAAATTACTGGGTTTTGCAGTGTCCTTGCAAACTCGGGGAAATCAATAATACCTTCACTTCTAAATGCTCTGCTGTCTTGAGGGCAACCTTTGGTGGTGTGGCCATTGCCACGACCTTCCTCTGCTTTGCACTGCTGCTGATGGGAGAGGGTTGCAGAGGTCGACTTTATTTGGATGTGTCAGGTTCCTTCTCCATGGCCCTAAGAGGCAATCTATGAATTCTTGTCAAAAAAACTAATTATTAGTTAAGAGGTAAAACTCTTTTGACCCCTAAAGAGGAGACAAGAAAGATGATGCAAGGAGAAAAGGGAGGCTGCAATCTATCCCTGCTGACACTCCCTTCCCTAGGGATCAAGGTCATTTAAGAAAGGGCTTCATTTGAATTTTTTCCCCTTGGACTAAGATGAATGTTCTGTATTTCTGTAGCCCTATTCCTTAATAGTATTCTGAGGGAAGAGGTTTCAATCCACTCCTTCCTGGGGAATGTCTTGACGCAGAACAGCACCATTCAATTTTAATAACTCTGGATTACTAGAGAACTGGATGCTTACTGCTCAGACAAGCCAAGCCAAATGAAATCTGAGCAAAATTCTAAACGCTAACGTTTCTTTTGCCTAAAATGAAGATGCCAGGTCAGGCAGTAGCTGTGACATCACTGGGATGAACATTGGGGAGTGCTGCTGGGGAAGGCACTGCAGAGGCCACGTCAGGAGCAAAGTGCCCCTGGGAAGGAGCTCAGTATAAATAGCAGCCATGTGGCCATTATGCAACTGGAGCAATTTGTTGTCACACACCCATTATTGAGTGTAATCTGAATTTCATTGGAGTCAATCTAATGGCAAAATATTTACGTGGGTTCCAGCAACAGAGCCACAGCACTTTGGGAAATTGTTTTGTGCTCTGGAGACAAAAGGTATTAAGATAAAGAAACTTAGCATTGATAAGCATTACAGTAAACTTAGCACCATCAAAGGAGTCATTAGGTAGGAATTGTTAATATTTCATCTGTTGGCAGTGAAACTAAAATCCTGTAATTCAGGTATAAATCATAACATGCAAGTGTGTGGGCCTTAAGAATCCAGGAAGAACAGCAGTTTTGAGAAGCCTCAAACTCTATTTTAATAATTCCCCAAACAGTGCATTTAAACATAAACCAGCATGAGAACGAATGTGTATTGGCTAATTAATTTAGAATATAATAGTGGCAGCACAAACAGCCAAGAGGCTGTTTCACTGCATTCGACATGTGTTTTGTACATTGAATTAGTGTTTAGTTCTTACAGTTTACGTTTACTAGTTCAAAAATAGAAGAAATTTCCTGTTCCCCTGAGGGAATCCCTATTTTTTTCTTGTCCTGTTAGGCTAGGAATAGTCTTGGTTTTCTGCTGTTTGAAATTTTTTCTAGGGTGAGTTTTTCTCTTTTTATTGGATGAGTTATTTTAGTAGTTTTTAATGCAGTTCCATATCTGGTCAGTGCAAGCAGAAGGTGTGCAAATAAAATGGAAAATTACAGTCATTATGTCACATATCTCTTATGACTTAGCTGGGGTTTAACTGAACAGAAAGAAATATTTTACTTTGTATTACTTATTTTCTGTGTAGTTAAATTCTTTGAAAGGGAGCACTAAATCTGAATCCTTAAATGCACAGCCACTAAACCAAATAATAAATACAGAACAAGATGGTTACCTTTGCAATGTATTTTGTTCCTAAGAGCAAAGCTGTGTTTGGTCTCTAGTATGAATTTAGTGTGAATTGATTTTACCTAGGTTGCTGAGCAAACCTTAGGACAGGTTTACAGTCAAAATCCTCTCAGGTTAGATAGGAGTGTGAGCCCATGGAGATGTGTAAATTCAAATCTACTTCCTACACTCACTTACAAATAAGAGAAGACTGTCAGAACAGAAAAATGCCACATATCCACCTCATGGAGATGCCCAGAGCTCCTGGGAAAGGCTGGGCTGATTCTCAAAGCATGGGTGAAATAAAAAGCTGTTTTCAGATTTCTTCCTCTTTACTTGGTTGGTGGGGGAAAAGAAAAAGCTGTCAAGTACACTTAGGTCTCATTCATCATTTAACCTTCACCTGCAGGAGCTGAAACACGAGAAATGTATGTTCTTAAAATACCAACATCCTTGGAACACGGGACCGGGCAGAAACCATGCAAATTCAGTGACTCCACACCGCTGGCAGGTACGTTTTAGTGAAAATATTGCAATTTTACTCTGAATAAGCATCTCTTCTAAAATAACTTACATCACAGGCATGCACTTTTGCTCCTCTGTTGCAAGCAGATGCTCCTGCCAGGGCAGGAGGGCTCGAGCTGGCTCCATTCCCCAGGCCATGTCATTTCCTACACTGTCCAGGTGCCCAGCCCTCCCTGGCAGTGGCACTTGGACTGGAGCTGCTGGCAGTTGCCACTGCCCTGTGCAGGCAGGAGGAAGTTATTTTCCATTAAAAATAAAAATAAAATAAAAATTTAAAATGTATTTAAAAGCAGCCATATCAAGTGCCACTGTTTTTCCCACTTGCTCAGCTCCACCCTTGGCACTTTTTGGGCAGCTCCTCCCCAGGCTCCCCTGCTCCTGCTGTGCTTTCCCAGGAGCTCCAGTGGCCCCAGCAGCTGCTGCTGCCCAGGGCCAATCGTGCTGCTGCTTACTTTCTGGATTTGGAAATCCTTCTGTCTTATAAACGAGCAGAAGAGCTTCAATTCTTTCAGTTCTGGCGCAGAAAAGAGTATTTGTAGCTGATTTCAGCAGTCAGCCCCAGAGTGGCTGCACCCAGAGGAGCGACATCAGTGCTGCAAAGCCAGAGAGCTGGAGTCGAAAAGGCAGAGCCACTTTTATTTCACTGGGCAGAGCTGGGCTGGTTTATTCCATTGGGCAGGGCTGATTTATTCCATTGGGCAGGGCTGGTTTATTCCATTGGGCAGGGCTGATTTATTCCATTGGGCAGGGCTGGTTTATTCCATTGGGCAGAGCTGGGCTGATTTATTCCATTGGGCAGGGCTGATTTATTCCATTGGGCAGGGCTGGTCTGGTTTGTTCCATTGGGCAGGGCTGATTTATTCCATTGGGCAGGGCTGGGCTGGTTTGTTCCATTGGGCAGGGCTGATTTATTCCATTGGGCAGGGCAGGGCTGGTTTATTCCATTGGGCAGAGCTGGTTTGCTCCATTGGGCAGGGCTGATTTATTCCATTGGGCAGGGCTGGGCTGGTTTGTTCCGTTGGGCAGGGCTGGTTTGCTCCAGTGGCAGGGCTGGTTTGCTCCATTGGCAGGGCTGGTTTATTCCATTGGGCAGGGCTGGTTTGCTCCATTGGCAGGGCTGGTTTGCTCCATTGGCAGGGCTGGTTTATTCCATTGGGCAGGGCTGGGCTGGTTTGCTCCATTGGCAGGGCTGGTTTGTTCCATTGGGCAGAGCTGGGCTGGTTTATCCAGCCTGCTTTGAGCTGAGGCAGCATGGTTCTTAGGGAATGAGCTGCCTTGTGTTCCAGGGAGCTCCAGAGCTGGCTGTTAGCACATTAACATTCATATTAATCATAATAATCATGTTCTGTCAGGATGGTGGCCCTGTAGCACAAAGGAGAGCAGCACTTTGTGATGATGGAGCCTTGCAAACTGCTCTGGTGCATGAGCTCACACCTGGAATAAACTCTAACTAAAGCCTGGCAGAAGGCAAGCAGGAAGCTGAACAGAAGTCATTCATCTTGAGCAATGCTGTTTGCTCCAGTCTTAACAAA
This sequence comes from Vidua macroura, assembly GCF_024509145.1. NCBI lineage: Eukaryota > Metazoa > Chordata > Aves > Passeriformes > Viduidae > Vidua > Vidua macroura. Next base: position 19,338,927 of record NC_071583.1, read on the forward strand.
ATACAGAGAATTTATAGGCAAAAAGCTGATTCACATACTATACTATTTAATAAATGAAACCTGCAAATATTCCTCACCTTAACTGAGTTTCAGTCTACACAGAATTGCTGTTCACACAAATTCCTGTTCACACAAACCTTCTCTGTGTGCTACAGTGAGGTTTTGGTCAATAATGCTGACTCTGATGACTTCTCCTGCCCACTGTGGAAGCAAATCTCTTTATTTTATTTTATTTTATTTTATTTTATTTTATTTTATTTTATTTTATTTTATTTTATTTTATTTTATTTTATTTTATTTTATTTTATTTTATTTTATTTTATTTTATTTTATTTTATTTTATTTTATTGTTATCATCCCAGTAGTCACATCTGTGTTCCCAGATTGTGCAAGCAGATACAGCCACCAGTTTGCCCCTTGCAGGCTGGATGCAGTGACAGTTTCTGGGGTGCTCCAAACCCATTTTGGGAGTGCTGCCTGTGTGTTTCACTTTGATAGCTGATGTATTTTCCTGCCTTTGCCCGTTATTAGCAGCTGTGGTGTTAGTTATGCAGTTTGATGGAGTGTGTGGCTAAAGCATGACACAGTGGCCCTGCCAGATAAACACTGAGTGTTGCTTCTGAGCCCTCAGTTAGTTCTAGCTGTCCCCTTTGCAGAGAGGTTTTTTTTCAGATAAAACCCAAATGGATGAAAAGTTATAAATACAAGTCTGTTTTGGTAGAATGTGAACTGCTGCCATGGAAGACATTCCCTCCTCTTTCCTCTTATAAGGACAGAAAAGTTCTCTCAATTTTTTTCCTGTATTTTGTGCATCTTATTTGATGTGTTGGTTGGTGCAAGCAGAAATGTTCACTAATTGCCCATTTTTAATATATTTATACTGTTGAAGCCATGTAGTAAAGCAGTTCACTATTCTATGCATTTCTAGTTTATAGGCACAGAAGAGAGTGATAAGCTTTTAGTCTGAATGATTTATTTCATTTCGGGGAAACAAGAAATATCATGTAGGAAATTCCATGAGAGATGGCAGAGTGCATTTCTTCTGTACTATTCTGCATTCATACAGAATAGTGGTTGTCTTTTAAAAAAATTGAAACGCTCAGTGCAGGGGAAATATTCTAAAATTATCTCCAGAGGACAAGTTCTGAAAATATCTTAGAAATTTAATCAGAAATGTTTAGAGTTGTGAAAGAGATCAAATTTTGGTCAATATGAATGTTCAATAAGCATCCATTATTTCAGTTCCACATAGAATGCTTTATTATTGTTCACCCTTCAGGAAATTCCATAAGATGTAAAATTATTTTGCTGATTATGTTGTCATTACCAGTCCATCTTTAACTGTTTTCAATCAGGGATCCATGCAGTGTCTGGTCTGTATAATCTGGGTGCTTTTGGGGGCAGGAAGCTCCTGAATCTGAGGAAGAGAGGACTGAGTTTTCCTGCACACGGGAATGGTCCTACCAAGCCCCCTGGGACACCAAGAGATGCTGATGGGTTGTGAACTCACAGAGCCTGAGTGAGAAAAGCGTTGTTAAAATAATATCATTGGTGTTCATCTCCATATATTAAAAAGTGTAGGGGTGTAAATCTTCTTTCTGTGAGACCTGAGAATCCAGTGGGAAAATGATTTTAAAAATGTGGAAACTGCTCTTCATATGAGCAGATGGCAGCAGGGTGAAACTTGCCCGTCCAAGCCTCACCAAGCTTCTTTTTGGACAAAAATTAAATCCAACTCGCCTGAGGACCCAGACTTTGGGCTTTTTTTTGCATTGACTATTCAAACCAGTGCTACCAGTGCTTTTGCTTTTTTGTTGTGGAGGAGTTTGGAGTTTCTGCCAGGCTGGTGGCAGGGAAGAGCTCACAGTACCTTGTGGGTTTTGGGGATGTTCCTCCTCAGCCGCCGCCTCCCGAGGCTGAGCTGGCAGACCAGCTTTTTGGAGAACTTCAGAGCCCACGCCACTAAAAGGAGGGTAATTATCGCCCCAGCAATTAAAATGAGGTCTCGCCAGAAGAACTGGAGACACTTGGTTGGGAGAAGCCTGGTACAAACGCCCAGATCATTCCCAGTCAGCTGCCCCAGGGCTTTCATCCGCAGCGCAGCGGGGCTGGCGCACCTGAGCCGGGCGAGCGCGGGTGCGGAGAAATCCTGCAGCCAGAGCTTCAGGTACAGGATGTGACAGTCACAGTGCCAGGGGTTGTCCCAGAGCTGCAGCTCCTGCAGGTGGCCCAGGCTGTCCAGGGCTCCGGCGGGGATGGAGGCCAGGCTGTTGTTGTGCAGGTGCAGGCTGCGGGTCAGGCGCGGCAGGGCGGGCAGGGCGCGCAGCCCCCGCGAGCTGCAGTCCACCCCTGTCCCCCAGGGCTCCCCCAGGGACCAGCAGCTGCACGGGGATGGACAATCCTCGCCCAGCACCGTGGGGAGCAGCAGGGCACAGCCCAGCACGGCCAGCAGCTCCATCTGCAGCTGCACAAACAACAAGTGAGGTTTATTGCCATGGCTCTGAGAGCAGAGCCCCGCAGCAGTTATTTCTCCCCCAGGTTTAGGTTTCTAGAATAAAATCTTTGTGGAAGAGGCTTTACAGTGACTCCTGTGAGCCATGGAGAAGTTTGATAAGAGGATCCATGTTTACCTCTGAAAGAATTTTCTACCAAGGTCGTTGACATAGAAACCAAGAAAGAGAGAAGGATAAATAAGAGAAACCTGCAACTGCCTATTCCAGTAGGCACTTTGCTTGTCTCTCGTGACCAATGAGTAAAGTGTAAACTTAGGAGCTTTGTAAGAATGTCGAAAAGGCATGCATGCTAGAATAAAAACAGGCTTTGAAGCCTTCTGGAAATGGAGGGTGTTGCTTTGTATTGTCTCTGTCTCCACTATGACAAATCTTTAGCTTTCTGTATGTCCCACAGAACCACTCTCCCCATAAACACTGAAGACAGAGCACACTTCTTCCCTCCCCTCTCTGGTTCATTGTTTTCCCTTCATAACTGTACAAAAGATATTATTGATCAAAATTCTGGGGCAGAATGTCACCAGGAGATGATGGGAAAAATCACTTTAGTTTTAGGAAAAGGTTTCTATTCTGCTTCCATATCTTCATAGATCTAGTGTTAAAATTGTGTGTTTAAGCAAGTTTTCAAAATGAAGCTTAAGGGATTGAATAAAATTGTAACTGTCTGAAAATCTTCTTTCTTTCTGAAGCTGAAATACACATCTTAACCATCTCCTGTGTATTTGTCAATGAGTTAACAAATACTCTGTTGTTCCTCTTTGTGTCATGTGCCACCCGTTGCTTATTGTCTTTTCCACATTTTCTTGTATAACTGCCCAGACTGAACTCTACTCTTGACAGTCATAATTTACCTTCTATATTGTGGTTCCACCCACCTCCCCCACCCCCAATTTTTTTTTTTTTTTTTTGCTTGGATGGTTCATTAACCAATTTTTAACATTGGTGCATACACTACATTTTGTTTTGTTCATCCTTAAAGCCTACTGCAGCCATTAAGATAAACTGAAATCTAGGCTTGGGTATTCTGAGTATCTTTGCTCTGAACCCAGATACTAATCTGCGATTTTTCAAGGAGTCTACCAGAGCTCTTTTTCCCAAAGTAAACAGCTTAGAAGGACAGACTACGACAGCTGCCTAAAAGAAGTTAAGTGATACTTCTGGAAAAGACATCTCTTCTGATTAAATATAGAAACAGCAAGAAACCCAAACTGAAACAGAAACAAGAACTGTGGCAGAAATGCAGAAGGGAGAGCTGGGGAGGTGCCTGGCTGACACTTACCCTGTTTGGCCCCTCTTGATCCCTTTCCCTGTGCCTGCAGAAGTGCTGGAGTGTGGATGGCTGAGTGCTCAGAGTCCCCCAGGAACTGTGGCAGATGAGCTTTTTCCTCTGCAGGATGGGGCAGCATCTCAGAGCTGCCATTTATGGTTGTGCTGTGGCATAAAGTGCTTGGGGTGGGTCTTGTGCTTGCTGCAGACAAGAGGAAATGCTTTGGGATTTTTGTTTTGTTCCTAATGAATTTTTCCTATTGCATCTGACAGTATCTGGAAAAACTCATCTGAAATTTGTGGGGTTTTTTATCTCCAGAAAATCTCCATGTATAAAAGTTGAGACACACAAGCCCCAGCAGATGAGGGAGATGAAGTTAGCCTGTGAAATTGATTTTTTCTATATCGGTCAGCCAGGTTTGTTTAATACCTGCCTTCTCACCATTTCAATAAAACTTATAAAAGCACACCATAACATCAAAATAACCATGATAGTCAGGTGACATCATTAAGGGATCGAGAAAGACAGGAATAGAGAAAGGAAATATTAATGCCATTGAAATAGATGAAATTGTGTTGAAGTCACCCAAGATATAGTATTTAACTTGGGTCACCTGTGTTCAGAAATGATAAGTCCAACTAGTGAAAGGAAGATTTCTGAAATATCTGTGTGTTTTCAGCTGCAAAGCCAGTAAATTAGGGTCATACAAGTTTGTAATACAGGTGTACCTGTTCACCTAAACAAAGAATGCCATGTCTGTGTGAAGGGAAAGCAAAAATAGGAGTTACTTTTCACTTTTCATTGGGTATGCAAAGTTTTGGATATAAGTTTTCCTTTGCTTTAGTTACCAGCCATGAACGCAGAGGAATTCCAGTGGCAGCTGGCATTTGGAAACCCATCTGGCTGTGGGTCTGGTGTTCCATTCAGGCCAGTTCTGTGTAGTGTTGGTTTGGGGACAGGCTTGGAGCTCTGTTCTGCTTTTGGAAACGAAGCCCAGGTGAGGTTTCCATGTTGCAGATGTACAGCAGAGCTGTGGTTTTGAGCTGTCCTTTCTTTATAACAGGCTGTTTCTGGGAGGAAAGGCAATTTCTGGTGTGTAAATTATCCTGGCAGCAATGCTTGTTGTCTAATTTTTACTCATTTTTAAAGAACCTTTCTTCATTAGGTCTAATAAGTTACCAGGAGCTGGAACGTTGTTAGGAACTTCCTTAAGAAAATGCTTTATTGTGTATCTCTGCTATTCAGACAGTGCCAGGGGGAAAAGACTGAATTACTTCAAAGCCTTTAGAATTTTGATCTTTTCTATGAGATGAGAAGATGACTCCTCCCTTGCTGAGGTGAGCAGCTCACCTGCCTGGCAGGTGTGGGATGGCTGTGAGGGCACTGCTAGTGGTCCTTCCATCCTCGGGATGGTTCCCCTGCCTTTGGGAAGCACAGCCATGGATTCCATAATTGTCTGTGTGCCCTGTGCCTGCACAGGCTGTGCCTGCACAGTCTGTGCCACTGTGCCTTCAGGAGTGCTGCCATGGAATCAAAACTTCCTGTCACACAGTGAAATCAAATGCTGTGTCCTTCTGCATTGACAACATTTGGAATTCCCTGCAATCCACACTCCCATTCTGTGCTGTCCTCAGAGTTAGTCCTGCATTCCTCCAGGTGTCTCTGGGGGTGACAGATGTGTCCAGCTGTGCCCAGCTGCTCCTGCTGAGTCCCCAGAGCTGTCCCTGGCCAGTGCTCCAGCTCCCTGTGGAGCTGAGGGTGTGCAGGGAGTGGCTGCCAGAAGCACCAGGCATTTGCATTTCTGATTTTAGGGCTGTAGCTTTTTGTAGGCCAAATGAGGATTCTTCATTTAAGAGGATTTATTAAGAGCCAATTTGGGAAAAAAAATATAGTTTTAATCTGCTATAATCTTGTTAGGGTACGAAAGTAATTTTTTTCCACTGAGAGAATCTGTTTGAAGTTTTCGTGAATGGGAGAGGCTCTGTCTTCTCAGTGGAGAGGGATTTCTGGACACTCTTATTTTCCAAACAGCCCTCTCTCCTCACCTCTCCCCTGAAATCCCTTTTCTCTGGACCAGCTTTCTTTGGAGGCCCTGGCTTCTCCCGTGAGTTCTGCGGGGGCTGTGTGTGATTATTCAGGGAGGAAAAGGGCTCAGGGAGATTACTGCTTTCCTCGTGGTTCAGAATAAAAGCTGCAAGCTGGAGATAAATGAGCAGATCAAACGTGTGACCTGCTGAGAGCAGACTCAGCCACAAGTTGCCATTGTCTTTTCTAGTCACTTTTAAGGAGTTCCAGTCATTTATTGCTGACAGTGACCTGTTCTTGACCAAGAAAGGCAGAAGTTTTCTCAAGCACTGTTTCCATTCCCAATGCTGAAAAAACTGCCCACCTCACATTGCCAATGGACGACTTTCATTTGAAATATCTCACCTTGATTAATTCTGTTCTTCTATACTTTCAAATAGGTTGGTGAGAGCAGACTAACCAAAATAGATCTTTGTAATTGGATGTGAATCACTGGTAATTAATGAATTCTATAAATAAGCAAGAAGGATGATAAAAAATCAATCACAAAATTCATTTTCACATCAAGGAATATTGCTGGCAGAAATGAATTAAAGAAAAACTGTGATTTCTCTCAAATCAGGAGCTATTATTGCCTGAATGCCAAAATTTTCCTCTTACCTACTTCACTCTGCAGAACTGGCTATCAAAGCCTTCTGAGTATTCCCACATAGGAGGTCTCAGAGTTTCCTCCTGCCCATATTTTTTCCTGCTGCACATTTATCGTGGTTTTGCCTAATGGGGTTTTGCCTAATGTATTTTTGCCTCTGTCAAATCCAAAATCCCATTTCCTCAGATTATTCCACAGGCAGATAAAATCTTGTCATTTAGGAAATTCTTCTCCTAAATTGTACTCCACCCATTTTATCAAGACATTCTCTCTCCTCCCGCCTGTTCTCATTGAGGACCTTCCTCTTTGCAGTTTTCCCCATTCACAATTCCAACCAGTGATTGCCTATTTTCCCACTAGATGTCATCCAAGTTATTTTGTTCTCAAATTCTGAGCCTTTCCCCCCCACTGGCCCTTGAGCTATAATTTCTCAATTCAGAAGAATTGCCTGAAAGAACGAAATATTGTGTTCTTTTTAGGATATTATTTTCCATTGTCTCCAAGATACAAATAAATCCGAGGTACAAAATGTGTGTATTAAGTGATCTGTCTAAATCACATGTTTGTGTTTTATGGAACTTGGGAGGTTTTGAGCCTGTTAATGAAAATATTCACGGTCAATTTGGATTTACACAGCCCTGGGCTGGGCAAACTGGAGGCTCTGTGCCCCTCTCTGCCTTGCTTGCTTTGCTCCAATGGAAAGCAGGTCTTTTTCTAGCTCTTTATGCACAGTCACTGTCACTAAAAATATAATCCAGTTCCAGGCAGGCACAACACCACACTGCATTTATGGGAATGTTTTATTTAGGATTGGGATTGAGCTGCCAGAGCAGATCTCCTGCTCTCTATTTTCCGTGCGTGCCTTTATATTAAATTAAATTGCAATATTCCCTCTGGAAATACCTGGGATTTGTGCTATTGGAGGTTCAGTGCTTGGACCAGACTAAAGATAGTCCAAAGCAGCCCCTCCTCTCCTGCAATAAATGGTTGCATGTGGTGTCCTCAGTTCCAGATGATTTCACTACTCTGCTCCAGCTGTTTGGGCCATTGCTTGTTGAATTCCCAGTGTGACAAAGCTATCCATGAATGTACCTGGTTCCAATGCTCTGCTGACTCTTCAGGCAAGCCTGCTAAAGGTGTTTAAGCATCTTTACCAATTTATTGCATAACAGCTGGAGTAGGGCTGGGAAGTGCAGTAAATTGTTCAGCACTCTGCGTGTTGTGGTGTGGTCCTTGTTTAAGGAGAGTGGTGACAAACAAAATCAGCTAAAACATCAGCTAAACTGTCTTGGTTTGAAAATCAGCTAAATCATCAGCTAAACTGTCTTGGTTTGAAAAGCCAGGTGGCTGCTAAGGAAGGCAGGAGCCTTCCTTGAAATGGAAAATGTAAACCCCCTCCCTCCAAATTATTATCATTTTGAAATTAAAAGGCTCTTAGGCAAAGACACGGGAATAGGAATAACAGTTCTTCACTAGGAAAACTAAAAATACAAATGCAATAGTACAAACAAAAAAACCAACACTGCCAGAATCAGAAATACCCTGGCACCTGTGGGTCAGGGTGTGGCAGCAGTGCCATTCCATGGGGGCTCAGCCCTCCTGCAGTGCCAGCTGTGCTTCTGCTGGAGCAGGATCCTGCACAAGGCTGGAGTTTTCCTCTGGAGCTCCAGGGCTGGTGTGGATGGGCCTGGGCTTCCTCTGGGAATGCAGTGGGGCAGAAAGCTGCTCCTCTGGGAATGCAGTGGGGCAGAAAGCTGCTCCTCTGGGAATGCAGTGGGGCAGAAAGCTGCTCCTGTGGGAATGCAGTGGGCAAAGGCTGCTGTGCTGTCCCAAAGCCTCAGATTGGATCCAGGTAGGAATGCTTGGCTGCTCCCCTGGGCACAGCCTCTCCCATGGGATGCTGGAATTTTCTCAGCCAGGCAGGGACACTCACTGGCCATGAACAGCAGAGATCTCCTGGAGGGAGGATTGGCTGTGGCAGAGATAAAGAAAACTGCCCAATGAACAGCAGAGAACTGCCCCAGCTCTGACAGATGGGGATAGAACACACCCCCAGCCACATCTTGCATTTACCAACCTAAGACACTAAACCCTGCTATTTTCTGCTTTAAGAGTTGGAAATATAGAAGGCAGGGCATTGAACTTTATGGCCACACTGAGCAGTTGTTCTTGGGGAGATCAATTAGATATTAATTAGTGTCTGATGTAAAAGACTACACTGGGAAAGCCCAGGTGACGAGTTTACCATGGGAACTCATTGTAGAATCTTACTCACTGTCCATAATTGCTAAAATGGTTATTTTTATAATGTCCTTTAAAAAGCTATGGCTTCCTGGGTTTTGAAATAAACCTGGGTTTTGAAATAAGCTCTGGGTATATATCCAGTGAGGAATTTTCTCCTGTGAGATCAGCTCCAGTCTCATTGCTCCTGCCCCACCCCTCTAACTGTGGGGCCCACCCCTGCAGATGTGCCCAGCTGTTTGCTGTGCAAAGGAACTGCAGGAGAGTTTGCCCAGACTCCTGAGCACTCATGGAGAGCCCCAGAAAGTCACTGCAGACAGGTCTGACCCCGTTCTGCTGAACTCCCTCTGCCAGCAGCTGGATTGTCGGGAATGTTTCACCCACGAGGAGATGTCACAGTGCAGAGCTGTCCTGGGCTTGGGAGGACAGTCCTGAGCAATCTCCACCTCTGCAACCACAGTGTTTGCTGTAGGATGTGAGATAACATTATTGCCAACCCCCATGTCCAGTTCTAGCATTGCATCCTCAAACCCTGATATTTGCATTTCAAAGCCATGCAGGATATTTAATTTATTTATTTTTTTTTTAAATGGGATTGATATTTTGAGCCATAAGAGTTCACATTTTGCAAGTCCTGCTCCTGATTCTTAAGGCTGCAGATTGCTGATCAAGTGCCTTGGGTTCTGGAAGAAATCTTTTATATAGTGTGACCTGTGATAAAATCTCAAGAGCTGAAAATGCTGCTGAGCTAATCCTATTATTTCCTATCACGGAATGCTGATATACAAACAATTTGGAGAGTCAGTTTGATCAAGCTGGCAGCTGAATTAATCACATGGTCGCTTATAGCAGGGTATAAGTAAGCAGCAGTTCCTCTGAGGAGAATTGTACATCCATTAAAAGATGCTGCAAGCCTCTTCCTGCATTGTCTAATTATCTCTTTGCCCTCATTTGGTGTCTCCAGCCCAGTGTTGATGACTGTATTCAGTGAAACTTCCTACATTTAATGGAGCTGGTTGGAGGTTATTTACAATTTATTTCCTCATCAGTTTTGATAAATCCTGGTGGTTTGATGTTGTCCTGCAGTGCCACTCGTGGTGTCATTCTCTCCAGGCTGACAGGCACAGCACAGCCACAGCATCTCTGCCTCTAATGGGGAAACAGAGCCTGGAATGGGAGGAGAGCTCCCTGTCCTCTCCAGTCAGCAGCTCTGAAATCACCCAGGGTTTGCCTCTTGTGCCTTGGCTGTTTCTGCACCTGCAGCTGCTCCAGCTAAAGGGCACGGCTCAGGTTTTATGACTACAGAAGATCCGTCAGCTTTACTTTGGTTTTTTTTTCTTTTGTAATGAGGAGTCATCCCATGAACTGCTCTGAAATATGAGGTGTCTTCAGCTGAAAGGATGAGGAAAGGGAAATCCCTGGGATTCCCATGAAGTGTTGCTCACTGCCTCCCTTCAGTGGCACTCGATGCTGTTTTAAGGCCCTTCCATTGTGATTTAGGCATGTTTGTGAGAGCAGAGTGCTTGGCCTGAGGTTTTGGTTCCATGCTTTGCTTTTTGCCTTTACTCACCGTCTCCATTCTTTTGGATGTTCCAATTTGTTTCCTAGTGAACACAATTATTTTTCCTCTTCTTGCCCTTCAAACTCTGTGGCATTTCTGATTAATCTCTGTGAATTAAGCCAGTCTTGGAGCAGGGTATTTCCAGAGCACAGGGCCAGTTACCTCTGTGCTGCCTCCAGTTCCAGCACTGCTGCAGCTGAACAGAGCTTTTACCACAAACCTCAGCTTCTGCTCAGTTTGCATGTCTGGCACAAGGGAAAAACACATCCAAATCCCATCAATTCTTCTTCCTTAACCTTGCTCTGAAATTGAACAGGATGAAAAAGAGTGTTCCACTGCTGTGAATGCAGCTGTGCCTGGAGGGTTTCACTGGGCCAGGGACGTGCAGGGGCAGTTTGAGGTGCTCTCTTTAGGGATGTTTCTGCCATTGAACTGAATCCAGGCAGCACAGCTCTCTGAGCTGTGCAAAACACGACTGTGTTTTGCACTGGACTTTTGAAGTAGGTATAAATCTTGTGGCTTTTGCTATTTCACCCACCAGACTGCTGAAATAAGTGCACATCTGTCTGAAAAGCAAACAAAATGATTTTTGATTTTGGCAATACCTCTGCCAAAAAAAAAAAACAACCTAAGTTTATCACCAATCTCTTCAGGCAAAAATCTGTGGCAAGGGCTCAGTCCCTTTTGCTGTTTTAAACCATTGATGCTGATGTTCCAAGCCTCAAGCAAGTTCCTTTCAACTACTTAAATATATCACATACTATTGCTTTCAGGCTAGAGGTGATTCTTCTTTATGTGTAAGGAGCCAGATAAAAAACAAAGGAAATAAAGATAAAAATAATTTCCAGGTCCTGGGGTAAAACTAGAGAAAGGGGGAAGAAAATTCAGCCTGGAAGAGAATAATAGCAAACCCAGTGACACAATAACACTGCAGTGCAGACACTGGGTAAAGAAGGAAAACTCTGATCAGATTGTGCTAGCAGGTGAAATAGAAGCATGTGCTTACTTCTGTCATCTAAAAATTCTCAGGGATCTTTTTATGGATCTGTAGTTCTGTGTTATTTTTTTCATCGAAAACCAGATTATTTGTGTGAGAAATACAAGACCCTTCCCCTACACCTCTTTTTTCCCCCATCAGCTTCCTTAGTGACAAAGACTTTGACAATTTCAGCTGTTTCTTGGTGCCTTACATTGTGCCTGGCTGAGGTTACCTACTTGGCTCTTCCTTTTTGTACAAGGTACTTAAGAACCACATTCCCAAAGGACACCCACATTGTTGATACTTTTTTTCCAAAGCCATTTTCAGTAAAGTAGCAAGACAAAGGGGAGGTTTTATCCCTTTTGCTGCTTTGGAGCTGTAGAATATAATTTCTCAAATGCTTCAGCATAGGGATGCTTGTATTGGCATTCACTGACATCTCTCTCAAAAATTATTCAGAACAATCTTTTCAAAAAGAAAAACTTTTGTGTCTAAAATGAGAAATTCCTACCAGCCCTAATTTGCAGGAAATTCTGCCTGACCCCGTTTTCAACTCAAGGTCAGCTTAAGCTCTCTCTGAGTAAGAATATAATAGAAAAAAATATAATTATATACACAAGTGTATATAACTATATAACACTGATTGTGTTTCCTTTGGTTAGAAAGGCAAAGTAAAGATTTTGAATCCTTCTTTAACCCTGTGGGAAGTTTCTTAGGTTGATTTTAAATTACAGCTTCTCTGCTGCTTTTTTTTTTCTTCTTTTTTAATTATGTGTTAATATATAAGAATCTATTCAACTTTCATTGATCAGAAGTGCTGGAGATTTGCATTTATTAAATGAGGTGAAATGTTCTTACTGGGAGACTGCATTTAAAGTACTGAGTTGCAAAAGGGAAATACTAAATATTAGGAGTTTTTAAAATGATTGTAGCATTAATTATAATTCTGTGGGTAGGGAAAAGGAAAGGTATGGAGAAGGAAAAACCTGTCTAAATAAATTGCATTTCTTTTTGGTTAGGTACTTTAAAGGATGTTTACTGTGCTTTAACCCTGAAGCACCCCATGTAAACCACAGGTAGGAGGAAATCTAAACCAGACTGGCATTAAGTGAGTGACAGGTAGAAGTATCTAAAATATTTGAAACAATAGGAAGATCATTTTAACCATCTGATTATTTCAGATTTGAGTTGTTTGATCTGATATAGATAACTCTTTATTCAAAAGCAGCTTTAAACTGGTGGATGCAAAGTTGAGGTGGATGCCCCATTGGTCAGGGTTTCATCCAGGATTTGGGTTTAATTCCATAAAATGCAGTTATTGATGCAGAGTGGAGCAGCTCTAGCAGGGGAGACTGAAGAGAGCCCAGGAGGTGAGCAGTGCAGGGGCAGGGAATCTGGGATGGGGTGGGAGGCCAGAGCTCAACCCCTCCTCAGTCCTGTCCAGTCTTGCCCCTCATGGGTGAGACCCACACCCTGGGGTGCTGCTTGGGCTGCAGAGCTCCTGGAGCAATTTATAGCAACAAAATCAAGTTCACTTTGATGAAGTGCACTTTTTTCTGGCCAAACTATTTCACTGCAGGAAAATTCCTGTTCTGCTTGCCAAGTTTGTCCCTGCTCCAGCTGTGTGGAGGGACTGAAGCATCACCTCCTCTCCTCTGTCCCCAGGACCTCCCCTGCCGGGTCCTTGGCGCTGTCTGGGAGGCAGAGCCACAGCCCAGGCTCTGACAAACCCAGCAGTGCTGCTCTTCTCTGTGCTGCTGCTGCTCTCCATGGTCTCCATTTCTCCTCTCAACTCAACAAAAATAGCTTAAATAGCAAAAAATAGCAAAAAAATAGCAAAAAGAGCAGAAATATTTACCTGTGCTAGTGGGTAAATAGCTACCCACTGATGAATTGCGGTGATAAATCAAAAGCTTACAATTCTGATAGATTTGTAAGGCTTGGTATGTATTTTATTACAGCGCTGGGCGCACGCTAGGATTTCTTTTTAAAGGGCACATGCGCGCCTGAAAACTTCCAATTTTTTTTATTACTTTAGATAATTTACATATTCATAGAATTTCACAATAGGTTAGTGCATATTCATTCTTCTGATTTCACGTTACACTCACAGCCAGTTACACTTGTACTCAGTTTTTATCAAAAAGCACAGAGAGAACTCCTGGGTCACTCTGCGCTGTCCGTTTCAAGGTTGGATGAGTCTTTCTTATCTCTTATCTCTTCAGATGGAAATTTGCATTCTTTCTCCTTAGCTGGGGCAGTTTTGCTGGTGCTGCAGTTACCACACTAAACACTATATTTTATTTATGTTGGTAAGCTCAAAGCGGCACATTTCACTTAAATCCAAATGGATTCCTTACCCTGTTAAATTTTTACTTTGTTTCACTAACACAGGTACAGAATTCTTTTATTCCATTTTTCAGGGTGCCAGGTCCAAGGGACAGTGTGGCTGGACTGTCCTGCTCTCACCGTGTCCCCTGGTGCCCCCTGTGCTCCCCCCTGCTGTCCCCGCCTTTCCCCTTGTTTAAGGTCACTCTGTTGGGGTCAGTCCTCACCCCAGCGTGCACTGCATTGATTTCCCACCTTTCTCAGACTCCCAGTTTCCAAAATGATGTGCTTAGCAGTCGTTGCCATGTGCAGGATTCATCTCACGCTTTGGGAAGGGCACACTCCCCTGCCAGACTGGATTCTGGTTAGTGTCAGCTCTGTTGAAATGGTGACAGCATTTTCTCCTCTATTGTCCGGAAACTTTGATTTTTTTCCTCTTCTTGTTTTTTTTTTTCTTTTTAACTTTCTGAACAGAAATAAATTTTTCACTCCTTATTATTCAAGCCAGATTTTTTTTTTTTTTTTAATTGCAAACAAATCATATCTTTCTTCACACAAGCTGAGGCAACTTTCAGGGTGTCCTTGCTTTCTGCTGGCCCAGGATTGGGGTGCCCTCAAAGCCCCTGGCCCATGTACACACTGTGCACTCACAACCTCACTGCTTTGAGGCGGGCAGGGATTAATCCCTCTGCACCAAGGTCATTTCTCTTCTCATAATTGTGTAAAATACTTCCAAGACTTTTTTTGGGGTTTATTTGGCACCCTTGCACTGTAACATGGTCATAGTGGGGCCACAAAGTGGCTAATCAGCATTTCTGAGTCCATACCTGCTGTAACTTGTGTGGAAATTTTTATTTGGCAGTGGCTGGACAAGGAGTGATGGGGAAGAAAGAAGGAAAAAATGTGATTTATATTTGCTCTTTGCTTGTGTCACAATTTATGAGTCAGCCATAGCCTAAACTACAATTCCACTGTCCTTCAGAGATCTCCAACTGTTTATTTTCAGCAGGAGTTAGGACCAGGTCTCCAAAATGTTATCATTCAACAGCAGATGCAGCTTTAAAACTATTTGTGGTGTTTATTTATCTGTGCAGGAATGAAGTGAATCTGCCACAAGGAATTTCCAGAGATTTCATCCAAATTGCTGGAATTAGTTCTTTCCACTTTTAGTAGCAGTAGTTATGGACCTATATCTGATTTTTGTCATTAAGTCAGTTTCTGATTATAAGCCAATGTCAAATATCCTGTAAGACTTGAAAAGCCTTCCTACTTTTTCATTTTAGGTTCCCTTTTGCTTAAAAAATAGGAGCAGATTGGCAAGTTTGGAATTGCTGCTTTCTTGCTTGAGCAAAGGAATAAAGAAAACCAAGGTTTTAAAGGCCTCTGCATTATAAACCAGGTTAGATTCTCATGACATTGGTTTTTTTCCATCACACAATGGGATTCAGTGGAAGTGGAAGAGTTTAAGTGAACTGAAAGGGATGTTTTGTCAAAAGTGGAGTTTCTGCACCTTTGGAGGGATGCAGATTTCTCCTACTTATACTAGAGAGCTTTTCCTTTTACAGTTCTTGTCAGTAGAATCTCCTTTCCTGTAGACTCTGAATTGCCAAGTATGATTTATTTTAGAGTCTCAGCCCTGCTGTTTTCCTCTCCTCCTGTCCTTTTCAATGGTTTGTGATCTTGGCCATGCCCAGCTCTTGGGAGATTGGGAATGACTCGTGCAGTCAATGAAATAATGTTGCAGGCTGGGGTCAGTCTGCTGTGACTTGTAACAATTTCCTTTGCTGAAATGGGGGTTGCTGGATGCACAATTCATTCCTGATTGGGGGAAAAGCACACAGCAGACTGCAGAATTGCAAAAAAGAAAACAAAGGACAGCTATAAAAAACAACACTTGTGGCTGCTGGGATGGAGGACTGGCCTGCACATAAACTACAAGACCTGCAGTATAAATTCAGACTTTATCTCTTGAGAGCAACTCATTGTGGTTAAAATTATCACCACAGAATGAAAATTTCCAGGTTTATCAATGCAATATGAAAAATTTATCTTTCTTCCCTTTTCAGAGAGCATCTTGTTAAGACACTTCCTTTGCAGATCTGGACATCCTGATTTAATACTTAAAGGTTAGTGTCCACTAACAGTTGCTGTGGAAATTAAACTTCTTTTTCCTGCATCAGTTATTCTTTGGTGTTTTCTGAGCAGAGAAGAGCCACCCTTGTACTTATTTACCTCTTACGTCCTGAAATATTTCCATATTTCAGGATTTTAAATTCTTCCTGTCCCTTTTCTCTCTCCCCTCAGTACACTGCTGTTGAGTTCAACAGCTCCTTAAATCTGATTTGGTGGCTTGAATTAGATGTTCTGTTGTCGCTGTTGAGGCAGGATGGGAACAGAAGAACTCCAGTTCAGAAGGTGAGATGAAAAAACTCCTTTATTTCAAATGCACCACTCCATTTGTAGAGAATATCGTGCAGACTAATTTAATTGGTCTTAAAGTAAAAGCATCTCACACCATTGGCGCGCTCTGAATGACACACGGTGGCAGAACATATCTATAAACAATGTGAACAACAAGAGAGATAGAGAATTATTTACATTCTTTTCCAACTCTCTCCCAGGCCCAGCCTGGTAGAAATGTCTTTTTCTCTCTGACTGAAATGAATACCCATATTCTGTCTGTTTTATTTCTGTGTGGCTTCAGTCAAATGTGTGAAGGCAGCTCCAGCTGCACCTTCCCTCTTGGTAGCTGCTCTCCAGAGCTGCTGAAGTTCTCCACACAATTAGTGGAGAACACTAATTCCAAACTGTTACATTCCCATTGCAAATGGATGCAGAGGAGCAGGCAATGGCTTTGCTTCCCTCCTGAATGACTCCAAGTGGAGGAGCAGAGTCTGACCCTGCCCGGGCTGTTCCTCCCCATCCCCATCTGGGGAGAGGGTCCCGGTTTGTTTGTGGCACGTTAGTGACAGAAATGTGCAGTTGTTGCTGCAATCCTGGTTGCAAGGGGTTGGTGAGGGGCTGCTTTCCCTGCTCTGTGATGTGAAGGTGACTTGGGAATGGTTTCCATGGCAGTGGGATGTGCTCTGTGCTGCCCATGGCAGGGCAGAAGAAAATGATACTGAAAGCCTCAGCCCATCCACGAGTGACCTTCAAAGGACTCTGAAAAGCTGGAGACATTTTTGGGTGCCCATCAGTCCTTGGGTGGGTGAGTCACGGTGTGTCTCAGCCCTGGGCATGACAGATGTTTGCTCATAAGCAATTAGAGCCTGTTCTGACTTCTGCTGTCCCCTCTGCTGCTGGAGCTGCAGAGCCTGACAGGAAAGCAGCTCGTCCTGCTGTGTGCTGGGCTGGCACTGCCTGTGCAATGGACTTGATTCCCACAATCAGCTCAGAAAGAAAAAAATCCTCCCATGGGTATTGCATGTTCTTTATTTCAAAATAGCATTTTTTATCTAAATGGTATTTTAAGTCAAATTGTATCAGCCTCCACATATTTTCTCTCTTTTCTTTCTTTATCTGTTTTTGGCAACCTCAAGAGGTAGAAAATTTCTCACAAAAGATTGGACCTTGCCTTTGTTAGAGACCATTTTTCCACTTGTAATTGTGAAAAAAAGCCTATGAGAAGCAATCAGCAAAACCAAGGCTATCAAACAATAAAACCTTGAAGTACAGAAATTATCTCAAACTCTAATACCCAAACCCTCAGCTCTCATGACCTTTCTGCTTTGCAGGGTGCACGTGGGTGAAACCACTTGAACACTGATAATTTTTCACTGTCATCCCACAGTCCTTGTTTACTCCTTGACAGAGATAAGTTACCTCAAGCTCTTCGAGGCAGAATCAGAAACCAGTAATTAAGAATGTAATTTGGTTTGTGCACCCCAGGGAACACAAGGAGCCCCCTGGGGTTTGAGTCCTGCCCACTGTGAGCCAGGGGAAGCTCACTGGAGGGAAGAATTTGGGCTGCCCATCCCCTGCAGTGAGGATGAGGAGGTGTTACACACTGAGTAGGGGCAGTGAGGATGAGATGGAATTACATCCCGAGTAGGAGCAGTGCTTACAGGAGCAGTACAGGACAATTTGTGGGATATTCATGGAATCACAGGATGGTTTGGGTTGGAAGGGACCTTAAAGCTCACCTCATTCCAGGCCCTGCCATGGCAGGAACACCTTCCACTAGACCAGGCTGCTCCAAGCCCAGGCTGGAACATTCCACAACCTCTCTGGACAATCTGTTCCCATGCCTCACCACCCTTACAGTGAAGAATTTCCTCTCATGATCCCATCTAACCCCACTCTCAGCTTAAAGCCATCCCCTTGCCCCTGACCCCATACCTTCACGGAAAGCCCTCTCCAGCCTCCCTGAGCCCCCTTGAAGGGGCTCTCAGCTCTCCCCAGAGCCTTCTCTTCATGCAGAGTTAATTCTGCTTTATTTCCTATTATTTATTTCCTATTTTCCTATTATTTACTCATTACTGAACTTAAACCCAAACAGCTGTCTGTGTTCCGTGCTGCAGGTTTTGGCAGAGGTGGGATTTAAGGAGACCTTTTCCTCCTGATTCTGACACTCTGCTATGGTTTTGGGAGTTTCATTAAACAAAAATATGGGTGTATTGGCAGGAGTAATAATGGCCATGAATTGGATTTGCTGTAGACTGGGTCTAAAATGCCAATTTAGGAATTTTCTAATTCCTCTGAGCCTTTTCTTTCTCTTGTTCTACAGTCTGGAAATGGGTGGGGGATCAGGCAATTCTCCAGACAGAGTCTGAAATTGTTACAGTTCAGAAAAATAGAAGCATTTTAGGAAATAATGTCATTAAAGGAGTGAGTCTCATTTCAGGGAAGTTTGCTGTAATTCAGACACCCCTTTAAGTGAAGAAGTGAGCGAGCTGCATAAAACAAGGAGGTTTTGTTTTGCTAAGCTGAGCTCCTCTATGGGTACCTCAGTCCAGGTTTGGGTGTGATCATTTCAGCCTTGAGGTAATCTGAAAAAAGTTGAGGGGGCAAAATGAATTTGAGCTACTTTGGCATGCTGAGGCAAAGAGACAGAAAAGTAGAATAGAAACCCAAAACCTCTGAAAATCCCAGTCTTTTGAAAGTAAAGTGTAATTAAGGACATAAGGATTATTTTAATTTAATTTCACACTAGGAAGAGGCAAAGAGACAGAAAAGTAGAATAGAAACCCAAAACCTCTGAAAATCCCAGTCTTTTGAAAGTAAAGTGTAATTAAGGACATAAGGATTATTTTAATTTAATTTCACACTAGGAAATATACTCTATAGCTTCTGTATTTTGGGGAATTATACATAAAATTATTAAGAAAATAAGACAGTGTAAATACTAAAGGAATCAGTGTCTTAAACTCCATGAAATTATAAATCTGAGAGAGGCCCTCCCTGTGGCTGGTAATGCCACATGTCACATGCACCCTGTGAAGGTTTAGTGTCACTCTCACACTGAGCAATTCCATTTTATTCCATTTTTATTTTAAAACTGTTCCTTTCTTCCTAATCCCAGCTCCTTCCATCACCATGTAACAGATCAAGGACAGTAATAGGAAAGGGGAGAGTTTGAATTCCAGGGTTTTTTGCTCCCAAAGTGTGCACAGATGCACTGAACCCCTCGGAGCAGCTCTGGCTGGACAAGGCCACTCTGATCTGCTGCAAAAATTCTGTGACTCAGAGTAACATCTGTGATGAGTTCTCACTGCCAAATACTCCAGAGAGAACTTCATAAATAAATGGGACAGTTATTAAATAAATTTACACATCAGGTGGACTTTAATTTACTAATAGTTAATGCCTCCATTAAATGAAAAAATCATGGGAGGAGGAAACTCTCCTTGAAAAATGTCATTTGTGCTAGAAGTGTGAACCCCTCAGAGGCTACCCCAGGGAGAAATTTGCCAAATGAGAAGTGAGGAGGGCGTTGGGAGGGGAAGGGACATTGAAGATGAAGTCAAATCTGAAAGTTTGTTTTGTGGGAAAAAAAACAAAAACTTCATGGTGGAGGTCAGGGGAGAAAATATCCAAGCTTCATTTTAGGGTCAGTTTGTGGGTATAATAGAAAATTAATAAACTAAAAGTGAGTTTGTGGGGATCTAAGGAAATGCAATGTCTGTGAGAAATAGACTGCCAGGTTTGGGGGACATGGGAACAGGAAAAAGGGTCCAGATGGTGACAAACCCAAATGCTGCAGGGACCCTGCAGTAAATGAGGTGTGTACCTGCATTAGAATCCTGCTCCTGAACACACAGGTCAGGCTCATTTCATTATTTCCTGGCATTTTCCCTCTTTACACCTCTGCCATATTCCTGGGAAAGTCTGAGAGAGCTGCACAAAACACCAGCTGATACTTTATGTGATTTTTAGCAAATGAAACCAAGCAGGGATCTGATTTCTGCTTATTTAAACTCTTACCTGTGGCACAACTGAAGGATGTTTCTGTAGGACACAATAGTAGCATGTACCTCAGTATATACTCAGAAATAGTATATTATGCTCTGGTATTTTGTTAGTAATATATTTAGCATTAAGAGACAGTTTTCTTTCTTAGAGGGTTCTATGTATATATGTCCTGTCTAATGTATCTTTAAGAAAAATGTACAGTAACAATATATATCTATTCTTAAAATCTTCCTCTGCTAAACCACAAAAAAAAAACCCCAAAATACAAAAAAAAAAAAAAAAAACTCAACGAGGTAAACCAGAGTTTGTTTCATTGTTTGCATAATACTTTTTTTTCTCGTTTAAAATGAAATTAAAATAATACAAATTTTTGTTCCCAATGTGGCTCAAAGGGGCCACAATTTTCAGTGGAGGTGTGTGTGAGCTACACAGTGTGTTCTGAATGGAAAGGAATGGAAATCTTATTCCCCACCTTGCATTGTGGACCTCATTCCTGTATAAAAACCTTTCTCCTGGGAAAAATCCATACACGTACAGTTGAATGATCTTATTTCATCACTGGCATTATCTCAGGCAAATCATTTCACATTCTTAAAAGATCCACAGTGCATCTTTTCAGTAACATAAATTCAGCTGGCTCTTTTAGGAATTCTGCCTCTGTTTGGCAGGTGAATGACAAAGCAAAAGCACCTTGGAAGAAACCTTTCTTTTATTATTATTATTTTTGCCCCAGGAATTATTTTATTGCTGATTAAAACATCCCATGGCACCACAATTAGGCCCAGCACTTTACATTAACTGGCTTCCATGTGGGGCCTAATTTTGTGTCTCTGCAGCTGCACTGAGGGAAATTAAACTTTAGAACTCACTTGTGCACTGCACGAGTTGTTTGCTAACACAGAATGACAGCAAAGTGAATTTTTCAGCCCTTCCTTTCCCTGAGAGCCTGGGAACAAGATTGCTTTGGACCTTCTTCAAGCACTTAAATTTAACTTCTTATGTAAAATCTGACTGTTGTTAGGAAAGGCTGCTGCATATTCCTAAGGCATCTCTATAATTGCAAATATAAAATTCAGCAGAGCAATAAAAAAATCTAGCTTCAGAGTTAAATAAAGTGAGTAACTGAGTGAGAAACACAGAGCCCTTAAAAGCTGCACTGCTGGCACACACTCCTGGGTGTGTTTATCATTCAGTTTGTTACCTGTAGGGTAAGGGACAACAAATCCAGGGACAGCACAGGCTGCCTTGGCTTTGGACTGGGGCTTCCACAAAGGCTGCAAACTGTGCCCAGCCCCTGCATAGCCAGGGCTTAAATCCCTGTGGGTCAGGTGGGTGTGGTGGGCACAGCTGGGTGCCACCCAGTCCCAGCTTTCCAGAGCTGTAAATCCGTGTGGGCCAGGTGGGTGTGGTGGGCACAGCTGGGTGCCACCCAGTCCCAGGGGCACCCCAGGGCTGGGCTTTGCAGTCCAGGTAAGGCAGGGCTGTGCCCAGCCCAGGGCTGGTGCTCTTCCCTTGGGTCACTCCTCGCTCCTGGCCAGTCCAGGCGTGGCTGAGCTGGACAAATGTCCCTCATTCCTCCTTCCAGCTGTCCTGGGGCAGGCTGGGCTCAGCAGGAGATCACCAGGGGGTTGGACAGGGACCGTGGGCTCTGTGCCTGCTCCATGGGCTGCTTGTGCAACAGTTCACAGGCTGCCAGCTCCTGCTGAAGGGTGTCCAGCACTTCAAACAGCTGGGCTTTGCCTTGGGAAAGCAAATTGCAAACATGAGCATTTGAACAAAGTCAGGAAGTTGCAGTTTCACAATCATAACAGGCTCTTTTCTTCATAGGTGCCCTTTCAAGTGGTTATCATAAAATGTCTAAATTTTGTGACCAAATAATGAATTCCTGCCCATAAAAAACGTGAGCAAATCTGGGTTCAAATGCCTTCTCTGCTTTCCTCTTGCTTCATTCCCTGCCCACTGAGGTCTCATATACTTGTGTGAACAAAGACTATTTCATATCATCATTGCCAACCCAACCATCCACTTTGGCTTGTCAGAGAAGAATGTTTGATTACAAAGATTGGGAAAGCTGCTGAGCCCTCCCCAAGTGCACAGGCAGGCAATGGCAAGCAGAGAAGGTGAGCTGTGCATGGCAGTGGTGATGCAGAATGCACTGAGAGCAGCACCTGGACTTTGGGGAACTTGAGCTGTACTGCTGCTACAAAGGGAGGAATGCTTTGAGCAGCATCCCTTGGTATCTTTGTTGCTGCCAGGAATGAAGGGGTGGGGCTATTTTCAAACTAAGAACAATTTATAGCTCAGATAAACATCAGTCTCAGAGGCTGTGAGATTTTAGAGGATCAAACATTCGGCCAGAGCTCAAGAGTAGTCCCAAGTTCTTTGTTACAGGGCAATACAGAACTTTCTAACCCAACAGAGAGTTGTCACAGAATTTATTTTGCTTTTCTAACCCATCACCTTCACTTACTGCTGCTGCACTGCAGGTACTTTTGTCCAATGGCTTCTGTCTCACTGGTACACAAACGCTTCTGTTCTAACTTCTAAACTCTCAGCTCACTCCATACAACCACACCCCACCTTATAAACCCTTCACCATCTTATCAGTGCAGTTTCTCACTTACTTAAGGCATATTCTTGCTTACAACTACAGAAACACAAGTTTATGGTTTTTCTGCTGAATGTCTGTGTGTTGTATTTTTACATCAGTCCAAGCTTCTTCCAAGGCTGCAGATCAAACCCTTCCATGCCTGTGGGAGTTTCTGGTTTTCTGATTCCCACACCTTGGAGTCCCTGTTCCTGTGCAGGATAATTGGCAGCACCTTCTGGACACTGTGCTGTGGATCCAAACAGGCTCCTCTTCTGCTCCCCAGGAGAACATCAAACCCATGGCTCAGCTATGGTTTCTCTCTGTACTGGTGTCTCCTGGAGCCTACAAAAGTCTGTCTTTGCCCTCTTTTCTCTGCTCCCTCTGCAGCTGAAGAGCACAGCTTGGCTCTGGGCTCTGGGCTGCCCTGGATTGCTGGGCACAAGGGAAAACAAGGTTTGCCTTGAAACTGCAAACCCCAAAGGGTTCCCATGCTGTTCTCCCTAAATCCCTGTAAATAATACTCTCCAAAACCGAGCCCCCAGGCCACATCTGATCTTTTCTAATCTTGTCTTTGACTGCTGCCTGCCTATTAAAAGCACCTCCAAGCCATGTTCCTGGGCCAGGATGTTCATTCCTTGGAGGGAAGTACAAATGCTCTGCTAATAGGAACAAAGTAATCAAAGCACAGCCCTGGGGCCGTGATCCCTGCACGGCTCCTGCAAAGGCAGCTCCGGACCACTGGCAAGGGACAGGAGTTTGCAAGTTTAATTTTCACACCAGGATCACGAAATGCTGTTATTAGAGGAGAGCAGGTTTGAGCTGGTTTCTGCACAGAACTGTTCTGATGGGTAAATCCTGTGTTGCAGGAAGGAACCCAACACACTGGGGTAGCAAACCTGAGAAACAGCTGCATTACATACTTGGTCATTTTCCCACTATCTTATATCAATCAAACCCTAAAAACATTTGTAGGATACTGAATTATCCTCCAAAGGCTAATTTTTAATTAAAATTTGACTAAAAAAGCATCCTGGGTGTGGTTTTGATGCATCACAGACTAGAAAGCATCACTTTCTATAGGTATTCTTCTTGCAAACCAGCTCCTTCTCCCCAGCCTGTACCCCAGGATTTGAAATATCCTTTTCCTACCAGTGCTTGTGCCAAAAGGACACTTCTCATACTTCTTGGTCTTTAGATGTGATTTCTTTTCTTACCAGGCTGGGGGTCACGGTAGGATTCCAAAGTGCTCAGCAGGATTTTCCCCAAGGCTCGCTTCGATATGTTCTTTAAAAAACAAAACAACATTATGGCACAAATATGTCCTTCATCAGTTTACAGATATGCAACAGAACCTGTGTGCATTTGGAAACTAAACCAAAATGACACTGAATCCTGATTAACACAAGACTTGATGTTTGCTTTATTTTCAAGCATTTTATCTTAGACCCTGCTCAGACAGTTTGTAGGGGGTTGTAATTCCTTAATGTGGCTGTGGAAAGAAAAATAACAATGATTCAGTGGAAAATACAGAATTCTCCAGAGCATGTGCCTAAACAACTGTAGGTGGCAAGGAGGGTAAGCAGCGTAAAAGCTCTTTGAGTCCTCTGCCAGGTCTGTGGGGAAGGTGAACTGGACCTGGTGGTGTTATTTTAGGAAGGGTCTGCTCAGACCCAGCTCAAGGACAGAGCAAATATCCTGTGACAGGGCTGGGTCTGACATGGAATAAACATTAGCCAAAATGAGAGCACTGTAAAAACTATTCAGGATTTGGATGGTCTCTCTCAGTGGTGGTTTTACATATGAAATCAGGTGGGACATTACATAATGTGCCTGGGAAAGCAAACTCTTCTAATTTGCTGTCAAGACACTGGTGTGCTTTCTGGGAGATGGTCTTGCAATCAGTTTAATTAGCACTTAGAGAGCCCTAAGTATCTGCAGGGACAGGCTGTTCCTGCTAAAGCGTCAAGAAGTGGAAGGGAGCAATTCTGGAAGGAAGATGCTGTTACCTCCAGGCAGAGCTGGCCCTGCTCCCTGCACTGGGGCCTCTTCCATCTGCTTGGCTGCCCCAGTGGGGACTGGGGCAGAGTGGGAAGCAGTGTGAGGATTTCACATGGCCTCAGCAGCACAGTGTGAGCTTTTATTAGTCCTGTCAGGATGTGTGTGTGCCTTTGGGCAGTCACTGCTTGGTGGCAGGTTCTGTTGGGAACGAGATATTTCAGACATGAAGGTGAATGTACCTAAACCCACAGGTTGTGATGGGTCTCTTTTGTCTTAGGTATATCCCATCAGGGATTTAGGAGATTCTTGCTAAACTCTCCTGGCAGTTTTACCTCTTTAATACTGACTCAGAGTTACATTAGCATGCAGTTAAAGATCCTATTCTAGAAGGAAAAATACTATTCTGGAATCTTCCTGATTTCTCACTCCTCTGTTTTCCTCGTTTGCCCTCAATTTTGGTTTAGAAGGTAATGAGCTTGAAGATGCAGCTCCAAGGAAACCTCTAGGCTTTTAAAAAGTCAGGCAAAGGTGTGTGAAAGCTTTCTGCAAGCACCAGGCAGTTCCCAGGGGACACACCTGTAAAATTCCATCCTGCTGTAAAGGATTTTGTACTTCCTGGAAGGGATGAACATATTCTCAATTTGGAAGGGACTACAAAACCCAGTTTTCAGTCCCAGGACTGCTTTCTCACCATACCAAGTCTCGGAGTTGCTGGAGAAGCTGCAGAACATCCAGGAGCTTCTCTTCCACCAGGGACAGCCGAACCCTCTCTGTCTCCAACATCTGCAGCTCCATCTTCAGCACTTCTGTCTCCTCCACCTTCTGCTGCAGCTCCCCGAGCCAGGGGCCTTTCATCTGCACAAAACACAGCAAACTGAAGGCACCGCAGCTTCTCCTTTCTTGCCCAAGGATTGCAAAGCTGAGTTTTCCCCCTTTTATGGTAAATGGGACTCACTCTAGAAGATTCCCTTGAAGGGACCATTTCTCTAATGTGCTACATAAAGTGAGATAATAGGAGTTGTTAGGAAATCAGAGCTTTGCTCTTGTGCACAATGGGAGTTCATTCATCACTGGGTGCAGGCAGCTCATTCAGGAATTTTAAATATTAAATTTATTATATATTTTATACTTAACTACTAGCATTTCTGTCAGCTTTCTCCCCTTTTGCATTCCTGTTGTTCTCTATAGAGCTAAACTAATTTTTGTGCCCTCACCACAATCATCTCTTTGTCTTGCAGCTCCTACCTAGCCATCATCTGTACACTCAGTGAGACAGGAAGATGTGTCTGTCCCTGGTGCAGTGGGAACCAGGTGAGGAACACCAAGAGCAACAACCTCTCCACTGGTTTCTCCTTGCTTTTCTCCAGGTGTTGGGATGAACTTCTCATTTGACTCTGCATGGCAGTTCATAAACTAATTGCCTTTTTAATTAAGCTGGCAGCTTGCATGCAAGCTCGTATAGAAAATAATTGGCATTTCTTTGTAACACTACACTCGGCAGCACAACACTTTATTTTTAGACTTCACTCATGTTCTCCCCATCTATCATCCCCAGGTCATCACCCTGCCTTCAGGAGGAGCTATTTTTAAGCGTTTGCCTGTTGGAAAGTAGAACTTTCTAGACATGACAAATCTCAGAACTCTCTCAAACTCTGGTTTCACAAGCCTCAGGCTGCAGCAATTATTAATCAGTATTTGGGAGTGCTGCCCTTCAGTTGCCTGCTGAGTCTCTTGATTGTTAGCCCTGTTGTTATTTGTCTGATTTTCCACACTGAGCAGGTACAAACAGAAGCATATACAGCCATGTACAAGGCACTTTTGTCAGCCTCAGAGAAGGTGTTGGTGCTTTATTTATTAAGCCAATATATTTATTTGCAAGGTGCTCGAGAGAGAGCATTTCTCAGTCTTCCTATTTGCTTTCTGTTGATTACAAGGAGAGTCACCTTTTTGACAGGAATTTTTTATTACTTGTCTGTTTTGTAGCAGCAAATTCCTCTCCTATAACTGCTGGCTAATATAAGAGGGCTTAAGAATAAATCTCCTAACAGGCTCAAAATGATTCATCCTACTGCTATTTAATTCATGTCACAGTGAGCTGGCACTATGTTTTCTTCACCTCCCTGCTTGCCTCTAAATCAAGAGCAACAAATTCCATTTTTCTTCAGGAATTTTGTATTAATCTGTTGATAATGGTGCTTTTCCAGACAAGCTGCACAGAACTAATATCCATCAGCAGAGATGAAAAAGAGGGCAGTATGATACTGCAGAAGAAGATGAGCGCCTCAGAATGGGGAAAAAAGGAGAAGAGAACTGGCACTACCTGCAGGTATTTTTTTTCCTGTGGACTGATGCTAAGCAGTAGAGAAGGAGCTTTCATTCCTCTAAAGAATATTGCATGGATAAATTGCCATTGAATACTGCAAATTGTGTAAGGCAGAAACAGGATTTGATTTTTTTCCCTTAACAAGTAGACTCTAATTTAACTTAGTCAAGAGAGGAAATGATATGAAACAGTGTTAAAACACAAAGGATGGCAACATGTAAAGAAGCTGAATACTTTACCCTTACTTTAAATATTTCACTGATTCACATAATCCTTCCAGAACTACTGAAAGCTGTCTGCTTTCTGCTTTAAAGATGTGGTATAAAATACTCTACAAGCACAGGAGAAAGCAGACCAGGGCAATGCACTATTTTTGTTTCATAGAAAGATTGCTGGCACTTCTGTGCCCATCAGGGGCTAAAATCTGCAGAATTTAAATAGTGAGCACATACAGGACTGCTGGGACACAGCACTGGGGCTTTAAATAATGTGGTTATAACCTCTGCTCAAGGGGAGTTGGACATGATGCTAACCTGTGACCTAATTTTATTCATATTTATTATATTACTGATATATTATATTAGATTTATATATTATATTTATGACACAAATATGTCAGTCTAAGCCCAAGAAAAAGAGTAAATGGGATAATTTACTCCAAAACAGGGAGTCTCAGCCAGCCTGAGTGATTTATTGAAAAGTTATTCTGCACCCAGAGGTGTTGGATGCCTTTGGATATGGGGAGTGCTTCATCCACAGCTGGAGAACCTCAGTAAATCAAGGACAGTATTTGAAGGGCCTGGGCTACATCTCATCCTCCAAAGGCAGTTTTGGGTAGGAAGCAGAGTAGAAATGCAGGTGTTGGAGGAAAGCAGGAGATGTCTGAGCTGACAAACTACAGCACAAGGAGAAACATCGGCAAGAGAGAGCAGAATGGCCAGAATAGAATAAACACACAGACGCAGCTCCCCAGAGATGCATAAACAACTCTTTCACACTCTGCTTGGCACCTGTTACCTCTTCCATGCTTATTTCCAGTTTTTTCTCTTGGTGGCCCTTGAGTTCTGGCTGCTCTGTGAGGGGGGAGATTCTCCCCGAGAGCTCCACAGGGTCCTGCCCGTCAGTGCTGGTGGTCTCCAGGTAGGACAGCAGCTTTCTCCACGTCTTTTCATCACATCTACACACATCATTAAGAGAAAAGAGTTAGTGAGACCTCACAACAGAGATCTGTGTTTGCAAGAACCAGTTTTCCTGTGGAACTCTTGGCAGCAGGGGTCACAAATGAGTGTCTGACACTAATTAGGGCTCGGTGGGAATCTCCAGCAGGCTGCTCCCCACATGCCACACAGGAGGGCCAAAAGGCTTCCGACTGCAGCCACAGGTTGTAAATGATCTTTGCAAAGGGCTCAAATGGCATTAATTAACGAATTTGACTTACCCACTGCCACAGCAAGGGAGCTTGGCCAGGATCTTCTTCGCGTGGCCCAGCTGGGGAGCCCGGTCCCCTGCCCACTTCTCCTCCTCCTCGTCCGAGGCAGCCTGGCCCTCCACGGAGCGGAAGAGCTGCTCCTCTGCTGGGAGACAGGGAGCCCTCAGCAGCACCCCAACAATCCCAGCTACACCCCAGTCTGAGCCAGAACAGGGGGAGAGCCTAAACCCCCAGAGAAACCCCGGGCAGGGTCCCCCAGCATCCCTGGGAAGGGGCTGAGGCAGCTCAGCCAAGATCCTTATTTTAAGAGTCTGCAACATCTCCGTGCTCTCTTGTGGGTAACTTGGAGCTGTTTCACCTCAGCTCTCTTCTTTCCTTGAGTTACTCTAAGGTAAGTGTGATAAGTGTGAAGGGTTAGTTGTGGGGGGCAATTACTGGTCAAGGACACAATTTTTTTACTTGTTCATCTCTCTAAATCAGTTTTTCTGCCTAACTAATACTATTGTACTTGATGGAACATTTTCCCCTGTTTTAGAATCTATGACCCCATAGAGCAGGTTTGCTTTCTAAGTCTAACCAGATGAAGAACATGCTACAATGTTAATTGTATTTACATGTCACTATTTTTAACATTCCCAAGCAGCTGCTTGCCAGCTCCACTCAACACACACCTAAAATCCAATTTTTTGTCACAACAAACAGCTCTCCAGCCTGCAGTAAAGGTGCCTTGTAACTCAGAGTTATGGTCAGATAAGTGCTTTTGTGGTCTTTGAACTGGATGTGCCCAAAAAAACAGATCACTTCAGGAAAGCCAAAGTGTGCAATGTTATGGCAGCTGTTTGTGCTACATGTGCTAAACAGTTTGGGCTTGTTCAGAGTCACTGGAGCAGCCAGGATGTTTCCAAGGAGCGTGGCTGTACAGAATATTAACTGCAAATTGTTTCCTTGGAAATTATTTTTGCTGAGGTTCTGCATTTTTATTTACAAAGAAATGAAATCTTTGTACTTTTTAAGCCAGGGAAAAAAGTTTTGGTGGGATGACTCATGTGGAAAAAAGCAGTTTTAAATCATAGCTCTAAGTGATAAGTTCAGTCTTTCATTAAACACAGAATTATGTGGGGAGTGAGGAGCAGAAATCTGGGCTATAAGGCATTGTGTCCGTCTGGGATTACAAGACTCTCTAGGACTGCTTTGTGCTACGGTGGTTTAACCTCTCTGCTAGTTTTGCTGCTGCTGGCACTGGAGATGAGAGAGGCAAGGCAGTGTTTGGGGCTGGCTTTGGGGTGGGGTCGGTACCGTGGTCGGCGGTGCCCGGCGGTGCCACGGACGCTCCGCGGGTGCCCGCGGGCACGGCTGCTCCCTCCTGCTGCTGCTGCTGCTGCTCGGGGCTGCTCTGCTGGGCAAGCTGGCATCGCTGCAGTTCCGACCTGCAAAAGAGGCCAGAGTGTCGTAGTCAACACGGAGGCAATACAAAGCAACACCCTCCATTTCCAGAAGGCTTCAAAGCCTGTTTTTATTCTAGCATGCATGCCTTTTCGACATTCTTACAAAGCTCCTAAGTTTACACTTTACTCATTGGTCACGAGAGACAAGCAAAGTGCCTACTGGAATAGGCAGGTGCAGGTTTCTCTTATTTATCCTTCTCTCTTTCTTGGTTTCTATGTCAACGACCTTGGTAGAAAATTCTTTCAGGGTTTAATATGGATCCTCTTATCAAACTTCTCTCTGGCTCTCAGAAGTTGCTGTAAAACCTCTTCCATGCCAGAGTGAGGTTGGCATGCAAGAAATTTGGAAAACCAACAAGTGCCCAGCATGGCTTTGGTGGGATACAGCTGCTGGGACTTGCTGAAGAATGGGACCATCGACCCCAAGGGCTGCCTGAGGTGACTTCCCTGGCAACCAAAGGAAGGTGGATTTCAGCTGTCCTTTGATAAGAAGAGCTGAACAGTGCCTGTAACCTTTAGGTCGGGTCAAAGACCTCTAGGAAACATCTATGGAGTAGTCACTGTGGCCACAGGTACCTGCACCCAGTCCCGTGGGCTCAGATATGTCAGGGAGTTGGATCCATGTCTTGTGAGCGCTGGGATGAAGCAGTCAGAGCCTGAGCAGTGAAAAAGAATGATCCAGGAGTGGTGGCACACCTGGAAAGCAGGGACTTGCAGGTGAGAAGCATCTCTGAATGGGTGTCAGCATTGCTGATAGCCTCATTGGGATTGTCTTTGAGCTCAATGAGAGGACATCACACTTACATGTTTTAAAGGAATGGCTTTCAAGGGATGGCAGGCAGATCAAATAATGTAACTGAGGAATAGGAGTTCTCAAAGGTGCCAAATTCCCTCCAGATTCTTCCGTAGGTTAGTTTTGGTCTGGCAAATATTATTTCCTTTATTTTAACACATTAAATAGCAAAAATGAGAGCAGGTGGGTCCTGCTGGCACAAGTTGTATAACACGAGCTTTCTGTACAAATCTTGTGCTTCCTGCCAGTAGATCCAGCTGCAGCTGGGAGGGGACTTTGGCTGCAGGGACAGAGCAGCTGAGGCCACGCTGGCCACCAGAACTGCAGAACTTTTGTTTAACTCAGCTGCTGCTGAGGAGCCGCGGCATTGGTAGCTCCCTTATTGCCTGTGAAACTGTAAGGAGTAAACAAGATCATGAATTTAACGACAGAAGTCACTATTTGAAAACATCTGTGGGGGAGAAGCTGAGCTAAGCCTTGCTGAGAAGCCAGCACTTGCTTTACCCCCTTGAGTAGAGCTGACTGCATTAAAAACTAATTACTTACTTCATTTGCAATTTATGGCGTTACTCAGCTCAGAAACAACTGGATTTCCTGTAAAGCCAAGGGAAACAGCAATCCCCAGAAAGGAGCCTGGACAGTCATCAGTTCTGGAAAAAATAATTCTGGAGTAGTGCACATATAAAATGCACTGTAAAGCTGGGATATTCAGAGTGGGGCTCTGAGAAGTATCACAGAGCTTCAGAGTTCTGGACAGCAGCTGGGGATATTCCCTTCACAGGGATACTGCATTTTGCTTTCCTGCAATGTGCTGATTTTCTGGTACTCTACAGGAATCCTTTACAATTTCTTGTGCACTGAGGTGGTGTCTGAGCAGATTATTCTCAATTTTGAGCTGCAGTATAATTTAGATTGTTTGTGTTTCAGATTCTAGAGTTAGTTCACAGATACTGATATTTCAGTGAATATTTAATACAGTAACTAAGGTTTTAACCTATACAACACGGGAGAATTTTCAAGTATCATGGAAATCTTTTCCAGCAGGTGTGGGTGAAAGGGACTCGAGGAAGAGCTGGAAGCAGGAATCTTCACTGCTTCTCAAACACAGGTTCAATTCTTTCCTCATTGCTATTCATAGAGCATCAAATGGGTCTCCATAAATGAGAAGCAGAGTGAATAAACAGCACATTTGTTTGGGGCAAAGATCAGAGGGAGAAGCGGCGCTGGAGGTGCCTGGGAAGGTTTGTGTGGGGTGAGCATGGCAAGGCTTCCATGGAGACAGGGAAACAGCCCCCATTCATCCCAGAGCCTTTGTCCCCAGCATAATGGGCAGCAGCACTGAAGAGGGGAGAGTTTGCAAAGTACTGGACCTTGAAGTAATGTCCATGACTAATTGGCTTTTAATTGGCTCTGCTGTATTGTTATGGAAACATGGAGCTGCAGGAAAACCCACCTGCTTCTGGTGCTGAGCAAATCCTGGGCTTCAACAATTTCTGACTGATCAGAAAATAACTCAGAGGAATTATTAACTTGTCATTCACAGGCCTTTAACTCCTCTCTTTTAGAGACTTCCTTGGAGCAGATCAAACAGCTGTGTGTCTAACTACTGAGTGTAGTTATACTGAGAGCTACACTTTATTTTCCAAGTGTAGGACTTGTGGTTTTTAACCAAAATGAGGCATGGTTTTTATTTTCATACTATTTTTCCTAAGCTGTCAGAGTTCACGGAACTCAGAATGGTTTCAGATCTGGCTTATTCCCTGCGGGAATTAGAGACTTCAGGTGTGCACATTTTGGAATTATTTATGACTTTTCATTTGCAGTTGAGATTTTGTTTTCATGCTGGAGCTGAATGTCTGTGTGGGTTTTCTGAATTAATCTGTCTCTGGTTGGTGCTGTGAGCTTCTCTCCAACAGAAATCCTATGAATGAACTTTCTGTGATCAATCCAGATGCTTCATCTCAGCTTTTAAATAGCTTGATCTGTCAGGCATTAAAGATAAATGTTTAAAAGCATGAATTTTTAGTGGCTATAATAAAGATCACTAAATATCCTGGCTTTATATGGGCAATTATAAAGTATAGTTATAACTTCAACTATAATGGTTACAGTTCTGGGAGGTTTCCTGTTCTTGGCCGATGATTTTCATTTTCTTGCCAAAATCACCAGCCTCTAGAAAAAAAATCATCGAAGTGATGGCCATGTGTTTTCTTGCAAACCTTTCCATCTCCCTGCATGCTGGATAAGAGCAGGCAAATTGTGGAATGGTGCTGTCACACACAGCAGGACTGTGCCTTGCTGTCCTTCCTGTGGTGACTTTGAGCACTTTGGGGACAGCCCCAGCCTTTGTGCACACATTATGAAATGACATTGTTCGAGGTCTGCTTTTAGCGCAGTCCACAAGGAATAGCAACAGAGGCATGTGGGAGCAAACACAGCCTCACCCCCACACACCCTGCCAGAATTGCCTGGATACATTCTGTTTGTCCTTGCTGCTTTTCAAACACACATTCGGAGAATTCTGTCTCTCCTGGTGTCCTGACTTGGATTTTACAAGAAAGATGCTTGAAAGCCTGCTACAAAAAATGAACAACTAAAATCCTGTGTGTTCTGAGCACTGACAGCTCTAAGCAAGGCACTTGGCATAAGTCATCGAAGCCAGAGAAAGCAGAGCAGTGCTCCAGTGGGTCATTTCCTTCTGCCATTGCTTGTGCAACAGCCCTCGCCCTCGTGTGCTCCTTCACGTAGACGTGTGCTGTGTAATCCCCAGGAATCCTTCCCTTATCTCCTGGGTGCTGCAGTGTATGGCAGTAAAAATCAAATGTCCAGGGAGCCTTTTAGTGTCTTCAGAAGTGTTCTTGCTAACAGACTACTTAACAGCTGGGTGAAGATCCTACAGAATTCCACTCTGAAAGCTTAAAAATGTGCCAGAGCTCTTTTTGATGTCTGTAAAAACTGCAGCTATCCCTGAGTGTGGTACAGACTGAGAGCTCCCACTTACTGGCACATAAATTCCTTCATGATTTATTTCAGCACCTCTCAGATTTAGAGCCTTGTGGATCTGGAGTGACAGGAGGGAAAGATGGCTCATTTAACAGCAAACACTGTGCCTTCAGCTGGCTGTGAGTTATTTCTGACCAGGTCTTCCTCAGCGTTTGGGAAAATCCGACAGGAATGTGTGAGGGAGGGGCTGCGAGCGTCAGTTCTGCATCCAAGCTGGGTATTTCTTAGGAGCTGTGCAAAGGGGTTTTGGTGCCTGCAGGTTCCCCAGGGGAGCTGTGCTGGGCTTTTGTCCGTGCAGAGGGAAAAGGAGGCACTGGGAGAGCTGAGCTGAGGTGTCAGAGCCAGCAGCTGCCTGCTGGGGACGTGGGGAAGGCGCAGCTTCCACTCTTCAGATCCTGCATCAGGAAGCAACAACAATTACCTCACCCTGTTTGCTTCTTTGCAAAAACATCCTCAGAGCTTCAGAGTGTTGTTCTCCACCAGAGACTCTGGAATTCTGCAAGTTCCTTCAATCCCAGCTCCGTGCCTGCTAGCTTGATACCTTTTGGAAGTTTTAAGTTTCCTGAGAGCAGCCTGTCCTTTGCCTTCTTGAGGTATTGTTCTGGTAGGTGACAGAAAAGTAACTCCTGAATTGATTCACAGAACTCAGAATGTTCTGAGCTGAAAGGAACTCCCAAGGCTCAATCTTAAGTGAATGGCCCATGGCTGGATCAAATCCACAATCCTGGCATTACTCACACCATGCTATGACCAACTGAGCCAATCTCAGGGTCAATTATTTTCCTTTGCAAATATTTGTAAGTTATTTGCCAGTTCCTAAAGACCAGAAAATGCTGCCTAGTCATTCTGCATTTATTAGGATCCTGTGCTTTGGCAGCAGTCATAGCAGCTTCTATTTTGTCTTTTGTTTGGTGATATGGTTGAGTAAGAAACGTTATTGGGAGGTCAAAAAGCCACTGACGGAAGTGTAACGTGACCACTTCAGCTGCTCCCTGGGTGTAAGAACTGATTTCTGCCAGTGTTCAGCACTGGCTCATTTCCCTTCTCCATGACTGGACCTCTGCTTGTCTCAGCAGCTCCTCCCATTTCTTTGATGAACCCCAGTCCAAGCAGGTTTGGACCAAATTCACTTAAATTCACCAAATTCACTTAAACTTAGATCTAAGTTTAAATTTACATAGAGTCTTTCCGAGCAGAACACTTAAGCAGGTGCATAATTTTAGCCAATTACAGCATCTCACTGACATAAACCCAGTTTAATTAGAGTTTAGCTCTAATTATGTGGCCATCACAGGCTGCAGTGCAGAGCTACTAAATTAGGTGAAGGAGAGAGATGGTCATACTTAAAGCAAAATTCCTCATGGGGAAGTTGGGTAAACAGGATTCCTGCTTTCAAATATTTTAACAAAAGGCTTTGGCTCTTTGCTTCTCCCTCTTCAGGAAAAAAAAAAAAATTAAAATGAAGCCAATGCTTAATTGCAATCTTCCCTTCATTTTTGGAGCCTCTCCATGCAGGATCCCAGCTGTGTGTGAGGGGTTGCAGCTTTTTTGGTGGGGACACAGGGAGCTCCCCATCACAAGCAGCCCCTGCCGTCCCCAGGAGCCCCACAGGGGGCCAAGACCCTTCCTTTGGACACTCTCACAGGTAGTTAGAAACAGATACTTCCTCTTGTTTTCAGAGAGCTTCCTCAATAGATTTTCACAGGAAAAGAGGGAAATCTGTATGAAAAACAGGAAGCAGTCCTCAGAAGCATTCTGTCATCAGCACTAGGAGGAAGACTTAAAATAAATGTGGTTGTTTGAAGCAGTAGGTGATACCAGTGCTGTTATCTTATGTGAAAACAGCGATTAAATGTAACATCATAGGACTGCAGCAGGATTAAAGACCTCAGGTGTTTATATATTTGGCTTTTCATTGTAGTTGACAGTAGGTGACCAGCACTGAAACTTCTGTAACCAGAGTTTTACACCATATTTTCTATTTTCACTTTACTTCCTTGAGCAACCCTTTTGGAAAACTTCCCATCTGTCTCAATCTTGGATGGGATCCCAAACTTTCTCATGCTGATTCCGTTCCTCTTGCCCCCAATATAAGATTTCATCTTTTCCCTTGGCTTTTTGACCTTCTATAATTCAGTTTCAAATCCTGAGATTTATGCATGAGAAGGGATGACACGTCAGGATAAAATCTGACAAAATCTGACACGCAGAAATACTTGTTAATGAAAACCTTCTGGAGGTTTTGTAATGATCCTTTCTGATCCATCTTCAAACTCCCTCAAAGTTCTAGATGTTATGGAGTTGTTATAGACTTTACTGTGGCCACTGAAAAGGGAGGGGGTATTTGTAACTCTCCACCTTAAAAGCAACTACAGTCATACTAGGAAAATGTTCAATTTTTCTCACAAATTTGCCCTAAACCATAACATGGTTGCACTGGAATTTTCTTGGGCTGTGGAGTGTTAGGTAGGTGACACAGGCCCATCAAAAATGGGGATATAGCATGTGGAATGACAATTCTCAGGGGAGAAGCTCTTACATTTGTAAATCCTTCAAAGGAAATTTGACTTACTTTTACTGTCACTTTCTTCATTTCATAAAGCCAAACATCAGAAAGAAGAAGATGGATTTGGCCTTCACAGTATGTTGTTTGCATTTGAGAACTTAGGGATAATATATTCTGTGCTCATATCTGATACAAAAAATGGCAAAAAATAAAAGCAGAGGATGTTTCTGAATTTCACTGCTAGGATTTAGTAATTAGACACATTGTGTTTCAAGAGATATATGAAATAAAAGCTCCAAATCCTCACAATGCAAAAGCATCTGAAACAAAATCTGTTTTATCCACTCTACTCGGCTGGCAATGCAGCTGATTGGATTTCTAAAGGCAACACCCCAGAATGTCACAGAAACATTTCATATTGTACTTTTTGAAGTTTCCATTAGAGCGAGCGCAGAAGGCTTTGGAGATCTGAGAGGGTCCCTTTGAGGTCAGAGCACAAACAGCAGTGATGTGCTGCAGTTCTGGGCTCCTTTCAGCTCAGTGCCACAAAAAGCCTGCCAGGTTTGGTTTGCTGCTCCAGCTAAAACTGTTGGAAGCTCTGGTGTTTGTCAATAAACTGTTTCATCTGAGAGAGACTTAAAAAAACCAGCAGCAGGGCTTTGGAGTGAATGTAGATATTTCTTGGGTTTGGTTTCTGTAGATACCTTAAACAACTAAATGGGGACAAAAATCAATATAGTCTGTGCAAAGTGCAATATTGTTGCGGTGTTAAGCCTGAGATTTATCAGCAGAGCACCCTTCTCCCTCTGAACTGTCATTTATGGTTCTTCAAAGTGCTCCTGATTATTGTGAGTGCAATCAGTGCCATCTTTCACTGCAGGAATGGTTGCTGCCCCGTGCTGTGCTGTGCTGTGGGGTTCAGGAACTGAGAGAGGCCCTGGGAGAGCATTTTCACAGCTGCAGTGACCAGCCTGGCCAAAACCGCTAAAGGTGGCATTCACCATGCCCTGCCTGCCCTTTGGGATGTTAATTCCTCAAGCAGGGCAGAGTACATTAAACATGGTATATCTGGAGGGTCGTTAAAGAAAGCTGCTGGCAGTAAATGGAGCCAGCTGTAGGTTTGTGTCCTCCAAGGATTAATGACAGCATCCCAGGAGCATGCACGAGTCTGCTTTGCATTAGCAAAGGCTCACTGACCTGCACTGATCCTGCCCAGAGCTGGGAGAGTCAGGATAAACACTGCTTGTTTTCAGGGCTCTCATCCCTCTGGGAGCAGAAAGAACCTTGCTTTCAGATGTGAGGGCCACTATTAATGCTGGTTTGAGAAGTAACAGGCTCCAGATCTGATGAAGAGCCAAAGCCAGGGAAAAAACCCAACTGGTGCATAAATTTGCTTTTCTAGCAGAAGCATTTGTTTAAAATGCCAGATCATTCCCAGATCTCCAGTTAAAACCCAAACACATCATTAAGAACAGAAATCAAGGCTATTCCATATGCAGATGACTTTTCACCATGTCATGCCCCAGTGCCTCAGGCTGCCTCCAGGTGTGAGAGTGCTGGCACCTGCTTCAGGAATTGTCATTCAAACACATTTATCAGAACCATGGGAATTCAGCCCTTGGATCCA
Organism: Vidua macroura; assembly: GCF_024509145.1. Classification (NCBI taxonomy): domain Eukaryota; kingdom Metazoa; phylum Chordata; class Aves; order Passeriformes; family Viduidae; genus Vidua; species Vidua macroura. Next base: position 19,376,612 of record NC_071583.1, read on the forward strand.
CAGCATTGCAGGAGAGGCACCATGTAAATTCCCAATATCCCTTCAAACCCCTGTTTACTTCAGTTCCTAGAAAGGCCACACAGGATCAAAGGTGACTCTGGAGTGTATCAGTGATGTTTGGGAGAGAGTTTAACAAAACCTTGGCCCGCAGCAGAGCTTCCAGGCCTGCCTTTATTCCAAAGGAGTTCCTTGTATCCAGCCCTTTTGTCAGGCCCAAACAATGGGATTCTGTGGAAAGCTTTCAGTGGCTGTGTTTTCCCACCAAGACTGAGCAAGATTCTAGGAAATACTTTTTTGTGGCCATGTGCAATTTGACATGGACAGTTGAATATTCATATTGACTCTTATTCAGTTGAGTATTCTAAATTTCCTGATGTAATTGCTGTTAAACAAGAGCTGCTTCTCTCCTGTGTCTGCTCTGTGCTGCTGATTGGACTAACCCATGGCTACAGATGGAGACAATTGCAGGATTGTTCCCTGAGTCTTCCCTTCCTTGGTAATCCAGCAGAGCCATCACATCTGAAGTTCTGGGGCCTGTTATTTCTGCAAGAACTGTATTTGTTTCCAAGATCAGGGAAGAGAGTGCTGGTGCTGCTCTCCTTGACTCCTTATGTCACTACATTATTGCAGGAGAAAATGTAGAAAAATCTCAACGAGATGCCAGCTCCAAAGGTATTTACTGTGCAATCATTGCAAGCTTTCCAAGGATTCAGCACCTGCAACTCTTCACAGTTGTTAGGTTTTGCCTATTTAGTTTTAAATAATAATTACAATGATTGTAACCATTGTAATTATTATTTAATTGCTTCTGGCAGGTGCATCTTCCAGGGACCCTTTGGATTTCCTCAGTTCCCAAGGCTGATGGAGACCTGAGACTTCCTTGTTCTTGTACCTGAGGGTGATGGACACCTCTCCAAACTACCCCAATGCTCCTCAAGAGATTCCCCAAACTCCATAAAAGCTGCTGAAATCAGAGTAACATCATTTTGAGGCAACACATTTGACTTTTCTTCTACAAGATGAATAAAATCCAAATCAAATGTTACAGTCTGCCAGTGCAGACCTCAGCCTGCCTTCAGACCCACCTCAGCTGGTGCAGGAGTGATTTCCTGAGCAATCACTCTGGAATCCACGTTTAGGCTGCTTTAATCAAATTCTTTTTCATTCCCTGTGGGTATGTAACCACTTGGAAAGTGTTCTAAGGATTGATCACATACAAAACCTACCAAAAAACCACATAAAATTTTAGTAGAGCAGCATGTGCAGTTATGTATTTGTACTTACTTGCCAGCATAGCATCAATAACAATGGAAAAAAGTTCCTTAAATTAAAAGCCCAAAACAGCCCATAAAGAAAAATTTCTCCTATCCCCTGGTGAGGATTAAACCTGCAACTTTGAAATCTGATAGAATATGGTTTATTTTTATAAAATGAATTTCCTGAAGAGGAAAACTATAGTGCCGTGTTTAAAAACCTGATGAATTCTTCTTCTAGAATAGAGCAGTTCAGTGGGAAGGGACTGACAGCCATCAACTAGTCCAAGTGTAACTCTTCTAAATCAGTGTTAGCTTTTTAAATAGTCTGTATTTGCTATTCATGGTGGAGTTCTCTAGAATTCATAGCACTCAGCTTTCCCCAAGTCATGCACTGATGTGAAGAGATTTTTAAATTAGATTTTCCTGAATAATCTAACCAGATAATTTCATCATGCTCCTTTATCATATAGACATTTCTCTAGCATTGAAATATTCAGGATACAGCCTGTGTTTTATATCCTTGGTTCTGGCAAGGACAGTGTAACCTCTATAAAAATAGGTTTCTGAAATAACAAATGTGAACATCAGATTCAAAATATTCCTAAATCCCTGGCTGGGGTTGGATAGTACCAAGTAATAAGATCTATTACACAAAGTTACTTTCTTATTTTGCCACTTAAACCAGCAGTTATTTTTCTGGTGACATGAGCTGTTACAACGATTGAAATAATCTGATAGTGTTGTTTGAGTGGTTGTAGAATATGTATCAATAAAAGCCAGTGCTGTGGGAGCAGTGCACTGCTGAAAATCCAGCTCCTTGTATTCCTCAGCAGTGCTGGTGGGGGAAGTTTGGGATGAGTTTGGGATGATTTGCTCCTGTTGAAGTGAATAATTAACTGTGAATTAACTGTGCCCTGCAGTTAATAACTCCTTTTGTGTCATCTGCTTAAGCTTTGTGTTTCACAACACAGCTCTCCTGTCTGGTTCTTCTCCATTTGTGGAGTCAGGTTATTCTTATACCCTCAGAGGGGTTTTAAAGGAAGAGAGGGCTCCCCATGAATACTTCATTCATTTTTTCAATGAGATAAAATGTTGTATTTCTATCTCAAGACTACCTGGACTAGAAATAAGAAAAAATCCCTCTTTCCAGGGTTATAAAACACCATTTTCTCTCCCTGTCAGTCCCAACAGAGTGTGAGAAACCAAGTTAGAGCTGCCTTTATGGGCAGAGAGAGGTGAGGCACTTGGGTGTCTGAATGATATCACACAGATTATTGAACACAATCTCTAATATTGCACATGCACATACCAAGCAGCCTGGAGTGAAGTGAGCAAATGTGCACAGAGAAATACCAGTGCATGTCTGTGCCAGCCAGCTGCAAACAGCATGTAGGCCAAGTGAATGGAAATATTAAAAATATAGTAAAATATTACAAAATATATTAATGTATTAATTTAAAAATAATCAAATATAAAAAGATTATCTATTCTGATAAACACACAATATTCTGGAAAATGCTCTGTTTGCCCCCAGATCTCAGCCTGTGTTGAGAACCTCTGGGCCAACACTCTTACAAATGATGTTTTTCAATTATGTGGGGAAATATTTGCTGTGCCAGCATGTCAGAAACACTAAGCCTAGCTTTTCAGATTAGATTTTGCTGTGGGCACGGAAGGCTAAAAAGGCTCCTTGCAGGATTGGTGTGGCTGTCTCTCACACAAAGGCTGACATCTCCATTGAATGGGCCGTGCTGGTTCCCAGCCCAGCAGGAGCTCCTGGGCTCTGAAAGGAGATTAAATCAGTGATTGCAGACTGGACAATAGGCATCCGCCAGGACACGGCCAGAAAGGGAAAGCCTGACCTAAAGGCAGGGACTTGTGCAGGGTTTTGTCACACCAGATTTGGGCTGGGCTCTTCAGCCATCTAATCCTGTATCCTACCCACTATGTCCCACAAGGAGAAGCTTGCGAGGGGCGTGCAAGAAATCCGTGAGAGCTTGCTAACGGGGAAGTTTGGGCTAAAGCTGGGAGTCAGAGATTTTCCCAAATTTGAGCTAATATTTATCACTGTAGCTCAGAAATTCTCCTTGCTAGAGGAACAGTTAATCCATTTTAAATCCTGCTAATCTCCAGCTATCAGTGATATTTGTGCACCTGAATGAGAGGGGGTTGTTACAGAAGAATGAAACAGCATCTCTAAGCTTGGAGGTCCTCTCAAAGGTGATGGTAGGAGCAGTAGCTGATGTGGGTAATAGCTGCCTTCTTCTGTGGATTAAAATCACTTTTTAGAAGGGGAAATTGATGTGAAGGGACACCATCCAAAGCTGTGTGAGGAGTGTGAGTCAGGGCTCAGCTCAGAGCATGGTGCCTCTGAGATTACAGATGTGAGGTGAGCTTTGTTCTCAGAGCTGTGACCTTGGACTCCTGCAGATGAAGCCAAGGCGATGTCAGAAACCCAAACTCTTATTTTGACATTTTATGTGTATTAAAGGTTCAAAGACAATACCTAGAGATACATTTCCCCTGCTCTTCATGGATCTGGTGCACCCTTAGTCCTCCCCTGGCCTTTCACTGCACTATTGCAGTAATTCTCATGGTGACTCAGGTGGAGTCATCTTTCTGTTTAATACCTGCTAAGTGGTTGGTTGTTATTTTTTTTTTTTAATGATTTCTTAATTGCTTGTTTAATCTGTGTAACCTTTCCCCAAGCTCAGCACTGTGCAGGAAGGTGCTCCAAGCTTGTGGGACCCACTGGGTGAGAATTATCTTGTTTTCTGTCTTCTTTGAACCTGCCTCTGCTTTCATGAGCTGAGTCACAGTTCCTGTGCTGAGAGACTGAACAATTCTCCCCTCTTCATCTTCTGGATGAAAATTTTACAGACCCATTTCACATCTCTCCAAAGCTATCTCTCTTCCACATCTGCAGGTAGCTAATATAATTTCCATGCCTTTTTTTCACACTTGTTGCCTTTTCTAGGCCTCTTCCAGTTTAATTGGTTTCAGTGGAAGGATGATGAATTTCCTTGTTCTGATACAGATGTTTGGTGAATGTGCATAATTATTTTCTTTGTATTGTTCTCTGTTCCCTTTGTAATAAATTTTAGTATTTTATTTGCTTTCCTCCCTGCAGCTTAATAACTGAACAGATACATTCCTAGAGTTATAAAGCTCAAAGATATAATTCTTCAGCAGCTGTAATAAACTCTGAGTTCATTACTGTGTCTGTTTCACTGAAGCTGAAAGTGTTGTCTGGGGTTGGTTTTGTTTTTTAGCCCCCAAAATGAATCTGATTTCATTCATTTGGTACCTGCCACTGTCCCATCACTCAGTGTTCTAGGATCATTCTGCAATTCTTCACAGTTGATCCTGGTTTTTCATATCTTGACTAATTGAGCAATTTAAAAATCTTTATTTCCAGTATTATGTCACCTAAAAGTCAAATGCTAATCACAATATTGTAGCTTTCCTTACCATGTGTTGTAAAGCAGATTTCTCCAACTAAAATACAGAAATCTCCAAACTAAGCACGTTTCCAGACTACCAGCTGTGGCTGAAATTAGGATAAAGCCAAAGTTAGGTATCCACCTCCCTCTCAGTGGATATTCTGATCTGAATCCAAGCTTTGTGATTCAAATGCACTTTTAGATCAAATTACTGAGCTGGAACTTCACTGCTTTTAGTTGCAGAGATTGGTTCAGACTCATCTCTGAATGATGGTCTCTTCTGTAGGGTTTAATGAGAGAGAAGCAATCTGAAATATCCTGGGGTTTAACATCAGACAGGGTGCAGTTTTTTAAGCACAAATTAATCTTCTAAAATATAAAATCTAGAATGCATTTACAATGCATTTCATCCACTAAGTACATTACCAGTGTGTGCAGATGAATTTGTTTAATCAAGGAAGGAGAGGAAACCCTTTAAATTTAAGGATACACAATCTAAGCCACATAAGCTTTTTTACACCTGTTTTATAGCACTCACCTCTGACCTGGCACTTTATGTGTTATATTCTGGGCCAGATCACGGATTTACAGTTTCACTTATAAAGTAATGGAAAAAAATAAAGCATTTTTGTAAAGCTTGGCATGGCAGCACGTGTTCCCAGAGTCCTGGGAGCACTTTTGTCACTGAAAAGTTGCCTCATTTTAAGCTTGGTTAAAATGCAAATCAAAATCTAAAAGCATTGGTTTGCTTTACTTCAACAAAAATAATAAACCCCTGAAAGTGAACTCGGGACTCTGCATGTTGAGCTGATGGATGGTTCATAAACCTGCCTTTAAAAACAACGCAGTGCCTGGTTTTCCATCTGTACTTCAGCAGCTCTCCCAGCCCACATTCATCTTGCCCATTGTGAGCTGTTACAACACAGAACTCAGCTGAAATTAGCCATTTAAATTTTATTTTGAACCTTTCTGCAGGCTGCCTGAGGAGATTCAGGTGCCCATGACAAGGACACCCCGGAGCACAGGTGACATGCACACCTGGCTGGTGGTGCTCCCCTCCCGGCAGGATGAGGGCTGGAAAAGGGGGATTTCTCTGCCCACTGTGCCGTGCAGGCAGCAGCCTGTGCCCCATGAAGTGGAGGAGCCCAGAGATGAACTGTGCTGCCTGCCCAGCCCATCCCCACTTGTGGGAATCAGAAAAACAGAAACTGCCACGGACACGGAAGGGTTTGATCTGCAGCCTTGGAAGAAGCTTGGACTGATGTAAAAATACAACACACAGACATTCAGCAGAAAAATCATAAACTTGTGTTTCTGTAGTTGTAAGCAAGAATATGCCTTAAGTAAGTGAGAAACTGCACTGATAAGATGGTGAAGGGTTTATAAGGTGGGGTGTGGTTGTATGGAGTGAGCTGAGAGTTTAGAAGTTAGAACAGAAGCATTTGTGTGCCAGTGAGACAGAAGCCATTGGACAAAAGTACCTGCAGTGCAGCAGAAGTAAGTGAAGGTGATGGGTTAGAAAAGCAAAATAAATTCTGTGGCAACTCTCTGTTGGGTTAGAAAGTTCTGTATTGCCCTGTAACAAAGAACTTGGGACTGCTCTTGAGCTCTGGCCGAATGTTTGATCCTCTAAAATCTCACAGCCTCTGAGACTGATGTTTATCTGAGCTATAAATCGTTCTTAGCTTGAAAATAGTCCCACCCCTTCACATCTAATGGTGGCAATGACACCCACTGCCCACGTGTGTTCCCTGCAGCTCCTCCATCCCTCACCCCACGCTTTGATTTCAGCTCCGTTCCCGGGTCAGAAAAAGGCTGGTGAGGGAGGGAGGATGAAAGAAGGAGATGCTTTGACAGCTCCTTTCTCATGGTAATGAGCAGAGCTGCTCCTTCTCCCCCCTCTGCTCTCTTTTCTTTCTTTAGAGAAGGAAGAATCCAGCTCTGCCTTCCAGGCACTGCGCAGACAAACCGGAGGGCTCAGGGTGGTTTGTGAGCTCTGCCCATGGAGTCATTGCTCTGTTTAGGGGTTATTTGCTGTTTGTTTCCTGGATATAATGACAGGTAAATGTGATTAATGGAATTAAAGGCTTGGCTCGAGGACACGAGGTAGCAAAGCATCAATTACTTCCTGGTGATTTCTGCTCTGTGAGTCATGTTCCCTGAGGAAACAGAGATCCATTAATTTAGCTGCTCCATGGGAACCTGCCACAGGAAAGCTCCCTCTGCTTGGAAGGGGAAGCAATAAATGCTGCCTGTCCAGCATTAATAATTTTCTGTTCTAAAAACAACATCATTTGATACAGAGGTAATTTGAATTATAAACAAGGATTATAAGCAAGAATTATAAGCAAGCATGGGAAATTAAGCAGAGCCATGTACATTCATTAATGGAAACACAGACCTTTCAGACTAAGGACCAGCTTCTCTCCCAACTTTTCCTTATAACAGTTTGAATATTTTCCCTTATTTTTTTTTTGTTTGGTTGGATTAGAAATCTGAGGAAAAAAATATTTTGCAACTAAGGAAACTACATGAAACCAAAGTGAAGAAGTTAAGCAAGGTGCACCCTAACTAGCAGAAAATACCTGTTTGATGCAAGATATTGCTGCTTGCAGAAGCAGGCCCTTAACTGGTAAGGCTGGAGAACTGCAATTTAAACATAAATGACTTTGAATACTTCAAAACAAGTGCCAAGCCTTAGGGATTGACAATTCCTCAATTTTATAAACAGTACAGGTCTAAACTTTAAGGATCTTAGATCCTTAATGATGGGGTTTTGATGTGAAATCAAAGCCTAGATCGTTCATATCCTGCATAGTATTTACCTCAAAAGATTTATACTTATTTAATTTTCAAGTTACCTATTTTTAAATGCATTTGAAGTATCCTTTGGACACTGTAAATCATGACAAACAGAAACTCCCAAACCAAAGAGAGCAAAGCAGGCAGGGAAAAAGGGGAGAGGGAGGAAAGCAGCAAAAAGATAAAAAGGACAGCACAGGAATAAACCTGGTGTATAATTCTGTTGTAGAGACATTAATCACAGCTTTTCGGAGAGATCCCAACCCCTGGCTACACTGAAAGGTCTTTTGTTCAAAGTCAGTGCATTTACCCAGGAATATCCTGCCACGGGTGGGAATATGTCACAGCTGGAAAGCTTCTGAAAAACCTGTCACATCTCAGCCAGGGCTCCAGAAGCACAGACACAGTTCTGCTGACAAAATAAACAGACAACATCCTTATTCTTGGTTTTCTTATTCTTTTTTCCCTGCTAAAGGAATAGTCCCTGGGGAATGTGGACAGCACTGCAAATTAGGCAGACCCATATACATTCAGTAATGGAAACACAGACCTTTCAGACTAAGGATCAGCTTCTCTCACAACTTTTCCTTATAACAGTCTGAATATTTTCTTTTTTGGTTTGGTTGGATTAGAAATCTGAGGAAAAAATATTTTGCAGCTAAGAAAACTATCTCTTCAACAAGTGAAGTATTTAATTTTATTTCTTTTTTGTATTTTAAAGTGGTACTTCGAAATTTGATCTATTAATGTCATTCAGATAGTGACAGGGGGGCTCATGGGTGACACCAGTGGTGCCCCACAAACTACAGGCGTACCCTTGTTGGAAATGCCACCCTTGCCTGTTTGCTGGCACAGAAATGGGCAGCAAAACCTCCTCTTCTGCAATTTTCACAAGCATTGGCTTTGCTCTGACTGCTCCTATTTCTGCCTTGTGTAATTTTGTGCCTAGCAGTGCCCCTTAGACTGACCAGCTCCAGAAGAGTGAAAATGTTGTTCTTAGAGCTTGGCTCAAACCTGCCAAAGCCAAGATATCCAGATTTTAAAGATATGCTTAAAGATATGCTTTAAACTTGGCTGACCTCAGTCTGTGCAGCCCCAGATGCTTTGGTGCTGCGTGAGCTCACGCCAAGGACGTGTGATGGGGTCAAGCACAAGGAGTAAAAGCAGAGCAGATGTGCAGGGAGTACCAGATTTTTCAGTGGTGTGATTAATGGGACCCCATGATCCCTCCCTGAAACGTTCTGCTGTGAGCAGAGGCTCTGCACAAAACAAAGCACAGGGCCTGATTTTGATTCTGGAGATTTATTGAAAGGTTTGGGGTCTTTCCACTGAAATCTGACTCCCAACACTCTGCTCCTGAAAGGGGCGATGGGTGCTCTGATGGCAATTAGCACTCCAGGCTCAGGCAGCCTTGAGGGAATATTCTCCTCAAACAAGGAGGGACTGCAACCCACAGTCAGTCACAGCCTCTACACCTTATTTTTCAAGTGGTTTAGGAAGGATGCTGTGAAGTTGTTCCACAGAAGTAACTTCCTAATGCTCAAAGATTACAATTGGCATTTACTGGCCAACCATTTCTTTTTTTATAAAGTACATTCCTCTGTGGAATAGTGCACAGAACACAGGCAAATCCTAGATTGCAGACACCTGCAATAATGGTTGAGCTTCAGCCCATACTTTATGTTTTCAGTCTCTGACATTGAGCTTTAACTTTGTGATCCCTTAAGGCCATACATACCTATTCATTTTTATCAGAATTTGCCAAATTTTCAGATGGGTACTATGAAAAGCTATAAAAATGTAAAAAAAATCTTTTTTCAGAGACCAGGAATGGTCTCTGAGCTAAAGCCAGTCTCTTGATGCATTTTACAACCTTCAGGTTGCTTGACTTGAGCACACGGATTAGGTTTCACATCTGGAATTGTGCAAATATCATAGAATTAGAGAGTGCTTTGGGTTGGAAGAGACTGTAAAGTTGATCTTTTGATCTTTAGGTGGTCTCAAAGATCCCCTGCCATAGAAGAGGTGGAATAGGTACACCTGGATATCTCTTTTCTGTAATAAAGGACTGAAATAGATCCACTGACCAGCTCTTTCTCCCTACCACAACCTCAGTCTTTGAATTTCCAGTCTGGGATTATCTCAGGACACGAATCTGTAAGACCAGATCCATTTAACCCAAGTTTTATTTATAGTGCAGGACATCCTTTTCTAGCTTTTTTTTTTTTTTTCTGTTTTTTTCACTTTCCTTAGGACGTGACTGCAGTTTTCCTTAGGTTTTTTCATGGGCTGCAGTTCTGAATAGCTGAGGTTCAGATTCCCAGCCAAGTCCAGGGAAACGTGCTGAGTACCACAAAGAGGATAACCCCAGCCAGGCATGAGAGAGGCAAATATCAGTGTGGATTTTAATCATGCTGTTAAGCAGGCAGATGACACACTGACAAAGGTGAAAGGATACCCAGGAGCATGAAGGGAAGGGGACAACACAGCAAACATGGGCAGTGATTCAGCAGGAGTCCCAAACAGAACAAATATTTGCAGGGCTGCTGAGTAACTGCCTTGTGTCACTGGAGTGCAGGAGTTGCCTGCACTGTATTTCCTCACATCAGTGACATTTATTAGCTCAGCCCCAGCCTCCTGGGAGTCCAGGCAGGTTTAAATGCTGTTTGACAGGCTACCCCTGGGTGCCTCTGCTCCTGGCAGTGTGCTGAGAAACACGAGGGTATTTACAGGGTGGCTGAGGGCTGGTTAGGGTCCAGGACCACGTCTGGTGTTGGTTCTTGCTGTAACCCCAAACCAGTGACTCTGGACTGGGAGCTCTGCTTTCTGAGAGTCACAGCCTCTCAGGGGGACTCCAGTGTTTGGGTTTGAAAGGGGAAGGGGAGGAAGTTTTTTCTTTAAAGGGATGATTGTGTGTCAACTGAGTTTTTTTTTTTTTTTTTTTTTGGAGGGAGATATCACAAGATGGATAATCTGTTGATCACCCAGAAAGTTGGTGCTGTAAGAGAATCGAGTGCTGGGGGGGCTGTACAAAGTCAGGGCAGGCAGATGAAGGAGGGATATGCACAGCTGTCACCAAGCTGCTGCCTGAACTTCCAGGCACTAATTCAGGGAAGAAAAGCTGCAGAAACACTGACTGCTCATCCCCTTGGCAAAAACGAATCCCTCTGGTGTAGGAGGGGTTAGCACAATCCAAATCATGCACAGAGGGGCGGGGGATGCAGCTGTGAAAGGCAGCTGGGTACGGGGTGACAGAACCAGCCCTGCCCTGGGCTGTGGTTGTGTCCCTGTGCTGCAGCAGGGCTGGCAGGGCACTTCCACCCCCTCCATGCCCAGGAAGGGATCAGCTGGGGGACAGCTCCAGCAGGGCCAGCAGACAGAGCCAGGAGGGGACAGGCGGGGTGTCCCTGTGTGTGGCACTGCCACTGAGCCACCACCGAGTCACTCCCACACAGCACACACAGCCAGGCAGATAAAAGGAGGATTTAGGGAGAAGCCAGGGAAAGCCTTCCCAGAATAAACACTGTAAACAAGAAACCAGCATGGAAAAAGGCAGGGAAGTGCCTACACTTCCACTGTTGCACACTGGGGGTAAATGTTGCAGTTCCTTCAGGATAAATGAATTATGTGACTGGATTTGAAGTCAAGGTTTTGCTATTATGGAGAGCTTTGCTATTATGGAAAGACTCTTGCATTTGAAATAAAAGTGGCCCTTCCACAGAAAGAGATGCTATACATTTTCTACACTGCCAAATTAATCTATTTAAATTGCTCTGCACAGTTCTCTTTACCATAAATAACAATACCTTCCATTATTGCCTCTTGTGAAATCAAAATGCTGCTTTAAAGTGTTCCCAATGAGAGTAATCTGGTTTGCTTACTTAGCTTATGATTCTTCTATGACTAGAGACCCACAAGTAGTCTAAGCTTCGTGTGATGGGAATATATTCACCTGCTACAGCTAACTTCTTCCAGAACTTGAAGCTCCGTGCTTTTTGGCAGACTTCTCTGTAATACAAAACCTCTTACACTCTTTAGTAGAAAACAATATCAGCTCTAGGCAAAGTTAGAAAATAAAATAAGATTACATCAGTTCATCCAGAAGAATCTGAGCGTTTTCACAGATGAGGCTCTGCAAATTTAACATTTCATTTCACTCTCTGAGCTCAGTTCCCCGAGTGCCATCAGCCCCTGCTCCCGTCAAGGATTTCTTTCTCACCTGCAGGTCTGTCCAGCACATGCACACCCACAGCCTCCTCTCAAATTTTGTGCCACCTGGAACAAATTGCCAAGATGCCCCTCATCTCACAACAGCAAGGAGTTGGTATTGATGACAACAGTCAAGCAAAAATTGTCCAGATTTTCTTTATTGTCTGATTTTTTAAGTAGAAGAACAGTACTAGGCTGCCTAAATATAAATCACTATCATTCTGACTGGAAATAACCTACTATAGACATTTTCTACTGTGTATGAGTGTTTCCTTCCAAGGGCTTTTTTCCCTACACTTAATGGAGCTGATCCTGTATGGAATATTTCCATATTTTCCTCCTGGTCTTGGATTATTGATTTGGACTTGTCCATTTTGTTATGTTTTACAGAGTGAATGATAACCTGAGAAATTATTGAAAAGATCAGGACACTGCCTCCTGAAAGAGAAGAAAAACTGAACTGCTTCCAGGATAAAATAACCTAAAGCACAACTTTTTAGACAAATTGACACTGATGAAATAAATAAATGGAGAAAATTATGCTAGAGGCCTCAGTCATCATATTTACAGGAAAATATGAGAGGCTGAAACAAACTTCTCTGCATTCCATGCCAAAAGGTTTCCTACTCATTAACACATAGAAATGCTGATGGATAATTAAGTAATTTGGGAGACAGACCATGCATATGGGAAGCATTTTTGGTATTTTATGACCTCCTTCACTGACCTATGTAATTACTGTGCTGCTGACTAATGCAGCAACATAAACCTTCTGTCAACATCTCTATTATGAAGTTTATTTCAATTCTAAATGACGTCTCTTTTTATTTCTTACACTGGAATCAAAAACATCATTGTTAAATGGATCTATTCCTTCCAGGGCTTTTAAAGAGAAAAAGAATATGGACACTTCATTGAGTAATCAATTTCTAAGCCACTTCCAATGCAGTACAGAAAACAGAGCCAACTCATATTTGGCAAGAACAATTCATGTCAAACCAATCCAATTTCCTCTTCTGACAGGGCAAATGCCTCAATGGGTGAAAGAAGCAGTAGATGTGACATTGTAGTAATATTTTAACGTAAGTATTTTTAGAAATCATAGGATTCTATTAGAATACATGGATGGTGTCACCTTGTGCTGCAGCAGAACTTGGGGGGAAAAAAGGGAGATTAGGGAATAGTGGTTAATGATTTGTTCTCTGGGAATAACTCCCTGGGCACTGCATAAAAATGGGACTTGCCTGACTTCCTAAACGCTCCTGACATCAGGCACGGGCAATTACACACCTTTGATACAATACCAATGGTCAGTATACAATTTCTTGTGATGTCTTTTTCCTCTGAAATGAATTGAACTCAAGCTTTTCAGGAAGGAATTTATTGAAATTTACCCTTAAAGTTGAGCTGCATTCACTCACTAACTTGACAGGGATTAAAAAATAAAAGCTGAAAGATAGTCCAGACAGAAACCTGACACATTGATCAGAGTAGGAAGATCAGGATAGGCTCCTGAAGAAAAGAACTATGAACTATTTCTGGTTTAGGCTGGTTTAGGAACCCAATGATGTGACAGGGCCAGTTCAAACCCTAGCACAGGAACCTGTCCACTCAGAAGAAGTTCATTGTTTGTCATACAGATTTGCAGGAATATAAATATGAAATCAGGAATAGGTGATTGTAATTACACACTCCAATTTAGGACAATGTTTAGTCACTTTCAGGTACTTAAACACTTTCTTGACAAAATGCAAACTGTTGTTTCCTGCATTAGGGATTAAAACTTAAGGTCATGATTGGGATTTCAGATCTAAATGATAGCAAACAGGTCTCAGATGAAGGTCTAGAAAAGAGATTTAGATGCTAAAAGAGCTTTGAAAATCTAAGCCTAAAAGAAGAAAGCATTTCCTTTATAAATATGAAACTATAAAGAGGAACAGTGTGTAAAGCTCATAGACTGCACTCATTCTTTAATGGGATTCTCTCTGGAAGAAACTGGACTTTAGCTGGAGGAAACCTGTGGCTCACCAAGCCAGTAAAGGTGAATTCTCAGGAGAGATCTCTGCAATTGTCAATGCTTTCTGCAGAACACCCAAATCCCCCCCATTCCTCTCCAGCACTACCTTGCAGCATTAGCTCTTGCCAGATCCAGACCCTGCTCACAAACTCTGTGTGGCACCTGCAAGGGAGAAAACTGCTCACTGGAGTGGTGACTGAAACACAGCCAGACTTTAACAGTACAGGTAAGAGCAACTGAAACACAGCCTGACTTAAACCAACGGGACAAGAGACACTCTTGCCCAGTGACAGACAGAACCCTGTGGGCTCCCAGCTGTCCCTCCCTCTCCACACCTTAGCCAACCCATCTCTTCCCCTCACTAAGCACTCCCAGCAGCTCACCCGAGCCACACCCATGGATGTGAGCTCCTGCAGGTCAGGAAAAAGTGATTGTCAGTGAGCAGGAGGAGTTTGGGCTGCCTGAGCACCAGTGTGGGCAAGCAGAGGGGGTGGGACAAGCTGGGACAGCCAAAGCTGTGTGGGGCAGAGCTGCTGCTGAACCCTTTCCCCATGCTAACACACAGCTCTGCACTGCTTATTCACCATTTTCTGCCACTTTGGGCACCTCTGTGCCACTCTGGGAACACGTGGAGTGATGGGATTCCATGTGTTATGGAATATGAGCACAGGCATGCAAGTCACAATTATCATTATGCATCTCAAGTTAAACTATTTACACCAAGAGCTGTTGCACTGGATGGGGAGGTGCAGGTGCTTTGTGGCCAACAGAGAATCTCAAAGGGTGGAAGCTGGCCTGGGCCCCTGCTAAATGTGCTACAGGGCTAAAAAAGGGGTGTAGTTCCCAAATGGTCAGTCCAGCACCATTCCTGAGCTTGACACTCACTGTAAATGAGCATGCCATTTAAAAATAAGTATTACAAATGAAGGTTATCTTACAAGCAACATATAATTTACATTTCTAAACTCACACTCTTTTGTTTTGATGTAACACATAAAGTTCCTGCTCTGCAAGGCCAGTGGACATTGTTTATTGCCTTTAACCTGTTTCAAGGTGATCTTTTTTATCCTTCATTGCACTGTGGAAAAGCAATTCCATAGGACAAGAACTTATCTTAAATCTTTGGTGCTCATGCCAAGGAGAACGTGCCAGCCCTGACAAGCTGTGTGATCCCTTGCAGCACCAGGAGTTGTGTCATTCATCCCAAGACCCCTGACAGTCATCTTGAACACTACGTGCCCTCCTACAGATGTTTAAAGAAATGCTTCTATTTTCTTTGATCTTCTGCAACCATGCAAGTATTAACATACACAATGCTGACAGAAAGACACTGGATAAAATGGTTATTTTTAGAATTTCCTCACTTCATAAAACAATACAATAGCTATGATGCCATAAATAACTCACTATGAATTCTTCTTCTAAGCAAACAGAGGAAGTGTGAGGTTAGGAAGAGGCAAAGACTTCAGAAGATGCAATTTATTAAAGTACTAGATTTAGTACTGTAAGTAAAAATATATCTATAAATACTGGTTTTGCTTTGGGTCAATAATAAATAAACTAGATTTTATTCCATAGGTCAGTCTG
This sequence comes from Vidua macroura, assembly GCF_024509145.1. Taxonomy (NCBI): domain Eukaryota; kingdom Metazoa; phylum Chordata; class Aves; order Passeriformes; family Viduidae; genus Vidua; species Vidua macroura. The sequence continues at coordinate 19,391,926 of NC_071583.1, forward strand.
AAACTTGGGCAGAAATGACTAACAATTAATAACCATCAGTGAGTCCAAGTTCTGTCTGAGATAAAAAGCAACAAAAGCAGTGGACTCTTAAATTCGTGACCAACTTTCTGACTTCTGGAAGGATTTGTTTATGCTATTACAAAAGTGGGGTTTAGTTGGCTGGTGTTTTTTCTTTGAGATTTCCACTGTTATTTTGTGGGTTTAGGAATGTTTCAGCTTCTCTATTACCTATTCTGTCAGTGAAGAAGCAATGAAGTCACAGCAAGTTTCAAACCACTGGCCAGAAGTTGTCCTTGTGTGCTTTTCCCCATTTCCTAGGACAAGTTGAAGAGCTTTTATATGAAATGGAGGGTCAGCCATCTGATTACAGCTGGCATGGGATGGGACCTAAGGACCAGGAAATGCAGTGAAAAAAGTAAGTGTTTTGGAAATGGTTTCTGAAGGACTGTCAGCAATTTGCTTTGGGGCTTTCTTGAAGCATTACCATGCTGAGTTCTGGTGCTGTGTGTCTGAGGAGTAACTTCAGCTCTCTGTAGATCAGCACCCTGACTTTCGCCTGAAGACTCTCAGATCTCCTAAAGAACCCCCACCAAGAAAATGGATGAGCAGCTTCTAACTTCCCTCTGGCTAGATTTTACAAGGTGTCTTGGAGACATCTAATAAGCCCCAACCAGAGATTCTCAAACTCACTTGTGTCCCAACACAGTGATTTTATAGGCACTTTTTGTCAGACTCCAGCCTACCTGTAGTGCTGCAGTTGTGACTCCAGCTGCTGGATGTATATTTGCAGATGTGGCACCTCGTTCGCTCTCACTTCCAGCTCCTTCACTTTGCCAAGACTGTTCAGGACAGCATGTCTGGCCTCTTCCACCTTCCTCCTCATCTCTGCCTGCTCCCTCTTCAGGTTACGGTTGCAATCTTCCAGGCTGACCAGAGCTTCCTGAGAGCTCTTCAGCTCCTTCTCCAGCTCCTGATTGAACCTGATGGCTTCTTCAATCTGCCCATCCCTGGAGCTCCGGATGAGCTCCATTTCCTCCAGGACACTTTGGAGGCACTTGCTCTGGGAGTGCTTCTGTGTTAATGGTCTCTTACTCCCTACGAAGCAGGATCCTTCTTCTGTATGGCTGGCATGGCTCTTCCGCAGCCCCACCTGTAATGACCGGAGCACAAAGCAGGGAGAAATTGATGGGTTTTAATTAAGACTGACAGTGGCTGGATTGTGCTTTGCTGTTTTTTTTTTTTTTTTTTTTAATCACACGGAGTTGATCAGCAACTAAAGCTACTTGACCTTTGCCAAATACAGAGACATGGAAACAATCTCTGAAAAGTAGTTTTTAAAACCTAGCTATGCATTTAATTTTCAAACTACTCACTATCATGTTATTGCACAAGTTTCTGTACAGCTTTAATGTCATCACTATGGTCTGTACTCAGGAGTCAAGCAGTCTGCTGAAAAAGATATCTCCAATGAAGTTGTGTTCAGAAGAGAGCAGGGAGCAGCTGGGGGTGTTCCGGAGCTCTCCTCTTTGTCATTTTCATTCTTCCTGGGACCTCAGACTGCTGACTTCATGTTTGCTGCTGATTTCCTTTCCCTTTTTTAGATGAAAATGGTGAAAGTGTCTTTGACCTGCCTTGCTGGACATTGTGAAGAGAACAGTAATCTACTGCAAGTGGAAGTGTCACAGGTGGAGCAGGGTTCTGTGAGTGCTGTGTTAGCATCAAATCAGACCTGGTCACACCTGGTCAGAGCTGCCAGAACAATCGGTCCACGCTGCCCTTCCCTGCTCTGCCTGTTCCACGCTATTTCATGCCAGAGTCATTGAACTGCTGTTAAGTGTGTATGTGTGTCACTCGAGCCAGTACAGCAGAAGCCAGCCCCGGAATTAATGGGGCTCTGCAGAGGAGCCCCAGACTATTCATCAGCCTGCCTGCAGAACTGGTTCCAACTTTGAACTCTTGTGACCACACTCTGAAGAAAACATACTTCTAATATTTCTTAGAGGCACTTCTGATGGAGACACTGCATGTGCTTGTGCAGGTAAGAATCCAAAAGTTCTTTCTTACTTCAGGAAAAACCCTGCATTGGTGCACATCCAGCATATGGTATCAGCACATCCTGACTGCACGTGCAGCAGGAGAAGCAGCAGCACTGTACACGTGGGTTTGTTAAGCTGAACTCCCCTACACTTTAAACAGAGAGCTCACCACAACTATATTTAATGGTATACCGGTGCCATACATTTCTCCTTAAAGGCTCCCTGTAACTCAACTTTGCTAAAAAAGTTAATGCCGAGGATGAACGAGCAACTTCGCTCTCAGTCTGGCAGTGGAGAGATTATAAACACTGACTTTCCGAGAGCAGCATCTCTCGCGAAGCACTCGGGGCAGCCGAGCCGCCCCCGGGAGGCCGGTGCAGAAGCCGGCCCGGACTCACCTGCAGCGCCAGGCACCGCGCATCGCTGCTCTGCAGGGCGGCGCGCATGTCCTCCACCAGCTCCCGCAGGCTGCCGTTCTCCTCCTCCAGCTTGGCGATGCGGTCCTCGGCCTGCTCCAGCGCCACGATCTCTTCGTAGCACTCTCGGGAGCAGGGCCCCGGCGGCCGCCGCTCGGCACTGCCCGCGGCTCCGCGGTCGGCGCGGCGGCGGCGGCGGGGGCTGCGCAGGCGGATCTGCGTCTCGATGTGCTCGCTCTCCCGGCCCAGCGGCAGCCGCGGCCCCGTGCGGGTGCTGAAGTGGCCGCAGAGCCGCGCGTGGAACTGGCGGAAGGTGAGCTCGGCCGAGAGCCCGTCCCACAGCCCCGCGCACTCCTCGGGCTCCGCCGTCTCCTCCAGCCCCAGCACCTGGCACAGCGTGCGGAAGTCCTCGCCGGGGATGCGGCCCGCCCCGGCGCAGTCCAGGTGGTGGAAGATCTCCTGCAGGTACTGGTCCAGGCCGGTGGCCAGCACGACGATCTCGTTCTCCACGCCGCGGTCCAGCCCGTAGTGGTAGGCCAGGGCGCTGACCAGCCACTGCGTGCGCCGGGCCGGCCGCCCGTAGGGGTCCCAGCCCTCAGGCGGCTCCATCGCGCCCGCCCGGCCCGCGGCGCTGCCCGAGCATCCCGGGCGCCCGCCCGGCCGAGCGCTCGGCCCCGGCCCGCGGCGGGGCGGGACGGGCGGGGCGGGGCCGCCGCCGCTCCAGCGCCGCTCGCCGAGCGCCCGGCTCGCCCCGCAGCGCAGCCGCGGCCGCCTTTGTCCGGCACGAAAAGCGATTCAGGCAAAGCGGGCAGGTGCCACCCTGCTCCGTTTGTCTGCCGAGCCTGCGCCCCAAGTGTGTTTCTCATTTCTTAACTCATTTCTCCCTTCTGCTGTCTCTTCAACACAAGCAAGACAACAGCATCGCACAATCCACTTCGACAAGTAAGGCTGGTGAAGGAGTGAGTGCTTCCACTAAATAAAAACCCCAATGTGCTTGAAAGCCGACCTTCTCTTCGCTCAGACCTCCTCACCTCTGTCGATGAGGTGACTCTATGGTGTTGCTGTGTGGCTTTGAAGAGCTCTGGGATAGAGATGAGGAAGCGTTAAACTCGTTCAAAGGAGCTGCCCAAAGCAGTGACTTTAGTCTCTCTTTGGCTGGGGAGCAGGACCGGCCTTGTTGAACGCAGGCAGCAGCACGAGCAGGGCTCCTCCACCAGCAGGGACTTGCCATGAGCCAGGAGGGGACCGTGGCACCAGAGGGGACCGTGGCACCAGCCATGCCCAGACACCATGAACAGGGTGGCAAAAGTCAGGTGCTGCTGTCAGGCTGCATGAACAGCCCAGGCAAGGCATCATGAGGAGCCAGGTTTGGGGAGCATCCAAGGAGTCCTGTCAAGAGCAAATCATTTGAATATTCTCTCTAGGACAAAAAAAGAGCAAACCAATCCAGCTGATGTGTGAGGAAAGTGAATTCAAGTTCATTTAAAGCGCTGCTCAATTCAGGATTGGGTTTCTTTTAAGTGAACTGATGCTAATAAACATTTTCCTTCATATGGTGGGGTTTCTCTTGCAATCCGACTTTGGTGATAAATCGCTGACCACTTTTGGTTTTGCTCTTTAAGGTAAGTTGAAAGTCTGAGTAGCTTTGTTGAGGAATGGAGAATTGTTTGTAGCTCAGTCTTTTTCTCCGGAGGAGCCTTCCATTTTAGCACAGGAGGAAGGTAAGGCAAAGATTTAAAAGCTTTCCCTCCTGGAGTGACACACCTTCAGAGGAGTCTGTGAGGAGAAGTCCCCTCAGCCACTGCCAGGGCTGTTTGCCTCCTCTGCAGGCTCAGTATTCTGGGAGTTCCACAAGCCTCAGCTGCCACTGTATTTTCCTCTGAATATCTCTTGTTGTGCAGTACACAGGGAGAATATTTTGCGCTAGATTCCCCTCTGGGCTTTGAGGTAAATCTCAGGAATTCAGGTGATTTTAATGTGCAGATGAATTTTTTATGGATAGTAAGGAAAAGGGAATAAGTACCATGGAAAATTAATTGCTCAAAATGTGAGTGGCCCAACCACACTAAAAACAAAGTCTAAACTGAAGAATTTTTTTATTTTTTTTTGTTCCCTGACAGGTGGGGTAAAACATGCAGTGCTACTAAAGTCTTTAACAGATGCAGCCAGCAACCAACTGTATGAATATCCAGGTGGTAAAGGATGAGACAGGGCAGGAAAGAATCTTCAGCCCTTCCTGTTGAAGTTAGAACAGTATGAAAACTGACTCTGGCTGCTGTCCATAGGTAATGGATGTCATTTGTACAGGAGGGCAGGTGTCCAAAGCTGTTTGTAGCCCATGCACTGCCGTGGCTGGCCCCGTTCCAGCCCTAGCTGGACCAGGGCGGGGGGCTCGGGAGGGGAGGAGGTGGGGGGATCTCGGGAGGCTTCCGCTTCACAGCCGGGCTGGGGGGCCGTGGCGGAGGCACGGAGTGCTGGTGCTCTGCTTTCTTGGACAACTGCTGCTGCGGAGGCCATGTCTGGGAGCTGCCAAACCCGACGGTCTCTGGGCTCCCTGGGGGCGAGGGAGAGTCATGGCTTCTCGGCCAGGATGCTGGAGCTGCGGCAGCGGCACTGCGGAGAGAGGAGCGGCTGAGGCCCCAGCTGCCAGTGGCACACTGAGACCCTCCTGCACAGCAGGGCCCAGAGCTGGCAAGGCTCCCCAGCCCGGCTGGAGCTGCTGGCACACCTTGGCCCAGCTGGACAGCTGCCCCTCAAGGCCCCGGCGAGCAGGGCACGGCTCTGGGCAGGCTCCCTGGCCAGGAGCGGGCCCCAGAGCGCGACTGCCTTGCAAGGGCAATCTCGTCCCTGCTCTTTCTCCTCCCCACCTTGCCTGGCCTCTGCCCTGTGCCCCTGGGGCTGCTCTTGGCCAGGCAGCCTCAGTGGGAGCCAGCACTGGCTGCAGCCCCAGCGGGCCCCCCAGGACAAGGCCCGGCAATTAAGAGGCCAATGAAAGCACTGGGCAGCAGCAGAACCCTCAGCAGAGTTCTTTGGACAACCACAGACTGGCCACAACTCCACTGTAGCCTCACTGGGAATGTTCCCTGACTATCAGCAGCATTTAAAGATGCTGGAGGGTAGAGATCAGCAACAACTTACTCTTTCTTTTCCTTCCACCACCGGAAACCAACACAGCACACGACCATAGAAAGTGGCACAGTGAACAGTGTCACTACTGTGCCTATCATGCAGGATTTGCGCACATCCTGGGGGCAGAAAACTCTTGGGGTACTCGGTGGATTCTGAGCGTTTTTATGTGACTTGACAAGCACTTCTGTGGGAGTAATGGAGAGCGTGAGCCCGCGCTGTGCTGCACTGCTGAGCTGGCAGCAGGGTGCATACGGCCAGGACGTTCTCTGTTTCCCCCAGAGCTGGGGCCTGCAGGCACCTTGCCGCCCCTTGGCACAGGCTGTGCCACCCAACAAAGCCCAGCAGGCCGGGAGGAGAGCCCGGGGCCAGCGCAGCTGCTTGGGCAGTCGCTGCTTTGAGGGACATGGGCCAAACCCTTCTCTGAGCAGCCCCTGGCAGCCCTGGGCCTCCCTGCCCTGGGACGGCTCCCCCAGCCCCAGGGGACAGAGTCAGGCCCTGTCAGGAGCCAGTGCAGCCCCTGCCCAGTCAGGAGCCAGGGCTGGCTCTGGCCCTGGGCTCGCAGCAGGGCTCCCTCTCGGGGCTGCTCCCGTGCCTTGGGCCTCTGGGCACTCAGGGCCAGCTCCGGGAGCAGCTGCAGCGGGAAGGGCGTTGGTGCGCGAGTCCCGATTCCCCGGGGCTGTGAACGAGCTCCAGAGGCCTGGAAGCCGAGGCGCCTCCAGCTTTGGCTGCTGCCGGGCCGTGCAAGGGCAGGGCCTGGGGGAAGAGCTGCTGCCACACAGCCCCGCCGAGGGCTGAGCCCGGCTGAGCCCGGCACAGCAGTTACCTCCTGTGCCTGTGCCTGCGCCTGGCATCGCCTTCCTCCCTGGAGTAGAGGTTGGCACTGAGCCACTGCTTCCTCCAGGATGTGCCTCCTTCCACTGAGATATTTGGTCCATTACTTGAGAAAGGAAGAGGGACAGCTGGATCAGGTGGAACCATTCACCATTCCAGGACGTGGCATCTTCAGGAGACAATACTTCTCAAAGTCATGGATAAGAATCAGGAGAATGGCCAGGTTATTGGGCCTGGGCCAACGACCTCCCTCATCGAAGCAGCCCCTACTCCTGATCTGCCCAGAGACCAGGAAATTGCAGGGGATCTCAGAGTGTGCATGGCCCATGGTGCAGTTTGGGCTCCCTGTCAGCGGCTGCCAAATGCCTTCCTGCAGAGGCTGGGGAGAAGCTGCAGCCAGGCCAGGCTGGGAAACAGCCCTGCAGGCCGTGAAAGCAGCAGCGGGGCAGCCAGGCTGCCATGGATCCCTTCCCGCTGTGCCGGGCACGGTGTGTCCAGATGTGCAGGGAACGCCCCCGGCTGCTGAGTCCCAGGGCAAGGCTGAGGGAAATGCACCCACCACGGCGTCTCTCCAGGTCTCTCAGCATCTGGTCTAGATGTTTCGCTGCCTCCAGGGATTTCTTGTGTCCTGTGTCTGCATTCTTCCATCTAGGAGGACCTTAACAGAAAGTTGTTCCAAGTCTCCTTCAGGCCAGAGTGGCAGAGAGTGCCCCTGGGTGATTGGTGGCCTCCAAGGCACTCGCTCAGCTCTGCCTCCCACTCAGGTGCAGGGGCAGGGGGAGCACGTGCCTGTGGCGGCCCCACACTGGGATGGAAGGAGCCCCTTGCTGGGCAGTCGGGGCAGAAAGGACTCCCTGGAGCTGCCAGCAGCTCTAAACCCAGCCCCAGCCAGGGCCAGGCCTTGGCAGCAGCAGCAGCAGCAGGAGCAGCTCAGGCTCCCCGGGGCCGGCAAAGGAGCTGTGAAAGGCTCAGCCCCGGGGCACAGCCCTGGGCCCGGCCCCTTCCCTCTCTGCTCTTCTCCCTGGCTGCACAGAGCACACGGAAGGACACACTGGCATTGCACATGGGAGGAAGATGGACAGCTAAATGCTCCTTCCTCCCACTGACAGCGATCCTGTGGGATCACTCAAGGCTCCAGAAGGGAGTAAGGCAAATTTTCCAGAAACTTTCACCCCTGCGATTCTGCGAAGGGAAATGGCTCAGGAGGCACTGATTATTCTCTCAGGAAAGGCACACAGAGAAAACTTGCCTCCAGCATTCTCCAAGAGGTCCAAGCTGTCATCCAACAGGGCATCCGGATAAGCCATGTCACCATCCCAATCTAGAAGGGATCACAGATCAGAACCATTTCCATGTTGTGCTGGAATCCCCTTCTGCATCAGGGAACTGGGCACTGCAAGGGGGTCGGGTAAGGCTGTGGGGGCCAGATGAGAATGGCCATGGCCAAAGCTGCACAGGGGCCTGGGGAGCTCTGGGCTGGCTCCTGGTCACTCTCCACACGATTTCCTTGCCTTGTGCAACATCCCTGGGAGGGCGGCTGGAGCAGCCCAGACCCCATGGGGACTCTCTCCCTCCCACAGAGGAAACCCTCCCTCAAGCCCAGGGGAAAACCATTCCCCAGCGCTTCCTGGCGAGCAGGGAGCGCTCTCCCGGGAAAGGGGAGCCAGGCTGCCGGCTCACCTGCTCCCCGCGCTTGCAGCGGAGCAGCCTGGGCAGCCCTGGCAGGCAGGGCCACGGCCAGGAGGAGCAGGAGGAAGAGGCGCAGAGCAAGGGCCATGGTGCCTCGCCCTCTGCCCGTCCCGCAGCTCTTGCTGCCACCGCTGTCCTGACACCGCTGTCCCAATGTCAGCACCACTGCTGCCACTGCCGCTGCTGCTGCAACAGTTGTGCTCAAGGACTGACTGCTCGGTCCTTGTGGTGCTGTGCAGCCACGGGGCTCTGGCACCTCTGTGACCTCAGAGCCTGCTGTGACCTCAGCCTGCTCTGACCCCAGAGCCTGATGTGACCTCAGCCTGCTCTGACCCCCGAGCCTGCTCTGACCCCAGAGCCTGATGTGACCTCAGCCTGCTCTGACCCCCGAGCCTGCTCTGACCCCAAAGCCTGCTGTGACCTCATGGCCAGGCTGGAGGTGTGTGGGGAGTGGGATCTGCCTTCTTTGGCCGGGTGCTCATCCTGCCCAACAGCTGTGTCCCAGGGTTGTGACACAGTCCCAGCCCAGCTGGTCGCACAGGTTGGGGCATGAAGGGATGGAGAGCAGCCCGGCCAAGAAGGACTTGGGGCTGCTGCTGGATGAGAGGCTGGACATGAGCCAGCCTTGTGCATCCACAGGAGTGTGCCCAGCAGGTTGAAGGAGGTGACTCCACCTCTCTGCTCTGGTGAGACTTCACCTGGAGTACTGTGGGAGATGTTTTACAGCAACTTCTGTGAATCAGAGAGAACTTTGATATGAGGATCCATGTTTACCCCTGAAAGAATTTTCTACCAAGGTCGTTGACATAGAAACCAAGAAAGAGAGAAGGATAAATAAGAGAAACCTGCAACTGCCTATTCCAGTAGGCACTTTGCTTGTCTCTCGTGACCAATGAGTAAAGTGTAAACTTAGGAGCTTTGTAAGAATGTCGAAAAGGCATGCATGCTAGAATAAAAACAGGCTTTGAAGCCTTCTGGAAGTGGAGGGTGTTGCTTTGTATTGTCTCCGTCTCTACCAAGACAGAGTGCTGCATCCAGCTCTGGGTCCCCAGCACAGGAAGGACATGGTTCTGTTGGCTCTAGTCCAGAGGAGGGACAAAATGCTCTGAGGGCTGGAACCCTTCTGCTTTGGAGACAGGCTGGGAGAGCTGGGGTGTTCAGCCTGGAAGAGAGAAGACTCCAGGGGGACCTGATTGCTGCCTTTCAGTACCTTAAGGGGGCTGGTAAAAGAGATGGGACAGAATTTTTCATAAGGGCCTTTTGTGACCAGACCGTGGGGGAATGGTTTTAATCTAAAGGGTGGTTGATTCAGACTAGATGAAAGAAACCCACTTTTTACACTGTAGGTTTTGAAACCCTGGCACAGGTTGCTCAGAGAGGTGGATATCCATCCCTGCAGTCATTCAAGCTCTGCTCTGAGCAACCTGACCTAGTCAAAGGTGTCCCTGCTCACTGCAGGGCATTGGACTAGATGGCCTTTAAATGTCCCTTCCAACCCAAGCCATTCTGTGCTCCTGTGCTCCATCAAAGCAGTGTGGGATTAGTGCTGGGGTGATTATGCTGGCACCTGTATTTTGGCAGTTGTGCCGTTTAGCAAATGGCCAAGAGAGGATTGATGGGCTGGGCAGTGAAGCAAATAACACACAGTGTGCTCAAGGAGAAACAGGAGAGGAACACGGCTTCCAGTTCAGATAAATGCCAGCATTTTGCTGCCCATCCCATGTTAAGAAAGAAAGGAATGTCCTGATGGTCCCTTTGTGTGGGTGCCCTATTGGCGGTACCAGTACTTGTGTTCTGTAAGACAGGTAACTTGTTACAGCTTCTTGCCCCATTTCTCACTGGATAAAACCCAAATACTGCATCATTCCATGTCTACTTTCTTCCAAGTCAAGGCAAATCTTGTTCATTTTTGAGTGGGACATATTCATCTGTTCACAAGCAAATTCTTCTTGCCATTCACACAATGTGGATTTGCTCGAATCAGACTGTAATTAAGGTCTACCTCTCACTAGTATTAAAGTTGATGCATTGTGAGGCAAGGTGCCGAGTAATTTGTCCTGGTGTCTGGCCCTGTAGAGGGTTTTTCTGTAATTAAATGACATTTGAAGACAGCTGTAGTCTACCATACTTCTGGCATCCTAGAAATGAAGAAACAGCCTTTGAAACAGGATTTTATCCTTCCTTCCTCTTCCTCCTCCCAGGAATTTTAATCTCTGAGGTCTAAGCTCTTCAGCTGCCTCACAAACATTGTTTTAATTCAGACAGGCATCCATGCAGTGAGCCACAAATCAGGACTGTGGCTGTGAAGCTTGAAGCAATGCTGGTTTATAGCACTAAAAATAATAATCTGTTACCCAGGTTAAGCTAAGCACTTCCCAAATAACTCTACCTATCCTCAGGGATGTTTCCAAAAGGATCACTGTAAAAGCTGGGAGTGGGGAGAGAGAGTGTCATCAAAATTAAAAATACAGCTTTCCGAGATCTTTATATTCCGATAAAATGAGAGTCAAAATTGTTCATATACGGAACATTAACTAAGAAGTGAACGACAGATTGTCAAAATAATTGCTTGGGGAACAAAAAAAACCATAAATAAAAATAAGTTCATGTGTAGATAATAAGTAAACCATTATGCTAAGAAAAAAACCAGACGTGCCAAAACTAAAAGCAAGAAGGCTGTTTCATCTGTCTCAATACAAAAATAATGACTGAAAAGAATCAGAGATCCTCACGACCATTACCATATACAGGAACTTCCAGGTCTTGGGAAAAAACAAAGGAAACTGTAGTGTGCAATTCACAGAGGTAACCTGGGATTTATTGGTGAACTAGTTGCAAAATTTCTGAGAGCAGACTGGAAAAGCATAGGGACTGATCAGACCATGTGTGGGCATTTCCAGCAGTGTGAGGGATGTTTCTGGGAGCAGCTGCAGGGAAGAGAAGCAGCGCACAATCACTGGGTGTCCTAGGGTGACCTTACGATGCTCGTATCCCCGATTGTGTGTTCTGTTGATGCTGGATATTATATTGTGTGCCTTCCAGACGGGCTCTGAGAGCAAAGGCGGGGAGAAGAAGAAGCACAGAGTTTGTTATCAGAGACTGCACTCACTGCTGCCCAGTCTGCTGGAACACAGAACTCCACGGTGCTGTCTGGGCACCATCGGGGCAGAACACCGCGCTCCTTTGCTTTTTAGTTACTTTAGCTAGCTGGGGCAGTCCAAGTTTTCCCTCGACTGGTTTTCTTTCCCTTTTCTTGGATCCGTTCGAACCTGCTCTGGACCAGGACCTGGGGAAGCACCGAGAGCTCGCACTTTGTGGCCCACGGGGGGCTACTCCGGGCAGCAGCCTTTCCCAGTGCCAGAGGGACAGATAACAGAGCCACCATCCACCGGAGAGATTTTCTGAATCTGTCATCTCTTCAGAGCAACAAATGGGTTTTGTCATCTGGTATTGTCCATTTTTTGGGCTGGGCAGTGCTTTGCCTGTTAAATAAACAGGCTTTTTAAACTTCTCTCTGAGGAAATTTTTCCCGAACTGACTGGGGGCAGGGGCCGTGTGGGTTTGATTTCTGGGGGGGGGCCCTTTTGGGCGTTTTCTCCCAAATTTGCCCTAAACCAGGACACAGGGACAATCTCTTTGTGGGCTGTAGACTTTATGACAGTCTGTCCCCTGGGGCTGGGGGAGCTGTCCCAGGGCAGGGAGGGCCAGGGCTGGCAGGGGTTGCTCAGAGAAGGGTTTGGCCCATGTCCCTCAAAGCAGCGACTGCCCAAGCAGCTGCGCTGGCCCCGGGCTCTCCTCCCGGCCTGCTGGGCTTTGTTGGGTGGCACAGCCTGTGCCAAGGGGCGGCAAGGTGCCTGCAGGCCCCAGCTCTGGGGGAAACAGAGAACGTCCTGGCTGTATGCACCCTGCTGCCAGCTCAGCAGTGCAGCACAGCGCGGGCTCACGCTCCCCGTTGCTCCCACAGATGCAGCCAGCACCACAACACGTGTTCCCAATGCCCAGAAGGGAATCAGAACGGGTTGCTATTGGGGTACACCCTGTTTGCTTGTGATAAGGGCAAGTTTGGCCTTCTATTTCTGCCAGGAAATGATTTGGAAGTGCTCAACTAAACCTCGACTGAGAGCTTCCCAAATCATCTCTTCTGTTGCCATAAAGAGATGGGGCTGTCACCCCCGTGTCCGGGTGGTACCACCAGCAAAGCCCAGCCAGCACCAGCACTGGCTGAGCTCCATGCCCAGGAGCAGCCGTGGATGCCCACGGTGAGGGCAGGCAGGAGCCAGGCAGGGGCTGCTGTGAGCAGCAGCGGGGCCCCGAGGGGCTGGGGGAGCCCATGCTGAGCATCCCTGGGCTGAGGGCACATTTCCTCCAGTGGGATCATCTGGGCCTGGAGCTCCTCCAGTGGCATGCCCAGGAAAAGAGGGAAGCCATCAAGAACATCTCCAGGGACACAGCCTGACCATCAATGCCAGCAGCAGGTTTTGCTGAGCAATGGCCCTTGGATCAAGCAAAACATTTCCAATCAGGGCAGTCCATTTGTACAGATGGGTGTACACTCTGGGGGCACAGCCAAGGCAATGAGGTCACAGCAGGCTCTGGGGTCAGAGCAGGCTGAGGTCACATCAGGCTCTGGGGTCAGAGCAGGCTGAGGTCACAGCAGGCTCTGAGGTCACAGAGGTGCCAGAGCCCCGTGGCTGCACAGCACCACAAGGACCGAGCAGTCAGTCCTTGAGCACAACTGTTGCGGCAGCAGCAGCGGTGGCAGCAGTGGTGCTGACTTTGGACAGCGGTGTCAGGACAGCGGTGGCAGCAAGAGCTGGGGACTGGCAGAGGGCGAGGCACCATGGCCCTTGCTCTGCGCCTCTTCCTCCTGCTCCTCCTGGCCGTGGCCCTGCCTGCCAGGGCTGCCCAGGCTGCTCCGCTGCAAGCGCGGGGAGCAGGTGAGCCGGCAGCCTGGCTCCCCTTTCCCAGGAGAGCGCTCCCTGCTTGCCGGGAAGCGCTGGGGGATGGTTTTCCCCTAGGCTTGAGGGAGGGTTTCCTGTGTGGGAGGGAGAGAGCCCCTGTGGGGGCTGGGCTGCTCCAGCCGCCCTCCCAGGGATGTTGCACAGGGCCTACCAAAAATGTGGAGAGTGACCAGGAGCCAGCCCAGAGCTCCCCAGGCCCCTGTGCAGCTTTGGCCATGGCCATTCACATGAGACTCCCACGGCCATACCCGACCCCCTTGCCGTGCCCAGTTCCCAAAGGCACAGGAGGATCCCAGCACAACAGGAAATTGTTCTCATCTGTGCTCCCTTCTAGATGAGCATGCTAGGAAGGCTTATCCAGCAGCTTGGCTCCATGCAGATTTCCAGCCTCTTAAGCCTCCTGCAGGTATGCTGTCAATGTTCCTAAAAGAATAATCATTGGCAACCTGGCAGGAAGCAGGTGACAGAAGCTCCTGTGCCTGTTGAGTTACAGGTGTGTCTGCAGGGAAGACTTTTCAGGCTCCTTTGTGGGTTGCTGCACACAAGCCCAGCTCCCATCGCAGGGGTGAGTAGTGTGTCCCTGCTGAGCCCACAGGCTGAGCCCTGGTTTTGTGGGATCCATTCCGGGGGAAATGCAAATACATCTCTTAAGCTCCTCCAAGAGTGAGGCACAAGCCTACAGGAGACAGTAAGTCCCTGGAGGCATCCAAACACATGGAGAAGACACTGAGTGATGTGGAGAGATGTGGTGGTGGGTGCATTTCCCTCAGCCTTGCCCTGGGACTCAGCAGCCGGGGGCGTTCCCTGCACATCTGGACACACCGTGCCCGGCACAGCGGGAAGGGATCCATGGCAGCCTGGCTGCCCTGCTGCTGCTTTCACGGCCTGCAGGGCTGTTTCCCAGCCTGGCCTGGCTGCAGCTTCTCCCCAGCCTCTGCAGGAAGGCATTTGGCAGCCGCTGACAGGGAGCCCAAACTGCACCATGGGCCATGCACACCCTGAGATCCCCTGCAATTTCCTGGTCACCACCAGATAAAGAGGGGTGGTGGTTTGGAGAAGGGAGGGCCCTGCCCTGGTTCCAAAGCTTGGATGACTTCCTGATCCTTATTAATGTCTTTGACAAGCATTGCCTCCTGAAGATGCTATTTTCCTGTCGGGGAACAGGCCCACCTGATCCAGCTGTCCCTTTTCCCTTCTCCAGGGATGGACAGAGAGGCTGTGCTGAAGGCTGAGTTTCCCAGAGGAAGCAGTGGCTCATTGGCAGCCTCTGCAGCAGGAAGGGAGGCGATGCCCGGCACAGTCACTGGAGGTAATTGCTGTGTCTCTGGGCCTGAGCCCTGCTGAGGCTTGAGCTGCCCTCTCTGCTGCTTGGCAGTGCGGGCACAGCCCGGACAAGAGCGGCACAGCCCAGAGGAATTATCCCGAGCAGGCTCAGGGCACTCGGGTACTGAGCAGTCCTGCTGGGGTCCCTCCATGGGAGACACATCCCGAAACCTGGGAGAGACTGCACAGGGAGCCCATGGTGGGGAAAGGGCAGAGGGTGAGAGCAAGGCTCCAGTGTGTCCTGAGAGGGAGTGGCAATGTCCCCCTTGGGTTGGGGGAGTTTCCCAGCAGACGGAGGGATGGAGGTTGAGAGCCATAGTTGTAGCACTGCCTGCTGCAATTTTCCCCAAGGATATAGTGAGGGTTTCCTGTGTGGGAGGGAGAGAGCCCCAGGGCCCTGGGCTGCTCCTGCTGCCCTCCCAGGGATGTTGCACAGGGCCTACCAAAAGTGTGGAGAGCAACCAGGAGCCAGCCCAGAGCTCCCCAGGCCCCTGTGCAGCTTTGGCCATGGCCATTCACATGAGGCTCCCACGGCCATACCCAACCCCCTTGCAGTGCCCAGTTCCCAAAGGCACAGGGGGATCCCAGCACAACAGGAAATTGTTCTCATCTGTGCTCCCTTCTAGATGAGCATGCTAGGAAGGCTTCTCCAGCAGCTTGGCTCCATGCAGATTTCCAGCCTCTTAAGCCTCCTGCAGGTATGCTGTCAATGTTCCTAAAAGAATAATCATTGACAACCTGGCAGGAAGCAGGTGACAGAAGCTCCTGTGCCTGTTGAGTTACAGGTGTGTCTGCAGGGAGGACTTTTCAGGCTCCTTTCCGGGTTGCTGCACACAAGCCCAGCTCCCATCGCAGGGGTGAGTAGTGTGTCCCTGCTGAGCCCACAGGCTGAGCCCTGGTTTTGTGGGATCCATTCCGGGGGAAATGCAAACACATCTCTTAAGGTCCTCCGAAAGGGAAGAACAAACCTACACGAGACAGTAAGTCCCTGGAGGCATCCAAACACATGGAGAAGACACTGAGTGATGTGGAGAGATGTGGTGGTGGGTGCATTTCCCTCAGCCTTGCCCTGGGACTCAGCAGCCGAGGGCGTTCCCTGCACATCTGGACACACCGTGCCTGGCACAGCGGGAAGGGATCCATGGCAGCCTGGCTGCCCCGCTGCTGCTTTCACGGCCTGCAGGGCTGTTTCCCAGCCTGGCCTGGCTGCAGCTTCTCCCCAGCCTCTGCAGGAAGGCATTTGGCAGCAGCTGACAGGGAGCCCAAACTGCACCGTGGGCCATGCACACTCTGAGATCCCCTGCAATTTCCTGGTCACCACCAGATAAAGAGGGGTGGTCGTTTGGAGAAGGGAGGGCCCTGCCCGGGTTCCAAAGCTTGGATGACTTCCTGAACCTTATTAATTATTTGACAAGCATTGCCTCCTGAAGATGCCATTTTCCTGTTGGGGAACAGGCCCACCTGATCCAGCTGTCCCTTTTCCCTTCTCCAGAGATGGACAGAGAGGCTGTGCTGAAGGCTGAGTTTCCCGGAGGAAGCAGTGGCTCATTGGCAGCCTCTGCTGCAGGAAGGGAGGCGATGCCCGGCACAGTCACTGGAGGTAATTGCTGTGTCTCTGGGCCTGAGCCCTGCTGAGGCTTGAGCTGCCCTCTCTGCTGCTTGGCAGTGCGGGCACACAGCATTACCTGAGCCCCTTGCAGTGCTCACTTCCCCATAGAAGGGGATCCCAGCACACCATGGAACATTTCCCATCTGTGCTCCTTTCTAGCTTGGCACCATGACCTGCATCATTTGGAAAGACTGGCAAACCATGGTTTAAGGGTCTTGGAGCTTGGTGAAGGTTGGTTATCAGCAACTCTTTCCTAACAGAGTGATCATTGTCCAGAGTAATATTCATGGTTGATTTCCTTTAAGATGCTTTGAAGTTTGATGGATTCTGGAAATCCTGTCCTCCAAATTTCTACTCTTGTGCCCAACAGTGATCCCACAGGATCGCTGTCAGTGGGAAGAAGGAGCTGTCCATCTTCCTCCCATGTGCAATGCCAGTGTGTCCTTCTGTGTGCTCTGTGCAGCCAGGGAGAAGAGCAGAGAGGGAAGGGGCCGGGCCCAGGGCTGTGCCCCGGGGCTGAGCCGTTCACAGCTCCTTTGCCGGCCCCGGGGAGCCTGAGCTGCTCCTGCTGCTGCTGCTGCTGCCAAGGCCTGGCCCTGGCTGGGGCTGGGTTTAGAGCTGCTGGCAGCTCCAGGGAGTCCTTTCTGCCCCGACTGCCCAGCAAGGGGCTCCTTCCATCCCAGTGTGGGGCTGCCACAGGCACATGCTCCCCCTGCCCCTGCTCCTGAGTGGGAGGCAGAGCTGAGCGAGTGCCTTGGAGGCCACCAATCACCCAGGGGCACTCTCTGCCACTCTGGCCTGAAGGAGAATCTTCAGCAGAGACACAGGAGCTGTTCTGTGCTGCCTTTCTTTGCAGCCAAACG
Source organism: Vidua macroura (assembly GCF_024509145.1). Taxonomy (NCBI): domain Eukaryota; kingdom Metazoa; phylum Chordata; class Aves; order Passeriformes; family Viduidae; genus Vidua; species Vidua macroura. Next base: position 19,408,783 of record NC_071583.1, read on the forward strand.
TGATGATGAAGCTCATCTGGCTTCCCAGCCCATATCCATTACTGAGCCTCTGGGAGATGCTGAGGGTAGGTCAAGGCCTTTCCCCCTGGGAGAGCTGCCAGCTCAGAGCCCAAAGCTCGGCCAGGGGGGCATCGCTGCAGGTGCCAGGACAGAACCATGCACGTGTGTGCCCTCGCCCTGCGCCATCCCCTCAGCGCTCCTGCGGCTCAGTGCTGCTCGTGCAGATCTGCAGAGATGACAGAAGCTTCTGTGGCTGTTGTGTTACAGGTGTGTCAGCAGGGAGGACTTTCCCAGGTCCTCTGGTGGATGTTGCACACAAGCCTAGCTCCCATCGCAGGGGTGAGTAGTGTGTCCCTGCTGACCCCACAGGCTGAGCCCTGGTTTTGTGGGATCCATTCCTGGGAAATGCAAATATTTCTCTTAAGGTCCCCTGAGAAGGAAGAACAAACCTACAGGAGAGAGGAAGTCCCTGGAGGCATCGAAACATCTGGAACAAATCCTGAGTGATGTGGAGAGACGTGGTGGTGGGTGCATTTCCCTCAGCCTTGCTTGCCCTGGGACTCAGCAGCCGGGGGCGTTCCCTGCACATCTGGACACACCGTGCCTGGCACAGCGGGAAGGGATCCATGGCAGCCTGGCTGCCCCGCTGCTGCTTTCACGGCCTGCAGGGCTGTTTGCCAGCCTGGCCTGGCTGCAGCTTCTCCCCAGCCTCTGCAGGAAGGCATTTGGCAGCTGCTGACAGGGAGCCCAAACTGCACCATGGGCCTGAGATCCCCTGCAATTTCCCGGTCTCTGGGTTGATGCAGAGAGGCAGCTGTTTGCAGGAGGGAGGGCCCTGGAGCAGCTCCAAAACCCTATTTCCATGTCTTTATCCACCCTTTGACAAGTATTGCTTGGAGCAGGACAGCACAGCACAGAGGAATTATGGCATGCAGGCTCAGGGGTTTGGGTACTGGGCAGTCCTGTGGCAGCCAAGGGGCGGCAAGGTGCCTGCAGGCCCCAGCTCTGGGGGAAACAGAGACCAAGGACCTCCTGTCCGTCTGCACCGTGCTGCCAGCTCAGCAGTGGAGCACAGCACGGGCTCACGCTCCCCATTGCTCCCACAGATGCAGCCAGCACCTCAACACATGCTGACAAGACCTGGAAAAGCATGAGAAGAGTTTTCTGCTGGGGAACACCTTGTTTGGTTAAGTTGATGGCCACTGTGCTTGGTGCAGCACTGTGCCTGATCATTTGCTCTGTTGGAATCTGGTATTGCTGGAAGAGAAAATGGTGAGTGTTTTGCTGATCTTGACCTGACAGCTTCCTTTAATGGCTGCTGATAGTCAGGGAACATTCCCAGTGAGGCTACAGTGGAGTTGTGGCCAGTCTGTGGTTGTCCAAAGAACTCTGCTGAGGGTTCTGCTGCTGCCCAGTGCTTTCATTGGCCTCTTCATTGCTGGGCCTTGTCCTGGGGAGCCCGCTGGGGCTGCAGCCAGTGCTGGCTCCCACTGAGGCTGCCTGGCCAAGAGCAGCCCCAGGGGCACAGGGCAGAGGCGAGGCAAGGTGGGGAGGAGAAAGAGCAGGGACGAGATTGCCCTTGAAAGGCAGTCGTGCTCTGGGGCCCGCTCCTGGCCAGGGAGCCTGCCCAGAGCCGTCCCCTGCTCGCCGGGGCCTTGAGGGGCAGCTGTCCAGCTGGGCCAAGGTGTGCCAGCAGCTCCAGCCGGGCTGGGGAGCCTTGCCAGCTCTGGGCCCTGCTGTGCAGGAGGGTCCCAGTGTGCCACTGGCAGCTGGTGGCCTCAGCCACTCCTCTCTCCGCAGGTGCTTCTGCCCATCTTCAGAAGACAAGCCTAACAACTCCGGCAAAGAGGACTTGACCCGTGTTCCCAGCTCTTCCCTTCTGTCCCCATCTGCCCTGCCGCAGCTGCAGCACCCTCTTGAGCCCTTCCCCAAACTCACCCCTCCACAACGAGACCCTCCGCCCCTGAGCCCCCTGGTCCTGTTCCCCAGCTATGACTAAAGGTGGGCAGGCCTCGTCTGCCAGGGCAGGGCTTGGCCCACGTTTTATGTTCAAATAAAAATATAGAGTTGTCATAGATATGTCCGGGTGGTACCACCAGCAAAGCCCAGCCAGCACCAGCACTGGCTGAGCTCCGTGCCCAGGAGCAGCCGTGGATGCCCACGGTGAGGGCAGGCAGGAGCCAGGCAGGGGCTGCTGTGAGCAGCGGCGGGGCCCCGAGGGGCTGGGGGAGCCCATGCTGAGCGTCCCTGGGCTGAGGGCACATTTCCTCCAGTGGGATCATCTGGGCCTGGGCTTCATGAGGCACACAGGGATATTTTGGGCTCTCTGCTGAGGTGTGCAGGGATCCCTCCTGAGGCACACAGGGATACTTTGGGCTCTCTGTTGAGGTGTGCAGGGATCCCTCCTGAGGCACACAGGGATGTTTTGGGCTCTCTGCTGAGCTGTGCAGGGATCCCTCATGAGGCACACAGGGATGTTTTGGGCTCTCTGTTGAGGTGTGCAGGGATCCCTCCTGAGGCACACAGGGATGTTTTGGGCTCTCTGCTGAGCTGTGCAGGGATCCCTCCTGAGGCACACAGGAGTATTTCTGGCCTCTCTTAAGGTGTGCCAGGATCCCTCATGAGCTGTGCATCAGGCTAAATGTGACGGGGTTTTTTACTCTTCACAGCACAGCAAAGGGACACTTGGCCAAGGTTTTGCAAGGCTGGGAGAAAGCCTCTTGCAAACCCATGGGCCCAAAAGGCTGTGGGCACAGCGGCCGGGCGGAGCCCATCCCCTGGGGCCAGGCCGGGCTGCTCAGGCCGGGCTGGGCCGGGCCAGGCCAGGGCCCCGGCAGGGAAGGGCCGCGGCCCTGGGCTCTGATGAGGCTGCTGAGCTCCGCCCTGGCCCTGTGCTGCAGCCCAAGACATTTCCAGCCAGGGCCGTGCCCTGGGGCACAGGAGGCACCGGGGCTACAAGTGAGGCCGCGCCTTCTGGCACTCAAGGGGGCTGGCTCTGCTCCTTGGGAGGATGCAGAGCCTTGTGCCTCAGCCTGATGGTGCAAAAATCCCCCCAACATCCCTCTGTTTGCAAAAATAAAGGCTTTGCGCTCATTAATAAGACAAGGTGTATGGGTGGTCTGCAGCTAATGTTCTTTTGTTGGCTGGACCCCAGTCCGTGCTCAGGTCTCAATGACTGACCCAGACCTGAGCTGCTCTTAAGGCTGATCTGATCAAAGGCGCTGCAGCTCTGTTGACTACAAATTCTCCAGGAAAACAAGCACAGGAACTTGGCTAATGTTGGTGACAAATGCAGAGTGCAGAGTTGAACCTTTGAGGCCACCTCACTGCTGCCTTCCCCCAGCCTTTTCTTTTTAATTGATTTAATATTCTGAGTGCCAGTTCTTGCATGTAATGGGCCCTCAGCAAGGAGCTGCTGGGCCTCCTTGTGGTAAACAGGCAAAATGAAATTAAAAGGAGGCTGATGAGTTTTAAAAAAAATGTGCCTGTTTATTAAAACTTAGAGCAACAGAGGCCTCAGGTAAGCCTGGGGCCTGCGCGACAAGCCAGAGGTAGCTCTAACAGCGCTGTGTGACAAGGTGTTCCTGCGGGCACGAGGTGCCCTCCAAAGAGCCCGGCTGCTCCGCACCCAGGGATCTTTTAAAGTCTCTTGGGGGTGCTCGATTGGTGCGCTTTGGATCCTCTTGCCAACCATCCTTTTCTTGGTCGCCAATCGCTCTATAAGATGGTGCAGTCCTGACCAATCATTTTGGAACACAGCAAACTTACTGGGTGGCTCGTTTCCCAATCGTAGTTCCAGTTGCTGTCCTCGCCCTATGATGTCACTTTTCTAGAAGATTCTTACTCTTGCATCTTATTACTACCCCCCTTTCTCTGTTTAGTAGCCAAATGCATACACTTAAACAACTGTACATTCAACGTAATAACTTATCACATTAATTGTATAACAACTCATTATATTCATTAACAAGCCAAAAAAACTTACTGTGATAATTAACCATTAAGAACTCCACCTTTGAAAGTGAATTTATTTATAACATCCTGGGTGTAGCCCAAGGGAAGCTGTTTCTGTCTTGCATCACAGAACTGGCAGGTTTTTTGCGAAGACAGCCCTTTACAAAGGACTTGTTGTGTGCATTAACATCCGAGGGGCTGCTTTCAAAGACAGACAAAAAACCCATGAACAACCAGCAAACCAACCAAACCACATATTAAAAAAAAAAACTTTATTCTTAGCTCTTGCTTTTAATGTTTTCCCAGCCGGCCTCCTTTTCCACTGCAGTATTTTTCTTTGCACAGAAAAAAACCCTTGCCAGATGATGTGACTTAACAAGGAAATCACAACTCACACACAATGGATATATTAAAGCTAAACATGCAGACTCCCATTATCACAGTCATCATCATTTATTTTCTGTTCATTTTTATGTCAGATTGTTTTCAGAAGGGTGAGAACACTATCTCAAATCCCCTGGCTAGTTTGATGCCATAGCCACTTCTTATCTCTCCTTTCTTATGATCTGTCCTTCCTGTAGTTCCTCTGCCCATTTGTTGCTCTTGGATCTCTGCCTCCTTCACCCGATTTTTATCTTCTCCTGGATTTGTGGGGCTGTTTGTGTTGGTTTTGTTGTTTTCTTGGTGGTTGTTGTGTTTGCCTGTTTGATTTGGTCACAGTTTTGCTTTTGCTTTTTGGTTTTTTTTTCATGCACTTAACAGCAGAAATCAGCTCGTGATTTGTGTTGTGAAGTTTTGATACACAGGTGTTGCACATAAAGGTTGTTTTTGTTTTTAAAGTCATCTCAGACAGAGACCTGCAAGCCCCTGTGACTTTGAGAACAGAGTGCTCTCAGACAGCAAATTGTGCATGAATAGGAAACTTGTAGTTCCTATCTCCGTTACACACAGCAAAATGTCAAGTGGTTGGAATGGTACCAATTGTAGCCTTTCTGTTGCCTTCTTTTGCTGCCATGCCATAAAACCGTGTCAGATTCATCAATGACCTCGGTTCTTCCAGGATGGGGCGTGCAGGGATGATCCCTCAGCTCGTGTGTGCACCTGGTGTGCACCAGGCCAGACACGTGACTGTCATCCACAGCCAGCCTCTGTCTGCAGAGAGAGCAGGGAGCTGCAGCTCTGAGGAACTCAGGGCTTAGGGAGCAAACAGACAAGTCCCTAACTTATATCAGTTACTTCACTCGAGTATTTTCTGCTGAGAGATTTTTATCTTCCTGCCCAGAGCTGGAAAAAGGAACGCTGGCAGTTTGCTTTAGCTATGAAGTGAAGAGACTCTTCTCAACAGGTTCCAGCTCTGCTTCTTGTTTGAATTAAAAGCAGAGCAAAACTCTTCTGTTGGTCACATCAAACCAACATAAGTTTCATGAGTGTGTAAATATTATTTAATTTTGTAGTACTTACAATTTTCTCATTCAGCCATGGGATAATTATGCCATCATTCACTATATCAAATAACTGAAAAGCACTGGAAAAGAAGTTGTTTTTTTTTTTTAAACTAAGCGTAAAAAAAAGTGAATGAATGCCATAAAGAAAACCAAATAGTAAAAACACAGTAATTTAAACTTCTCAAAGCCCTTTGATAATGGAGCCCTGAACCCCAGTCACGTGCAGTGCAGCCTTGGTGGTCCCTTTGAGCCCAGAACTGCCAAGGGTCAGGGCTGGGATGAGCCTTCACCCAAAACTGGCTCCAAGACTGAGTGGGAATCAATCCAGAACAGGGCTCACACAAAGAGCAAAGCCTCAAGGCCAAAGCCAAACCTTCATCAGGTTGGATTTGTTTGAACACTGAACTGCAGCAAATTGCTTGTCCGGTAGCATCACTGTCACCATGAAACTTGACATGAGCTACTAAATAAGCACTGTCCTGTCCTGAGCTGTGTTGCCCAAATACTGTTGAGAATTTGCTCTGCCTCTGCCCTGTGCCCCTGGGGCTGCTCTTGGCCAGGCAGCCTCAGTGGGAGCCAGCACTGGCTGCAGCCCCAGCGGGCTCCCCAGGACAAGGCCCAGCAATGAAGAGGCCAATGAAAGCACTGAGCAGCAGCAGAACCCTCAGCAAAGTTCTTTGGACAAGCACAGACTGGCCACAACTCCAGTGCAGCATGACTACGAGTCAGGCTACCAATGCTATGAGCAGAGTTACAAGAAAACTGTGGAGAAAAATTAACAATGACCGTCTGCTCTCGTACAGCTTCCGAATGCCAAGATAGCAGCCTGTCAGCACGAGGGGCACAGTGAACAGTGTCACCACTGTGCCTATCATGCAGGACCTGCGCACATCCTGGGGGCAGACAGCTCTTGGGAGGCGCACTGGATCCGGGGCAAATATTCCTGTTTCAGTGATAATGTCTGTGGGAGCAATGGGGAGCGTGAGCCCGCGCTGTGCTGCACTGCTGAGCTGGCAGCAGGGTGCATACGGCCAGGACGTTCTCTGTTTCCCCCAGAGCTGGGGCCTGCAGGCACCTTGCCGCCCCTTGGCACAGGCTGTGCCACCCAACAAAGCCCAGCAGGCCGGGAGGAGAGCCTGGGGCCAGCGCAGCTGCTTGGGCAGTCGCTGCTTTGAGGGACACGGGCCAAACCCTTCTCTGAGCAGCCCCTGGCAGCCCTGGGCCTCGCTGCCCTGGGACAGCTCCCCCAGCCCCAGGGGACAGAGTCAGGCCTTGTCAGGACACACTGGAGCCTTGCTCTCCCCCTCTGCTCTTTCCCCACCATGGGCACCCCGTGCAGCCACTCCCAGGTTTCGGGATGTGTCTCCCATTGAAGCGATACGCGGAATAAATAAATAGACTCCACAACCTGGGGTAGTTATGAAGTGGGTATGTATGTCAGCGCCCGGCACAAGTGAGATAGCTCTCCAAAACTTGTGCCCCAAGCCTCAGTCTGACCCACACCTTTATTCCCAATGATGTTCCATATGCAATACACTGCACAACTTTACCATGCATATTCAACCCCTGGCCCCACCTGTCCTCGCCTCTCATGCTAAATAAGTCCACGCCCTTCTGGGCACTCGTGGTTTGCTGTGGTGGTCGCACGGGGGTCTCTCGGTGGTCCTGAGGCTGAAGATTGTGGTCTTCTTCATGGCTGAACTTCTGAACTTTTCCTCTTTGCGGGTGCACTTTTGGTCCTTTGGTGCTTATCTGAGTACATCTGTCAGTCTTGATAGGCTTGGAGACAGAGGAGCTTCTTTGTCTGGGTTCTTTGCCTCTTCTGGTATTGTTCTTTATGCAAGAAGCTTCAGAAATTTGCATTTTCTTATGCCCTTTGTACCAGGCAGAGGTTTCTTAAGAAAAAGGTTAAAATTCAATAGAGAACTCGACACGCTAAAATATAAATGCTTAATTCATTTTGTTAACTTAAGTAAACTCCAAAAACCTCTATTTCAGTCCCCCCTTTTCTTACAAATTCTTTTACTACAGGGGTCTCGATTTAAATTCTGACTTACTATCATGACAGTCTTCTTTTAGCAGGATTCTAGGAGTTTTAGAGAGGGAAGTTAGAATGCTTATGCATTTTAACATCCTTTAATTTTTACATGAGTGTTAAAATAGACATCATTAAACTTATAGTAACTAAAGTTAATAAAGCTATAATGGGGTGACATAAAGTGTTCTAAACAGTGCATTTCACTAGTTATGACTTGTGTTTATTAGCTAGTGGGATACGATTGGTGCTGACTACACAAAGTTAGTAAGGGGCACTTGGTGCGGTCTCTCTCATTGTGGTTCTAGGGCCTTTTTGTAAGAGACCTAACGCATAGGAGGTTAGTGACAGGTCTTGGGTAGACATTCCCTTCTGCACCCCATATGGTTTCTCATAAAGCAATTCAAAGGGGTTCTTTAGTCTTGGGTTTGGTTTGAATCCGCAGTAGTGCTAATGGGAGGCATTGAGGCCATGATAAATTAGCTTCTTGTCCCAATCGTATAATTTGTCGTTTGATCAAATGATTACTTGACCACTTGATGGTGGGTTATATGGGGTGTGAAGTTCTCAGTCTATGCCCAAGTATTGGCTAACTTGTTGCACCAATTTTGCGATAAAATGTGGTCCTCTATCTGAGGAGATTGTGGCCGGGACTCCAAAGCGTGGTATGATTTCCTATACCAATACCTTAGTTACTTCCCAGGCTTTAGAAGTCCTGGTGGGGAATGCTTCTGGCCATCCTGAAAAGGTATCTGTTAGTACCAGTAAAAATTTATACCCCCCTTTTCTTGGCAATTCCGTGAAATCGATGCGCTATTGCTGCCCCGGCCCATGACCCTTCCCAGTCTGGCCAAGTTTTGGTTTGGGAGTATTTTTGGGGTTGGTCTGGAGGCAAAGGTCACATTGTCGAGTCACTTGGGTGATAGTTGCTCGTAAATGTCTAGCTATGATCCTTTCACTTAGATATTTATATAGAGCATCAATACCCCAATGGGTTTTCTGGTGTTCCTCTCTTATTAGGGACCATAATAAATAGGAGGGTATAACTAATTTTCCTTCTGTGGTGGCCCATCCCTCTTGGTTGTAGTCTCTTTTTTTTTTTTTTTTTTTTTGTCTCATTTGTTGTATTTTGGCTTACCTTTAGGGGAAATTTGCCCATCTGGAATCAGGGCCGCCTCAGTTATTACCTCAATTTTTGCTGCTTCTTTTGCTTCCTTATCTGCCAGCTCGTTCCCTTCTTCCAATTCTGAGTTTATCTTCTGATGTGCCTTAATGTGCATGATCGCTACTTTCTCTGGCAGCTGGACTGCTTCCAGAAGTCGCAGTATTTCTGATGCATGTTTAATATTTTTCCTTTGAGAGTTCAGCAATCCTCTCTCTTTCTAAATGGCTCCGTGAGCATGCACTACTGCAAATGCATACTTTGAGTCTGTGTATATGTTTATTTCTTTCCCTCTTGCCAATTCTAGGGCCCGAGTAAGAGCAATTATCTCGGCCTTCTGCGCAGAGGTATTCCTTGGTAGGGGCCCAGATTCTATTACCTCCTTGCACGTCGTAATTGCGTACCCGGCGTGCCGTTCTCTACTGATGATATAACTGCTTCCATCAGTAAACCAGACTTTTGCCTTCTCGAGAGGGGTGTCCTTCAAGTCAGGGCAGCTGGAGTAGGTGGCTTCGATGGTCTTTAGGCAGTCATGTTCCACTGGTTCCCCTTGGTTTCTACTGAGGAAGGAGGCTGGATTGACAATGTTAGCCACTACTATCTCTACATCATCTTGCTCCGCTATGATAGCTTGGTATCTCAGGAGCCGTTGTGGGGAAAGCCAATGCTCGCCTTTTTACCTCCAGCACTGCAGACACTGTGTGAGACACCAGCACAGTCATTTTCTGGCCCAGGGTGAATTTACGTGCCTCTTGGATGTTCAGTACGACTGCTGCAACAGCTCTGAGGCACCCAGGCCACCCTTTAGCTGCTGTATCCAATTGCTTAGAGAAGTAAGCCACTGCCCTCCGGTACGGGCCGAGGTCTTGTGCTAGTATTCCCAAGGCGATTCCTTGCTTCTCATGGGAGAACAAAAGGAAAGGCTTACTCACGTCCGGCAATCCCAGGGCTGGAGCTGACATGAGGGCTTTTTTCAGCTGGTTGAAAGCCTGCGTAGCTTCCTTTGTCCATTGGATGTTCCTGCTTTCAGTTGCAATCAGTTCATAGAAGGGCTTAACAAACAGTCCATAGTTATAGATCCATAACCTGCACCACCCTGTCATCCTCAGGAAAGTTCATAGTTCCTTTACAGTCTGAGGTTTTGGGGTCTGGCATATTGCCTCCTTCCGGCTTTGGCCCAAGGTACGTTGTCCAGCACTGACTTCGTAGCCCAGATAAGTTACTTTCTGTTTTACTGCTTGGGCTTTTTTCTTTGATACTCGGTACCCTTGGAGCCCCAAAAAGTTCAAGAGGCTTATCGTCCAGGCCATGCATGCTTCCCTTGTCCGTGTGGCTATCAGGATGTCATCCACGTACTGTAGCAGCTTCCCTTCCTCTGGAGGGGCTTCCCAGGTCTCTTAATTCCTTTGCAAGTTGTTCTCCAAACAAAGTGGGTGAGTTTTTGAATCCTTGTGGGAGTCTGGTCCATGTCAGTTGAGTTCTTTGCCCGCTTTTAGGATTTTCCCATTCAAATGCAAAAATTTTTTGCCTGGCTTTGTGGCTAGGAAGGCAAAAGAAGGCATCTTTTAAATCTAAAACGGTAAACCAAGTTAGTTCGGGTGTTAAGCAAGTTAATAACGTGTAGGGATTGGCCACCACAGGATACAGATCCTCAGTTACCTTGTTCACGGCTCGCAGATCCTGTGCTAACCGGTATGACCCGTCAGGTTTGTGAACTGGTAGGATAGGGGTATTAAAATTGACATTCTTTTAGATGCAGCTAGTGGTTATTAATATTTTTATATGCTTTTGATCATTTACCTCTAGAGTCATTTCTCCATTTTTAAATGTGATGTTGCCTTTAATTGTCCCAGCAAATCTCTGCTTAAAAGTGGCGCAGGGGAATTGGTCAGATATAGAAATTGTGGATCCCCCACTGCTTTCCCAGTTTGTATTTTAGTGGCCTAAAGAAAAATGCCTTTTCAGTTTGGCCAGTCGCTCTTATAACTATTGCGTATTCATCTCCTATGGGCATCAAGGCTGTATTTAGAACTGAGTACGTTGTCCTAGTATCAACTAGGAGTTTTACTTCTTTCTTCATTTCTCCCAGCTTTAGAATTACACCTAGAAGGCCTGCTGGGGTAGTCTCTTCTGGTCTCACTTAAATAACATTAGTTGTAACAAGGTATTATATTCCAATGTACCTGTAGGAGGCTATCTTGCCTCCTCCTTTAGACAATATAATGGTCATCAATGGAAGCAATATTTGATTAAACTTTTTTTTTTGTTGTTAAAAAATTTAATAATTATTTAAATTAAAATATTAATAAAATTTATAGTTATTAAAATAACTGAATTAAAATATTAATAGCCAAATTAATAATCGATAGTACTTCTAAGACTGAAATATTATGGTATTTATTAATTAATTAACCATCAATTGTTGTTAATTTGTTGTTTGCCTAGTCCCACATAAATTTACAAACTCCTAAGGGTTCAATCCAAACTACTGGGGAGGAAAGAAAAGGAGAAAAAATTTCCTTAGTTCTTCCTTTTAATGCTAAGGCTGTGCCACTCCTTTATCCTTTCCCAATCTTCTTCAAACACATCCCAGGTTTCAGGGACTAGGCGGCTTTTCCCACAGATTAAATTCACTATTTCACACTTTGCTTGTTCGACCCCTGGGTTATAGTATCTCGGTAATTCAGGGGCACATGCACGACACGTGGATCTCCGTCTATATGAAATACAATACCACCCCCTCTGACACTTCAAGCATCGGAGGAGAACCCAAGCTGTGTGCCAGTCTGGCTTCCAGCAAAAGGTTGTCAATCCACACACGAAACAGGGGATTACCCCTTCCAGACCCCACCTCAAGGGGTTCCTAAGCGCTATTGGCGGTTGTTCCCAGTCAAAGGCTAGATAGCAATTTGTTGGACTTTGGGATATCCCTCCCAAGAATACTCTGTCTCTCCATCCTCCCGCTCTGTGATTACCCAGTCCCCTGATGGATGAAGAGACTGACTTGGTTCAAGCTGAAACCACCTGTGGAGAGCCTGTCTGGGAGGCCAGGCTCTCTCGGCCCGGGCTTGGAGTTCTGCAGCCACTGTGGGCAGATCGCCTCTCACTTGTAACAAGAACTGAACAGCAAACCCTGTAATGCAAAGGATCTCCCAGTGACAGCTTTTAACACTGAAGGGCAGTGCTATCGCACAACAAACACTTCACTCTTAGCCCAGCCGGGTTCGCTGGCTACTTTTGCAAGCTTTTTACCAACTAGCGATGCTTGTAAGCGGTGCTTGTAACTCCCAGCTTGTACCACGCTCCCACTAGCTGCACTATCAGCTAGTGGTGTTCAAAGCAGCTCCTCAAACCGCGGCTTGTGCCCACGCGCCCGCTGCGCTATCAGCTGGGCAGCGCCTAAAGCACCTTTGCAAGCCCCGACTTAAGCCCCGGGCTGCGCTGTCCCAGCTCACCAGAGACAGCCCGTGCCATGCATGCGCACCACCCGCTCTATCAGGCAGTGTGGCTGCCAGTCGCCCGGCGCATGCGCTCTCCAGCACCGCCGCGCCGCGTCTCTGTATCTTAGTAACGCCGCACTGCGCTTCACCGTTTCACTCACGCATACACACACACACACACAAGCACGCACATCTGGATGTAACAGACACACTACACTGAACTTGGGACACACCACACTGGAGTCAGCACACACCACACCGCAATCGGGACACACCACACTGGAGTCAGGACACACCACACTGCAATCGGGACACACACCACACACTGAAATCGCAATTTCTCCCTCCCCGAGCCGCGCTATCAGCTGGGGAGGCCCTCCCGCCGCCGGCCTCTCCCCTGGTGGCATTCTGCTTGCAAGCCCCTGGGCAAACCTGCGCGCAAAAACGTCTTTTTGCGACTTATCAGTGCCAACCTTAAGAAAAGAAATTAATACATAGCGCTTCCATCCGCTTGTTGACGGGCCGTGGTCTGCTCCCCGCAGTGTACAGCCGAGGCGCAGAGTCCCTCTGGGAAAAAGCCCTGCGGTGCCTGAGGGTGTCTGCTCCCAGCCAGACCCGCGGGTGAGCAGAGCAGTCCCTTTGTGGTCGCCAACGGATGCGATACGCGGAATAAATAAATAGACTCCATAACCTAGGGAAGTTATGAAGTGGGTATGTATGTCAGCGCCCGACACAAGTTTTGAAAAGCTATCTCACTTGTGCCGGGCACTGACATACATACCCACTTCATAACTACCCCTAGGTTACGGAGTCTATTTATTTATTCCGGTTATCGCTCCACCCGGCCTGGCCCCAGGGGATGGGCTCCACCCGGCCGCAGTGCCCACAGCCTTTTGGCCCCAAGGCTTTGCAAGAGGCTTTCTCCCCGCTTTGCAAAACCTTGGCCAAGTGTCCCTTTGCTGTGCTGTGAAGAGTAAAAAACCCCGTCACATTTAGCCTGATGCACAGCTCATGAGGGATTCCGCTACCTCTTAGGAGAGGCCAGAAATACTCCTGTGTGCCTCATGAGGGATCCCTGCACAGCTCAGCAGAGAGCCCAAAACATCCCTGTGTGCCTCAGGAGGGATCCCTGCACACCTCAGCAGAGAGCCCAAAATATCCCTGTGTGCCTCATGAAGCCCAGGCCCAGATGATCCCACTGGAGGAAATGTGCCCTCAGCCCAGGGATGCTCAGCATGGGCTCCCCCAGCCCCTCGGGGCCCCGCCGCTGCTCACAGCAGCCCCTGCCTGGCTCCTGCCTGCCCTCACCGTGGGCATCCACGGCTGCTCCAGGGCACGGAGCTCAGCCAGTGCTGGTGCCGGCTGGGCTTTGCTGGTGGTACCACCCGGACATATCTATGACAACTCTATATTTTTATTTGAACATAAAACGTGGGCCAAGCCCTGCCCAGACAAGGCCTGCCCACCTGTCCTGGCTTGTAAAATAAGCATATATTGTATTTGTCATCTGTTGGGCAGTTTTCTTATCTTTTCCAAGAACAATGTCTCCCTCCAGGGAGATATCTTCTGTTAATGGGCCATTGAATGGCTCACTGCATGACTGATAAAGTTACATCATCCCATTGTGAGATGCTCCACCCAGAGGAAGGAGCCAAGCATCCCTACCTGCATAAAATAAGCATTTCTAGAGAGAGCAACGCAGCCTCAGCCTCTTCACTGGATTCCCAGAGGAAGACCAGGCCCATCTACTCTACCACCAGACCTTCAGAGAAAACTACACCCTTCTACTGGATCATTGCTTCAACAGCATTTCATCTGCAACTCCAGGAGCAGGAGGAGCAGCCACCATTTAACTGGACTATCATCAACACCCTAACTCATCAGGGTGTCAGGTTTCTGACTCTATCAGTAGTTTTGTTTGCACTAATTACATTGTTTTTTTAAATTTAGTTTCTTTTTTTTCCTAGTAAAGAACTGTTATTGCCATTCCCATATCTTTGCCTGAGAACTTTTTTATTTTGAAATTATGGTAATTTGGAGGGAGGCGGTTTACTTTTCCATTTCACAGGAGGCCCTTGCCTTCCTTCACAGACTCCTGTCTTTACAAACGAAGACACCACCTTTAGTTATAGTTGGGGAACAGGACCAGGGGGCTCAGGGGCGGAGGGTTTTCTGGAGGGATGAGTTTTGGAAAGGGCTCAAGAGGGTGCTGCAGCTGCGGCAGGGCAGATGGGGACAGAAGTGAAGAGCTGGAAACACGGGTCAAGTTCACTTTGCCGGAGTTGTTAGGCTTGTCTTCTGAAGATGGGCAGGAGCACCTGTGGAGAGAGGAGTGGCTGAGGCCCCAGCTGCCAGTGGCACACTGGGACCCTCCTGCACAGCAGGGCCCAGAGCTGGCAAGGCTCCCCAGCCCAGCTGGAGCTGCTGGCACACCTTGGCCCAGCTGGACAGCTGCCCCCCAAGGCCCCGGCGAGCAGGGCACGGCTCTGGGCAGGCTCCCTGGCCAGGAGCGGGCCCCAGAGCGCGACTGCCTTGCAAGGGCAATCTCGTCCCTGCTCTTTCTCCTCCCCACCTTGCCTCACCTCTGCACTGTGCCCCTGGGGCTGCTCTTGGCCAGGCAGCCTCAGTGGGAGCCAGCACTGGCTGCAGCCCCAGCGGGCCCCCCAGGACAAGGCCCGGCAATGAAGAGGCCAATGAAAGCACTGGGCAGCAGCAGAACCCTCAGCAGAGTTCTTTGGACAACCACAGACTGGCCACAACTCCACTGTAGCCTCACTGGGAATGTTCCCTGACTATCAGCAGCCATTAAAGGAAGCTGTTTTTTGGTCGAGATCAGCAAAACACTCACCATTTTCTCTTCCAGCAATACCAGATTCCAACAGAGCAAATCATCAGGCACAGTGCTACACCAAGCACAGTGGCCATCAACTTAACCAAACAAGGTGTTCCCCAGCAGAAAACTCTTCTCATGCTTTTCCAGGTCTTGTCAGCATGTGTTGAGGTGCCGGCTGCATCTGTGGGAGCAATGGGGAGTGTGAGCCCGTGCTGTGCTCCACTGCTGAGCTGGCAGCACGGTGCAGACGGACAGGAGGTCCTTGGTCTCTGTTTCCCCCAGAGCTGGGGCCTGCAGGCACCTTGCCGCCCCTTGGCTGCCACAGGACTGCCCAGTACCCAAACCCCTGAGCCTGCATGCCATAATTCCTCTGTGCTGTGCTGTACTGCTCCAGGCAATACTTGTCAAAGGGTGGATAAAGACATGGAAATAGGGTTTTGGAGCTGCTCCAGGGCCCTCCCTCCTGCAAACAGCTGCCTCTCTGCATCAGCCCAGAGACCGGGAAATTGCAGGGGATCTCAGGCCCATGGTGCAGTTTGGGCTCCCTGTCAGCTGCTGCCAAATGCCTTCCTGCAGAGGCTGGGGAGAAGCTGCAGCCAGGCCAGGCTGGGAAACAGCCCTGCAGGCCGTGAAAGCAGCAGCGGGGCAGCCAGGCTGCCATGGATCCCTTCCCGCTGTGCCGGGCACGGTGTGTCCAGATGTGCAGGGAACGCCCCCGGCTGCTGAGTCCCAGGGCAAGGCTGAGGGAAATGCACCCACCACCACGTCTCTCCACATCACTCAGGATTTGTTCCAGATGTTTGGATGCCTCCAGGGACTTCCTCTCTCCTGTAGGTTTGTTCTTCCTTCTCAGGGGACCTTAAGAGAAATATTTGCATTTCCCAGGAATGGATCCCACAAAACCAGGGCTCAGCCTGTGGGCTCAGCAGGGACACACTACTCACCCCTGCGATGGGAGCCGGGCTTGTGTGCAACATCCACCAGAGGACCTGGGAAAGTCCTCCCTGCAGACACACCTGTAACCCAACAGCCACAGGAGCTTCTGTCATCTCTGCAGATCTGCACGGGCAGCACTGAGCCGCAGGAGCACTGAGGGGATGGCGCAGGGCGAGGGCACACACGTGCATGGTTCTGTCCTGTCACCTGCAGCGATGCCCCCCTGGCCGAGCTTTGGGCTCTGAGCTGGCAGCTCTCCCAGGGGGAAAGGCCTTGACCTACCCTCAGCATCTCCCAGAGGGTCAATCCTGAACGTGGGTTGGGAAGACAGATCACTTTCACCAACAGGGTTATCTGCAAAGAAAGGCAGCACAGAACAGCTCCTGTGTCTCTGCTGAAGATTCTCCTTCAGGCCAGAGTGGCAGAGAGTGCCCCTGGGTGATTGGTGGCCTCCAAGGCACTCGCTCAGCTCTGCCTCCCACTCAGGAGCAGGGGCAGGGGGAGCACGTGCCTGTGGCAGCCCCACACTGGGATGGAAGGAGCCCCTTGCTGGGCAGTCGGGGCAGAAAGGACTCCCTGGAGCTGCCAGCAGCTCGAAACCCAGCCCCAGCCAGGGCCAGCCCTTGGCAGCAGCAGCAGCAGCAGGAGCAGCTCAGGCTCCCTGGGGCCGGCAAAGGAGCTGTGAAAGGCTCAGCCCCGGGGCACAGCCCTGGGCCCGGCCCCTTCCCTCTCTGCTCTTCTCCCTGGCTGCGCACAGCACACAGAAGGACACACTGGCATTGCACACGGGAGGAAGATGGACAGCTAAATGCTCCTTCCTCCCACTTAAAGCGATCCTGTGGGATCACTGTTGGGCACAAGAGTAGAAATTTGGAGGACAGGATTTCCAGAATCCATCAAACTTCAAAGCATCTTAAAGGAAATCAACCATGAATATTACTCTGGACAATGATTACTCTGTTAGGAAAGAGTTGCGGATAACCAACCTTCACCAAGCTCCAAGACCCTTAAACCATGGTTTGCCAGTCTTTCCAAATGATGCAGGTCATGGTGCCAAGCTAGAAAGGAGCACAGATGGGAAATGTTCCATGGTGTGCTGGGATCCCCTTCTATGGGGAAGTGAGCACTGCAAGGGGCTCAGGTAATGCTGTGTGCCCGCACTGCCAAGCAGCAGAGAGGGCAGCTCAAGCCTCAGCAGGGCTCAGGCCCAGAGACACAGCAATTACCTCCAGTGACTGTGCCGGGCATCACCTCCCTTCCTGCAGCAGAGGCTGCCAATGAGCCACTGCTTCCTCCGGGAAACTCAGCCTTCAGCACAGCCTCTCTGTCCATCTCTGGAGAAGGGAAAAGGGACAGCTGGATCAGATGGGCCTGTTCCCCAACAGGAAGGCAGCATATTCAGGAGTCAATGCTCGTCTATGTCATGGATGAGATTCAGGCTAAAGACCAGGTTATTGGGGCTGCTCCAGGGCCCTCCCTCCTGCAAACAGCTACCCCTCCATATGTGCTCAGAGACCAGGAAATTGCAGGGGATCTCAGGGTGTGCATGGCCCATGGTGCAGTTTGGGCTCCCTGTCAGCTGCTGCCAAATGCCTTCCTGCAGAGGCTGGGGAGAAGCTGCAGCCAGGCCAGGCTGGGAAACAGCCCTGCAGGCCACGAAAGCAGCAGCGGGGCAGCCAGGCTGCCATGGATCCCTTCCCGCTGTGCCGGGCACGGTGTGTCCAGATGTGCAGGGAACGCCCTCGGCTGCTGAGTCCCAGGGCAAGGCTGAGGGAAATGCACCCACCACGGCGTCTCTCCACATCACTCAGTGTCTTCTCCATGTGTTTGGATGCCTCCAGGGACTTACTGTCTCCTGTAGGTTTGTTCTTCCCTCTCGGAGGACCTTAAGAGAAATATTTGCATTTCAGAGGGATGGATCCCACAAAGCAGGGCTCAGCCTGTGGGCTCAGCAGGGACACACTACTCACCCCTGCGATGGGAGCTGGGCTTGTGTGCAGCAACCCGGAAAGGAGCCTGAAAAGTCTTCCCTGCAGACACACCTGTAACTCAACAGGCACAGGAGCTTCTGTCACCTGCTTCCTGCCAGGTTGCCAATGATTATTCTTTTAGGAACATTGTCAACATACCTGCAGGAGGCTTAAGAGGCTGGAAATCTGCATGGAGCCAAGCTGCTGGAGAAGCCTTCCTAGCATGCTCATCTAGAAGGGAGCACAGATGAGAACAATTTCCTGTTGTGCTGGGATCCCCCTGTGCCTTTGGGAACTGGGCACTGCAAGGGGGTCGGGTATGGCTGTGGGAGCCTCATGTGAATGGCCATGGCCAAAGCTGCACAGGGGCCTGTGGAGCTCTGGGCTGGCTCCTGGTCACTCTCCACACTTTTGGTAAGCCCTGTGCAACATCCCTGGGAGGGCAGCAGGAGCAGCCCAGGGCCCTGGGGCTCTCTCCCTCCCACAATCCTCCCTAAATCCTTGGGGAAAATTGCAGCAGGCAGTGCTACAACTATGGCTCTCAACCTCCATCCCTCCTTCTGCTGGGAAACTCCCCCAACCCAAGGGGAAATAGCCAGTCCCTCTCAGGACACACTGGAGCCTTGCTCTCACCCTCTGCCCTTTCCCCACCATGGGCTCCCTGTGCAGTCTCTCCCAGGTTTCGGGATGTGTCTCCCATGGAGGGACCCCAGCAGGACTGCTCAGTACCCGAGTGCCCTGAGCCTGCTCGGGATAATTCCTCTGGGCTGTGCCGCTCTTGTCCGGGCTGTGCCCCCACTGCCAAGCAGCAGAGAGGGCAGCTCAAGCCTCAGCAGGGCTCAGGCCCAGAGACACAGCAATTACCTCCAGTGACTGTGCCTGGCATCGCCTCCCTTCCTGCAGCAGAGGCTGCCAATGAGCCACTGCTTCCTCTGGGAAACTCAGCCTTCAGCACAGCCTCTCTGTCCATCCCTGGAGAAGGGAAAAGGGACAGCTGGATCAGGTGGGCCTGTTCCCCAACAGGAAAATGGCATCTTCAGGAGGCAATGCTTGTCAAAGATATTAATAAGGATCAGGACGTCATCCAAGCTTTGGAACCCGGGCAGGGCCCTCCCTTCTCCAAACCACCACCACTCTTAATCTGGTGGAGACCAGGAAATTGCAGGGGATCTCAGGGTGTGCATGGCCCATGGTGCAGTTTGGGCTCCCTGTCAGCGGCTGCCAAATGCCTTCCTGCAGAGGCTGGGGAGAAGCTGCAGCCAGGCCAGGCTGGGAAACAGCCCTGCAGGCCGTGAAAGCAGCAGCGGGGCAGCCAGGCTGCCATGGATCCCTTCCCGCTGTGCCGGGCACGGTGTGTCCAGATGTGCAGGGAATGCCCCCGGCTGCTGAGTCCCAGGGCAAGGCTGAGGGAAATGCACCCACCACCACATCTCTCCACATCACTCAGTGTCTTCTCCATGTGTTTGGATGCCTCCAGGGACTTACTGTCTCCTGTAGGCTTGTGCCTCACTCTTGGAGGAGCTTAAGAGATGTATTTGCATTTCCCCCGGAATGGATCCCACAAAACCAGGGCTCAGCCTGTGGGCTCAGCAGGGACACACTACTCACCCCTGCGATGGGAGCTGGGCTTGTGTGCAGCAACCCACAAAGGAGCCTGAAAAGTCTTCCCTGCAGACACACCTGTAACTCAACAGGCACAGGAGCTTCTGTCACCTGCTTCCTGCCAGGTTGCCAATGATTATTCTTTTAGGAACATTGACAGCATACCTGCAGGAGGCTTAAGAGGCTGGAAATCTGCATGGAGCCAAGCTGCTGGATAAGCCTTCCTAGCATGCTCATCTAGAAGGGAGCACAGATGAGAACAATTTCCTGTTGTGCTGGGATCCTCCTGTGCCTTTGGGAACTGGGCACGGCAAGGGGGTCGGGTATGGCCGTGGGAGTCTCATGTGAATGGCCATGGCCAAAGCTGCACAGGGGCCTGGGGAGCTCTGGACTGGCTCCTGGTCACTCTCCACATTTTTGGTAGGCCCTGTGCAACATCCCTGGGAGGGCGGCTGGAGCAGCCCAGCCCCCACAGGGGCTCTCTCCCTCCCACACAGGAAACCCTCCCTCAAGCCCAGGGGAAAACCATCCCCCAGCGCTTCCCGGCAAGCAGGGAGCGCTCTCCCGGGAAAGGGGAGCCAGGCTGCCGGCTCACCTGCTCCCCGCGCTTGCAGCGGAGCAGCCTGGGCAGCCCTGGCAGGCAGGGCCACGGCCAGGAGGAGCAGGAGGAAGAGGCGCAGAGCAAGGGCCATGGTGCCTTGCCCTCTGCCAGTCCCCAGCTCTTGCTGCCACCGCTGTCCTGACACCGCTGTCCCAATGTCAGCACCACTGCTGCCACCGCTGCTGCTGCCGCAACAGTTGTGCTCAAGGACTGACTGCTCGGTCCTTGTGGTGCTGTGCAGCCACGGGGCTCTGGCACCTCTGTGACCTCAGAGCCTGCTGTGACCTCAGCCTGCTCTGACCCCAGAGCCTGCTCTGACCCCAGAGCCTGATGTGACCTCAGCCTGCTCGGACCCCAGAGCCTGCTGTGACCTCAGCCTGCTCTGACCCCAGAGCCTGCTCTGACCCCAGAGCCTGCTGTGACCTCATTGCCTTGGCTGTGCCCCCAGAGTGTACACCCATCTGTACAAATGGACTGCCCTGATTGGAAATGTTTTGCTTGATCCAAGGGCCATTGCTCAGCAAAACCTGCTGCTGGCATTGATGGTCAGGCTGTGTCCCTGGAGATGTTCTTGATGGCTTCCCTCTTTTCCTGGGCATGCCACTGGAGGAGCTCCAGGCCCAGATGATCCCACTGGAGGAAATGTGCCCTCAGCCCTCTGCCTATCATGCAGGACCTGCGCACATCCTCGGGGCAGACAAGTCTTGGGAGGCGCACTGGATCTGGGGCAAATATTCCTGTTTCAGTGATAACGTCTGTGGGAGCAACGGGGAGCGTGAGCCCGCGCTGTGCTGCACTGCTGAGCTGGCAGCAGGGTGCATACAGCCAGGACGTTCTCTGTTTCCCCCAGAGCTGGGGCCTGCAGGCACCTTGCCGCCCCTTGGCACAGGCTGTGCCACCCAACAAAGCCCAGCAGGCCGGGAGGAGAGCCCGGGGCCAGCGCAGCTGCTTGGGCAGTCGCTGCTTTGAGGGACACGGGCCAAACCCTTCTCTGAGCAGCCCCTGGCAGCCCTGGCCCTCGCTGCCCTGGGACAGCTCCCCCAGCCCCAGGGGACAGACTGTCATAAAGTCTATAGCCCACAAAGAGATTGTCCCTGTGTCCTGGTTTAGGGCAAATTTGGGAGAAAACGCCCAAAAGGGCCCCCCCCCAGAAATCAAACCCACACGGCCCCTGCCCCCAGTCAGTTCGGGAAAAATTTCCTCAGAGAGAAGTTTAAAAAGCCTGTTTATTTAACAGGCAAAGCACTGCCCAGCCCAAAAAATGGACAATACCAGATGACAAAACCCATTTGTTGCTCTGAAGAGATGACAGATTCAGAAAATCTCTCCGGTGGATGGTGGCTCTGTTATCTGTCCCTCTGGCACTGGGAAAGGCTGCTGCCCAGAGTAGCCCCCCGTGGGCCACAAAGTGCGAGCTCTCGGTGCTTCCCCAGGTCCTGGTCCAGAGCAGGTTCGAACGGATCCAAGAAAAGGGAAAGAAAACCAGTCGAGGGAAAACTTGGACTGCCCCAGCTAGCTAAAGTAACTAAAAAGCAAAGGAGCGCGGTGTTCTGCCCCGATGGTGCCCAGACAGCACCGTGGAGTTCTGTGTTCCAGCAGACTGGGCAGCAGTGAGTGCAGTCTCTGATAACAAACTCTGTGCTTCTTCTTCTCCCCGCCTTTGCTCTCAGAGCCCGTCTGCAAGGCACACAATATAATATCCAGCATCAACAGAACACACAATCGGGGATACGAGCATCGTAAGGTCACCCTAGGACACCCAGTGATTGTGCGCTGCTTCTCTTCCCTGCAGCTGCTCCCAGAAACATCCCTCACACTGCTGGAAATGCCCACACATGGTCTGATCAGTCCCTATGCTTTTCCAGTCTGCTCTCAGAAATTTTGCAACTAGTTCACCAATAAATCCCAGGTTACCTCTGTGAATTGCACACTACAGTTTCCTTTGTTTTTTCCCAAGACCTGGAAGTTCCTGTA
Organism: Vidua macroura; assembly: GCF_024509145.1. Classification (NCBI taxonomy): domain Eukaryota; kingdom Metazoa; phylum Chordata; class Aves; order Passeriformes; family Viduidae; genus Vidua; species Vidua macroura. Next base: position 19,430,735 of record NC_071583.1, read on the forward strand.
TATGGTAATGGTCGTGAGGATCTCTGATTCTTTTCAGTCATTATTTTTGTATTGAGACAGATGAAACAGCCTTCTTGCTTTTAGTTTTGGCACGTCTGGTTTTTTTCTTAGCATAATGGTTTACTTATTATCTACACATGAACTTATTTTTATTTATGGTTTTTTTTGTTCCCCAAGCAATTATTTTGACAATCTGTCGTTCACTTCTTAGTTAATGTTCCGTATATGAACAATTTTGACTCTCATTTTATCGGAATATAAAGATCTCGGAAAGCTGTATTTTTAATTTTGATGACACTCTCTCTCCCCACTCCCAGCTTTTACAGTGATCCTTTTGGAAACATCCCTGAGGATAGGTAGAGTTATTTGGGAAGTGCTTGGCTTAACCTGGGTAACAGATTATTATTTTTAGTGCTATAAACCAGCATTGCTTCAAGCTTCACAGCCACAGTCCTGATTTGTGGCTCACTGCATGGATGCCTGTCTGAATTAAAACAATGTTTGTGAGGCAGCTGAAGAGCTTAGACCTCAGAGATTAAAATTCCTGGGAGGAGGAAGAGGAAGGAAGGATAAAATCCTGTTTCAAAGGCTGTTTCTTCATTTCTAGGATGCCAGAAGTATGGTAGACTACAGCTGTCTTCAAATGTCATTTAATTACAGAAAAACCCTCTACAGGGCCAGACACCAGGACAAATTACTCGGCACCTTGCCTCACAATGCATCAACTTTAATACTAGTGAGAGGTAGACCTTAATTACAGTCTGATTCGAGCAAATCCACATTGTGTGAATGGCAAGAAGAATTTGCTTGTGAACAGATGAATATGTCCCACTCAAAAATGAACAAGATTTGCCTTGACTTGGAAGAAAGTAGACATGGAATGATGCAGTATTTGGGTTTTATCCAGTGAGAAATGGGGCAAGAAGCTGTAACAAGTTACCTGTCTTACAGAACACAAGTACTGGTACCGCCAATAGGGCACCCACACAAAGGGACCATCAGGACATTCCTTTCTTTCTTAACATGGGATGGGCAGCAAAATGCTGGCATTTATCTGAACTGGAAGCCGTGTTCCTCTCCTGTTTCTCCTTGAGCACACTGTGTGTTATTTGCTTCACTGCCCAGCCCATCAATCCTCTCTTGGCCATTTGCTAAACGGCACAACTGCCAAAATACAGGTGCCAGCATAATCACCCCAGCACTAATCCCACACTGCTTTGATGGAGCACAGGAGCACAGAATGGCTTGGGTTGGAAGGGACATTTAAAGGCCATCTAGTCCAATGCCCTGCAGTGAGCAGGGACACCTTTGACTAGGTCAGGTTGCTCAGAGCAGAGCTTGAATGACTGCAGGGATGGATATCCACCTCTCTGAGCAACCTGTGCCAGGGTTTCAAAACCTACAGTGTAAAAAGTGGGTTTCTTTCATCTAGTCTGAATCAACCACCCTTTAGATTAAAACCATTCCCCCACGGTCTGGTCACAAAAGGCCCTTATGAAAAATTCTGTCCCATCTCTTTTACCAGCCCCCTTAAGGTACTGAAAGGCAGCAATCAGGTCCCCCTGGAGTCTTCTCTCTTCCAGGCTGAACACCCCAGCTCTCCCAGCCTGTCTCCAAAGCAGAAGGGTTCCAGCCCTCAGAGCATTTTGTCCCTCCTCTGGACTAGAGCCAACAGAACCATGTCCTTCCTGTGCTGGGGACCCAGAGCTGGATGCAGCACTCTGTCTTGGTAGAGACGGAGACAATACAAAGCAACACACTCCACTTCCAGAAGGCTTCAAAGCTTGTTTTTATTCTAGCATGCATGCCTTTTCGACATTCTTACAAAGCTCCTAAGTTTACACTTTACTCATTGGTCACGAGAGACAAGCAAAGTGCCTACTGGAATAGGCAGTTGCAGGTTTCTCTTATTTATCCTTCTCTCTTTCTTGGTTTCTATGTCAACGACCTTGGTAGAAAATTCTTTCAGGAGTAAACATGGATCCTCATATCAAAGTTCTCTCTGACTCACAGAAGTTGCTGTAAAACATCTCCCACAGTACTCCAGGTGGAGTCTCACCATGTCGGAACCCAAGGTGTCCCTCAGACACTCTTGGATGTTCCGGGTCCAGGGCAGAAGCCTCTGAGACCCTGGCAGGCAGCCAGAAACCCCTGTGGTCTTGAGTTTGACCCATGGAACAATTTACCAACTTTGCAGGAAGAACAAGAAATCACAAAAGTTTAGGTATTATAATAGAAGTTATCACAAAGTAAAAGGTAGGATTTTTGAGTGCTGTACAGGGGGGTTTTAGGGCCTGTACAGAGGGGTCTGAGTTTTGTACATGGGGGTCAGAGGTTCTAAGATGGAGGGATTTGGGCGTGCCCTGTCCTCCTTCTTTCTTCTTCCTATTCCCCATGTTCTTGGTGGTGTTGGCACCCACAGATTGGTTTAGAGCAGAAAGCCACTGTTCAACATAGGTAATAGGCATTGGGGAAAAACTATAAACATTTAATACGTAATGTGTGATATAAAAGATGGCACCAGCCCCTTGGGGGGAGGAAGACGAAGGGAGACGAAGACGGAGGGAGACGGAGAGAGACGCAGAGGGGGAAGGAGTCAGGGACAATGTCAGGAAGTCTGTGTGCCTTGAGATAACATGCAATAAACTGACTTGAGACCAGACGACTGAAGACTACTGAGTCTTTCTTTGAAGGCACGGGTTGGAGGAGAGACTTTATCACCACCCGGAGTCACCCCAATCTGGGGGAAGACTCCGGCATCACCAGAGCAGAGAGGTGGAGTCACCTCCTTCAACCTGCTGGGCATACTCCTGTGGATGCACAAGGCTGGCTCATGTCCAGCCTCTCATCAAGCAGCAGGTGTAGCACTGGTGTAGCACTGGTGTAGCACTGGTGTAGCACTGTGCCTGATGATTTGCTCTGCTGGAATCTGGTATTGCTGGAAGAGAAAATGGTGAGTGTTTTGCTGATCTCGACCAAAAAACAGCTTCCTTTAATGGCTGCTGATAGTCAGGGAACATTCCCAGTGAGGCTACAGTGGAGTGGTGGCCAGTCTGTGGTTGTCCAAAGAACTCTGCTGAGGGTTCTGCTGCTGCCCAGTGCTTTCATTGGCCTCTTCATTGCCGGGCCTTGTCCTGGGGGGCCCGCTGGGGCTGCAGCCAGTGCTGGCTCCCACTGAGGCTGCCAGGCCAAGAGCAGCCCCAGGGGCACAGGGCAGAGGCGAGGCAAGGTGGGGAGGAGAAAGAGCAGGGACGAGATTGCCCTTGAAAGGCAGTCGCGCTCTGGGGCCCGCTCCTGGCCAGGGAGCCTGCCCAGAGCCGTGCCCTGCTCGCCGGGGCCTTGAGGGGCAGCTGTCCAGCTGGGCCAAGGTGTGCCAGCAGCTCCAGCCGGGCTGGGGAGCCTTGCCAGCTCTGGGCCCTGCTGTGCAGGAGGGTCCCAGTGTGCCACTGGCAGCTGGTGGCCTCAGCCACTCCTCTCTCCGCAGGTGCTTCTGCCCATCTTCAGAAGACAAGCCTAACAACTCCGGCAAAGTGAACTTGACCCGTGTTCCCAACTCTTCCCTTCTGTCCCCATCTGCCCTGCCGCAGCTGCAGCACCCTCTTGAGCCCTTCCCCAAACTCACCCCTCCACAACGAGACCCTTCGCCCCTGAGCCCCCTGGTCCTGTTCCCCAGCTATGACTAAAGGTGGGCAGGCCTCGTCTGCCAGGGCAAGGCTTGGCCCACGTTTTATGTTCAAATAAAAATATAGAGTTGTCATAGATATGTCCGGGTGGTACCACCAGCAAAGCCCAGCCAGCACCAGCACTGGCTGAGCTCCATGCCCAGGAGCAGCCGTGGATGCCCACGGTGAGGGCAGGCAGGAGCCAGGCAGGGGCTGCTGTGAGCAGCGGCGGGGCCCCGAGGGGCTGGGGGAGCCCACGCTGAGCATCCCTGGGCTGAGGGCACATTTCCTCCAGTGGGATCATCTGGGCCTGGGCTTCATGAGGCACACAGGGATACTTTGGGCTCTCTGCTGAGCTGTGCAGGGATCCCTCATGAGCTGTGCATCAGGCTACATGTGAGAGGGTTTTTTGTCTCCCCCGTTTTTATTTATTAAATAGGCATTTCCCAACGTTTTAAGCAACATACATCTAAACAAAAATAAAGCAAGCAGAATAATGAACATTATCAGAAAGATTCAAAAGAATCCCCTGAGGATGACAGCAACCCACCCTGGGACACCCCATTGAGATAGCAGTTTATTCACAGGGTCTACAGTCGAGGTCTCAGTCTTGATGTCATCAACTTGCTCTCGGATCCGCTGGATATTAGCTTGGATGGATGTGCTCTTTGATGCCAGATTGAAGCAGCACATTCCTTCAAAGTCCTCACAGCCGTGGCCATGGGCGAGCAGTAAAAAGTCAATAGCAGCCCTATTTTGCAGTGTGGCATGCCTGGTGACTTCTTCGTCTGCTAGCAAGTCGGAAAGGGCAGCGGACGTGGCGTTGGCCTGCTTACTGAGCCAACACTCGAGGTGAGAAAGCTCACTGAGGGCCTTTGCTGCAGCATACCACGGTAAAAATATGGATACCGCGACTCTCTTCGTCTTTCCCCAATTGTAAATTTTTGAATCACAATTTTCGTCGAATTGCTTATAGGATCTCTTTTTGCGAGCCAATTTATTTTTGTTTTTCCAATTTAAAATTTGGGTTTTGTTCGGTGTCAGTGTGGTAAACTGCCCAAGGCTGCAAGGGCCTCCCTGGATTTGGGAGGGAATCCCTGCCCACACCCTGTCGCCGCAGATGAGAAAAACTCCCCTGGAGAGCACCCTGGGAACTGAGGAGGACCTAGATACCATGGTCGAGGTGTAATTGCACCAGTTTGCTGCATGGTATCTCTGATTGTGGGGAGATACATCGAGTCTCTACTTCTTGGGTTCCAGCAGGATGGAATTTAGCCATTTGATCCCAGTCTTTCTGGGAGGGCTAATTCTTGGGGCTCCTGTGGTGCATATGGCAGAATCCTCATCCACGCATCCCAGGTGTCCACAGGATTAGGTTTTTTTCCTGCATATGGATAGTTGTTTGGCGACAGGGGAACTCCTACCAGGCACGTAGATAACGGATTGTCCACACTTCCCATGGCCATGCAGAAGTTGTCCTGCTTCAAGGACTTTGCCAGCGTGACACATATGTTTTCTCTCAGCTGTGGGACTATCCAGCTCCTGACCGGTGACAGCCAGATGATGACGATCAGGAGCATCAGATGTTTCAGAGGTGTCCTCAAGGCGGCAGTCATCCTCAGCGTCTTGTGATAAAAGAAAGCATAACTTGAATGATAAATTTTCCTCAGTGGTCCCTCCCCAACCTCCCCCGTTTTTATTTATTAAATAAGCACCAAATAAAATTAGAGAAAAGGGATAAGGATTGAGGGAAAGGGGAGGTTAGGGGAAAGGAAAGGGTACAGGGGGCGATGGGGTAATTGGGTACGTAGAGTTCAGCGGGGGAAAGTATCTTCGGGTAATCATGACACGTGTGACGATATTGGGAGGAACGGTCTTTCTTCTCCTCCTCTTCCAGGCAGTGGAAACTCCGTCCAGCGATGAGGTGTTCTCGGTGGTTTGCACCAAGGACACGTTGTCTTGCTGAGCTGGCACCTCTACGAAGGGCTTGACATATTTCCCCGGAATCCATCTTGGTCCTTTATCTGTAGAAACACAGGCATACCCTCTCCCCCAGGTTATTAGAGGGAAAGGGCCCTGGATAGCTTTGGATTCTGGGTCCTTTATCAAGACTGGTGGCCTCTGGGCGAGTTGCGCTCTGGTGTTATTGTGAAAATGGCGGATAATAGGAGGGTCAGGCTCCCTTTCTGAGCAGTTTAAAAAATTCAGGACATACAGGGCCTTACATAACCTTTCGGCTGGGCTCACTGTAATGTCCGGGTTATGTTGTTGTTCAAGGAGCCTTTTTAGATTTCTATGGGCCCTCTCTATTATTGCCTGTCCTGTAGGATTGTGGGGAATTCCGGTGGTATGGGAAATTCCCCACTGTTGCGCAAACTCACCGAAGCGCTTTGACGCATAGCATGGGCCATTATCAGTCTTTATGTCAGATGGAACTCCCAACGTAGAGAATGCCATGAAAAGATGTTTAATGGCATCCCTGGTTTTTTCGCCTGCATGGACGGAGGCAAACACTGCGCCGGAAAACGCGTCAATAGAGACATGTATGTATTTCATCCGACCAAACGGCTCGAAGTGTGTTACATCTGTCTGCCATATCTCTAGCGCTCCCAACCCTCGGGGATTTGTCCCCGTAATGAGGGAAGGGAGAGTGAAAGACTGGCAGCTCGGGCAGGTGGAAACAATGGCTCTTGCCTGTGCTATCGAGATCTTAAATTGTTGCACAAGAGCCGGGGCATTCTGATGGTAAAATTCATGGCTGAGCCGCGCTTGCCGGAGTATGTCTGGTAAGGTGGTTGAAGCGGTTGCAGATATTTGTGTTGACATGGCTAGAAGGTCTGCTCTCCGATTACCTTCAGTGATCTCTCCGGGTAAATCGGTGTGTGCCCTTATGTGCATGATATGATAAGGTTGCTCTCTGTGGGAGAGTAGCCAAATGAGATCAGAGAGTAAGCTGTATAAATTTTTCTTTGAAACTTCTTTGAGGAGGGCACCTTCGGCCCTTTCTGCTACCCCAGCGACATAGGCTGAATCAGTGACCATATTCAGAGGCTGTTGAAATTTTTTGAATGCTCTCACGACTGCGGCAAGTTCCGTGATCTGGGGGGAACCCTCAACCAGTTGGACGTCAGACTCCCACTTCTGACTGTCCGGGTCCTTCCAAGTGATCACCGATTTGTGGGATCTGCCCGACCCATCGGTGAACACCGTGAGAGCACCTGGAATTGGTGTTTTACTTTTAAACATTCTTGTGGCCAAATGCAATGTATCCTTAAACAATTTATTCTTAGGATAGTGAACCGAAATTTGTCCGGGGAAGCTGTCTAAAGCAATGAGCAAATTTTCATTAGTTTGCAACAACGAGTCCAATTGATCTAATGTAACAGGTAAGTAAATGCACGCAGGGTCACACCCCGCGAGGGTTCGGAGGCGGTGTCGTGCCTTCATTATTAAAGTGGCTATCAATTCTGCAGGGGTCGTGATCGTCCTAGAGGGCTGGTGTGGTAGGAAGAGCCACTCTAAGATGACCGGGGGATCAGATGCTCTGTTATCCTACTGGAAGATAAGTCCATGGAGGTGGGGGCACTTACCCAACACCGCGAAGTTCACGGGAAGGGTCCGGACTACTGGTGTGCCTGGCGAGACTTCAGAGCAGCAGCAACCCGTCCCAGGGCTTCCCGCGCGGCAGGTGTCAGCTCGCGCGGTGAGGCGAGGTCTCCGTCGCCTCGAAGCAGACAGAAGAGAGGTGACAGCTCCTCAGTCGTCAGTCCCAGGAGGGGGCGGATCCAGGTGATCGTTCCACACAGCTGCTGAAGGTCTCGCAGGGTCCTCGGATCCTCGTTGATGGTCAATGTCTGTGGCGTCACTGTCCTTCCCGTGATGAGGAATCCGAGGTACCTCCATGGTGCTGAGAGTTGGATCTTCTCTTCCGCTATCTGGAGCCCTGCAGCTTTGATAGCCTTAACAGTCTTGTCCAGTGTTGCCTTTAGGTATGTCGAGTCGGAAGCACAAACTAGCACATCATCCATGTAATGCAGGATGATGGCCTCAGGGAAAAGCCGGCGTACAGGTGATAAAATCTGCGCTACAAAAGTCTGACAGAGCACAGGGGAATTTTTCATCCCCTGAGGCAGGGAGGTCCAATGATATCTTTTAAAAGGTTCAGCCCTATTCAATGATGGTACAGAAAAGGCAAACCTGGGAGCATCCCCGGGGTAGAGCGGAATGTTAAAAAAGCAGTCTTTGATGTCTATCACTGCTAGCTGCCAATCTCTGGGGAGCATAGAAGGTGACGGAAGGCCTGGTTGAATGGGACCCATATCTTGTATCACATCATTAACCCTTCGCAGGTCTTGGAGCAGGCGCCACCTGTCTGTGCCAGGTTTTCTAATTACAAAGACAGGGGTATTCCAAGGGCTGGTAGAAGGTGTTAAATGCCCAAGTTTCACCTGCTCCTCTACTAATTTATGAAGCGCACTCAATTTTTCTGATGGAAGGGGCCACTGATCCACCCAGACCGGTGTGTTGGTTTTCCAGGTCAGGAGTAGGGAAGTGCGCTCTGCAGTGGCCCACACTAAAAATCCCACGAAGGGCTAGGGATGTCAAGGTGGGCTCCCCATTGGGATAAAACATCTCTTCCTAATAATAGTATGTTTGAAGAGACAACAAAAGGTCTCACGGTTGCCAATTGTCCTTCCGGACCTTCCACACATACAAGATGCTTACTCCTCAGAGAATGGACCGCTCCGCCCACACCGGAGATCCTGCCGCAAGGGGGCACGAGCTCCCAGTCGCTGGGCCACCTCGCCTGGGGGATGATGGTCACGTCAGCTCCTGTGTCTGCCATGAGCCGCATCTGCACTGACTTTCCCTGGAAAGAAAGTTTGGCATCAATTAATGGTCTTTCTTTACATACATTTTGGGTGAAGAAAACATGTCTCTCTGTGTCCAGGTCATCGTGGGTGTCCAGTACGTAAAGCAAAGTAAAAGGATCTCCTTTCCTTAAAGTAAATGGCGGGTGGTTACAAATGACAGAGACGGTGATCTCCTCTCCTGGTGGAAAACACACTACCTCAGGTAAGATGGTGATTTCATTCGGCGTGTTGAAGGAGTCTTCTAAGATGAGCACGGTGGTGTCCCGACAGTCGTGGAGGGAGCCCAGGAACCCAGCAGGAACTCTCGTCAGGTCCTCATCCTGGAGTAAGATGGTGACGCTGCTGCGGAGGACCCGACGATTGCCTGATTTAGGGTACCTGTCCGGCAGAAGAGGCGGAGTCCGTCCTCGTGGCTGCGCTGAGCTGCTGGACTTGGCCATGCGGCCACTCGTCCTCCCTGATGGTCGGAAGGCTGGGATGCTGAGAAGGGCCACTTGGTGTCGTCGCGCGGCCCCTCCTCGCGCTTCGGCGCCGGTTTCCCGCTGGCTGGTACCCTTGTCGCTGTAGATGAAACTGGTGATCTTGATAAAATGGGTTCCTAGGATATGGTCTTGGGGAGGGTAAGATGGGTTGTTGAATCTGTGGCCAGTGGGGACAGTTCACCTGGATGTGACCCAGCTGACCACAGTTAAAACAGCGTGTATTTTGTAAGTTTATCATGGCCTCTCCCACCCCTTTGCTGACAGCCAGGGCCACCGTGTGCTCCATTGACATTGCCTTTGTGCAAGCCTCCACCATCTGAGAGATGGTGGGCTCGGGGTCCTGAGGTAGTGCACGGAGAATCTTTTTTGTTTCCGAATTAGAATTAGAAATGGCCATCTTTCGTAGAAGCTCTGCACGAGCTTCTACGTTGTCTATCTGTCTCTCAATGGCCTCTTTCAGTCTATCAACAAAAGTAATAAAAGTCTCCTCAGGACCTTGCATGATGGAAGAAAAGTTTTGGAGGGGGGTCTTACCGTCCGGTATCTTCAGGAGTGCCTCCTTTCCCGCTGCTGCTATGTCCTGAAGCAGGTCCTGTGCTAGTAGAATTTGGTCCTCCGGACTGCTGAACTCCCCTTCTCCAGCAAGGGCCTCCATTGCCTCGTCCCCCTCTCCCACCACCTCTGCGAGATCATACTTGCGCAGGAGTGGTTTCATCAGTTTTTTCCAATGAATCTCCCAGAGGTCACATTCGGTGGGAGAAAACAGTGCCTTAGCAATATACCTTAAATCATGGGGGACTAGCAAACGTCCAGCAAATGTTAAGTCCAGCACATTTTTAAAGAAAGGCGAGTTTCTGCCGTAATCTTTGGTGGCCTTCCTTAACTCCTTCACCTCAGCGTACGGAATTTGCTCCCACTTTGGCTCCCTCCCCCGCCGGAGGATGACCGGTGCCGCAAAGCTGCCCAAGTCCCGTGCCAATTCCAAATCCCCATCCTTAATTGCCTCCTCTCTGATCTTTGCCCAACACCCCCCCCCCCGACTTGTTGGAAGGCCGGGGGCTGCCACTCTCCTCATCCTCTTCCGAGGATGAAGCAGGCCGGGTTAGGGCGCGGTGCCTCTCCCTGGCCGGTGGGTCCCGGAGACAGTGGGTCCGGCAGGCCAGGATGGCCTGCTTCCGGCCAGGCCTCCTCCCGGTTCCGGTAGCGTGGAAACCGGCAGTGGCAGGAGAGGAGGAGGCGTGTCCCGACCCACCCACTGGGGCGTGGCTTTCCGGTGGGGGGGTTCCCACCCACAGGGGCTGGGCCCACTTGGGGGCTGGTCCCACGCAGGGGTGTGGTCAGAGGGAAGGAGGGGACGGGTCCCGACGCAGGGGTGGCACTCGACGGAGTGGGGGGAGGAGGCAGGGGCGAGACGGCGGGAATTTTCTGGGGTGAAGGAGAAGGAGGGGCGCCATCTTGGGGCTGGTCTTTTTTCGCCACGAGGCAGGCGCCATTTTGTCCCATTTGTTCAGTTAAGTCCTCTAAAGAGCAACAGGGTTTCAAACTGGGATTAGGGTCTCTGGGGTGGAGGGAACAGGAATGGTGTGTGTTGGGGTGGCCAGTCCCAACACACGAATGGGACAGGGAGGATCGGGAAGCAGCAGGGAGACAGCAGCAGCCCTGTACCAAGGTATGGCAGGATCTGTCTCCCGATCCGCCCTTAGGGGAAGAGGGAATAGGATTGGGGGGGGAGGAACACGAGGTAGGTGAACTGGGGACCCAACTCTCCCCCTTCTTTTTTAACAAATTAAGAATGGAATGAAAAAGCGGAAAGAAAAAAGACCGACTGAAATCCTCCCCTGAACTTGTAAATCGTAAACCTTTCTCCCAACTCTTCCCCAGAAATCAGGCACCGAAACATCTTCCCGTGTAGTAGCAGGAAAATGTTTGAAAATAAATTTAACAAAAGGCTTTAAATCCTTCTTATTAAAAGAAATGTTCCTCAAAACAAGGTGGGACTTAACTTGGATATAAAACTCCCGTTGAGCTGGAGACAGGCGGTTGCCCATTATATCAGGCCTCACAGCTAAATCACCCTCATCGAAAAGGAAAAAAAAACAAAAAAAAAAAAACAAAAAAGGGAGGTGAAGCCTGGCCAGGCGTAAGAAAAGTGAGATAAACGTACCTCTGAAGGACTCGGGCATAAAATGGGGATATCAAAGAGGGGTCTGGTGGAACTTCTTCTGGTCCGAGGACTTCGCCGCTACTGTGCAGCTCGAAGGTCTGTCGGTTATCAGCAGAACCCAGGAGACAGAAGCCTTCCGGACCGAAAGGGCGACTGTCTCTGGAACCAGTCCCGAACGCCGCTTGCAAATCCTGGAGAAGGCTGGTCACAGAGCAGGCAATCTCTAGGAGATGGTCAAGGACTGGACCCGCTGGTGTCCGGTCTGTTCGGGGGCCAATTGCCGAGCCGTGGAGGCTTGTAGCCACTCGGCACGAAGCTCGGATAGCTGGTACATCTGAGGGTCCACCAGAAGAACGGGAGGGACACTCGGGCTGCTGAAATCCTGCTCGTTTATTGAAGGGTTGCAGAAGGGGCAGACAGGGAGACCACGAAGCAGAAGGGAGGCAGATTCCGAGAGCCCCGAGGGGCAGGGTGAGGGATCTTTTAACTGCGTAAGGGTAGGAAGGTTTAGCATACGAGGGAACAATCGGGAAAAGGCTAAAGGGAGGGGAAATATAGCATCAATCAGTGGGGAAAAGGGAAAGGAGTGTTCTTGGTGGAAGAACCAAAGGGAAAACGTGGAACAGAGAAGATTCTAGGCTAAGGGGCAGACTTGAACAATAACTGACAGGACAGGGGGAGGGGACAATTCTCTTACAAAAGGGGGTGGGGAACTCATAAAACTGCTGTTTCCCATGGCAACCCTAGACTGCCTTCCCCAACCCCTCCTCCTACATTTTACTCTTCACAGCACAGCAAAGGGACACTTGGCCAAGGTTTTGCAAGGCTGGGAGAAAGCCTCTTGCAAACCCATTGGCCCAAAACAACCCATAATGAGTTGTTATACAATTAATGTGATAAGTTATTACGTTGAATGTACAGTTGTTTAAGTGTATGCATTTGGCTACTAAACAGAGAAAGGGGGGTAGTAATAAGGTGCAAGAGTAAGAATCTTCTAGAAAAGTGACATCATAGGGCGAGGACAGCAACTGGAACTACGATTGGGAAACGAGCCACCCAGTAAGTTTGCTGTGTTCCAAAATGATTGGTCAGGACTGCACCATCTTATAGAGCGATTGGCGACCAAGAAAAGGATGGTTGGCAAGAGGATCCAAAGTGCACCAATCGAGCACCCCCAAGAGACTTTAAAAGATCCCTGGGTGCGGAGCAGCCGGGCTCTTTGGAGGGCACCTCGTGCCCGCAGGAACACCTTGTCACACAGCGCTGTTAGAGCTGCCTCTGGCTTGTCGCGCAGGCCCCAGGCTTACCTGAGGCCTCGGCCTCTGTTGCTCTAAGTTTTAATAAACAGGCACATTTTTTTTAAAACTCATCAGCCTCCTTTTAATTTCATTTTGCCTGTTTACCACAAGGAGGCCCAGCAGCTCCTTGCTGAGGGCCCATTACATGCAAGAACTGGCACTCAGAACATTAAATCAATTAAAAAGAAAAGGCTGGGGGAAGGCAGCAGTGAGGTGGCCTCAAAGGTTCAACTCTGCACTCTGCATTTGTCACCAACATTAGCCAAGTTCCTGTGCTTGTTTTCCTGGAGAATTTGTAGTCAACAGAGCTGCAGCGCCTTTGATCAGATCAGCCTTAAGAGCAGCTCAGGTCTGGGTCAGTCATTGAGACCTGAGCACAGACTGGGGTCCAGCCAACAAAAGAACATTAGCTGCAGACCACCCATACACCTTGTCTTATTAATGAGCGCAAAGCCTTTATTTTTGCAAACAGAGGGATGTTGGGGGAATTTTTTCACCATCAGGCCGAGGCACAAGGCTCTGCATCCTCCCAAGGAGCAGAGCCAGCCCCCTTGAGTGCCAGAAGGCGCGGCCTCACTTGTAGCCCCGGTGCCTCCTGTGCCCCAGGGCACGGCCCTGGCTGGAAATGTCTTGGGCTGCAGCACAGGGCCAGGGCGGAGCTCAGCAGCCTCATCAGAGCCCAGGGCCGCGGCCCTTCCCTGCCGGGGCCCTGGCCTGGCCCGGCCCGGCCCGGCCTGAGCAGCCCGGCCTGGCCCCAGGGGATGGGCTCTGCCCGGCCGCTGTGCCCACAGCCTTTTGGGCCCATGGGTTTGCAAGAGGCTTTCTCCCAGCCTTGCAAAACCTTGGCCAAGTGTCCCTTTGCTGTGCTGTGAAGAGTAAAAAACCCCGTCACATTTAGCCTGATGTACAGCTCATGAGGGATCCTGGCACACCTTAAGAGAGGCCAGAAATACTCCTGTGTGCCTCATGAGGGATCCCTGCACAGCTCAGCAGAGAGCCCAAAACATCCCTGTGTGCCTCATGAGGGATCCCTGCACAGCTCAGCAGAGAGCCCAAAACATCCCTGTGTGCCTCAGGAGGGATCCCTGCACAGCTCAGCAGAGAGCCCAAAACATCCCTGTGTGCCTCAGGAGGGATCCCTGCACAGCTCAGCAGATAGCCCAAAACATCCCTGTGTGCCTCATGAGGGATCCCTGCACAGCTCAGCAGAGAGCCCAAAACATCCCTGTGTGCCTCATGAGGGATCCCTGCACAGCTCAGCAGAGAGCCCAAAACATCCCTGTGTGCCTCAAGAGGGATCCCTGCACAGCTCAGCAGAGAGCCCAAAACATCCCTGTGTGCCTCAGGAGGGATCCCTGCACAGCTCAGCAGAGAGCCCAAAACATCCCTGTGTGCCTCAGGAGGGATCCCTGCACAGCTCAGCAGAGAGCCCAAAACATCCCTGTGTGCCTCAGGAGGGATCCCTGCACAGCTCAGCAGAGAGCCCAAAGTATCCCTGTGTGCCTCATGAAGCCCAGGCCCAGATGATCCCACTGGAGGAAATGTGCCCTCAGCCCAGGGATGCTCAGCATGGGCTCCCCCAGCCCCTCGGGGCCCCGCCGCTGCTCACAGCAGCCCCTGCCTGGCTCCTGCCTGCCCTCACCGTGGGCATCCACGGCTGCTCCTGGGCACGGAGCTCAGCCAGTGCTGGTGCTGGCTGGGCTTTGCTGGTGGTACCACCCGGACATATCTATGACAACTCTATATTTTTATTTGAACATAAAACGTGGGCCAAGCCCTGCCCTGGCAGACGAGGCCTGCCCACCTTTAGTCATAGCTGGGGAACAGGACCAGGGGGCTCAGGGGCGAAGGGTCTCGTTGTGGAGGGGTGAGTTTGGGGAAGGGCTCAAGAGGGTGCTGCAGCTGCGGCAGGGCAGATGGGGACAGAAGGGAAGAGCTGGGAACATGGGTCAAGTTCTCTTTGCCGAAGTTGTTAGGCTTGTCTTCTGAAGATGGGCAAAAGCACCTGTGGAGAGAGGAGTGGCTGAGGCCCCAGCTGCCAGTGGCACACTGGGACCCTCCTGCACAGCAGGGCCCAGAGCTGGCAAGGCTCCCCAGCCCGGCTGGAGCTGCTGGCACACCTTGGCCCAGCTGGACAGCTGCCCCTCAAGGCCCCGGCGAGCAGGGCACGGCTCTGGGCAGGCTCCCTGGCCAGGAGCGGGCCCCAGAGCGCGACTGCCTTGCAAGGGCAATCTCGTCCCTGCTCTTTCTCCTCCCCACCTTGCCTCACCTCTGCCCTGTGCCCCTGGGGCTGCTCTTGGCCAGGCAGCCTCAGTGGGAGCCAGCACTGGCTGCAGCCCCAGCGGGCCCCCCAGGACAAGGCCCAGCAATGAAGAGGCCAATGAAAGCACTGGGCAGCAGCAGAACCCTCAGCAGAATTCTTGGGGCAACCACAAACTGGCCACAACTCCACTGTAGCCTCACTGTGAATGTTCCCTGATGTAAATTAAGGGCCGGGAGACCAGCTCCTTTGAAAAGGCCTTTATTAGGTGATCAGCTCTGGGTGGGGGCCTGAGGGGTCGCGCACACCGTCGCTGCTCCCTTCGGCGACGCAGAGGAGGAGGTGAACAGTTGTGCTTCACAGCAGAACTGGGGCTTCCGTCCTCGAGGGTGTGCCTAGGAAGACGTCTCCCGGCTCGTAGACTAGGGTCCTCATCTCGGTCTGGCTACCTTCAGGTGGTGGTGACCTCCAGAACTCGATTGATGGCATGGGAGGACTCTTCCCACTAGGTCTAGTCACTTGGTTCCTCGAATTTCCACGTTGGTTTGGTGTTTTTAGGCCCTTTTGGTGGATTCTGTTCTGCTTTACCTCATTTGCATATTGCCGAGGCTGTTTCCGGCCGCCATTTTGGGAGCAGCGGAGGCAACACCCAAGGGACTGAATGAGGGTAACAATAAAGGGATTCAACAAGGGGTAACAGGGGGGTATTATACAACCTTAGTGAACATGGGGAAGCATATAACAACCGGGGGGGGGGTATTACAGCAAGGGTACAGTTGGAAGGGACATGGGGGGCATATAGAAGCAGCAAACAGGGGGGTGTATTACAACCAGGGCACAACTGGAATGAACAGGGAGAGGCATCCACAGTGGGAGAAATAACAAGGGGGGTACAATTGGAATGAACATGGGGGCACAACAAATATGCAACTTTTACTGAATTCATTCATAACAACTCCCCCCTGTATTTATTTGATCGGGCGGATGCCCGCATCAATTTGCAGTCTCTGGTTCTTGGAAATAAAATTTCCTAAGTCTTTGGTATTGGTTATATATTTCCTTGGCATCTGCATGTTTCTGTTCTTGGCTTTCCATCACCATGATCTTTGTTTGCTTTTTGTTAGCTGCCTCGGGAAGTTGGATGCTAGCTTGCACAGTTGATGTCAGGATTCAGACTAGACAGGGAAATAAGCAGGGTAAAAATAACAGTCCAGTTATTGCACAAACAGTTATAAACACAGCCTTTTTCCACCATTTCCCTTTGAAAGACCAAAATTCATCCCACCAGTCACTGTCTATTAAGGGAGTCCATTCTTGATTTCCCACATAAGCCAATTTTCGGATTTCTTTTGAGATGTTCTTAATCACCTCACTTTTATCATCAATCTCCAAGCAGCATTCGAAGGAGTTGAATTTTCCACATATTCCTCCTTCATCAGCCAATAAGTAATCTACTGCCAATCTAATTTGATAGATTACTGTTCTGGTTTGGGACAACTGGTCACTTATGTGTTCAAATACTAGTGCTGTGCGATTGGACACTTTTTCAAGTACTGCTTGGAGTCTGATTATTCTATTTAACATATAAATAGGAGTCCTATAACCCCAAGATCCGTCTTGAGCCCAAGTGGCCGGGCCGTAGGTTCGGATAATTTCATCTGGAGTCCACACTTTACTTTTCCATGTTTGTGTACCTCCCATGTCAATTAGGTCCCTTTTCTTTCTATCTTCCTTTCTCAGGTCATCATACACCGGGACTCCTAAGTGTGCTCCTGACTTTTTGGGTAGTAGGAAAAAGGCTGGTTTAATGACCCCTATGGTGCAACTCCCTGCCCAGTCGCCCGGGAGTCTTGTATATGCAGTATCTCCACAAATCCAAAATAAATACTCTGGGACCTGCCAGAACCCATCTCCAACTTCGGTTGGGAATTCACAGAACTTTGACACTTCTCTGATTCCCCAAAAGGGGTTTACTCCTTTTTCTGTGCACTTATGAAGGTTATATACTTCATGATATATGCATCCCTTTTCTGTTTTCCCGATGGCCCAGTATGTAAGGGGCTCCCTCGGGACCCATTTGGTCTCCAAATTCTTTATCAATAAATATCTTTTACATGCCATCTTCCCTACGGGAGTGTTGTACCTCTTCCCTATCCTTAGAATGCATTCCTCCCCTATTATTTTTGATTTTAGATCCCATTTTTCCCTTCCCCTAGATGCCAATAGTTCATATTTTGGTTTCATCTGTTTCCATCTCAGATTTTCTAGTGGGCTTAAACCAATCCCCTCCCAAGGCCAGATTTCTGTCATTTGGGTACTTCCACAAATCCAACAACTGGTCAAATTTAGTTCTTTGCTTATCTTTTCAACCAAATCTATGAACAATTTTTTCCCTAAGGGGATGTCAGGATCATCCTTTTTCCACATCAATTGTTTTTCCTTAACAATGTCTTTTAATCCTTCGCTTTCAAAACAAAACCAAGCTTCTCCTATTGGGCACTCCCCAAGTAGGCGCTGCCTATAAGAGGCAGTATTTCTTGTAGTCCAATAAACTTTCCCGTCCTCTTGACAGGTAATTAACTGAGAGTGATTAAAACAGCTTGGGTTAATATTAGTGTGGACTCTGAATAGGGACCTCAGGTCTTCCCCATCATATATGGGGTGATAACACTTAGTGCAGGGGTTCTCTCCTTTGCTGAGAGTACCATACATCAGTAGTATCACCATCAATTTCTCCAAGAGTCCGGTAGGGGCCATTTCCCTCATGCCGACACCCCCCGGTCTTGCCTCTTGGGCCGAGGTCTCTCTGTATATTCTATAGAGTCTCCCGACACTGGCTGCTTTCACTCTCTCTATTCCCTAATTTTTCTTTACCCCTTTGGGAATACTCAGTAGGAGAATTTTCTACTACTTTTTCTGTATATAAAAAAACTTTTAACCTTTATGTAAGGCTTGTAACTTTTTAACTAGGAACAACCATTAAAACAGTGTGCAACAGTTTACAAAATTCATTCCATTTATCCCATAACACATTCCTTAACTCTGTCCTTCAGTCCTTGTCAGGTCCTGAGTTTCTCCTGAGAATTAATTTCAAGTCCTTCGGATTTTGGATTACTGTCCACTCCTGTGGGTTAGTGGATGGGGTTCCTTCCACTGGTTCTGCGGATAGTGCAGGAGAGCTGGGTCCTTCGTCAGGAGGTGTTACTGGCCCTTTGACTCGAGTGATATGAGTCCAACCCTTTTCCCGAGTCCGTACTGCGGTGTGTGTAGTCAGCAACACCTGAAAGGGACCTTCAAATTTAGGCGTTAGAGGGATATTATTCCAAGATTTAATCAATACCCAATCCCCAGGGTGGATAGCGTGCACATTGGTATCATGAGGGGAAGTTTGGGGTATATATCCCTTTTTTCTAAGGCCCTCTAATGTTTTTCCAATGGCTTCTAAGTATTTTTGGGTAGCTTCCTCTCCATCCAGGTAAGCACCAGTACTGTAGGGGGACAACAAAAAGGGAAGTCCAAACATCATCTCATAGGGGGAGACTCCTATGTCTGCTCGGGATCTCGTTCTGATCCGTAATAGAGCCAAAGGTAGGCACTTAAGCCAATTCAATTTGGTTTCAGCTATTAGTTTTGTTAATACATTTTTAAGAGTTTTATTCATTCTTTCAACTCTGCCTGAGCTCTGGGGGTGCCATGGGGTATGTAGCCTCCATTTCATTCCCAGAGCTTCAATCACCCGTTGTAAAGTCTGAGCAGCAAAGTGAGGTCCCCTGTCTGAGTCAATGGTGTTCACTAAACCATACCGGGGGAGGATATCTTCCAGGATTATCTTTGCGACCACTTCTGCAGTCTCCTTTTTGGTAGGAAAAGCTTCTACCCAATGAGTGAGATGGTCTACCATTACCAATAGGTGTTTATATCCCCGTACTGGAGGCATTTCAGTGAAATCTATTTGAATATTTTGAAATGGTCTTAAAGCCAATCCTCTTCCTCCAGGTTCTACTTTTCTCATTACCTTTTGGTTGATCTTTTGACAAATGACACATCCTTTTGTTATTGATTTGGCCAAATCGTATACTCCAATACAAATATTTTCTCTAAGGAAGTGGTCGCATAGTCCCTGGGTTCCCCAATGTGTTAGTCCATGTATTTCTGTTAGTACCTTTCGTGCTAGTGCTTGGTTCAAGAACTTCCTCCCATCTGGGGTTAACCATTCCCCTTGTTCCCCTTGGCATAATTTGAGTTCTTCTATTGCTTTCCGTTCTTTTTCACTGAATATTGATTCTATTTTGTCACCCCTTTTCTCAGGCTTCTCTCCCAGCTTGAAAATCTTGATTGGTTCCCCCACTTCCAAAGCTGCTTCCTTGGCTACCTGGTCAGCCAGTTTATTTCCTTTTATTTCGAAGGTATCTCCTTTCTGGTGCCCTTTTATGTGTACAATTGCTATTTCTGTTGGCTTCTGCAAGGATTTTAATACTAGCTTTATTAGTTCTGTGTGTACTAGATTTTTACCTTTTGAATTTTGATATCCCCTCTCCTCCCAAATCTTACCAAATGTATGAACTATGCCAAATGCATACTGGGAGTCAGTATAAATAGTGCCATAGTCTTTTTCCAACAAATCCAGTCCTCTTTTTAATGCATATACCTCACAGCATTGGGCTGACCAATTGGAAGACAGCTTTCCTTTTTCTAAAATTTTCATATCTCCTCCTTCTATTATTGCGTACCCAGAAACTCTTTTTCCAGTGATTACTCTGGAGGAGCCATCTGTAAACAGTACTCTCCCATATGGTAAGGGCACATCTCCCAGGTCCTCCCTTACTTTGGTTTG
Organism: Vidua macroura; assembly: GCF_024509145.1. Taxonomy (NCBI): domain Eukaryota; kingdom Metazoa; phylum Chordata; class Aves; order Passeriformes; family Viduidae; genus Vidua; species Vidua macroura. The sequence continues at coordinate 19,450,309 of NC_071583.1, forward strand.
CATGTTTATTAACACAAGACAATCATGCTCTAAATTGCCTACTGGTTCCCCAGAAAGGAATTGAGCTGGATTGAGGCATTTAGAGGTAGCAAAGTCTAGATAGTTAGTATCTATTAACATAATTTCATATTTTAAAATCCTGGAGTCAGTGAGCCATTGTTGTGCTCTTTGGCTGAGAATTGCCCTAATATCATGTGGAGTGTGTACCTTGATTTTTCCCTGCAATGTCAATTTCTGGGCCTCTTCTATTAGAACTGCTGTAGCTGCAACTGCCTGCAAACAGGTTAGCCATCCCCTAGCTACTGGATCCAATAACTTTGATAGGAAAGCTACTGGTTTTCGAGATCCTCCCCATTCTTGGGTAAGTACCCCATATGCAATTCCTTCCTCTGAGCTTACAAAGAGGTCAAATTCCTTCCCAAGATTTGGCAAACTCAGTACAGGGGCTGAAGATAGTTTATCTTTTAGATCTTGTAATTGTTGGTCATCATCTGTTGTCCATTTAATTGGTTCCTGGTCCACCAATTTGTTGTACAGGAATTTCACACTCTGTGTATAATTATCTATCCACAATTTGCAATATCCAAATAACCCTAGGAGTTTTCTTATATCTCTTTTAGTTTTTGGAGCAGGAATTGATAAAATTCCTGTGATTCTTTCAGAACTTAGTTTCTTATATCCCCCTCCAATCACATGCCCAAGATAGATAACTTCAGGTTCTACAAATTGTAATTTATCTCTTGATACCTTCAGCCCCCTTTTCCCTAAGAAATTTAAAAGTTGTATACTGACACTTCTAACCTCATTTTCTTCTTTTCCAGATATTAGTATATCATCGACATATTGTAACATCTTTACCTCTTTCTTAGGAAGGAATTGATCTAACAATTCTTCTAATGCCTGCCCAAATAGGTTAGGTGATTCAGTAAATCCTTGTGGTAGGCGTGTCCATCTTAATTGCATTTTACGGTTCCTATCCGGATATTCCCATTCAAATACAAACCAATTCCGGCATTCCTCTGCCAAAGGGCATGACCAAAAAGCATCCTTTAAATCTATAATTGTAAACCAGGCATGTTCCCTTGGAATCTGGTTCAATAATGTATATGGGTTAGGCACTACCGGGTGTCTTGCAATAGTCCTCTTATTTATCTCTCTTAAATCCTGAACCAGTCTATACTTTCCTTCAGCCTTCTTAACCGCCAAGATAGGGGTATTATGTGGGGACATGCAGGGTTCCAGGATACCCTCCTTTAATAAATGCTCAATCACAGGTACCAGTCCCCTCCTTCCTTCTGATGATAGAGGATACTGCCTCGCCCGTATGGGAGGGGTGTCTTTTTGCATCTCCACCTTTATTGGTGGGATATCTAAATATCCATATTTCCCTTCCTCTGCCCACATCTCTGGGGAGATCTCTTCAATATCACTCTGGGTTAATCTCATGAGTCTGACTACCATTTGGCCATTTTCTGGTATAATTCCCACTCCCAGCAGCACTTGTAAATCTCTTCCTAACAGGTTAGTTTCCAGGTTAGGCAAATAAATTATATCTGCCACACATTGTCTTGAGTTTCCCTCTATTTTTACCTTTTCAATGACTGATGCTTTAAATGGTTTCCCCTCCACCCCTATTATTTCACAAGTTTTATTCCCAATAGTCATCCCCATGGGTATCTTGTTAACACTGGATCTATCAGCACCTGTGTCGACTAAAAATTCAAAATCCTCTTCTTGGGGACCCACATTAAGATTTACTAGGGGCTCTTCTTGGTTTTTCATTGGATCCCCCAACATATAGAGCCCCTGACACCCCTAATCATCACCCCTCAAGACCCGTTCTAAAGCCTCTTGCCCCGTACAATTGTTTCATCCATCCTTAGCTTTTTACAATCCCTCTTGAAGTGTCCCACTTCTCCACAGTAATAGCATGCCCTGTCATTAGATGCTCCTCCCGTTCTTCTTGGCCTTTCCCTCGCCCTCCTGAGACCGGGTTTTTCTCCATATCTCTCTCCTGACGATATTACCTTCCCTTGATTTGTTCTCTGAGAACGTGTTGGCGGTTCATTATTTATTCCAACACTCTCCTTAGCAACGGCCACCATTACTCTGGCTTTTGCTTTTGCTTTCTCTTCTTCTCTTCTTAAGTAAACCCAGAGAGCCTCTTTTAGCAGTTCATTTATATTTTTTTCCTGCCAGTCTTCAACTTTTTCTAGTTTCCTTCTAATGTCTGGCCAGGATTTTGTGACAAATTGTACTTTTAACAGTACTTGCCCTTCTGGACTGTCCGGGTCTATGTTTGAATATAATTGGAAATTTCTTCTCAATCTATTGAGCCAATTTGCTGGGGTCTCATCTTTTTCTTGAGTCCCCTCAAAAGCCAGTTTTGTATTGCTACTTCGGGGCACGAATTCTTTGATACCTCTAATTATAAGAGACCTGTAGTCCCTCATGTTCCTTCTACCTTCCTCTCGATTCGGATGCCTTCCAGGATCTACCAGGGGCATCTTAAGGTCTCCAGGAGGCCCTACTCTATTCTCCCTTTCCCATATCCGAATGCCTGCTGCTCTTATCATCCTAACTTCCTCAGGGCAGAACAAAATATTGAGGATGGAATTCAACTCCCCCCAGGTGTAAGTACTCGGCCCAAGGAATTGGTCCACCTGATTTGAAATTCCCACTGGATCTTCTATCAAGTTTCCTAACTCCTTTTTAAAACTCCGAACTTCCGAAGCGGTGAGCGGCGCATTCACAAATCCTATTCCCCCCAACATTCCTCCCATTGGGACTTCCCTGAGAGGCATCATCCTTTCAGGTTTGGATGTTCTCGACCTAGTATTGCACCAGGGGCCATCGGTAGGATTATCACTAAGGGGAGTTGGAGTCATCTGGTCTAGTGGGTCTTGCCTGTTAGTAGAAGAGAGGGGTGAGCTCAAATCCCAATTAGGAGGGGGTAAAGGAATAGACACAGGTGAGGGGGCAGGATGTGACAGTGGAAGAGCTGAAGAAGAAGTTGGAGATATATCACAGTCAGGAGAAGATGGGAAAGACACTATAGGATTAGGTGAAGATTCTATTTAAGATTAGAAACTGTAGGAGGAGGTAGAGTAGTAGGAGTAGAAAGAATAGTTTGAGGAAGAGTTGAGTTGGTGGCTAAAGGAGCCTGCAGAGAAGCTGGGGTAAGAAGAGGGGTTGAAGAATGGTCTGGGGTTATTACTGGAAGAGCGGGAACAGGATTAGGGTTTTGGACGGGGATGTTAGGAGGAGGTGGTAGTGGGATCACGGCGGGAGGGGCTGGCAAGGGATTGGGGTTTGGGGCTGGGTAGATTGGAGGAGGAGGAGGTAAGTGATCCAGAGGATCCCAAGGTTTAGTAATTGTTTGTTCTCCTTCCTTTTCCTCCTTGTTTCTCTCTCCCTTCTTTAATTTGCAAATTCTCACACTTTCTTTTTCTGCCTCTGCAGTCTGCCAGCAAGCAGCATATGTTAGTTGTTCTAGATCAGGATCTTCCTGAGTTCTTAAAAATTGATTCAGTTGGGAACAGATCCATGGATCGTTAGTCCCATACCAGGGCCACTTCCCTTGTAAATTTAGTTTTGGCCAAATTTCAGTGCAATAATAAATCATCTTAACTTGGTCAAGGGGTTTTGTGGCCTCTTTAGAGTCCCACTGATTCAGCAGTTGTCCTAGTGGGCTTTCTATGGGGATGCTTTTTATCTTTCCCTTTCCTTTCAGGGAGTCCTTTGGTCTGCTTACACACTTTTCCATTTTCAACAACTTAAACCTCTAAGGTGCCCCTACCCGAACGGAAATTTACAGACGGGCAACACAAATCTATAAACAACTCAAAAAAAACCCACTTCTTTTAAACCAAATTATCTAACTCCAACGCAGGCCTTTTCCTCCCCTGGAAATAACTTAAACCCCTTCTCAAACTTTCGCTCTCACACCAGGGAATAATCTTTATTATGAAAAAGGATGGGGGGGGGTCACTCACGCTCTCTCTCTCTCTCCTTATTCACCTGCGTGAATCCTAACAATCACACCTTTTAGGGTTCGGCCCCTTTGCCGTCCCCTTGGGGCCTATCCTAATGATCCAACCCCCTAACCATACCCCCGCGCCTTGCCTCTCCTCCAGAGACTGTTGAGCACGTCTTTCGGCGCACGCCAGGGTCCCTAGCATCAGAAGCCCTCTCCTAGGCACCGGGACCTTCCCTTGTCTAGCCTCCCGCCAGGCCGGACCACGAGTCCACTCCCCGGACTAGACCGTCCCGTTCTGATACCGTATCCTGCCTTCCTCAATTTTTTGAACGGAGGTAGGAAGGTTCCAGGAGACTCTGTGGGGTTACCTGGGGGTATCCCTTCCCAGAAACTGGGATCAACCCAAGCAGGGCCCGACCCCTTTACCGTCCACCGGTCCAGCTTGGCTATCCCTCCCCAGCGGAATAGCCTAGGTGAAAGGGATGCGTGCAAGTATGCGTGGTGCCTGTCCTTGCCTAACGACTCCCCACCCCAGTGCTCTTGGCCGTGGGTTTACGGTCCCCTCCCTGAGACCGTGGCAGCACACCACCTTCGGCACGTCCGGCCCGGTTCTGGGAAGTAAGAACCTTCGTGGGCGCTTGGTGCCGGCAGTGCCTGGGGGCACCCCGAAATGCGTGTGACGCACGCAAAATGCCTGGGTAGTCCACACGCCCGGACCTACCCAGACCACAAATGCATGTGACTCACACCAACTGCCTGAGTACTCCACACGCCCGGACCCACCCAGACCACAAATGCGTGTGACCCGCACCAAATGCCTGAGTAGTTCACACGCCCGGACCCACCCAGACCACAAATGTGTGTGACCCACACCAAATGCCTGAGTAGTCCACACGCCCGGACCTACCCAGACCACAACGGTCTTACCAGGGGAGACCTAGCCCCTCTGCGTGCCACTCACTCCTGGCTCTCCCCTGCACGTCCAGGGAGGGGACCTCACTATCCCCAGGGGACGCCTCACTCAGCTAATCCTTTCGCTTCCCCCCGTTCCCGGCCGGCCCCCTCGCAGGAGTCCGGAACCGCGGTACTAGGGGTCCACAATTGCTTCAAGGGTCCGAGCTGCCGGCCCTCGTCTCACTCACACTCCTTTCGCTCGCCCCCTTCGCCCGCCACCGGAATTACTCACCCTTCCGGTGCTCCTGTGTGTCGCGTGGTCCCAGGCTGATCCCTTGGTCCAGGTAGCCAGCAGTCCCTCGGAGGCCCAGGGTGAGCGGCTGTCCCAGTCCTGGGGTCCTCAGTGGGCATGGCTCTCCCGGACGAGCCCCCACCTGATGTAAATTAAGGGCCAGGAGACCAGCTCCTTTGAAAAGGCTTTTATTAGGTGATCAGCTCTGGGTGGGGGCCCGAGGGGTCGCGCACACCGTCGCTGCTCCCTTCGGCGCCGCAGAGGAGGAGGTGAACAGTTGTGCTTCACAGCAGAACTGGGGCTTCCGTCCTCGAGGGTGTGCCTAGGAAGACGTCTCCCGGCTCGTAGACTAGGGTCCTCATCTCGGTCTGGCTACCTTCAGGTGGTGGTGACCTCCAGAACTCGATTGATGGCATGGGAGGACTCTTCCCACTAGGTCTAGTCACTTGGTTCCTCGAATTTCCACGTTGGTTTGGTGTTTTTAGGCCCTTTTGGTGGATTCTGTTCTGCTTTACCTCATTTGCATATTGCCGAGGCTGTTTCCGGCCGCCATTTTGGGAGCAGCGGAGGCAACACCCAAGGGACTGAATGAGGGTAACAATAAAGGGATTCAACAAGGGGTAACAGGGGGGTATTATACAACCTTAGTGAACATGGGGAAGCATATAACAACCGGGGGGGGGGGGGTATTACAGCAAGGGTACAGTTGGAAGGGACATGGGGGGCATATAGAAGCAGCAAACAGGGGGGTGTATTACAACCAGGGCACAACTGGAATGAACAGGGAGAGGCATCCACAGTGGGAGAAATAACAAGGGGGGTACAATTGGAATGAACATGGGGGCACAACAAATATGCAACTTTTAATGAATTCATTCATAACATTCCCTGACTATCAGCAGCCATTAAAGGAAGCTGTTTTTTGGTCGAGATCAGCAAAACACTCACCATTTTCTCTTCCTGTAGGAGGAGGGGTTGGGGAAGGCAGTCTAGGGTTGCCATGGGAAACAGCAGTTTTATGAGTTCCCCACCCCCTTTTGTAAGAGAATTGTCCCCTCCCCCTGTCCTGTCAGTTATTGTTCAAGTCTGCCCCTTAGCCTAGAATCTTCTCTGTTCCACGTTTTCCCTTTGGTTCTTCCACCAAGAACACTCCTTTCCCTTTTCCCCACTGATTGATGCTATATTTCCCCTCCCTTTAGCCTTTTCCCGATTGTTCCCTCGTATGCTAAACCTTCCTACCCTTACGCAGTTAAAAGATCCCTCACCCTGCCCCTCGGGGCTCTCGGAATCTGCCTCCCTTCTGCTTCGTGGTCTCCCTGTCTGCTCCTTCTGTGACCCTTCAATAAACGAGCAGGATTTTAGCAGCCCGAGTGTCCCTCCCGTTCTTCTGGTGGACCCTCAGATGTACCAGCTATCCGAGCTTCGTGCCGAGAGGCTAAAAGCCCCCACAGCTCGGCACTTCCAGCAATACCAGATTCCAGCAGAGCAAATCATCAGACACAGTGCTGCACCAAGCACAGTGGCCATCAACTTAACCAAACAAGGTGTTCCCCAGCAGAAAACTCTTCTCATGCTTTTCCAGGTCTTGTCAGCATGTGTTGAGGTGCCGGCTGCATCAGTGGAAGCAATGGGGAGTGTGAGCCCGTGCTGTGCTCCACTGCTGAGCTGGCAGCACGGTGCAGACGGACAGGAGGTCCTTGGTCTCTGTTTCCCCCAGAGCTGGGGCCTGCAGGCACCTTGCTGCCCCTTGGCTGCCACAGGACTGCCCAGTACCCAAACCCCTGAGCCTGCATGCCATAATTCCTCTGTGCTGTGCTGTCCTGCTCCAAGCAATACTTGTCAAAGGGTGGATAAAGACATGGAAATAGGGTTTTGGAGCTGCTCCAGGGCCCTCCCTCCTGCAAACAGCTGCCTCTCTGCATCAGCCCAGAGACCGGGAAATTGCAGGGGATCTAAGGCCCATGGTGCAGTTTGGGCTCCCTGTCAGCTGCTGCCAAATGCCTTCCTGCAGAGGCTGGGGAGAAGCTGCAGCCAGGCCAGGCTGGGAAACAGCCCTGCAGGCCGTGAAAGCAGCAGCGGGGCAGCCAGGCTGCCATGGATCCCTTCCCGCTGTGCCGGGCACGGTGTGTCCAGATGTGCAGGGAACGCCCCCGGCTGCTGAGTCCCAGGGCAAGGCTGAGGGAAATGCACCCACCACGGCGTCTCTCCACATCAATCAGTGTCTTCTCCATGTGTTTCGATGCCTCCAGGGACTTACTGTCTCCTGTAGGTTTGTGCCTCACTCTTGGAGGAGCTCAAGAGATGTATTTGCATTTCCCCGGAATGGATCCCACAAAACGGCGGGGTCGGCGCGGCGGCGGCGGCGGGGGCTGCGCAGGCGGATCTGCGTCTCGATGTGCTCGCTCTCCCGGCCCAGCGGCAGCCGCGGCCCCGTGCGGGTGCTGAAGTGGCCGCAGAGCCGCGCGTGGAACTGGCGGAAGGTGAGCTCGGCCGAGAGCCCGTCCCACAGCCCCGCGCACTCCTCGGGCTCCGCCGTCTCCTCCAGCCCCAGCACCTGGCACAGCGTGCGGAAGTCCTCGCCGGGGATGCGGCCCGCCCCGGCGCAGTCCAGGTGGTGGAAGATCTCCTGCAGGTACTGGTCCAGGCCGGTGGCCAGCACGACGATCTCGTTCTCCACGCCGCGGTCCAGCCCGTAGTGGTAGGCCAGGGCGCTGACCAGCCACTGCGTGCGCCGGGCCGGCCGCCCGTAGGGGTCCCAGCCCTCAGGCGGCTCCATCGCGCCCGCCCGGCCCGCGGCGCTGCCCGAGCATCCCGGGCGCCCGCCCGGCCGAGCGCTCGGCCCCGGCCCGCGGCGGGGCGGGACGGGCGGGGCGGGGCCGCCGCCGCTCCAGCGCCGCTCGCCGAGCGCCCGGCTCGCCCCGCAGCGCAGCCGCGGCCGCCTTTGTCCGGCACGAAAAGCGATTCAGGCAAAGCGGGCAGGTGCCACCCTGCTCCGTTTGTCTGCCGAGCCTGCGCCCCAAGTGTGTTTCTCATTTCTTAACTCATTTCTCCCTTCTGCTGTCTCTTCAACACAAGCAAGACAACAGCATCGCACAATCCACTTCGACAAGTAAGGCTGGTGAAGGAGTGAGTGCTTCCACTAAATAAAAACCCCAATGTGCTTGAAAGCCGACCTTCTCTTCGCTCAGACCTCCTCACCTCTGTCGATGAGGTGACTCTATGGTGTTGCTGTGTGGCTTTGAAGAGCTCTGGGATAGAGATGAGGAAGCGTTAAACTCGTTCAAAGGAGCTGCCCAAAGCAGTGACTTTAGTCTCTCTTTGGCTGGGGAGCAGGACCGGCCTTGTTGAACGCAGGCAGCAGCACGAGCAGGGCTCCTCCACCAGCAGGGACTTGCCATGAGCCAGGAGGGGACCGTGGCACCAGAGGGGACCGTGGCACCAGCCATGCCCAGACACCATGAACAGGGTGGCAAAAGTCAGGTGCTGCTGTCAGGCTGCATGAACAGCCCAGGCAAGGCATCATGAGGAGCCAGGTTTGGGGAGCATCCAAGGAGTCCTGTCAAGAGCAAATCATTTGAATATTCTCTCTAGGACAAAAAAAGAGCAAACCAATCCAGCTGATGTGTGAGGAAAGTGAATTCAAGTTCATTTAAAGCGCTGCTCAATTCAGGATTGGGTTTCTTTTAAGTGAACTGATGCTAATAAACATTTTCCTTCATATGGTGGGGTTTCTCTTGCAATCCGACTTTGGTGATAAATCGCTGACCACTTTTGGTTTTGCTCTTTAAGGTAAGTTGAAAGTCTGAGTAGCTTTGTTGAGGAATGGAGAATTGTTTGTAGCTCAGTCTTTTTCTCCGGAGGAGCCTTCCATTTTAGCACAGGAGGAAGGTAAGGCAAAGATTTAAAAGCTTTCCCTCCTGGAGTGACACACCTTCAGAGGAGTCTGTGAGGAGAAGTCCCCTCAGCCACTGCCAGGGCTGTTTGCCTCCTCTGCAGGCTCAGTATTCTGGGAGTTCCACAAGCCTCAGCTGCCACTGTATTTTCCTCTGAATATCTCTTGTTGTGCAGTACACAGGGAGAATATTTTGCGCTAGATTCCCCTCTGGGCTTTGAGGTAAATCTCAGGAATTCAGGTGATTTTAATGTGCAGATGAATTTTTTATGGATAGTAAGGAAAAGGGAATAAGTACCATGGAAAATTAATTGCTCAAAATGTGAGTGGCCCAACCACACTAAAAACAAAGTCTAAACTGAAGAATTTTTTTATTTTTTTTTGTTCCCTGACAGGTGGGGTAAAACATGCAGTGCTACTAAAGTCTTTAACAGATGCAGCCAGCAACCAACTGTATGAATATCCAGGTGGTAAAGGATGAGACAGGGCAGGAAAGAATCTTCAGCCCTTCCTGTTGAAGTTAGAACAGTATGAAAACTGACTCTGGCTGCTGTCCATAGGTAATGGATGTCATTTGTACAGGAGGGCAGGTGTCCAAAGCTGTTTGTAGCCCATGCACTGCCGTGGCTGGCCCCGTTCCAGCCCTAGCTGGACCAGGGCGGGGGGCTCGGGAGGGGAGGAGGTGGGGGGATCTCGGGAGGCTTCCGCTTCACAGCCGGGCTGGGGGGCCGTGGCGGAGGCACGGAGTGCTGGTGCTCTGCTTTCTTGGACAACTGCTGCTGCGGAGGCCATGTCTGGGAGCTGCCAAACCCGACGGTCTCTGGGCTCCCTGGGGGCGAGGGAGAGTCATGGCTTCTCGGCCAGGATGCTGGAGCTGCGGCAGCGGCACTGCGGAGAGAGGAGCGGCTGAGGCCCCAGCTGCCAGTGGCACACTGGGACCCTCCTGCACAGCAGGGCCCAGAGCTGGCAAGGCTCCCCAGCCCGGCTGGAGCTGCTGGCACACCTTGGCCCAGCTGGACAGCTGCCCCTCAAGGCCCCGGCGAGCAGGGCACGGCTCTGGGCAGGCTCCCTGGCCAGGAGCGGGCCCCAGAGCGCGACTGCCTTGCAAGGGCAATCTCGTCCCTGCTCTTTCTCCTCCCCACCTTGCCTCACCTCTGCCCTGTGCCCCTGGGGCTGCTCTTGGCCAGGCAGCCTCAGTGGGAGCCAGCACTGGCTGCAGCCCCAGCGGGCCCCCCAGGACAAGGCCCGGCAATTAAGAGGCCAATGAAAGCACTGGGCAGCAGCAGAACCCTCAGCAGAGTTCTTTGGACAACCACAGACTGGCCACAACTCCACTGTAGCCTCACTGGGAATGTTCCCTGACTATCAGCAGCATTTAAAGATGCTGGAGGGTAGAGATCAGCAACAACTTACTCTTTCTTTTCCTTCCACCACCGGAAACCAACACAGCACACGACCATAGAAAGTGGCACAGTGAACAGTGTCACTACTGTGCCTATCATGCAGGATTTGCGCACATCCTGGGGGCAGAAAACTCTTGGGGTACTCGGTGGATTCTGAGCGTTTTTATGTGACTTGACAAGCACTTCTGTGGGAGTAATGGAGAGCGTGAGCCCGCGCTGTGCTGCACTGCTGAGCTGGCAGCAGGGTGCATACGGCCAGGACGTTCTCTGTTTCCCCCAGAGCTGGGGCCTGCAGGCACCTTGCCGCCCCTTGGCACAGGCTGTGCCACCCAACAAAGCCCAGCAGGCCGGGAGGAGAGCCCGGGGCCAGCGCAGCTGCTTGGGCAGTCGCTGCTTTGAGGGACACGGGCCAAACCCTTCTCTGAGCAGCCCCTGCCAGCCCTGGCCCTCCCTGCCCTGGGACAGCTCCCCCAGCCCCAGGGGACAGAGTCAGGCCCTGTCAGGAGCCAGTGCAGCCCCTGCCCAGTCAGGAGCCAGGGCTGGCTCTGGCCCTGGGCTCGCAGCAGGGCTCCCTCTCGGGGCTGCTCCCGTGCCTTGGGCCTCTGGGCACTCAGGGCCAGCTCCGGGAGCAGCTGCAGCGGGAAGGGCGTTGGTGCGCGAGTCCCGATTCCCCGGGGCTCTGAACGAGCTCCAGAGGCCTGGAAGCCGAGGCGCCTCCAGCTTTGGCTGCTGCCGGGCCGTGCAAGGGCAGGGCCTGGGGGAAGAGCTGCTGCCACACAGCCCCGCTGAGGGCTGAGCCCGGCTGAGCCTGGCACAGCAATTACCTCCTGTGCCTGTGCCTGCGCCTGGCATCGCCTTCCTCCCTGGAGTAGAGGTTGGCACTGAGCCACTGCTTCCTCCGGGATGTGCCTCCTTCCACTGAGATATTTGGTCCATTACTTGAGAAAGGAAGAGGGACAGCTGGATCAGGTGGAACCATTCACCATTCCAGGACGTGACATCTTCAGGAGACAATACTTCTCAAAGTCATGGATAAGAATCAGGAGAATGGCCAGGTTATTGGGCCTGGGCCAACGACCTCCCTCATCGAAGCAGCCCCTACTCCTGATCTGCCCAGAGACCAGGAAATTGCAGGGGATCTCAGAGTGTGCATGGCCCATGGTGCAGTTTGGGCTCCCTGTCAGCTGCTGCCAAATGCCTTCCTGCAGAGGCTGGGGAGAAGCTGCAGCCAGGCCAGGCTGGGAAACAGCCCTGCAGGCCGTGAAAGCAGCAGCGGGGCAGCCAGGCTGCCATGGATCCCTTCCCGCTGTGCCGGGCACGGTGTGTCCAGATGTGCAGGGAACGCCCCCGGCTGCTGAGTCCCAGGGCAAGGCTGAGGGAAATGCACCCACCACGGCGTCTCTCCAGGTCTCTCAGCATCTGGTCTAGATGTTTCGCTGCCTCCAGGGATTTCTTGTCTCCTATGTCTGTTTTCTTCCATCTAGGAGGACCTTAAGAGAAAGTTGTTCCAAGTCTCCTTCAGGCCAGAGTGACAGAGAGTGCCCCTGGGTGATTGGTGGCCTCCAAGGCACTCGCTCAGCTCTGCCTCCCACTCAGGAGCAGGGGCAGGGGGAGCACGTGCCTGCGGCGGCCCCACACTGGGATGGAAGGAGCCCCTTGCTGGGCAGTTGGGGCAGAAAGGACTCCCTGGAGCTGCCAGCAGCTCGAAACCCAGCTCCAGCCAGGGCCAGGCCTTGGCAGCAGCAGCAGCAGCAGGAGCAGCTCAGGCTCCCCGGGGCCTGCAAAGGAGCTGCCAAAGGCTCAGCCCCGGGGCACAGCCCTGGGCCCGGCCCCTTCCCTCTCTGCTCTTCTCCCTGGCTGCACAGAGCACACGGAAGGACACACTGGCATTGCACATGGGAGGAAGATGGACAGCTAAATGCTCCTTCCTCCCACTGACAGCGATCCCGTGGGATCACTCAAGGCTCCAGAAGGGAGTAAGGCAAGTTTTCCAGAAACTTTCACCCCTGCGATTCTGCGAAGGGAAATGGCTCAGGAGGCACTGATTATTCTCTCAGGAAAGGCACACAGAGAAAACTTGCCTCCAGCATTCTCCAAGAGGTCCAAGCTTTCATCCAATAGGACATCCGGGTAAGCCATGTCACCATCCCAATCTAGAAGGGAGCACAGATCAGAACCATTTCCATGTTGTGCTGGAATCCCCTTCTGCATCAGGGAACTGGGCACTGCAAGGGGGTCGGGTAAGGCTGTGGGGGCCAGATGAGAATGGCCATGGCCAAAGCTGCACAGGGGCCTGGGGAGCTCTGGGCTGGCTCCTGGTCACTCTCCACACGATTTCCTTGCCTTGTGCAACATCCCTGGGAGGGCGGCTGGAGCAGCCCAGCCCCCACGGGGGGCTCTCTCCCTTCCACAGAGGAAACCCTCCCTCAAGCCCAGGGGAAAACCATTCCCCAGCGCTTCCTGGCGAGCAGGGAGCGCTCTCCCGGGAAAGGGGAGCCAGGCTCCCGGCTCACCTGCTCCCCGCACTTGCAGCGGAGCAGCCTGGGCAGCCCTGGCAGGCAGGGCCACGGCCAGGAGGAGCAGGAGGAAGAGGCGCAGAGCAAGGGCCATGGTGCCTCGCCCTCTGCCAGTCCCGCAGCTCTTGCTGCCACCACTGTCCCTGACACTGCTGTGCCAAAGTCAGCACCACTGCTGCCACCGCCGCTGCTGCTGCAACAGTTGTGCTCAAGGACTGACTGCTCGGTCCTTGTGGCGCTGTGCAGCCACGGGGCTCTGGCACCTCTGTGACCTCAGAGCCTGCTGTGACCTCAGCCTGCTCTGACCCCAGAGCCTGCTGTGACCTCAGCCTGCTCTGACCCCCGAGCCTGCTGTGACCCCAGAGCCTGCTGTGACCTCATGGCCAGGCTGGAGGTGTGTGGGGAGTGGGATCTGCCTTCTTTGGCCGGGTGCTCATCCTGCCCAACAGCTGTGTCCCAGGGTTGTGACACAGTCCCAGCCCAGCTGGTCTCACAGGTTGGGGCATGAAGGGATGGAGAGCAGCCCGGCCAAGAAGGACTTGGGGCTGCTGCTGGATGAGAGGCTGGACATGAGCCAGCCTTGTGCATCCACAGGAGTGTGCCCAGCAGGTTGAAGGAGGTGACTCCACCTCTCTGCTCTGGTGAGACTCCACCTGGAGTACTGTGGGAGATGTTTTACAGCAACTTCTGTGAATCAGAGAGAACTTTGATATGAGGATCCATGTTTACCCCTGAAAGAATTTTCTACCAAGGTCATTGACATAGAAACCAAGAAAGAGAGAAGGATAAATAAGAGAAACCTGCAACTGCCTATTCCAGTAGGCACTTTGCTTGTCTCTCGTGACCAATGAGTAAAGTGTAAACTTAGGAGCTTTGTAAGAATGTCGAAAAGGCATGCATGCTAGAATAAAAACAGGCTTTGAAGCCTTCTGGAAGTGGAGGGTGTTGCTTTGTATTGTCTCCGTCTCTACCAAGACAGAGTGCTGCATCCAGCTCTGGGTCCCCAGCACAGGAAGGACATGGTTCTGTTGGCTCTAGTCCAGAGGAGGGACAAAATGCTCTGAGGGCTGGAACCCTTCTGCTTTGGAGACAGGCTGGGAGAGCTGGGGTGTTCAGCCTGGAAGAGAGAAGACTCCAGGGGGACCTGATTGCTGCCTTTCAGTACCTTAAGGGGGCTGGTAAAAGAGATGGGACAGAATTTTTCATAAGGGCCTTTTGTGACCAGACCGTGGGGGAATGGTTTTAATCTAAAGGGTGGTTGATTCCGACTAGATGAAAGAAACCCACTTTTTACACTGTAGGTTTTGAAACCCTGGCACAGGTTGCTCAGAGAGGTGGACATCCATCCCTGCAGTCATTCAAGCTCTGCTCTGAGCAACCTGACCTAGTCAAAGGTGTCCCTGCTCACTGCAGGGCATTGGACTAGATGGCCTTTAAATGTCCCTTCCAACCCAAGCCATTCTGTGCTCCTGTGCTCCATCAAAGCAGTGTGGGATTAGTGCTGGGGTGATTATGCTGGCACCTGTATTTTGGCAGTTGTGCCGTTTAGCAAATGGCCAAGAGAGGATTGATGGGCTGGGCAGTGAAGCAAATAACACACAGTGTGCTCAAGGAGAAACAGGAGAGGAACACGGCTTCCAGTTCAGATAAATGCCAGCATTTTGCTGCCCATCCCATGTTAAGAAAGAAAGGAATGTCCTGATGGTCCCTTTGTGTGGGTGCCCTATTGGCGGTACCAGTACTTGTGTTCTGTAAGACAGGTAACTTGTTACAGCTTCTTGCCCCATTTCTCACTGGATAAAACCCAAATACTGCATCATTCCATGTCTACTTTCTTCCAAGTCAAGGCAAATCTTGTTCATTTTTGAGTGGGACATATTCATCTGTTCACAAGCAAATTCTTCTTGCCATTCACACAATGTGGATTTGCTCGAATCAGACTGTAATTAAGGTCTACCTCTCACTAGTATTAAAGTTGATGCATTGTGAGGCAAGGTGCCGAGTAATTTGTCCTGGTGTCTGGCCCTGTAGAGGGTTTTTCTGTAATTAAATGACATTTGAAGACAGCTGTAGTCTACCATACTTCTGGCATCCTAGAAATGAAGAAACAGCCTTTGAAACAGGATTTTATCCTTCCTTCCTCTTCCTCCTCCCAGGAATTTTAATCTCTGAGGTCTAAGCTCTTCAGCTGCCTCACAAACATTGTTTTAATTCAGACAGGCATCCATGCAGTGAGCCACAAATCAGGACTGTGGCTGTGAAGCTTGAAGCAATGCTGGTTTATAGCACTAAAAATAATAATCTGTTACCCAGGTTAAGCCAAGCACTTCCCAAATAACTCTACCTACCCTCAGGGATGTTTCCAAAAGGATCACTGTAAAAGCTGGGAGTGGGGAGAGAGAGCGTCATCAAAATTAAAAATACAGCTTTCCGAGATCTTTATATTCCGATAAAATGAGAGTCAAAATTGTTCATATACGGAACATTAACTAAGAAGTGAACGACAGATTGTCAAAATAATTGCTTGGGGAACAAAAAAAACCATAAATAAAAATAAGTTCATGTGTAGATAATAAGTAAACCATTATGCTAAGAAAAAAACCAGACGTGCCAAAACTAAAAGCAAGAAGGCTGTTTCATGTGTCTCAATACAAAAATAGTGACTGAAAAGAATCAGAGATCCTCACGACCATTACCATATACAGGAACTTCCAGGTCTTGGGAAAAAACAAAGGAAACTGTAGTGTGCAATTCACAGAGGTAACCTGGGATTTATTGGTGAACTAGTTGCAAAATTTCTGAGAGCAGACTGGAAAAGCATAGGGACTGATCAGACCATGTGTGGGCATTTCCAGCAGTGTGAGGGATGTTTCTGGGAGCAGCTGCAGGGAAGAGAAGCAGCGCACAATCACTGGGTGTCCTAGGGTGACCTTACGATGCTCGTATCCCCGATTGTGTGTTCTGTTGATGCTGGATATTATATTGTGTGCCTTCCAGACGGGCTCTGAGAGCAAAGGCGGGGAGAAGAAGAAGCACGGAGTTCGTTATCAGAGACTGCACTCACTGCTGCCCAGTCTGCTGGAACACAGAACTCCACGGTGCTGTCTGGGCACCATCGGGGCAGAACACCGCGCTCCTTTGCTTTTTAGTTACTTTAGCTAGCTGGGGCAGTCCAAGTTTTCCCTCGACTGGTTTTCTTTCCCTTTTCTTGCATCCGTTCGAACCTGCTCTGGACCAGGACCTGGGGAAGCACCGAGAGCTCGCACTTTGTGGCCCACGGGGGGCTACTCCGGGCAGCAGCCTTTCCCAGTGCCAGAGGGACAGATAACAGAGCCACCATCCACCGGAGAGATTTTCTGAATCTGTCATCTCTTCAGAGCAACAAATGGGTTTTGTCATCTGGTATTGTCCATTTTTTGGGCTGGGCAGTGCTTTGCCTGTTAAATAAACAGGCTTTTTAAACTTCTCTCTGAGGAAATTTTTCCCAAACTGACTGGGGGCAGGGGCCGTGTGGGTTTGATTTCTGGGGGGGGGCCCTTTTGGGCGTTTTCTCCCAAATTTGCCCTAAACCAGGACACAGGGACAATCTCTTTGTGGGCTGTAGACTTTATGACAGTCTGTCCCCTGGGGCTGGGGGAGCTGTCCCAGGGCAGGGAGGGCCAGGGCTGGCAGGGGCTGCTCAGAGAAGGGTTTGGCCCGTGTCCCTCAAAGCAGCGACTGCCCAAGCAGCTGCGCTGGCCCCGGGCTCTCCTCCCGTCCTGCTGGGCTTTGTTGGGGGGCACAGCCTGTGCCAATGGGCGGCAAGGTGCCTGCAGGCCCCAGCTCTGGGGGAAACAGAGAACGTCCTGGCTGTATGCACCCTGCTGCCAGCTCAGCAGTGCAGCACAGCGCGGGCTCACGCTCCCTGTTGCTCCCACAGATGCAGCCAGCCCCACAACACGTGTTCCCAATGCCCAGAAGGGAATCAGAACGGGTTGCTATTGGGGAACACCCTGTTTGCTTGTGATAAGGGCAAGTTTGGCCTTCTATTTCTGCCAGGAAATGATTTGGAAGTGCTCAACTAAACCTCGACTGAGAGCTTCCCAAATCATCTCTTCTGTTGCCATAAAGAGATGGGGCTGTCACCCCCGTGTCCGGGTGGTACCACCAGCAAAGCCCAGCCAGCACCAGCACTGGCTGAGCTCCATGCCCAGGAGCAGCCGTGGATGCCCACGGTGAGGGCAGGCAGGAGCCAGGCAGGGGCTGCTGTGAGCAGCGGCGGGGCCCCGAGGGGCTGGGGGAGCCCATGCTGAGCATCCCTGGGCTAAGGGCACATTTCCTCCAGTGGGATCATCTGGGCCTGGAGCTCCTCCAGTGGCATGCCCAGGAAAAGAGGGAATCCATCAAGAACATCTCCAGGGACACAGCCTGACCATCAATGCCAGCAGCAGGTTTTGCTGAGCAATGGCCCTTGGATCAAGCAAAACATTTCCAATCAGGGCAGTCCATTTGTACAGATGGGGGTACACTCTGGGGGCACAGCCAAGGCAATGAGGTCACAGCAGGCTCTGGGGTCACATCAGGCTCTGGGGTCAGAGCAGGCTGAGGTCACAGCAGGCTCTGGGGTCCGAGCAGGCTGAGGTCACATCAGGCTCTGGGGTCAGAGCAGGCTCTGGGGTCAGAGCAGGCTGAGGTCACAGCAGGCTCTGAGGTCACAGAGGTGCCAGAGCCCCGTGGCTGCACAGCACCACAAGGACCGAGCAGTCAGTCCTTGAGCACAACTGTTGCAGCAGCAGCAGCGGTGGCAGCAGTGGTGCTGACTTTGGACAGCGGTGTCAGGACAGCGGTGGCAGCAAGAGCTGGGGACTGGCAGAGGGCAAGGCACCATGGCCCTTGCTCTGCGCCTCTTCCTCCTGATCCTCCTGGCTGTGGCCCTGCCTGCCAGGGCTGCCCAGGCTGCTCCGCTGCAAGTGCGGGGAGCAGGTGAGCCGGCAGCCTGGCTCCCCTTTCCCGGGAGAGCGCTCCCTGCTCGACAGGAAGCGCTGGGGATGGTTTTCCCCTAGGCTTGAGGGAGGGTTTCCTGTGTGGGAGGGAGAGAGCCCCTGTGGGGGCTGGGCTGCTCCAGCCGCCCTCCCAGGGATGTTGCACAGGGCCTACCAAAAGAGTGGAGAGCGACCAGGAGCCAGCCCAGAGCTCCCCAGGCCCCTGTGCAGCTTTGGCCATGGCCATTCACATGAGACTCCCACGGCCATACCCGACCCCCTTGCAGTGCCCAGTTCCCAAAGGCACAGGGGGATCCCAGCACACCAGGAAATTGTTCTCATCTGTGCTCCCTTCTAGATGAGCATGCTAGGAAGGCTTATCCAGCAGCTTGGCTCCATGCAGATTTCCAGCCTCTTAAGCCTCCTGCAGGTATGCTGTCAATGTTCCTAAAAGAATAATCATTGACAACCTGGCAGGAAGCAGGTGACAGAAGCTCTTGTGCCTGTTGAGTTACAGGTGTGTCTGCAGGGAAGACTTTTCAGGCTCCTTTCCGGGTTGCTGCACACAAGCCCAGCTCCCATCGCAGGGGTGAGTAGTGTGTCCCTGCTGAGCCCACAGGCTGAGCCCTGGTTTTGTGGGATCCATTCCAGGGGAAATGCAAATACATCTCTTAAGCTCCTCCAAGAGTGAGGCACAAGCCTACAGGAGACAGTAAGTCCCTGGAGGCATCCAAACACATGGAGAAGACACTGAGTGATGTGGAGAGACGCCGTGGTGGGTGCATTTCCCTCAGCCTTGCCCTGGGACTCAGCAGCCGGGGGCATTCCCTGCACATCTGGACACACCATGCCCGGCACAGCGGGAAGGGATCCATGGCAGCCTGGCTGCCCCGCTGCTGCTTTCACGGCCTGCAGGGCTGTTTCCCAGCCTGGCCTGGCTGCAGCTTCTCCCCAGCCTCTGCAGGAAGGCATTTGACAGCAGCTGACAGGGAGCCCAAACTGCACCATGGGCCATGCACACTCTGAGATCCCCTGCAATTTCCTGGTCACCACCAGATAAAGAGGGGTGGTGGTTTGGAGAAGGGAGGGCCCTGCCCTGGTTCCAAAGCTTGGATGACTTCCTGATCCTTATTAATGTCTTTGACAAGCATTGCCTCCTGAAGATGCTATTTTCCTGTTGGGGAACAGGCCCACCTGATCCAGCTGTCCCTTTTCCCTTCTCCAGGGATGGACAGAGAGGCTGTGCTGAAGGCTGAGTTTCCCAGAGGAAGCAGTGGCTCATTGGCAGCCTCTGCTGCAGGAAGGGAGGCGATGCCCGGCACAGTCACTGGAGGTAATTGCTGTGTCTCTGGGCCTGAGCCCTGCTGAGGCTTGAGCTGCCCTCTCTGCTGCTTGGCAGTGGGGGCACAGCCCGGACAAGAGCGGCACAGCCCAGAGGAATTATCCCGAGCAGGCTCAGGGCACTCGGGTACTGAGCAGTCCTGCTGGGGTCCCTCCATGGGAGACACATCCCGAAACCTGGGAGAGACTGCACAGGGAGCCCATGGTGGGGAAAGGGCAGAGGGTGAGAGCAAGGCTCCAGTGTGTCCTGAGAGGGACTGGCTATGTCCCCCTTGGGTTGGGGGAGTTTCCCAGCAGAAGGAGGGATGGAGGTTGAGAGCCATAATTGTAGCACTGCCTGCTGCAATTTTCCCCAAGGATATAGTGAGGGTTTCCTGTGTGGGAGGGAGAGAGCCCCAGGGCCCTAGGCTGCTCCTGCTGCCCTCCCAGGGATGTTGCACAGGGCCTACCAAAAGTGTGGAGAGCGACCAGGAGCCAGCCCAGAGCTCCCCAGGCCCCTGTGCAGCTTTGGCCATGGCCATTCACATGAGGCTCCCACGGCCATACCCGACCCCCTTGCAGTGCCCAGTTCCCAAAGGCACAGGGGGATCCCAGCACACCAGGAAATTGTTCTCATCTGTGCTCCCTTCTAGATGAGCATGCTAGGAAGGCTTCTCCAGCAGCTTGGCTCCATGCAGATTTCCAGCCTCTTAAGCCTCCTGCAGGTATGCTGTCAATGTTCCTAAAAGAATAATCATTGGCAACCTGGCAGGAAGCAGGTGACAGAAGCTCCCGTGCCTGTTGAGTTACAGGTGTGTCTGCAGGGAAGACTTTTCAGGCTCCTTTCCGGGTTGCTGCACACAAGCCCAGCTCCCATCGCAGGGGTGAGTAGTGTGTCCCTGCTGAGCCCACAGGCTGAGCCCTGGTTTTGTGGGATCCATCCCTCTGAAATGCAGACACATCTCTTAAGGTCCTCCGAGAGGGAAGAACAAACCTACAGGAGACAGTAAGTCCCTGGAGGCATCCAAACACATGGAGAAGACACTGAGTGATGTGGAGAGACGCCGTGGTGGGTGCATTTCCCTCAGCCTTGCCCTGGGACTCAGCAGCCGGGGGCATTCCCTGCACATCTGGACACACCGTGCCCGGCACAGCGGGAAGGGATCCATGGCAGCCTGGCTGCCCCGCTGCTGCTTTCACGGCCTGCAGGGCTGTTTCCCAGCCTGGCCTGGCTGCAGCTTCTCCCCAGCCTCTGCAGGAAGGCATTTGACAGCAGCTGACAGGGAGCCCAAACTGCACCATGGGCCATGCACACTCTGAGATCCCCTGCAATTTCCTGGTCACCACCAGATAAAGAGGGGTGGTCGTTTGGAGAAGGGAGGGCCCTGCCCGGGTTCCAAAGCTTGGATGACGTCCTGAACCTTATTAGTTATTTGACAAGCATTGCCTCCTGACGATGCCGCCTTCCTGTTGGGGAACAGGCCCACCTGATCCAGCTGTCCCTTTTCCCTTCTCCAGAGATGGACAGAGAGGCTGTGCTGAAGGCTGAGTTTCCCGGAGGAAGCAGTGGCTCATTGGCAGCCTCTGCTGCAGGAAGGGAGGCGATGCCCGGCACAGTCACTGGAGGTAATTGCTGTGTCTCTGGGCCTGAGCCCTGCTGAGGCTTGAGCTGCCCTCTCTGCTGCTTGGCAGTGTGGGCACACAGCATTACCTGAGCCCCTTGCAGTGCTCACTTCCCCATCGAAGGGGATCCCAGCACACCATGGAACATTTCCCATCTGTGCTCCTTTCTAGCTTGGGACCATGACCTGCATCATTTGGAAAGACTGGCAAACCATGGTTTAAGGGTCTTGGAGCTTGGTGAAGGTTGGTTATCAGCAACTCTTTCCTAATAGAATGATCATTGTCCAGAGTAATATTCATTTCCTTTAAGATGCTTTGAAGTTTGATGGATTCTGGAAATCCTGTCCTCCAAATTTCTACTCTTGTGCCCAACAGTGATCCCACAGGATCGCTGTAAGTGGGAAGAAGGAGCTGTCCATCTTCCTCCCATGTGCAATGCCAGTGTGTCCTTCTGTGTGCTCTGCGCAGCCAGGGAGAAGAGCAGAGAGGGAAGGGGCCGGGCCCAGGGCTGTGCCCCGGGGCTGAGCCTTTCACAGCTCCTTTGCCGGCCCCAGGGAGCCTGAGCTGCTCCTGCTGCTGCTGCTGCTGCCAAGGCCTGGCCCTGGCTGGGGCTGGGTTTCGAGCTGCTGGCAGCTCCAGGGAGTCCTTTCTGCCCCGACTGCCCAGCAAGGGGCTCCTTCCATCCCAGTGTGGGGCTGCCACAGGCACGTGCTCCCCCTGCCCCTGCTCCTGAGTGGGAGGCAGAGCTGAGCGAGTGCCTTGGAGGCCACCAATCACCCAGGGGCACTCTCTGCCACTCTGGTCTGAAGGAGAATCTTCAGCAGAGACACAGGAGCTGTTCTGTGCTGCCTTTCTTTGCAGCCAAACGTGATGATGAAGATCATCTGGCTTCCCAGCCCATATCCATTACTGAGCCTCTGGGAGATGCTGAGGGTAGGTCAAGGCCTTTCCCCCTGGGAGAGCTGCCAGCTCAGAGCCCAAAGCTCAGCCAGGGGGGCATCGCTGCAGGTGCCAGGGCAGAACCATGCACGTGTGTGCCCTCGCCCTGCGCCATCCCCTCAGCGCTCCTGCGGCTCAGTGCTGCCCGTGCAGATTTGCAGAGATGACAGAAGCTTCTGTGGCTGTTGTGTTACAGGTGTGTCTGCAGGGAGGACTTTCCCAGGTCCTCTGGTGGATGTTGCACATAAGCCCGGCTCCCATCGCAGGGGTGAGTAGTGTGTCCCTGCTGAGCCCACAGGCTGAGCCCTGGTTTTGTGGGATCCATTCCTGGGAAATGCAAATATTTCTCTTAAGGTCCCCTGAGAAGGAAGAACAAACCTACAGGAGAGAGGAAGTCCCTGGAGGCATCCAAACATCTGGAACAAATCCTGAGTGATGTGGAGAGATGTGGTGGTGGGTGCATTTCCCTCAGCCTTGCCCTGGGACTCAGCAGCCGGGGGCGTTCCCTGCACATCTGGACACACCGTGCCCGGCACAGCGGGAAGGGATCCATGGCAGCCTGGCTGCCCCGCTGCTGCTTTCACGGCCTGCAGGGCTGTTTCCCAGCCTGGCCTGGCTGCAGCTTCTCCCCAGCCTCTGCAGGAAGGCATTTGGCAGCAGCTGACAGGGAGCCCAAACTGCACCATGGGCCTGAGATCCCCTGCAATTTCCCGGTCTCTGGGTTGATGCAGAGAGGCAGCTGTTTGCAGGAGGGAGGGCCCTGGAGCAGCTCCAAAACCCTATTTCCATGTCTTTATCCACCCTTTGACATGTATTGCTTGGAGCAGTACAGCACAGCACAGAGGAATTATGGCATGCAGGCTCAGGGGTTTGGGTACTGGGCAGTCCTGTGGCAGCCAAGGGGCGGCAAGGTGCCTGCAGGCCCCAGCTCTGGGGGAAACAGAGACCAAGGACCTCCTGTCCGTCTGCACCGTGCTGCCAGCTCAGCAGTGGAGCACAGCACGGGCTCACACTCCCCATTGCTCCCACAGATGCAGCCAGCACCTCAACACATGCTGACAAGACCTGGAAAAGCATGAGAAGAGTTTTCTGCTGGGGAACACCTTGTTTGGTTAAGTTGATGGCCACTGTGCTTGGTGCAGCACTGTGCCTGATCATTTGCTCTGTTGGAATCTGGTATTGCTGGAAGAGAAAATGGTGAGTGTTTTGCTGATCTTGACCTGACAGCTTCCTTTAATGGCTGCTGATAGTCAGGGAACATTCCCAGTAAGGCTACAGTGGAGTTGTGGCCAGTCTGTGGTTGTCCCAAGAACTCTGCTGAGGGTTCTGCTGCTGCCCAGTGCTTTCATTGGCCTCTTAATTGCCGGGCCTTGTCCTGGGGGGCCCGCTGGGGCTGCAGCCAGTGCTGGCTCCCACTGAGGCTGCCTGGCCAAGAGCAGCCCCAGGGGCACAGGGCAGAGGTGAGGCAAGGTGGGGAGGAGAAAGAGCAGGGACGAGATTGCCCTTGCAAGGCAGTCGCGCTCTGGGGCCCGCTCCTGGCCAGGGAGCCTGCCCAGAGCCGTGCCCTGCTCGCCGGGGCCTTGGGGGGCAGCTGTCCAGCTGGGCCAAGGTGTGCCAGCAGCTCCAGCCGGGCTGGGGAGCCTTGCCAGCTCTGGGCCCTGCTGTGCAGGAGGGTCCCAGTGTGCCACTGGCAGCTGGGGCCTCAGCCACTCCTCTCTCCACAGGTGCTTCTGCCCATCTTCAGAAGACAAGCCTAACAACTCCAGCAAAGAGAACTTGACCCGTGTTCCCAGCTCTTCACTTCTGTCCCCATCTGCCCTGCCGCAGCTGCAGCACCCTCTTGAGCCCTTCCCCAAACTCACCCCTCCACAACGAGACCCTTCGCCCCTGAGCCCCCTGGTCCTCTTCCCCAGCTATGACTAAAGGTGGGCAGGCCTCGTCTGCCAGGGCAGGGCTTGGCCCACGTTTTATGTTCAAATAAAAATATAGAGTTGTCATAGATATGTCCGGGTGGTACCACCAGCAAAGCCCAGCCAGCACCAGCACTGGCTGAGCTCCGTGCCCAGGAGCAGCCGTGGATGCCCACGGTGAGGGCAGGCAGGAGCCAGGCAGGGGCTGCTGTGAGCAGCGGCGGGGCCCCGAGGGGCTGGGGGAGCCCATGCTGAGCATCCCTGGGCTGAGGGCACATTTCCTCCAGTGGGATCATCTGGGCCTGGGCTTCATGAGGCACACAGGGATACTTTGGGCTCTCTGCTGAGCTGTGCAGGGATCCCTCCTGAGGCACACAGGGATGTTTTGCGCTCTCTGCTGAGCTGTGCAGGGATCCCTCCTGAGGCACACAGGGATGTTTTGGGCTCTCTGCTGAGCTGTGCAGGGATCCCTCCTGAGGCACACAGGGATGTTTTGGGCTCTCTGCTGAGCTGTGCAGGGATCCCTCCTGAGGCACACAGGGATGTTTTGGGCTCTCTGCTGAGCTGTGCAGGGATCCCTCCTGAGGCACACAGGGATGTTTTGCGCTCTCTGCTGAGCTGTGCAGGGATCCCTCATGAGGCACACAGGGATGTTTTGGGCTCTCTGCTGAGCTGTGCAGGGATCCCTCATGAGGCACACAGGGATGTTTTGGGCTCTCTGCTGAGCTGGGCAGGGATCCCTCATGAGGCACACAGGAGTATTTCTGGCCTCTCTTAAGGTGTGCCGGGATCCCTCATGAGCTGTGCATCAGGCTAAATGTGACGGGCTTTTTTACTCTTCACAGCACAGCAAAGGGACACTTGGCCAAGGTTTTGCAAGGCTGGGAGAAAGCCTCTTGCAAACCCATGGGCCCAAAAGGCTGTGGGCACAGCGGCCGGGCGGAGCCCATCCCCTGGGGCCAGGCCGGGCTGCTCAGGCCGGGCCGGGCCGGGCCAGGCCAGGGCCCCGGCAGGGAAGGGCCGCGGCCCTGGGCTCTGATGAGGCTGCTGAGCTCCGCCCTGGCCCTGTGCTGCAGCCCAAGACATTTCCAGCCAGGGCCGTGCCCTGGGCCACAGGAGGCACCGGGGCTACAAGTGAGGCCGCGCCTTCTGGCACTCAAGGGGGCTGGCTCTGCTCCTTGGGAGGATGCAGAGCCTTGTGCCTCAGCCTGATGGTGCAAAAATCCCCCCAACATCCCTCTGTTTGCAGAAATAAAGGCTTTGCGCTCATTAATAAGACAAGGTGTATGGGTGGTCTGCAGCTAATGTTCTTTTGTTGGCTGGACCCCAGTCCGTGCTCAGGTCTCAATGACTGACCCAGCCCCAAGCTGCTCTTAAGACTGATTTGATCAAAGGCACTGAAGTTCTGTTGACTACAAATTCTCCAGGAAAACAAGCACAGGAACTTGGCTAATGTTGGTGACAAATGCAGAGTGCAGAGTTGAACCTTTGAGGCCACCTCACTGCTGCCTTTCCCCAGCCTTTTCTTTTTAATTGATTTAATATTCTGAGTGCCAGTTCTTGCATGTAATGGGCCCTCAGCAAGGAGCTGCTGGGCCTCCTTGTGGTAAACAGGCAAAATGAAATTAAAAGGAGGCTGATGAGTTTTAAAAAAAATGTGCCTGTTTATTAAAACTTAGAGCAACAGAGGCCGAGGCCTCAGGGTAAGCCTAGGGCCTGCGCCACAAGCCAGAGGTAGCTCTAACAGCGCTGTGTGACAAGGTGTTCCTGCGGGCACGAGGTGCCCTCCAAAGAGCCCGGCTGCTCCGCACCCAGGGATCTTTTAAAGTCTCTTGGGGGTGCTCGATTGGTGCACTTTGGATCCTCTTGTCAACCATCCTTTTCTTGGTCGCCAATCGCTCTATAAGATGGTGCAGTCCTGACCAATCATTTTGGAACACAGCAAACTTACTGGGTGGCTCGTTTCCCAATCGTAGTTCCAGTTGCTGTCCTCGCCCTATGATGTCACTTTTCTAGAAGATTCTTACTCTTGCACCTTATTACTCCCCCCCTTTCTCTGTTTAGTAGCCAAATGCATACACTTAAACAACTGTACATTCAACGTAATAACTTATCACATTAATTGTATAACAACTCATTATATTCATTAACAAGACAAAAAAACTTACTGTGATAATTAACCATTAAGAACTCCACCTTTGAAAGTGAATTTATTTATAACATCCTGGGTGTAGCCCAAGGGAAGCTGTTTCTGTCTTGCATCACAGAACTGGCAGGTTTTTTGCGAAGACAGCCCTTTACAAAGGACTTGTTGTGTGCATTAACATCCGAGGGGCTGCTTTCAAAGACAGACAAAAAACCCATGAACAACCAGCAAACCAACCAAACCACATATTAAAAAAAAATACTTTATTCTTAGCTCTTGCTTTTAATGTTTTCCCAGCCGGCCTCCTTTTCCACTGCAGTATTTTTCTTTGCACAGAAAAAAACCCTTGCCGGATGATGTGACTTAACAAGGAAAACACAACTCACACACAATGGATATATTAAAGCTAAACATGCAGACTCCCATTATCACAGTCATCATCATTTATTTTCTGTTCATTTTTATGTCAGATTGTTTTCAGAAGGGTGAGAACACT
Source organism: Vidua macroura (assembly GCF_024509145.1). Taxonomy (NCBI): domain Eukaryota; kingdom Metazoa; phylum Chordata; class Aves; order Passeriformes; family Viduidae; genus Vidua; species Vidua macroura. The sequence goes on from NC_071583.1 coordinate 19,476,680, forward strand.
ATCTCAAATCCCCTGGCTAGTTTGATGCCATAGCCACTTCTTATCTCTCCTTTCTTATGATCTGTCCTTCCTGTAGTTCCTCTGCCCATTTGTTGCTCTTGGATCTCTGCCTCCTTCACCTGATTTTTATCTTCTCCTGGATTTGTGGGGCTGTTTGTGTTGGTTTTGTTGTTTTCTTGGTGGTTGTTGTGTTTGCCTGTTTGATTTGGTCACAGTTTTGCTTTTGCTTTTTGGTTTTTTTTTTCATGCACTTAACAGCAGAAATCAGCTCGTGATTTGTGTTGTGAAGTTTTGATACACAGGTGTTGCACATAAAGGTTGTTTTTGTTTTTAAAGTCATCTCAGACAGAGACCTGCAAGCCCCTGTGACTTTGAGAACAGAGTGCTCTCAGACAGCAAATTGTGCATGAATAGGAAACTTGTAGTTCCTATCTCCGTTACACACAGCAAAATGTCAAGTGGTTGGAATGGTACCAATTGTAGCCTTTCTTTTGCCTTCTTTTGCTGCCATGCCATAAAACCGTGTCAGATTCATCAGTGACCTCGGTTCTTCCAGGATGGGGCGTGCAGGGATGATCCCTCAGCTCGTGTGTGCACCTGGTGTGCACCAGGCCAGACACGTGACTGTCATCCACAGCCAGCCTCTGTCTGCAGAGAGAGCAGGGAGCTGCAGCTCTGAGGAACTCAGGGCTTAGGGAGCAAACAGACAAGTCCCTAACTTATATCAGTTACATCACTCGAGTATTTTCTGCTGAGAGATTTTTATCTTCCTGCCCAGAGCTGGAAAAAAGAACGCTGGCAGTTTGCTTTAGCTATGAAGTGAAGAGACTCTTCTCAACAGGTTCCAGCTCTGCTTCTTGTTTGAATTAAAAGCAGAGCAAAACTCTTCTGTTGGTCACATCAAACCAACATAAGTTTCATGAGTGTGTAAATATTATTTAATTTTGTAGTACTTACAATTTTCTCATTCAGCCATGGGATAATTATGCCATCATTCACTATATCAAATAACTGAAAAGCACTGGAAAAGAAGTTGTTTTTTTTTTTTAAACTAAGCGTAAAAAAAAGTGAATGAATGCCATAAAGAAAACCAAATAGTAAAAACACAGTAATTTAAACTTCTCAAAGCCCTTTGATAATGGAGCCCTGAACCCCAGTCACGTGCAGTGCAGCCTTGGTGGTCCCTTTGAGCCCAGAACTGCCAAGGGTCAGGGCTGGGATGAGCCTTCACCCAAAACTGGCTCCAAGACTGAGTGGGAATCAATCCAGAACAGGGCTCACACGAAGAGCAAAGCCTCAAGGCCAAAGCCAAACCTTCATCAGGTTGGATTTGTTTGAACACTGAACTGCAGCAAATTGCTTGTCCGGTAGCATCACTGTCACCATGAAACTTGACATGAGCTACTAAATAAGCACTGTCCTGTCCTGAGCTGTGTGGCCCAAATACTGTTGAGAATTTGCTCTGCCTCTGCCCTGTGCCCCCGGGGCTGCTCTTGGCCAGGCAGCCTCAGTGGGAGCCAGCACTGGCTGCAGCCCCAGCGGGCCCCCCAGGACAAGGCCCAGCAATGAAGAGGCCAATGAAAGCACTGAGCAGCAGCAGAACCCTCAGCAAAGTTCTTTGGACAAGCACAGACTGGCCACAACTCCAGTGCAGCATGACTACGAGTCAGGCTACCAATGCTATGAGCAGAGTTACAAGAAAACTGTGGAGAAAAATTAACAATGACCGTCTGCTCTCGTACAGCTTCTGAATGCCAAGATAGCAGCCTGTCAGCACGAGGGGCACAGTGAACAGTGTCACCACCGTGCCTATCATGCAGGACCAGCGCACATCCTGGGGGCAGACAGCTCTTGGGAGGCGTACTGGATCCGGGGCAAATATTCCTGTTTCAGTGATAACGTCTGTGGGAGCAATGGAGAGCGTGAGCCCGCGCTGTGCTGCACTGCTGAGCTGGCAGCAGGGTGTGTACGGCCAGGACGTTCTCTGTTTCCCCCAGAGCTGGGGCCTGCAGGCACCTTGCCGCCCCTTGGCACAGGCTGTGCCACCCAAAAAAGCCCAGCAGGCCGGGAGGAGAGCCCGGGGCCAGCGCAGCTGCTTGGGCAGTCGCTGCTTTGAGGGACACGGGCCAAACCCTTCTCTGAGCAGCCCCTGCCAGCCCTGGCCCTCGCTGCCCTGGGACAGCTCCCCCAGCCCCAGGGGACAGAGTCAGGCCTTGTCAGGACACACGGGAGCCTTGCTCTCCCCCTCTGCTCTTTCCCCACCACGGGCACCCCGTGCAGCCACTCCCCGGTTTCGGGACGTGTCTCTCACGGAGGGACACCGGCAGGATTGCTCAGGCTGGCTGAGTCTGGCACAACAATCACCTTCTGTGGCACTGTCTGGCGTCTCCTCCCTTCGTGTATTGGAGGCTGGCACGGAGACGTTGCTTCCTCCTGGAAGTGCTGCCTTCAGCAAAGCCCTTTGGTCCATCTCTGGAGAAAGGAAAAGGGACAGCTGGATCAGGTGGAACCATTCCCCACTGTGGAGGTGGCATCTTCAGGAAGTACTACTAGTCAAAGGCATGGATAAGGATCAGGAAAGGGCCAAGGTTCTTGGGGCTGCCACAGGGTCCTCCCTTCTGCAAACAGCTGCCACTCCTGAGCTGCCCAGTCCTTAACAAAAGTTGCTGACATTGGCACAGCAGTGTCAGGACAGCGGTGGCAGCAAGAGCTGCGGGACTGGCAGAGGGCGAGGCACCATGGCCCTCGCTCTGCGCCTCTTCCTCCTGCTTCTCCTGGCCGTGGCCCTGCCTGCCAGGGCTGCCCAGGCTGCTCCGCTGCAAGCACGGGGAGCAGGTGAGCCGGCAGCCTGGCTCCCCTTTCCCGGGAGAGCGCTCCCTGCTTGCCAGGAAGCGCTGGGGGATGGTTTTCCCCTGGGCTTGAGGGAGGGTTTCCTCTGTGGGAGGGAGAGAGTCCCAATGGGGGCTGGGCTGCTCCAGCCGCCCTCCCCAGGATGTTGCACAAGGCAAGGAAATCGTGTGGAGAGTGACCAGGAGCCACCAGGAGCTGCACATTGTGATGCTGTAGAACCACAGGGCTCTCTGACCCAGAGAGAACAGAACTGTTAGGATTCCCCAAGTCTTTCAGATTTGGTCAGTGAATGAGCAGCTGATTGAAGTGCAAAGATACTGAGAAACCACGCAATCCCTTCCCTGGGAAGAAACATCTTCCCATCCAAACCTCACTTGTCTTTATCCAGCTCCAAGGGGAACAGAAATATATATTTATATGTGTATAATATATATCATGTATATATATATATCTCATAAAACAACTTCAGCTTTAAATAAAATGTTTTAATTTATCAGTTTCCTATGAAGTTGTGGTTAGAAAGAAGTTTTATTTTATACAGATACATTTAGTAAAGACATTAAATAACAGATACTTTTAAGGTGTCCAATACTGGAACTGCAGCAAATTCCTCCCTGATTTACATCCATCAGTGCCTGTTGTCAGGGAGGGATCAAAAGGTCCTGTCCAGAGGGTGGGAGCAGATGTATGCCCTCTTCTCCAGGATCTGCTTTGCAGCTTTTTTAATGGAATCATCCAGGTTTTCATCAGCATCTATGGAGAAACAGAAAAGTCAACTAAGGTACCATGAAGAGCTGTTGTGAATTTCTTTCAAGAAGTGTTTTTGAATGCAAATGTAAGTGTGAGTGCCAGGAAGAAACTGAAAAATTCTCTTCTGAAAAAGACTGATTATTACAGACTGAGCTTCAGAGAGCCAATGCCCAACTAGTCAAAGTTGGGAAAAACTGGACTTCCCAAAGAGTCTAAATCCCTAATTTCTATCGGTTACTTCTCAGGAATATATACAGAAAATATATATTTTATATTCCTCAATAAAGAGCCCTGGCAGTTTGCTTTAGCTATGAAGTGAAGAGACTCTCCTCAGCAGGTTCCAGCTCTGCTCTTGTTTGAATTAAAAGCAGAGCAAAACTCTTCATTTTGGTTGGTCATTTCAAACCCACCTTCTTTCGATCAGAGCCTGAAAGACAGAAGAGTGTAAGAATTATTTTCTAGTACTTACATTTTTCTAATTGAGCCATGGCATAATTATTCTTGAAATAGGCTTCTGTGCAGAAGATATTTGTAAGAAGCACCTGGAAAAGAAGTAAAACTGAGTTAAAAAATAGTGAATTAATTTCAAAAAGAAAACCATGTAGAAAACTATAAAAATATAGCAATTTAAATTTCTCAAAGTCCTTTGATAATGGAGCCCTGAACCCCAGTCACGTGCAGTGCAGCCTTGGTGGTCCCTTTGAGCCCACAACTGCCAAGGGTCAGGGCTGGGATGAGCCTTCACCCAAAACTGGCTCCAAGACTGAGTGGGAATCAATCCAGAACAGGGCTCACACGAAGAGCAAAGCCTCAAGGCCAAAGCCAAACCTTCATCAGGTTGGATTTGTTTGAACACTGAACTGCAGCAAATTGCTTGTCCGGTAGCATCACTGTCACCATGAAACTTGACATGAGCTACTAAATAAGCACTGTCCTGTCCTGAGCTGTGTTGCCCAAATACTGTTGTGATTATGTGTTGTTATTATTGATTATATGGAAATAGCTTGGGAAGAACTGCATGGTGTTAACAGATTTGAGAGAATGTGCAGAGTTGTGATGAGGTTCTAAATGTCTGTGTATGTGTTAAAGAAGTTGAGAGTATGCAGCTCAACAAGCAGAGCCCTTGAGAGGCTCCTGCACTTTTATGGAAGAGTTTGCTGTAATTCCCCACAGATGCAGCCTGCCTGCTCCCAGGAGCACAGCCTGAGTGGGAATTGCTGGTGCTGAGGGACACTCACCTCGTGGTCGTGGTTCCTGAGCCCGATGCTGATGGAGCGGCTGGCCCGGGAGATGGCTGCAGTCATTGCATACAAATTAATCACCACATCTGCCACTCTCTTCAGCACCAGCTGCTCCTCCACTATTGTCTGGGAGAGGGAAAATCATTATCAGCTTGTGGTTTGTCAGTTCAAAACTTTAACCAAATATAGTCCATACTTTGTGTTTAGGTCCAGCTTTATTTCACATAAACAGGTTCTAGCCTAAGTCAGAAATTATCATAGTTAGTTTTGGATTAACTAAGCTGCACCTTTTAACAGTCTGCTTGTAAAATTGTAATATTGCTGTGTGCCTTAAACCACTTTGCCAAATGCCTGCAGCAGCAGGATTTGTGCTTCCACAAGGAGAAGAAAACAACCAATTCACTGAGAGTGCTGGTGTTTTGGTTTTGGTTCTAACAATGTAACTTGTCCACTACACTGAGTACAGAATGTCATTGTGTTTTCTCACACCCAGTGCGAGGTGTCATGTGAAGGAAGTGCTGGTCCTGCCACACTCAGTCCCCTGCAGGTTCCAGTGGGGCCCCAAGGATAAACTATTCAGTAACAAAGACAACAGACAAAATAAATAGTTACCTTGCCAAACCTACTTAGTAGGCCCCTGACTGTAGTTCCAAAATAATAAATGTTTTCTTCAAGTTTCTTGGCACTCTCCTATAAAACAAAAAACAAAATAGAACAATTTGAGTAGTCTTGTAACAGAAAAGCAACACACCCTCACCCCCTTTAAAGAGGACACTGAATTTTCTCTTTTTTAACATTCATCCACCTTGCTGCTGAGAGCCAGACAGGCACTATTCTTTCTCTCAAACATCCATTAAAATTTTCAGGAGTTTAGGTAACTTTCAGTATAGGCTTATGCTGACAAAAGTAACTAAAACAACATCCCATGAAAAAAATACCTTATATTTTGCTATTAACAGAACATTCATTTTTGGTCATAAAAACCTTTTCCTAAGTGATTAAGCAAGTATGTGTATGTGTAATTTACAGAAATTCTTACCTGAAACTCTGTTCCAATTAAACAGGAAAAACTCCTGTTTTGTAACTAACCTTACAATGAAGGGCAGCTATTACAGACACTTTAATATAGTGAAGGCTCAATTTATACAAATTATCCAAATGGATCTAAACCTGGATTCGGTATAAACACAGGCTTAGAGCAGCCTTCATCCTCCCTTGATACCTGGACAGTAACTGTAATTTCTTACCCTGTCTTGGTGCCAACATCTGCTTACCCTGGAAAATCTCAATGCCCCTGAGCACACATTTCGGTTTGCAAAAACAGGAGATGAAATTGTGGCAAGCAGCAAAGGGAACAAACATGAGAGCTCAGCAGAGAAGCTCTTACCTGGAGGCTGGGATGCACCACCCCACTGTCACCTACAAGCCCCAGATCCACCTTCCTGCCCAGGGTGTCCTGTAACCTGGTCAGGAACTCCCCCAGGGCCACTCCCATGTTTCCTTTCTTGATTGCTCTGAAATGTTGGGGAAAGAACAGCTGTTAAAGAAATTCCAGGAGGTTCAGACAAAACCAGCTGGAATTCTAAATGCTTTAGCAAAATGCCTGCAGCTTGTCCATGAATTACCAAGTCCTGATCCATTTTACTGTGAAGTCTGGAGAACAACTGTGGAGCCTTAAGAGTCATCAGCTGCTCTCCAAGACACCCGCACAAGGAATTCCAGATACCAGTACTCATATGCACAATGCAGCTGTTGTGCCAATACAACTTCATTCAGATACAAAATATTCATTACTGGTCTTGAAAGAAATAATTACAGCTTGTGTAAAAGTCCAAGATTAAATGCTACAACTCCTAAATCTATGAACCGTCCCATTAAAAAGACAAAGAGCCTCTGTAACACTGAACTTTTACAGGCAATAAATAGAAAATACTGCAGGTTTTCCCTGCAGCTTCTTCTCTTATCTAGAGTTACCTGATTCTGTTTAGTTTATTAAAAATTGTTAACAATAAATAAGAACATACTTAATTTTGTCAGTTAAGATCTTCCCTGCATGCTGCATCCCTGTCAGTGCAATGTACATTCTCAGGATTTCATTGGTTCCCTGGAAAAAAACAGAAGAGAAAGTGAGGCAGGTGGGTAACTGGAGTTTACAATAGTGAGTGTTTTCCAAGAAGGTCTGTTGTGCCCTTCCCACTGTTCCAGTATCACATGATGACTCTCCCCACCCATAAATTGCTGCCCTTTGCTTTAACTCAGTTTTAATTCTGATTTCATTGGGTGCTGCAGAAGTTGAGCCCCTCATCATTAAACACACAAATGTACCCCAATGAAAAAGAAACCAGACTAAATGCATTTTGAGTGAAAAAAGTTCTGCACTGTTCCAGTGAAGAACATTTAAATAGTTGTAGAACTGCTTAAAATGAGCTGAGTTAAAATCAAGTGTCAGTGACTCTGATGTGCACACGATGGGTCACTGACAATCCAGCTTGGAAAGAGAACGAGCTTTCTTTTAATATAAATGCCCATCAATAAGTTAATTAAACTTCTAAGTTGATCTTCTAAGAGTTTCCCTTGCTTCACTTGTGAGAAGCACACAAGAGGAAAGGTTACTGCTGTAACTCACACTGTGGTCAGTCTGTAACAGCCATCATAGCTTATTTTATTATAGGGAACTACTACTGATATTCCAAAGAAAACAAGGTTAGTCCTGCAGTCTTACTCTGTTATGGACTTTGCAGCTGAAGGAACAAAGTCCTGGTCAATCAAACCTTCAGGTTTCTGCTCACCTTTATAGGATGTGTGAACTGCAGTTTGCAGTAAAAAGGGGATCCTGGTACTTGCCTCAAAGATGAGCAGGATCCTGGTGTCCCTGAGGTAGCGCTCATAGGGATAATCCTTCATGTAGCCAAGGCCTCCAAAGATCTGCAGAGCCTCACTCACACACGCCCAGGCACCTTCAGAGCTGAACACCTGCCATGGAACGGGGTTTGATCAGCAGTGAGTAGATAATAAATCAGCAATAAACACAGGATGCCCTGCTCTGGGATTGTATCCACAGGACACTGCTGAGTATTTTCTGTGTGTTACACCAGTCCTGGAACAGTGCCCCTGCGGCTCAGGGGTTTGTCAAACTCAGTGATGCAATGCACAGGGCACTCTCCAAAAGGGCACATTCCAGGGACAGGGGCAGCCCCACACAGGCAGAGCAACTGCAGCTCCTTGGTTGGAGCCCAGAGCAGGAGTTTTCTGCAGTGACCATGAGGGACACCCTGGCAGCCACAGCCTGGATATTCCACAGGGTTTGTTGTGCCACCAGCTCCCGTGGAAAGCTGGCACAGCAGCAGCTTGGCCAGGCTGGCAGCTGGAGTGTAACTGAGTGTCCCTGTGCTTGTATGAGGCCTCCTCAGACCCCAGCTCAGGGGCTGTGACATTCCCAACCTGTTCCCTGCAGGTTTTATTTTGCACGAGTCTGAGCTTGTGGGATACAGAACAGTATCTATAATTTCACCTGGCTGCAGTGCTTCTCTCATCTGTCTAAATGCAGCCAGCCCTGAGCTCTCAGCCCTCTGCAGCCTGAACATGGAGCCCTTTCCCAGCCCTGGTTACCTTGACCATGGCAGCCTCCACGGAGCAGTCAGGGAAGCCTGGCCTGTCCATCATCCCTGCAGTCAGGTAAGCCATGCTCTCCATCACGTAGGCTTTCACAGCCATCAAACAAAACTTCTCCTGTCACACAGCAACGGGAGGAATCATACAGAAATTCAGACGCAAAAATTCCACAGTCAACCGTCAAACTTTAAAAAACCTGCAGTGTTTATATGTTTTACATAATCAAATTAATCAATCAATAAAAAGTACCACTTTGAAACAACACGTAAATAAAAAATACTTTTATACATTTATGATTCCGGACATTTAAAAGATCAGTGTACAGAAGTCAACACTAGGTTCACACAAATTTCTAGCAAGTTTTTTAAACCAGTACAGCCGAATACCCCCAATGCAATCTATGTCCTGGCACTTAGCACAGAGATTTAGGTATTTCATTTTTTGTTACCTGAATTAATCCAAACTGGCTGAGTTTCTTATTGAATTGTTTCCTGCTGCAAGCATACTCTGATGTCAGTTCTTTAAAGAAAGAAAAACAAACACATCTCAGACGGGCTGTGACAGACCATTCCTGCTGCTGGTGTCCTTCCCTGGATGGTGACACTCCAGTCTATGCCCAGGAACCCCCTGGCTGTTCCAGAAGCAGCACTTTGTGAAAATCACCCTCACACTGATGGTGTTGATCAAATCTGGGACCAGCCTGTCAAAGGCTTTTGAACCAGAGGTGTGAACTTGTACTCTTAGAGAAGTAATCAGTTTTAGTGCTAATTGATTAGAGAGACTTCTCTTACTGTTTTGGCTAATTATTGGCACAAAGCAGTTTTATTCCTAATTACTGCGTGCAGCTTTGAGCCAGTTATTCAGGTGGGAGGTTCTAAGGGAGATTACACCTTCTAAAAGCAATAGTACAGAGGTTTTTTTCTTGGGAAGAACATTTTACCTCAGGGAAATCCAACAGAGGCAATAACTTCCCACTCTATGAACTGAACCTACACTGTATGAAAAGGAAAAAAAAAAATCTTTATTTCAAAACCTCTGCAAGCAGGCTTTTAATAGCTATTTTCCAAAACCATATTCTAGTGTTTTAAAGATGTCAAAGCAATTTATGGCAAGATAAGACTCCTGTTTCCACTCTGAATGTCCTGCATGATCTGCCTCAGGCAGAGCAGTTTCTGCTGGCACCCAGCCATGCAGAGCACCCAACTCACCCACCTATCAACTTCTTAATCATTCCAGCAGATGCACTGCCCATGCTAAATCTTCCACTGTTGAGGATATTCATGGCAACCTGTGAAGAAACAGGTGGGGTTTAGGCCACATTCTCCTTAGGCTACACTGGACACTGCTTCCTGCTTCAGTGTTCCCTGGAATTCACTCCTCACTGGGACACACTGCCAGTCCTGGGAAGTGCCCTCACATCAGCCACCACAGCTCTCAGCTTCCCAAGGAAAATGCTTCAAAACTGGGCTTTTCCTGACACCCATTATATCTGATTTTATATCTGAAATAGATGATCCAGTGACTTGGAAATAATCCTTATTCTAATTACATGAAGGTAAAATGTAGATAAAAATGCATTTATCTGCAGCTGGTAAGCAACATTCCAGCTGGACAGCACTGTTCCAGTTTATCAGATGAAGAAGAAAATCATAATATTTCTCCCTGCAGCTGACCTGTGATGGCTGCTCTCTGCCTCAGATCCCTTTCAGCAACACACCACAGAAGGGACAAGAATGGAGGTGTAGAAATGAAATACAGACCAATAATGTACAAAAATAAATTTTGGAGTCTGGTGTCTGTAGTGTTGTTTCTCAATAGGGGTGACTCAGGTCAAAGCCTGTTAGGAAAGAAGTCTCTGTCCTACATTTTAACTTGTCAGGAAGGCACCATGAGAATCTTCTTTAACCCCTACTACATTAAGGAAAATTATTTCATTTCGCATTTAGGCCTGGACTTGCCTGCTACAGCAGGGTAAGAAATGGAGAAGGAGTAAGAGCAGTTTTGCAAATCCCAGGTCACACTCTCAGAGAAAGGTTACACAGCAATGCCACCTGTGGTTTTCTCTCCTGCGGTCCTGCCAGCATTTCCTTGTGCAACAGTGCAGCCCTGGAGAAGCACCCCACAGCCAGGGCACCTTGGAGCTGGGCGTGCCTCCAGCACTGCCTGTGACACTCACTGCTCTGTCTCCCTTCCCACACTCTGCTGTGGAACCAGCAGAGGACATGTGCCCCATTCAGGGCAGAAGGACAGCTCAAGTCACTCCCTTTTCTGAGGGGACACCACGAAAAACAACCAAAAGCCCAACAAGAAGAGAAGAAACACAGAAATCGGAGGTGATGGCACACTGTGCACTGTCCAGTGACACCAGTTCTGTCCTTCTCTACCCTGCAGTGTGTCAGTGCTCACACCACCCACGAGGAAACTTCAGTACAGGGGGAAACAGTCTCCTTCAGGCTTCTAAAAATCACCAGTAGTTATTCTCCACTGCTTACCTTAAATCCCCCTCCAACTTCTCCAATTACATTCTCTATAGGCACTTTGGTGTTTTCAAAATGTACTTCACAGGCTGAAACACAGAATTAACACTTGATCAAATATGACACAGAAATATTTAAAAGACATTCAGGAACTCAAGTCACTATTTGTAGCAAGAAATGAAGTCTTCCTAATGCATTATGACAGAATTACACATGATTTGCCAAAGAAGTGAAAGAATTTGGGGAAAGGCTGTAGTTGACATCAATTACTGATGTAAAATATTAAAAATGTTATGAATATACACTGTGTAAACAGAGAACTACAGTTTTGTCTTTATTTTTAGTTCTAAGGAACTGATTGAACAGTCACCAAGATGGTCAAAAGCTGCAATCATTAAAAAGCTTAGAAGAGCTGATGAATGTGGACTTCTAGATTAAACCCATTGGCCACTTAATCTCCTGAGTGATTTCTTTCACTGCACAGTAAATGAACTCCACAAAATGGATTTCTTATTGCAGACCCTGCGTCAGGAAGGACTCCTAGGAAAACCCAGCTAAAGAAACATGAAACTTCTATTGTAACATGGAATAGGTATTGATTTGCCTCTGAATTCAGATGATCCAACCAAAATAAAACATGAAACTATTAAAACAATTTCTGCTAACAATTTCAGGTGATTCTTACTGTTGGAGCCTCGAATGCCCAATTTATCCTCAGGCTTCCCGTGGGTGACGCCCCCGAAGTCCCGCTCCACGATGAAAGCAGTGATTTTATCCTTCGCCTGCCCGTCCTTGTCCACAACCTCTGTCCTGGCAAACACTGTGAAAATACTGGCCAGGCCACCATTGGAGATCCAGACCTGTTTTGAGAGAGGAAAGATGTGTAAGAAATGAAACGGTGCTGATTTTGTGAGCACAGCTCCCCAGAGTTTTGTTACAGGCTGGGAAAAGAACAGAGTGCTGAAAAATTGCTGCTCCTTCCCCTCAGTTCTAATGAGGGTTTGTTCCCAGTGTGAGCACATTCATGAGGAGAGCTGACCACACGTGCTAAATTTAGAGCAACTTTAAAACCAGAATGTAGTATCAATATGCATTAAATTAAAATCCAGAGTGCATTTCCACAAAAGCTGGTACATCCTGCTGCTGATGGCACGTGAGACGTACAGGGGCAATGCAGACTGGACAAACCCTGTGCCCAAAAATTAACTCTGATGAGAAATTCTCTGATCAGCCTCTCCCCCAGGGTAGGTCTCTTCACACCACAAATGGATCAACAACTACACATCAAGTCTGCAATGCATCCAATACTGCTGAACCCAGGACATCTCTGATTTCTTCAAAAATGGCTTTTGTCACTGTTTCTTTTAGCAGAAAGGTTCCAAGCAGCCTTATTTCTAATTAAATATCAAGTTTTCTTTTAAAATCTAGCCTGAAGAATGAAGAGATGTCAAAATACAGGCTTAGGTTTCCTTTTACCTAAGCTGTTATGGAGGGGGCTGATGTACTAACTAACCAACCCTCCCTGAAGCTGGACACACAAGTGGGTGATAGAGAGGGAACCTGGGGTGGTTTGCTATTTTTCTTACCAGGAATTTAATGCAGTAATTCCCGAACAATAATTTTCTGTTCCCTTTGTGCCTAAACCAACAAGGGTTATCTTTTTGACATGGTCATCCTCCTCTAGCTTGGAAACTTCCCGGTTTCAGACTGATGCAAAGGACAAGTGTTGCCCTGATTTTTAAAAGTGTTAAGTTTTCTTTTGTAGTTCTTTTGAAAGTTTTAAAGTTCTCATGTTTACGTATTTCTACTGGAGTTCTCACACACTGTTCATGTAAATAATGATTGCTTTGCATTCTTCTTTGTGGAGGAGAGAACTGATGGACCATTGGTTTGACCAGTGTGGTTGGAGAGGTTGTAATTCCATCCTCCAATCCACGGTCACCTTTGGAATTCTATAAATACCAGATGTTTGAATAAATCTTTCTCTTTTTTCTCTTTTGAACTTACCAAGTTTCCATGTTCTCATTTTGTGTCCAATAGCGACAGACAAGGACAGTTCCTACACTTGTAACAAAACCCCTTCCTGCTCCCAGTCTGTGAGTGGGTACCTTGGAGCCATTTAACAGGAAGTGTTTCCCGTCTTCGCTCAGGGTTGCTCTTGTCTGGATGGATGCAGCATCACTCCCGCTAGAAAACAAACAAGTTACTAATGTTTAAAGAAATAAACATGCTTTAAAAAACCAAAACTGCATATTCTCCATCTTCCCATCCTGTAAAAAAGAGAGGGTCTTAAATAGCAGTATATCAGTTTTAGCTTTTAACTAAGAAGTAACTTCACTAGATACCTGAGGGCACATTTCTTCTCGTTACCATGTTATCAGGGCTATGACCTGACCAGAATGTGCAGAATGCCACAAAAAGCAACTTTTTGGAGCTACACTTTGAGCTATGTGAACACACACTGAACTCACTCAAGTAACACCCAAAATTCTTCCTTTTAGTTTTGGTAGCTCCTTCAAAACAGGCTTTTATATTTTGAATAAGAACTGAAAGCATCCCAGAACAGTCACAGCACATTATTTCTGACATGGCACAAAGCATCCTTTCAATTTACAGAAGAACTTAAGTAAATTAATTCCTGGGATGAGAACAACAAGAGTCGGGAATTTCATGGACACTGCCAAAGCAGCAAGTTGGGGAAAGAGTAATTGTACATTCTGGAGTGCTCCTTTAAAAACTAAAAATAAACCACAGATTTATATACTGAAGCCACGGGCGCCAAATAAAAAAGATTCAAGGAATGAAGCAATGCAGGTAAGGCAGTGAGCCCACTGTGGAGCGTGGGGCAGCACCTGCCAGGCTCGGTGAGGCAGAAGGCAGCAATGTGCTCCCCTGAGGCCAGGCGGGGCAGGTACTTGGCCTTCTGCTCCTCGGTGCCAGCAATGAGGATCCCCTGCAGAAACAAGCACAGGAAACTTTGCAGCATCACCCTGTGGGAAAAGAGAGGGAGCTGACAAGCTCCAGCATGTTCAGAAAGCTTCATTTGCAAGTTTTATGGCATAGCGAGAGGCAGTTTAATAAACAACAAACTGTATTATTTGTCAGTCGTTAAAATATTTTTTCATCAGCTTTGTCTGCTCAATTCCACAAGGAATTTTCTCTTGCTATAACAAACTGAGTGTGGTTTCAAGCTTCTTTCTGCCATTCATCCACCACTAAAAGGTAAATACCTATGGTTGTATTCAAGTTCAAAATTGACACACTTGCCCTCAGATGAGTTTTCTCCTCTAAGCCCCCCAACATGCAGCCCCAGTCAGCCAGCAAAAGTTGCTCTTTCCTGAATTCTTTCCTTCCTCATCACCTGAACCCCCCTGATACTCTATTTCAATTCTATTTATTCTAGCTACTTTAAACAAGTTTGGTCAATTAAAAAAAAGAACAACAACTTGAACTCATTTAGAGTAGTTTTCCTAAGAATAATTATCCTAATAGTAACTTTCTTGTCTGCTTCCTATCCAGCCTTCCTGTCTCACACTGAACCACTGGCAGAGGCTGCTGGGGACACCAACAACCTGATTTATGCTTCCCCAGTAATTCTGATTTGCTTCCCCCAGCCCCACATTTTTCATTTCATCTTTTCCATGCAATCAGTGCAGAAGCCCTGGCCCCAGCGCAGCAGCATTACCTTCAGCCCAATGGCCTGATGAGCTGCCAGGGTCACTGCAATGGAGCCATCCAGGGAGATGATTTCTCCCAGACGTGCATACATGGTGTTTGACAGGCCCAGCCCACCTGGAAGAGGCACCAGGTTTTATTTTACTACATTTAACGTGCCCCTTCCCCCCCCAGAAAATCCATTTCGAGTACAGAAATACAGGAATGTAACAGCTTTAACTGGAGAGCTACAAAAGTGGCACAAAATGCACCCCTAAATGTTGTTCTTCTGTGGCATTTACTCACCATATTCCTCTGGAATCTGCATGCCAAAGAGACCCAGGTCCTTCAGTCCTTGTAAGGTTTCAGGTGGGATTTTTGCATCTCGATCAATTTTCTTCGAGTCCACTACAAATACAGAATTTTTTCTCATTTAACACTGTGTTTCTCAGTGCCCAGAGCAGCTGGGAGACTGCAGGATTCCCCCAGCAGGGCTAAGGTCACTCATGAGACTTCTCATCCCCAGCTTCACAAGAATTTCTTCTTTCTAGCTTCAGCCTGACCTTCCTGCTTGTCCTCACAACGTATTCAGGAAAAAGACTTGGAAGTGAGAAAAATCCAGCATGTACTTTATTTTCTCAAACATTTCTACTATTTCTGCATGTCAGCAGATTCCAAGACTGAAATAAGCAAAGCATTTCCAGGATTTTCTATCTGAACCAAGTCTAGGTCGTGAATACAAGAAAAAAAAAAAGTACATAAATGAGGTAATTAGAAAATCTTGTTCTTAGGAGTTTTTAGATTCTTGGGGGATTAAGAGAGCTGTTCTGTACCATGGCAGCAAAAAAAAACAGGAATCATATTTTCTCTGGACTCCATACTTTGACCCTTTTATTCCTCCTCTAAACATCAGGCTGTTTAATCCATAAATCATGTTCCCCCACAGAGCAAAGAATTAAAAAATGTAATTTGAATACATTTTTTATTTACTGCCAGTGAGCAACATTACAATTTTACAGTTAAAATCACCTGGATCTCACAAATTGTGATGTGTGACAATCACTGGCTTCTCCAAACTCCTACAGTGTTTGGAAAAGCTCTGTCCATGGGAAGTCTGAGACAATGCTGTTTAACTGCCCCAGAAATTGCTGTCTGTGCAAACCAATATTCTGCAATTGCTCTGGAATTGGCTCATCCACGGCAGCACTAATGGAGGGAACACCCTGCAATGCTCTCTGGAATGCAGATGGCTAATAAGGCCTTTCCCAAACAGAATTATTACTCTAATGCTGAAAAAAACAGAAATGCTTTTGATTTTTCATAACTCCTCAATTTCTGAGTCTCTCTGCTGCATTTTGCCACAGTCAGTTTTAGCAGAGTAGGACACTTAAAAAGGTCTAGGAATTAGAACTAGGAAAAAAAAAATCACAATATATAAAGTGGTTAGAAGCACAATTCAGCTGAGTTGATTTCAAATCCTATACCTTTATCCCAGAATTCTTTTACATCCTTGTTTTTTTTCCTGTTTTGGAGATTTAATTCTTCTGATCAGCACCCAAATACTTTCCAAAAAACCCATAAATGGACATGCTACAAAATCAGCATCACTATGTGAACAGCAATAAATGCATAAACTAAATTAAATGTTTTAAGTATAATAAACTTATTCAACTGCTACAGCTAAATAGTTTTGTAATAATTAAATCACTTGCATGGATAAAACCATAATAATATACCTTCTTCATTGAAGAACTTTTCAACAGGTCCCACAAACTGGTTGATTTCTGCCAGTTCTTCATTGCTAATTTCTGGGTAAGGAAAAACTTCTTCCTAAAATAGGAAAAAATATTTAATAATTTTTAATACATGAACCATGCAGTTGAAATAAAAATTACGAGAGACATGCCTTGCAAAGACTCTAAAACACTGTGAAAATTAAGAATTGTGTAAAATGTTCCAAAACAGAAAGAGAGCTCCCCAGAACCCAACTTTATTACACACCAAAACCAGACCAGAGGGTGTTACCTGAACAACAAAACATGAGGGAGAAATCAAGAGATCTTTTAAGAACTACGAGGATGCAAAAATCCTTCATCACCCCTGAGCTTTGTCAGTGTTACCCTATTTAGGGACTGATAAAAAATGAGTTTAATTTGTGTCAAAAACAACGAGCTGTTCTGATGTTTCCAAAGCTCAGCCCATGAACACTGTCCCTTGCATACACCCAGCGCATTTCACCTGCTAATGCCTCGAGGACAAAGGTGAGTGAGCCCCACCACTCCTTATCATCCCCTGGGCGCTCTGGCCATGAACTGGGAGCAGCACGGCCTGGCAGGTTTGAATTGGTAAAAAATCCAAGCAAGGAACACAAGGAGTGGAAGGCTATGTGAGAAGCACACTTCTGATTTTTACTGCCTTTCCCCTTTTAGACAGAAGAATTTATCTCTGACCACATAGATCTGTCCTCTGAGCAATAATAAGGTACTCTGAGCAATAATTTCAGCGTCAAAAATTCAGGACCTGGGAAATGCTAGAGGTTTTCAGAAAGCTGCTGTGTTGAAATTTGAGGGAAAAACACCCCAAACATATCTGAAGAGGGGCTTAACACAGTGGAGCCTGAGTGTTGCCTGTTGTAACACTCTACCTGACAAGCTGTGTTGCAGGAGAATTTAGTGCTTAACTCAATTCAGTGGATTTGAGTTATTCCCTCTTTCAGTTTACTTCACCCTGCAATCTCTGATAAACACAGACTCTAAGCCTTGCAGTAACAAGCTCTGCTTAATACAGCGTTCTATCTCAGATTTTAACTTCTTTGTCCAGTGGCATCTCAAGGCAACACAAGAATTTCAATCCTTCCTATCAAAACTGTAGGCAGAGATGTACACGAAGTCTCGATCCTTGAAGTACAACCGGAGAGTGAAGCGATCCAAGTTTTGCGGCATGCCCAGACACAGTGGGCACAGTGACACGCGTGTGTGCAGGGGCTGGCAGGCACAGGGGGCTGCGCTGGGCGCTACTCTGGGCTGATGGCTGGGTCACTCTGAGCTACATCGCGCGTTTTGTGTGCGAAGGGTCCCTTCGGTTAACCCGGCACCGGGACACACAGAGACGCCTCTTGTCCCCTCCGTGCCAGGGCAGGCAGCTCTGCAAGGCAGCGGGCCGGGCTGCACCCAGGGGCTGCGGGACAGCCAGGCCAGGGCCGGGCCCTGCCGTGGGCTCACACCGACGCCCGCAGCCCCGGGCTGGGATGAGCAGCTGGAAAAGGCCCCGGCGGTGCCGCTGACGAGCCCGGGCGGGCGATGCCCCCCGTTCAGCGCCAGCCCCGCCGCGCCCTCCCCGCTGTCCGCCGGTGGCACGGCCGGGCCCGGCCGCCCCCACGGCCACCCGCATCCCCGCGGACCCACCTTGCGCAGGGTGCCGAGGAACAGCTCCTTGGCGAAGGCGCGGCGGGGCGCGGCCGTGCGCAGGCCGCGGGCTGTGGGGCCGGCGCGGGGCCGGGGCCGGGGCCGGGCGGCGCGCAGGGCCCGCAGCAGCAGCAGCGCCGCGCTCATGGCCGCGCTCGGCGCTCCGCTGACGGCACCGACCAGCGCCCGGCCCGGCCCCGGGGCGGGGCACGGCCCCACAGCGGCACCGGGCGGCGCTTCGCTCGCGGGGCCCGCGGGGACGCCGACACGCCTCGTCTCGGCTTGTCCCGCCCGGTCCCGGGGCGGGCACGGCCCCACGGCCCCAGCGGGCGGCGCTTCGCTCGCGGGGCCCGCGGGCACGGCAGTAACGCCGCTCACGGCTTCTCTCGCCCGGCCCCGGGTCCGGCTCGGGCCGCGGTGCCCTCCCCTCCCCTCCCCGGCCCGGCAGCCCGAGCCGCACGGTCCCGCCGAGAAGCAGCTCTTGGTGCATCCAGGGTGCCTTTGAATCGCCTTCCTGTAGCGAAAGCAGCGGCGGGGAGCAGCTCCGCAGGCAGGGATCGCTGCATCCCCGCCTGGAGCTGCGGGACACGCTGAGCTGCAAACCGAGCGCGTGGACATCGCCCCAAAATCTCCTAAATCCAAGCCTAACTCCCCCTGCTTTGTGTGTCAGGAACTGGAGCGGGATGGTGTGGGCAGCTCCAGCCCTCCCCTGAGCGGCCCCGCACTCCTGCAGCCCTTTCCACGCATAAATGTCGAAGACTTACCTGCTCACTGTGCCCTGCAGTGAGCGCTGCCCTGCACCGAGCATCCCCTTTCCTCCTTCGCTTTCACTGCCATCCCTCTGGCAGCAGGTTTTGTCTTTTTAAAAAACCCAGGTGGCAAACCCGTGTGCAATTACTGATACTCACTGAAATCTGGCTGAGAAGCACTCACTGCTCCCCCCCTGTACGAGAGGTCACGGTCAGGTTTGTGTCACCTGCAGGTGGCTGGGACTGCTCACCGACACAGGAGGGCTTTCTGCGTGCTAAGCTTCATTTGCTCAAAGGTAGAATTAATTTATTTGAACTATTTATTTCAGATAAAATAAGTCCTTTAAAGGCTGCTGCTATTCTCTCATTTTAGGCATCTCCATGTCCACCTGCCTTCACTCTGTTTTGGTCTGTGCAGAATGTGACAAAATGGCATTTGCAAAAAGAACACAGGCTTAATGAACTCACTTATTTTGCTTCCTTATGACTCATAAAATGAAAATCCTTTAATCTTGTAACCCAAATAAATTGTGATGTTGGTTGCATCTCGACTGTACTGCAAGTAGGGAACAAGAAGGGCTGAGAGTGAGGGATCAAGAAAAAGTAAGGATGTGCTCAGCTCTGGTTATCCTGCTTCTTTTCATTTTGAAGGGTGGAAAAGCACGAGGTGATGTCTAATCCTACCAGGAAACAATGGGTGTGGAACGCTGAGCTGGGTGCAGCACTTTGCAATCTTTGGGGTGCAGTCATGATGTGCCAACGCCTCCAGAGGGTATCCACAGGTATGGATGGTATGGATAGAAGGGGAAAAACTTCAGCCTCGTGACACGTGGGGTTAAATGGGGCAGAGCCACACGATGTCCCTCTGAGGGAACCTGGGTGGCACTGCCACACCAGTGCCACTTCCCAGCTCTGGGCAGGAGAGGTAAAAGATGATAAAAATAGAGTTTTTTATCTTCCTATGGGTCAGGAGAGGTGTAGGTCCCACAACACCTCCCAGACTGAATATCAGGGATGAAAGGGCTAAACTGAGGCCACCCTCTCCTGAGACAAGTCAGGCAAGTCCTGGTGATGTAGGGGTGATGTGGCAGCTTGAAAGAAAGGATAAACAGAGCATGGTAAAAACTGCTTGAAGAAAATGATCCAGTGAAAACAAGGCCAGGCAGTTGGGAAGCACAGGGAAAAGATGCCTCATCAGGAAGCTGACAAGAACGGCAGCCAGCACACCCCACCCTGTGTGTTCACTCAGCAAGCATGAGGATGGCATTGTGAGTGTATCCTAAATAAATAAACACCTGGGGTTTTCCAGTCACAGGGGGCGATATCACACCCACAGCACGAAACTGCAGGTGGACCATCACTGGCACAGAGAATCCTCTGTTCCTGCACTGGCACCAGTGGTGCCACACCACGGATTTTGTCCCTTCCAGTGCTGTGTGTAACCACAGCTGAAATCACATTCCTGGCAGCTGCAGTTCTCTGCAGAACTCCCCCATCCTGACCTGATAAATCTCCAAACTGCCTTGCACAGAACTGCACCATCTACTGAAAAAAATAAAAATCAGTATTTTTGTCTTCTGCTTCAGCAACATGTCCAACCTTTTCCTTTCCCTACTTTTATTTATGACTCCTCTCTGCTGTCTCTGCCACTGAGGTATTCATCCACGTGTTCCCATCATTTCAGATTCCCTTCCTGGGCCAGCTAATCCCTCAGCTGTTACAGCTCCTCATAACTCACATTTTGTGAACAACCACAACTCCCACAGTGATGTCCATTTCAGCCCATTCCACACAGAAGTGGAAGAATTCCTTCCTGAGAAGGAATTAATGCAAGAGAAGTAGAGATCAGTAAATGACTGCAATAAAATTACCCTTCAGTTTTCCTTTTTATTCTTCCATATTTTTCCAGCAGCTGCTTAAAAACTGTTACTCAATAATAAAATGACCTGATAACATTTAGCTCTTTGAGACATAGAAGTTTTATTTACTGAAAAAGTGTCACTAAATTACTTTACAAAAACATTCACTAGGCTTTGCAGCACTTCCAGGAAAATACACAAAATTCCTCCTCTCTTTATGCAATCACTGTTTGCTCCTGTTCAACCTGACAGATGGTATGAAAGTTTTGCACATGACACTCATAATTGTCTTTCCCACAGGCGTGTGCTGATGTGCTCATTGCATCACCTCCTGACCTGGAATATTTTTTTTAAAAGCTGGTTCGCAAATGAAATCCTGGGAAAGGTGAGGGCAGGAACTGGTATTTCCACTTTTGCTCCTGGTTACGTGCTGTGGAATTGATGTGATGTGTTTGAAACCCAGATGTTAACACAGTCACTGTATAAATACATCAATAAATTTGTCCAAGCTGTTGCCCATCCACACTGACTTGGACTGTGGCCATCTAAGAAACCACCTGAAAAATAAAGATACATTCTGTTAGTGAATGGGATTCCTCACAATGTCAGGTGGTACTTACAGGGAAATTGTCCGTCAGCTCTGCCACGTTAGATTAAAAGGAAGCACTAAATTGCCTCATATTTTGAAGTATTTTATATTTTATTTCACATTATAATTTTTTTAACGGCCAAGATTTAATTTTTCAAGCAAGGGAAATGGGCCAGACAATGTATTGAAATCAAGTTTCTGGCTCGGTGAGGGGAGATGACCTGAGCTCAGAGCAGGAAAGAAGCTGTTGCTGTGGGATTGCACCCAAGGAGCTGCAGGCCAGCCTGGAGAGTGCTGCCTTTATGTCACACACAGGTGACAGTGATGAGTGAGGGGACAAGGCTGGCTATAAAAAGACCTTGCAGGAACTGGACAAAGCACATCTTGGCACTATTAATGAATACAGAAGGGAGATGGCTCAAGAACCTCTTTGCCAAAATAAGCTCTATTACACTGTAATGTAGGAGAGAAGGAAGGAGCTCCGTGAGCTCAAGAACATTTCATTAATAAGCATTACTACAATATTAATTAATTACATTTATTTTTTATATTATTTATAGAAAATAATTTAATTATATGTTTATAATATTGATCTAATTAATTATTTAATTATTAGTCCAATGAGGCATCTGTTTCTCCCTTTTCACATCTGGGAAGAGAAGCAGATGAGCCAAAATGCCAGTGCTTTTTCACCAGCTTTTTTTCAAAGTAATTTCAAATTCCTGCAGTCATAGGAATTGCTCAGGACATGTCCCCTGTGGTTCACTACTAATATAAAGACAGGTGTATGTATATATATATATATATATTTTTTTTTTTTTTTTTATGAAGCTATGCTGCTAGTCTGCAAATTTGTGAGCTGAGTCATGGAATATTGCAACAGCCCAGAAAGCTGCATGTTGCACTAGTAGAAAAAAAAATAGGAAGAGCAGAAACAAAGCTTCCTCTCCCTTTAGGCATAAAATACACAAATAAATGGTTTTGAAAATCTACAGACTGGCATAGCAGAGGAGTTAGCACATAATCAAGAACATATTTAAAACCTGCTGAAGTGCCATGAAAACTCAGGGCTATAAACATTTGGGATGCTCAAAGTCTGAATTGGAATACTCAGCACATTTGTCACTGGGCTGGAAAATGTTGCTGCTCTTCCAAACTCAGGGGCTGGAGGACAACAGCAGTATCTCAAACTCTGGTGATTGCAGGGGTGCGTTTGGTTGGTTGGCTTTTTTTGGTGGGTTTGGTTGGGGTTTTTTTGGATGTTATTTTTAATTACAGCAGAGTCATTTTTTGGAGCCTGGTGTAAGGGCTGAGGCAGAAGCAGATACACGAGACTACCAGAAAGATGGCAAGGACAATATACAGGATGAATCATTAAATAAAAATGTTCTTTCTTGTTGGAGATGGACATAGAGAAATATTAGCCAGCAAAGTGAAGGAATAATCAGCCAAGAGCACATGGGGAGCTAGTGGAAGGGAAGATGCTCCCAGGGGTGAGCACCTCCCTGCAGGGCCCACACACAGCTGAGCTCTGCTCCTATAAAAAACCACTACAAAATCAGACTGGCAATGGTTGAATGAATTCATTTCCAGCCCTGGTTCACTCTGATCCCACTGCTGAGTCACAGAACTCCTGCACAGTCCCTGCTTTTCCCACTTCCTGGACACACACCCAGGGCCCATTTCCTCATCAGAAACCAGGCATTGTTCATTGTTTTGTGGCAGAACTGAGAAACTGCAGAGAAGAGACATTTCCATCATGCACTCCTAATATTTCATTTGCCTTGGAATGAATTTCCCCTGCTCATCTTGTTAAAGACAGATTATTTTTGCTTTGCTCACTACAGAGACCTGTCTAAAGCACTGTGTCCAAGTATGAAAAATAAATGAAAGCTGCAGTGGTGCCATTCCCCAGCAGAGCTGATGGATTGCACACTCCTGTGGCTGCTTTCAGCTGCTGTGTCTCGTGAACCATGATGCTAATTTCACATCTCAGTTACTGCAAAAATGCTAAATAAAGGTGGTTTTTTTTGTCGGTTTTTTTTTTTTTTTTTTCATTTTATCCCTAAAAATGTGCATTTATTCACGTGGCAAAAATGATAAATCTAAAGATTTGAAAAAAGTGATGGCTTCAAGTCAGCATCACCCACACAACTTTCATTTAAGTCTTGCTTAGCTGAGGAAGTACTTCCAGCAGAAATATTAATTTAAGATTTTCCTAACTTTCATGACCAGCCTCATCCTGCAGTTGATTTACTTTTGCTGAGCAATACAGGATTTGGCTTTAATTCTTGAAATAACTGGAAACAGAAAGAAGGCCTACTAAAAAATACACCTAAAATGAAATATTTGTATGGTTTAGATATTTCTGTTAGATTGGTTATGCTATGTTCCCTTCCAGGAATTTTATGTCAACAAAATACAGCAGCAAAAATCACTAAGTAGGGTAAAAATCCAGGAAGGTTCCTTTGGAAAAGATGTACTTAATGCAGCTGTAACACAGAGTGGAGATGAATAAAACACTACATAACTATTAAAAAAAAAAAAAGCTAAAATAACCATACCTGTTTTTACGAAACTCTGAATTAAAATCAATCATTAAGGCCAACTGATAAAACAAAGTTAAATAGAATTCATTGATTGTTAAGTCAACAAAAATATGAAGAAAGATACAGATAAAACATTTGAAGTTCTTTATTTTGTTTTTCTGTCCTTTTAATCTTGCATTTCTTTATTCCTACCAAAAAAATGCAAAAAAAAAAACTTGGAAAAGAACCTGTTGTTTAAAAGTTGCTATCTAGAAGAGCTTGAGAAGTTGATTATTGCACGACAACTCATTCCTGCAATCTGTGTGTGCACTGCCACATGCAGACCTCTTGTCTTCTCAAAATGTACTAAAATTCTACAAATCCTAATTTCTAAACTGGGAATGGAAGTATCAGTGAAGAACAGCTCTGCAAATTCTTCTATTTCCACTAGAAGATGTTTCTATGGTACACAGGCACTGGTCACCTTCAAAGGGGTCCCACAGCTCAGAGGGTGGCACAGAGGATGATGGTAAGTGGGTACTTACCTATCAAAAAAAAAAAATCATTGATGAATATGCACATCCTGAAATTACAGCCCTCCAGCAAGAGGTCATAGTTGACTATTCCCACAAAATAATTAAAGAATCTCCTAAAATTAATAGAAAACAGAAGCAAGCACAGTGTTTAGTTTAATTGACAGCTGAACATTAACTTGGCCAGGCTTTACAGAACACACTACAATCCCCTGGAAAGGCTGGAAATGCACCAAGGTCAGGGCACAATGGAATATCCCACAGGTGATTGTCAAACTGTCACTGCAGGATGTAATTCAAACACTGGGAAGGCCACGTGTGGCAAAGGCTCCTTCGGGGCTGGAAACTGAGACACACAACAAACAAGAGGACAAGGAGTAATTGGGCAGTACTTACTCAGTGCTGGGCTGAGGGGTCCGTGCAGGAGAGGCACTGCCAGCTCCTGGGGGTTCCACAGAGCACCCAAGGACTTGGCCCTGGCAAGGACAAACGGGGCCCTCCCCAGGCAGGGCACGAGTGCCCTGGACAGGAGCTCCGGAGGCCACCTGGGGTCAGCGGGACACACAGCCCCATGGCCAGAAGGTCTCAAAGCTGTCAGCACTGTCCAGGGCTCGAAGGCTTCGGGCATTGTCCACCAGGGCCTCTGCAGTGCCTCCTTGTCTGCACACCTGGCTGCTGGAATCCCTGTCTCCCTGTCTGTCTGCACACCTGGCTGCTGGAATCCCTGTCTCCCTGTCTGTCTGCACACCTGGCTGCTGGAATCCCTGTCTCCCTGTCTGTCTGCACACCTGGCTGCTGGATTCATTGCTCTTTAGTGACTCTGGAACTCAATTCATTACAGCAGCACCACACCCATCCAAGCTGAGTGAGAAGGGGCCACAGACTCCACTCACCACCTCCTCCACCTGATCTTCAGTTCCAGGCCCCTCTGAAGTAAGCAGCAGAAATCCCACTGACTCAGAGGGTCCAGGATACCATTGGAAGGAATTTCCTTCATTTCAAATATGAAGAGTTGAAACTCTTAAGATTGCATGAAATGAGAAACGAAGAGTTTTAAATGATTTATTTGATTTCTCCACATGATCACAGTTATAGTTTTACATCAATAGGGTCTGTTACTACTTACAAACAGAATGCATATTAAAATGAAAGCACTCCTTTCTTCCCCAGAGTTACAAAAGGGGTCTCGAGCCTCCCCAGAACAGAAGCTTCTTGTAAGCATAATGATTTTTGAAGTCTTTAACAGTCTGCATTCAAGACCTAATTCTAACAGTTTAATACAACTCAAAGCTGATTTAAGTTCCTAGCAGGAGATAGGCAACCTCAAAGTGACTGCAGACTTATAGTAATGCTAATTTACACACTATGTACAATTTAGAGAATTCTCTATTCCCCCTACTGGTCCCATTTTCACCACCCCCTTTTCTCTTTTCCAAATTGAATCTTGTTATTGGTTCCACTTTTCTTTGAAATATATACATGAGAATCCATTTTGCAGGCAAGAAGTGCGATGGTATTTTACAAGGGAACAGCAAAATGCATGCTTAACTGCAGAAAACACACAGCTTCATATGGAACAGCAAGTCAACATCTAGAGATTCAGTGTTTAAATATCTGCTGACTGTCTTTCAGCTCATTTTATCAAGAAACAAGAGGCTTCTGCTGCATGCAGTACATGATGGGAAAATCATTCTACACTTTATGTTAGACTTTTTTTTTTAGCAATACAAGACGCACATTATATTAGGATGAACTTTGATTTTTTGTTTTTTTTACATTGTTTTACATTTCATTCTTAACTTAAAAAAATAAAACCCCCAAATATATATTTGATTGTTGTCCCAGAAAAGATTTTTGTTGTTGCTGCCGCACCTTCATTCTTTATGTTTCCCTTTCATTTGTTCCAATCAGCATTACTGCTTTGCCACATCGTTTAGGGGAAGAGAGAACCACGGCCACTCTGCAGTTCTGTACCAGTCAGTAATTGGCAATGGCATCTGAGAAAAAACCCTCTCCATACTACTCCTGTCTGCAGGCTGAAGAATTCATTTTAATTCATTTTCTTAACCCCACACAATGTTAAGTGCTGGAATTCTCCTATTCTAGGCATGACCCACACTGCTCTAAGCAACTGCTGATCAAGGATGGAGTCAGAGAGGTTTTACTACAACCTTAAACAAGCAGCAAAGGTCTGGAGACTTGTGCTGACACATTTGTTTGGTTGGAGTACATAGAAACACACAGTCTAAGAAACAAAACAAAACTAAGGGGAAAAAAAAAAAGTCAAGTCCACTGTTTCTCCTCCTTGGCTTGAAAGAACAGAGTGTCTGAATCCTGTGCTCTCACGTGACCAGTTTTGGTTTTTAACCAGCCTCCAAATGATCTGTGATTTCACACTCCCTGCACACCCAGGGCAGGCACAGCCTCCTCCCCAGTGTCCATGGAACCATGTGGAAATGTTTCTGTGCATGCACGTTTGTGACATCTCCTCAACACTTTGGTTCACAAATACATTGATTGCACATGGAAAATCAGTGGGCAGGCATTAAACTGTGGCTCACTGTTTAAGCACAGAATATTTATATGTAACTCTAATTTAAATGAATGAAAGGGGTTTTAAAACATAAAGCAAATGTGGATCTGGGAGATTTGACATCTTCAGTGTTAATCAACACAGTGAGTCAGATTTTCCTCTCCACTGTTACTGCACATTCTGCCTTTATTCCATATACAGAATTTTACTTCCATTATGCCTCTGCATCTGAAACAAGTACAGACTCCGACACCCAGTGAAGAGGAGCTTTCTTACCTCTGTTTTAATTAAAAGATGCAGTTTCTCAGAGATGTTTGCACCTAAATGGTTCTTTATCTTTTCTGGAACAACCTATGAATTACAGTTAGACTCTACTATTGGTACAGATGTATGAAGAAAAGTCTACATATTGAAATATGTTATCACTTTACTTCAACTAATATCAACAGTAACACTGATATATTTTGCAGTTATACAATATGTAGAGTGTAGCCTCACACTAATAACATTAGATGACATGCAGACAGTTCTACTTTCCCTTATAAGAACAGTATATATTTGTTAAACTGCAAGGAACAGAGCCTCAGGGGACCCCGGCGAGCCCTCTTAAGGTAAGCCGCAGAATTTAGAATAGAATGAGTGATACAGAAAAATAATAATCACTTGTTTTCTTTTCATGGAGATCATTCCGAGGAGAAGGAGCAGAAGGGGAAAACATATTGCACATGTGTGAAACGAACGTGGACTGCTGGAAACAAAAGGCTAAACTCTAGATTGCTGTATTTGCTCTCTGTGGAGGTGAACAAAGTGCTCAGTTTGCAGTTTTGCTGGTATTGTGGTATCCATGGTGTGAAAGGGAAAAAAATGACTGAACCTCTCCCATCCTCCCCACGCTAGAGATGCCATGAGCAAGCCAACAGGACAAGTCACTCTGTTGCTCCCATGTCCTCCTAATTTGGGACACTTTTTTTACTGTTTGTTTTCTGTTACACAGAAACCCGACTGGCTGGAGCTGTGATTACTTTTACCCATCTCTCACTGGAACTTTTTGCTCATCTTCTTCAAGGTTTGCTTTTAGGCTGGTACAGTTTTGCAGTTGTGATTCCTTTGTCTCTACTGTTTAGGTGTTAAGTCCTTGCAGTGGCTCAAAGTGCTGAAACTACAAAGTAGGCGCCATGGATAACTTTGTACAGGATTTCAGGATACAAATTGCAGAGAAATTTGCAAATTGTTTGGTTACAACACATAAGCAACAACAGCACAGCCTATTTTTATGTGATGTCTTGCAACTAACTGGACTATGGAAGTGAGGGTTTGAGCATAAACTCAGCCTGCTGAGTGCTGGGTGCTTCAAACTAACAAATGTGATGAGTAAAAATGGTAAAGCCACTTTGTTGCTAGCACATGGCTACATGGAATTACAGAATTTTATTTTTTTTTAATATATATATATATATATATAAAAACCCTATACTAAATTCTAAAACAAACCTTCAAGTTTTAGAGCACTTCCACTGGAAACACTCTGGACTAGAATTCAGCTTCGCTGGGGGTAAAAATGAGCAATTATGGTAAACAGGAACCAAAGTAGCTGAGAAGGATGGAGGTTTGCCATTTTCATGTTTGAGATGAATGTTTTTGCAGTGTTTACATGCACCTGGCGGAACTCTTCCCGTGTGCTCGTTCAATCCATATGCTTACAAAAGAAATGTGGATCATGTAAATTCACAGTTATCACAGACTTTAAGGTGTCTAAGAACTTGTGTGACCAATGCTTGGAGGTGCCCCCTGGTACGTGGGCACCCTCCATTGCTACGGAATAATTACTGCATCTTAACGAGTTTGCTTACCTGAAATAGCAGAGCAGCTCTAATACTGATTACGTATGATATCATCGTGTTAATAAAATAAGGATTTATACAACATTGGACTACAACATTTAAATGCTATGTTACTTGGCACATTTAGTAATGATTGCTTAGAAATCTTAACAAGTCCAGAGGACTTGTGATGAAAATCTTGAAATGTTTGAAATTGGTTTCTAATGTTTAATGTTTTTGGTCTATTCTTTCATATGCTATTCATCTATTATACTGTCCTATCAAGTAAGTGGAATTCCTTGTAAAGTCTATATTGCTAGTTTTGTGGACTGAAAAAATTTCTTTCCAAGCACAAATGTTAACTATACAGTATATATATATATATTTATATGTATATATTTATATTATATAAAGTTTACTTACGTACTTTCATCAACCATATCAGGTCTACTTATTTTTTTTGCCCATTGAGAAGAAAAGAGCAAGAATGCAACACTTGGTTCTGTCTCACTTTTTTCCCTGTTTTTTTTTCCATAGGCTAGGTTTTCATTATGCGTGTAAAATTGTCCAGGGGTTTGGTGTAAAAGGTAGCTTTCCTCAGATTCAGCAAGCAGCACGTTTTCAAGGCAAGGTTGGAAATAAGAACTAACCAGATGGTGGTGAAACATCTATCCAGTAGATAAGTAAAACCAGTATGGCCTGGGCTAACTGGAATTATTTTATTTAGTAACAGCAAGCCTTTAAGCTCATTAAACGGCCTAGGTAAAAACTGACGGTGTGATTTTGTTGCTTCCTGTAAGTGCCTTTGCAGCTGGGTTTAGAACTAGAGTCACGAGGAGGCTCTTTAGGCCTAGACTATGGTGCTGATGCCGCTGTGTTTGGGCTTGGCGCTGGAGGCGGCAGGCGGCGGGGGCGGCCCGTGGTGGTGCGGGCCGTGGTGCGGGCCGTGGTGCGGGGCGTGCGGCAGGTACGGGCCGTGCCCGTGCCCGTGCCCGTGCTGGTGGTACTGGTGCGGGTGCGGGTGCGGGTGCGGGGGCGGGTGGTAGTGGTGGTGGTGGTGGTAGGGCGGCGGG
The DNA here is from genome assembly GCF_024509145.1 of Vidua macroura. Taxonomy (NCBI): domain Eukaryota; kingdom Metazoa; phylum Chordata; class Aves; order Passeriformes; family Viduidae; genus Vidua; species Vidua macroura. The sequence goes on from NC_071583.1 coordinate 19,506,352, forward strand.
TTCTGGTGGCAGAACTGCGCGTGGTGCGGGTGCGGCGCTGCCGCCGCGCCCTCCGCGTGGTGCGGGGGCTGCGCGGCCGCGTGGCTCTGCGAGGGGGGCTTGCCCCTCTTGCTACCGAACAGGGACCCTAGGAGTGAGGAGGAGTTGGGCATAGTCTGGTGAGGGCGAGATGGACACTCTCGGGTTGATGTAGCTCTTCGGCGCATGTGAGGACTGCTAATGATGGACCCCTAAAAAGAAATTAATAGAAAATAAAAATTAAAAAAAAAAATCTCGAAATGTTTGAAAAGGAAAAAAAAAAAAAAAGAAAAAAAAGAAAAAGAAAAAGTTCACACTGACCCCCAAACTCCTCCTTTAGGGTTCACATGGGTGGATTATGTTCGAGAGTTCTAGGGAAAATTTCATCTCCACCTTCCCTAAGTGGCCAATGGGGCACTCGTGCCCTTCTTAGGGGATGTTAAGCATTGAGTGATTTTCTCTTGGTACTTTGATATCAAGAGATATGACTTCAAATTTTAAAAAATGTCATGGAAGAGTAATATAAGACCTAGGAGTGTGTTTTTAAAGGAAAAGTACATTTTTAAATACTGCAAAAAATACCATACTTGCTTTTTTACAAAAAAAAAAAAAAAAAAAAAAAGCGCTACATTAAATGTAAAACCTGAATAGTAAAACATACAGCAGCAAATATTACAGTTACAGCTCAAATTTTAAAATGGTATTTAAATCTTTATTTATAGCAGTTTTCCACTACCATAGGTGACAGTGCTGCTTCTCAGGCCTACCTCTACATTTTGTGTTCAAATGAACCATACCATTTTTTCACTAAGATTTCTATGTGCTTGTATTATTCTGACCTATGGTCCAACATTCTCTATTATTTAGCCTGGAATTTAGTTGCTGAAGTTTGGGGTTTGTATTTTTAAAGAGTTATGGGACACAACAGTACTTAGGCAAAGTGTGCTAGATTTAAACTGTAATCTACCTAAAGCAAACACAAAAAAAAAAAAAAAAAAAAAAAAAAGAAGAGAAAAAAAAATCTGCAAGCTGAATTCAGAGACATGAACAGTATATATAAATGGTTTGAAGATGAATGAAATCTCATGAAATCCACATTGAATTCACCTGTCTGAATAATTTTTTTATCCTCCCATGCCCTATCTGTGCAATTCCATGGTGTCATGACTGCATACATTTAGCAATTGAACTTGAAAATAAGCAATGGGGATGGTTGAGCATGACAGTCAATAGTTGTAGCTAAATATCAAACAGCAAGAACAGTGTACTTGGTAACAAAGAGCAAGTGGGCTTTTAAGCTGGGACCAGACTGAAATGGTGGCAAAAGGACAAATCATATCCATTTAACCATGCTTGCAGGAACAAAGGGAACAAGGTTAGCTCAAACCAAAAATGGCATTGCTCTAAAACAAGCTGTCAGTGCTTTGTAAGCTGGAAGAATACAGAGTGAATAGCCTAGGCATGCATTTTATTTGTGGCAGGCAGGTTATATATATATATATATATATATGTTAGAAGAAAAAAGAGCAAAAAAATATGTATGTATATAAAAGAAAGGTTTGAAATGCACATCATCACATCCAGCTAGACATCAGGAACTTCCTACTTACTTCCATATTGCTGTCTAGCGATCCTGCACTGCTGCGTCGCCCACGCTTGCCTGCCCAGGACATGCAACAGCAGAGATTAGAGACTGCGACACGACCGGCGCCAAGAGCTGCGGCCCCACGACCCCACAGCTTTAGGGCCAGCAGGGACAGCAACTCCCTGCACCTGCCTGGGTTTCTAGGGGTTCAGTGGTAATTTGGAGGGGTGGTGTTGTCTTTGGGACTCGGCTCACACGAGCGGGGTGTGATTTTTTTTGGTAATTTGCACAATTCTTGAAGTAGGTGTGTTTGGGTTTAGTGCTGCGGTTGTGATGCTGAGCAGCAATGATTTTAAAGGGTTTGGTTTCCTGGAATCTAATTGGCCGTGAAGGTTTTTTTTCGTTAAACACTGAGATATAGTTGTGGGGTGGCATTAACTTAAATGCAAAATTTAATGTTGAAATATTCTGAACTTCAGTGTGGGGCACCGTGAGGGGCATCGGTTTTATCACTTCATCAGTTTTATCATTGTATTGAATTTCAATTTTATCATTTCAATTTCAGCTTTGAACCTCAGTGGATTTCATACAATCTTCTTTCATGAGGTTTAAAAAAAACTAAACTTAATTTTTGATCAGTAAATCTGGAATCTGTCTTGACATTATGGCTAGATTTTGTTTGTTTAGCTGTGCAGTGCTTTATCATTAAGCATGTTGGATTTGTACTCCAACAGTCTCAAATTGCAAAGACATTTGCCTAAACCCACACATGAAACTCCAGACTGTTTGCCTAAAGAGCCAGAAGATCTCAGTGGCTGTATAGGACACAGGATCCCAGATTTTCTTTCTCAATTCACAGCAGAGAAAATAGCATCTGGCTGCAGTGGAAATAGAGATTTTTAGAAGTTAGATTGTGGAGCTTTGCTTTGCAAAGTTTCAGAATACTTTCCTGGCACGGTATACAAACAAAGCTGAGCTTTGAGGAGCCCTCCTGGTGCTCAGAGCTTCCCTAAAATCTGCAGGGCTTTAGAAACCATAGCTTTCTCAGCACTCTCTCCTTGCTTTTGTGCAAGGCCAAATATCAGTCTCCAGCCTGCATTGGCATACTGCTGCCTTCAGAATCTTCTACTCTGAGAGGTGGTTTTGGGAGAGAATGTGAGAATTTTGCCATCACTGAACCAATTAATGATGTAGCCTCCTCACAGACCCCAAAAGCATCTGGGATCAGAACTAGGGAGCACTGGAACTGCTCACAGGGCAATTCAGACTACCCAAAGCATCAGGATGTTCAAAAACTACCACCTGCTGGATTTATAAGTATAACGTTGACCTGGTTGGTCACAGGACACTGCCCTGAAACAAGTTTCTCTTAAGAGCTACAGTTCCAGGCTACTGGAACATTTTCCCCTCTTAAAAAGAGTTGCTCCCCAGTACTACCCCCTCTGCAGTGACATTAAATTGAGAGGGAGGTGTTTGTGGTCAAGGTGTTGTGTTTGACTTGTGAAATTCATCGGGATTTGCAACAATTCCCCTGGATAGGCTCTTTGTCAAAAGCTCACTGCTTCATCTCCTGCTGCAGTTTTAGCCTCAGCCAAACCAGAGCTGTACTATCTTATGAGCCCCCCCAAGAAAAACTGGGTTTGTTCATCCCTTATTTTGACTCCTAGTCACGTTTTGATATTTTTCTGCTCTGGTAACAGGATTAGTACTGATTAACACTCCAACCACTCTTGCTTGCTGATGCAAACACACTGCGGCAGCCACCTCGGAACTTAGCAGTCAGGGTTGCAAATAAGACTGAGAGCTGACACGGGGCATTAAACGTGGCCAAAAATGAAGGAAAACACAACAATCCAATGCCTTTTGCATATGGCAGGAGTCACAGTCTGATCAAATAACCATGGACACAGTAAATACAGACAGAGAGCGACAGATGGAATTTTGCTCAGAGTAACTCCAGGGCAAAGTAGTACTTGCAAAGCCAAGAACAAACAGAAAAATCCTACTTAAAATGCCTGTAATTTCCCTCAGATAGGCACTATTGCTGTACAGAGGCTTTGTTCATTTTCTTAAAAACAAACTGAACCCTATTTTGTGCTGACATGCAGTGTGGTGGGTTTATTCAGTAAACCCCCTGGAGCATTCCCCCTGCCAGTGTATGTTTATTCCAGACTGTTCCCTGGTCTTTGGGATAGTGTCCCATCCCAGAAATGCCTCCCTGGAGCTCCAGCTTTTACATGCATTTCAGGGAAATGGTGACTCTCAACTAGAATTGCATCTAAGCATGTACTGGCAGGATAATTAGCAGCTGTGGTACAAAGCAAGGTGGTATTTATCAAATCTGAAGATTAGTTTTACTTAATATATTATGCTTACTTTAGTTTTTTAAGGCTGTTAGAGTGGATTTTAATTTATAAAATTAAATTTCAATTAATTTAACCTTATCTGTTAGATATGAATATTCATTGCAAGAAATATCTTGAACTTACACAAATATATGTCCCATATATGAAGATGCATTATATGGGGCCAAGAATATTTCAAATTTATAGTAGAAATATGAAGTGATTACAAGATTTTTACAAACTTAACCATGCCAAAAGAATATTGAGCTTCATTAATAAAAGCCATTGCACCTGGCAGAATGGATGTGTGCTGTGCAGGACACATCACAGGATGTGTGGTGATCTTGCAGCTCAGGCTGCAGATCAGCTCAGTACATGGAAATATTTCTCACTGCTGCTCTGTAGTTCTTGAAACTCTACTGGGCCAGTGAGATAATTGGTAGCTAAACACTGCGTTATGATTTGGCTTCTTGTGACTTGGGGAAAAAAGCTTGGAAAAAAGTTTTAAGTTAAATTCCTCTCTCCAATCATTAGAGAGACCAGTTTTGAGGGGGAAGTATTCTTTGTCACATTTTCATCTTGTTTCTGTGTGAAACAGGTAGAATCTTAAGATCTCACACTGAAACAGAATTATTTTAATCCTGGAAATACTTTTTGTTTTGGTTTGGTTTTGAAGTAATCTTTTTTGGTCTGTGGCTGTTTTAGACAAGCCCAGCTCCCAGTAATAGGAACCACTGTGCCCCCCTCATTTGGGCAGTACTACCTGGCTGTGCCAGTTGTGGAATACTGGGGCAAACAAGAAAACTGCAATTTTTAAACCAGTTCACTGTGTAAATATTATTCCCACCTTAAAGGTTAGGGATGTGGGAATAAAGTTTGAATTCCATTGTAAACTCAATGTAAAAGCACTGGGTCCCCCATCAACTCAAAGTGGCTGGAATTCAAATTAAAGAACATAAAATCAGTCCAGTGGGACTGCTTCTGGGAGAGACAGAATGGGAAACACAACCAGTCCAGCCCTTCCTGCTCTGCTTTAGTGACCAAATCATTCTTCCTGTGGAACAGTGGCCATGAGGGGACATCACACTTTTCCCATCTTTCTGTAAACTCATAAAACTCAGCTTTAGATGCATTAAAACTTGCCTGGCTTCTAATATTTTTATATAAATTAAGAATTTCAAAGTCTGGAACCAATAAATTCAGTTCTTCCTTGACTATAGCTCAAGAATGTGCAATAAAAATGACACATTTCTCTTCAGAGAAAAATAAAGCCCTAAATATTTTTGACATATTCACATCTTGGAACACTTGGATGCCACACTGTGTTTTATATTCCATGGAAAGATCTGTCAATGCACAAGGAACAAGAGCATCTCTGAAATGAAGAGATCCTCAGCACACCTTCCCACAGCTGGGAGTTGAGCTGTTGTGGCCAAGGCATGGAACCACTCAGGAAAGAATTCCTGATGGACAAATCTTGCTTTTCTGTGCATTCCCAGCTTAGGAGGCAGAATCAGTCAGGGTATCAGCATTTGTTAGATCTCAGAAGCTTCTGAATCGCCACTCAGAGAAATTTAGTCACTTTCCACAGCCTCCATTTACTGGGATGTCTGGGGGACAGCAATGGATTGTTTTCCTAAATAGTTCTGTCACGTACCTGTGCAGCCAAATGCTGTTCAGGCACATTTCCCTTCACTGAATAAACAGTTAAAATTTTGAGTTTGCAATGTTCACTGGACATTTACCTGCCTTCCTGCATAAATATGCAACCAGGCCATTTTCTCGTGTTTGTTAGATTTATTTCTGATTCAATGTAGAAAAGGTCTCTCTAAAAATCCACTTTCCTACAGGCCCACACACTCCTGTTCCTCCTCCTTGTTCATCCTATGTTTCATCCACAAAAGCATTTGAGGCAACCTAACTCAGGCCTGTTTTAGAGAAGCAATTTAATATGGGATAACCACTGAGGTGCAGTATCTTCCTAACTGAAAGAGATTTCTTTGCTTTTCTATGGATCACCTCTCCCACATTAAAAATAAAATTAGCCTCACATGCAAGCTATTCCCTGAGAGAAGGCAGGAACGATTTGGATCATCTCCCTGAAGTCACTCCACCAAATAACAAAGCAAATAACAGCTTGGTCATTTCTCAAGTCAGTTGCACTGCACAAGACCAAACAGAAGCTCTCCATAATTCTCAGCTATTTCAAGTTAAAATTAAGTTTAGTTGGGTTTAACAAACTCATTGATAAACCCTGCAGTCTGTGAGTGATTTCTATTTTTTTGTCATGGAAAAAGGTTATTTTCAGTAATAAGCATGCCAGTTGTAGGCATGCCCTGTGAAATCTGTTTGTGATTAAAAATGCTGGTTTGTTGAATTAAACCCATAATATGAATTCAAATACATGGCAGTGTTTGAAAGAGAGGGATGAGTAATTCTGATGGAATGAAAAAATTAATCAGAAATCACATTTAGGGGTGCAGATATCCACTGAACTCACATATTAACAATATGGTAGTTCTCATTCTAATGAAATAAAACCAAAACAACAGAAAAGGATGATGAAGTATCCTCAAATCTGACAGATAAGAGTGTTGAAGACTAGGGCTTGATCTAAAATCCACTGGAGTCAAGCAAGCACCAATATTCAACTTCAGCCTGATTTTGGATCAAGGGCCTAAGTCTTTTTAATGAAGCACATGGAGATGTGAGTATGAAAGCCTAAACAGAGAAGAAAAGAATTGAAAGAGCTCACTCTCTACATATTTGTATGCACATACATATACCCACAAAACACAGGCTATCATTTCAGTTTACAACAATTTTATTTATTGCAGCATAGCTAAAATCTCTTTAGTTAAAAAAAAAAAGAAAATAGGTAAGTAGTGTCTACTACCAAAGATATACAGAATATTGAAATTATGACTACACTGTACATCATCACTGCAATTGAAAGCACAAAGCAGAGTATGCAACACAGCCTATGAACGAAAAACCAAAGAATTTTAAAAACACTGAGTTGGTACTATCTCTGGAAGTACTTTCTGAATAGTGGGCATGGTGTTCAGGTAAGAGTTCTGTTCAGAAACAGGAATCTGAAAAGATTACATGGCTATGCCAGGTGTGAGGCAAGCCATCAAATAAAAACATGCCCAACTTCCCCTGGCTTGCTTTGGCTAAAAAAATCACACCACCACTGCTTTCCAGTCTTTAATCAGTTAATAAAACTTAAGACACATCAGTGGCTTTGTGGGTTATATCAGCATTCTTGTCCACTAGGGCTTCTTTGTTCTATTGCCAAGAGTACTTCACAACAAGCTCTTTTTGAAAGAATTAGGAACTGTGTCTGAGTTACAGAACAAGAAAAGAGCACCAGGGGCACACTGATGTTACACAGCTCTAGGGAGAATGTAGTAGGGCTTCACTCAATTTCATTCATCCAGGTGGTAACACAGGTACACTTGAGCACAGAATACACAAAGCGCTCGTTACACAGAGACCAGGAGCTTTCCTTCCCTTTCTAGGCCTACTCTATGAGGGGGAAAAAGCAAAGGAGATGAAAATAAAAAGAAAGGAAAACTAAGTGAATTACTCCTAGCACAAGTCAGTCACTTCTGTTTTATTAAAAACTTACAATTTTTCCTCTGTCTTCACTGTCCTTTAAAAGTTTCTATAGCAACCTAGAACGGCTTAAATGCTTTCAAACAGTGGCCGCTTAACAGAACAAAGGTAAAAAAAAAAAAAACAACAAAAAAAACCAAAAAAACAAACAGAAATTAACCGCGAGCCGGGGGTGGGGGAGAAAGGAGCTATTCGGAAGTGTGAGATTCCACCACTGCTATTTGTGGAGGCCCAGAGCGAGCTGGGCTTCGTGGGCACGGTGGAGGCAGCTTTGCATGCAGAGAGCCAGGGAGGAGAGGCAGCGCTTACCTGCTTCGGACAGGTCCCGCAGGGAGGAGCTGAGCGCGCTCCGCTTCAGCCCCTCGCCCCCGGCGTAGCTGTCGTCCAGGCACGCCCGGGGCAGGGTCCCGTTGCCGGAGTCCTTCTTCAGGCTGGAGCACTGCGACATGCTGGGACGCACCACCCCCTTCTGCTTCTCCAGCTCGGCTGCAACACACACGGGGGTTCTTACACTGGTGTTTGTGGGGATGAAACAGCCCAGAATATCCCCGTGTCTGTAGGGAGCTTCGCCCCTCCACCCACAGCTGGATGTGCAGCAGGGCCTCTTTTGGGAAAATGGGATAAAATTTCATCTTTGGATATTCACGGGACTACCAGCAAAATACATCAGTTTAGACATGACTTCCTTACTGACTACAGGAATTGCAACACGGAAATGAAGGAAAATTCAATGAGGCTTATTGGAAGGGCCGTCACTGGGAATTTCAGTGTGAGGCAAATTGCCCCTAAAATTCCTGATGTAATTTGTGATACAAATCACAGATCCATCTCTCCTCTGTCCACATTATCCCTAAAATTCTTACTGGAATTTACAGTACAAATCACAGATCCATCTTTCTTCTGTTCACATTATCCCTAAAAATTCTTGCAGTAATTTATACTGCAAATCACAGACCCAGCTCTCTTCTGTTCAAATTATCCCTAAAATTCTTGCAGTAATTTATGCTACAAATCACAGACCCAGCTCTCCTCTGTCCATTGTTATTTGCAGCTTGTCCAAGATAAATTCCACTGCAGCTACACTGCAGTAAATAGGAGTCAATGAACTCAGCTGGGGCTTAAGGCATTATTGGCTTTTTCCTCCTTCTCGAGGCAAAGTCACAGAAAAACCCACATTATTTTGAACTTTTAAGGAGTTCTAATGTGTTATACACTTACTCAGAATTTTCTTATTTTGATTAGCTGGAAAATGCTCCATCATATGTACCTTTGTACTTACACTCTATTCTGTGCTTTTCCATTTCTTGAACTTCTGCAATTGATTCCCTCAAATCATCTGTAAACTTCTTCCTGTCCTGAGGATTTGGTGCATTGAAATTTATGAGTACTTTGATATCTGCTCCTGGAACAGCTGACGTGAGCCGAATGCCATTGGGATAATCTGGAAGAAAAAGGCAAGAAAAACTGAGCTCTGATTATTACAATTACTTTTAATAAAAATACCCACCAAAACGGAAAGCTTTTAGTAATATTACCACAGAGGATACAAAGTCAGAGAAATGGAAGTCTAACAGCACAAAATTAGAATAAAAATCCCTAATGTACATTGGAACAGCTTAACTGTCAAATACTGAACAAATATTGAGAGATATCTTTATGTAGCTGCTACCCTTAAGGTACAATATGCAATATATAGCAAAAACAGCAGGGAAAAAAAGTGGATAATTTTTCTTTCATGGAACAGATCCCATGACCTACCGTACCCACTTGTGACCAAAGTTTTGCTGAGTGTAAAGGCTACTTGAAGACATTTCAAATGGTACAAATTGTCTTTTAACTCACCATTTGCAGGAAGACAAACACACAAACAAGTACAGGTTTAGTATTTCCTATTGGATTGCGCTCCCTGTACATCCTACTTTCCTTTTTTTCTTTTAAATAAAATTAAAAGTATCTGTGAAATCAGATACTGAAGAAGTAAAAGCACTGATTTGGTTTTTTCACCCTTCTTTTGACCCATATTATGGACTTTTAATAATAAAAGGCAGATTTTTCAGGAAACTATCTTTGCCCCTTTTCCAGGTGTACTTCTGAAATTTTAACACCTGGTCAAAAATATCTCCTGGTTGAGACAGAAGGTTCATTTACAGAAACACACTCAGAATGAAAGTATGTTCTGCTGTAGAAAACAAATCAGTCTTTGCTTGAAGCACAGATCTGGAGCAATGGGGTGTCAGCAAACCTCAACATGTGCATTTTAACACCATGTTTTCTTTTACTAAGCTGCCTTCCCCTCTTGGTTTGCTACAGCTCTCAAATATTTACTTCAGTATTTGAGTGCAAGCTCAAGGGCTGCCATGTACTGAAACCTCCCTCCCTCCCTCGAGAGCCAGCAGATGAAGAGAGGCACTCCCCTCCCTCAAAGCCATGAAGTTTCAACAAGACTTCAACAATTGAGAAACCAGTGCATGTGCTTGGCTTTTTTAGGGTACCTTCACTTTGGCTTTTTTAGGGTACCTTCACTTTGACTGATCTAGGTAGCTTCACTCCCAGATCAAAGCTGCAACTAAAAGTGAAGCAAATCCATTTACAATCCTCAGGGAAAACAGAGTGACTGCCCTGAGGCTCAAATGGTCCTGAGGGGAAGGAGGGAGAAAGGATTTGGGAGTTTGGCTCGGATTTGCTGTCAACATCTCACATAGAAGAATAGCCAAAAGGTCCCAGTGCTGGGCAGGCTCAGGTGGGATGTTGGGAACATTGGCACAGGGAATGCAGCAAACAGCTCTGCACCATTCCAGGGGAAAGAATAAAAATGTTTACAAAACCAAACAAGGAAACCTGGCAACCCCAAAGTCACTGGGGCTGCCCCCACATATGAGCCAAGAAGGAATTTCCACATAACATACACATTTACTTTATCACCAGAGGTACTTCTCTGCATTGTATTGATCAAGTGTCAGGAAACACTCACAGCAGTATTTCTTGGTTTCAGTCACACTCTCTCCTAAGTGATCTGCTCCCCCTCTATAATTCGTTATATTTTTTATATTTTATATTTTGTTTGATTTTGACTGAGAATGGAAAATATACTTCCCATATGGCCTATTTATTTACTAGAGATATGTGATATTGTTTTCCCTTTTGCAGCTCATCCATTCCTGAACATAATTGACTTCTATCATTAAAAGTCAATTTTTCTATCACCAGTGCCAGTAATTTGTTCAACCTCACCAGCAGCCAAACCAATATTTTGTTGCTTCTGCTTTAGCAACACTGACTTTTATTCCCTTGAAACCAGGGAACAGCTGCTCCACACAGAGTTACTGATGGCTCTGGACAAAACAGCCCAAAGGTTGCTGGGGACAGGGGAGACCCAGAATATTGAATTTTACAAATCAAAGGGGACAAATACTTCTCTTTCCCAACTGGAAAACTGTGCATCCCACCTGAGAGACACCAATATTAGACTACAGTCTGTTCACTGATTCACTGCAGTGAATTCAACACAGAAGCCCTCCTGAAGTGCCTCAGTTAAAATGCCTCCAGTTCACTAGGAGGAATCCAATCCTTTACTTCTTGTTTCACTATAGATATTTTAAAATTTATTTGATTAGAGTTTTTACTTAGCATGCTTTATTTTTAAAATATATTTTATTTAACATGGCACCAGAGAATTATAAATCCTTCTATTTTTAGTAGAATTCAGGATAGACATATTTGGCCTTCCCCTCCAAATCTGAATTTTATATCATATAATATGCTCACAAGAGAGAGAGAATGCATGTGTAAGCACAGAAATAATCTGTGGGCTACAGAGCTGCTGTGAGCTCTGCAAAACTTTCCCTTTGCAATCTCCAGAGGCTTGCAGTAACAGCAATGGATTTTTAGGAAGCACATTCTCAAGGACAAGGCAAAACTAAGAACCTCCCATGACAGAAAAGCACAGGAACTACTGTAGCTCACACTGGGCTGTACCCATTTTATCAGGGGGTGAAGGTTTGGTCACAAACATGAATTCAGTCAGGCTGTCTCCCTATGTACCATACCAACAACCAACAACTCTGCTCTGTGTCACTACTGATGCTGTATTGGGGCTTAGAAACAGGATTTTAGCAAATTGTTTGGGTTTTTGTCTGCTAAGAAGCACAAAAGATAAAAATAATATTGGGCTGATGCAGATTGTAAGAGAAATAAACAAAGTGTGTCAGAAAATGAAAGTCTATGCTTTGTATTTAAATTTGACATAGCATACATTATCTAGGCAAAGTTAAGACATAAATCAGGAAAATAAATTAGTGTTTTGAATTACAGATATCATTATAAGAGTCCTTATTTATTATCACTCAGTTCCAGTTAATGGTACCACTGACTCAGCAACAGATGTTTTTTTTTTTTTCTTGGCAATCCTTTTATTCTTTACAAGTAATCACAAACACATTTGGGGAGATTTGGCTTCTGACTACAACCAAAAAGCTCTGTTTTATATACTGACAGCATTTTGTTTTAAACTTTAGAACAAAGTTAAATCCAGAGCAATTTTATTCCTAATCTCAGGATCAAGTCCTGTCCATCCCTTTCACTTACACGTTTTTTGTTTTATTTAGGAACAAAATGGTCCTCTAAAAAGAGAGGAAATACTTACACTGGTTCTCAAAGAGAAGAACTTGCATTCCATAGAGGGAAAAGGACTGTCGAAAACTGTATGTAACAGAATTCTTCTTCTTCTGAAAAATCTTGGTCACCTGAAAGGTATCAGATAAACAAAGTGAAATACTCCTTCTACCAAATGTGCCCGTGGAAAATTATTGCTCTGAAGAATTAGCATAATAGAAAACATTTTATTTAAAAGAAAATCTGTCAGAAAATAGGCACTTGTTATTTTTTTTTCCTTTTTTTTAAATGCAACTGCTGTATTTAATCTCTTGCTACTGAAAAAAGCAAAGCCCTGCAGCATCATCTCTCTAAAGCAGAGCTAACATTGTATCCAGACACAAAGCCTTTGTGTTTTCTTTCCTCCAGAATTCTACTTCTTGAAATTCCAAAACCAAAAATAACCATGTTTCCTTTCTGTGCTAGCAAAAAATGAAAATACCTTTAAGTTAGCCTTAAACCCCCCAAATTTAGGTCTGCAGGTATGCAAAAAAACACACACAGTAAATTTGTGTAGATGAGATGTGCCTTTTTCCTAACAAAATATGAAATATTTGGTGTAGTTCTCAGTTTTCAGGTAACAGCCAAGTGCATTCCAAATGGAGTGCAACAAATTTCCCTGTTTTTAAGAGTAACTCAACCAAATAATTTCAAGCTGTCCTGAGTTCTGTGTGTCTGCTTTTCAAAAGACTGGGTCAAGTTAAAGTCTGTGAAGGTAAATGCACACTAAAAAGTAAAGTCAACTGTAGAATCTATTTCAACAGATCCTATTTCAGCGCACAAACAGATCTGGTTCATAGAACATCTAGGGAACACAAAGTAGGATGTAATTCTGGTTTTCCACAAGTACCTTGAATTCATTAGTCATGGAATAAATAATGTCTCTGTTTATCCTTTAGGACAATGGGTGAACTGGAGGTGAGGTTCTTTTCTCTATAGTAAAAGCTACTGCATCAAATACCTTCTTGCAGAGTGTAGCCATTAATAAAAGACTTCAGTTTAAAAGCAAATTATACAGATTTTTAAAAATTAAGATACAAATCTCTTAATCATCCCAGGATTGTTGGAATACAGGATAACAGGTATTTATTTTTAGGAATGCTCATGTACTTAATTGCCAGTGATTTCATGGAGATAGTATTTCTGAGTACCTCATTCTCTCTGCCTGGAAATACATACCACGAGAAGATCATTAAATAAAAATATTTCTCGTTGGTGCAATCCAAGCTTCTGAGGTTTATTTGGATCTGGAACTTCAAACAGCCTACAGTAGCAAACAAGCCTCCGGTGGGGGAGAGAGAGCACCTGCAATAATACAAAAATTCATGGTTCATATAACAGCTTCTAGCCAAGAAAGAGCATTTTTTACACACAAAATCTTTTCTCTTTAGCACTTCAAATATTTTTATGTCTAAGCCCATTAGACCTTTTCATCAAAGGACCAACAACATGAACATAAAGAATTTATGCCACAAACTTGCAGGACATTCAAACTTCATCAAAGTTCCTTCCACTTTTTATTATCATTTTTATTATTATTAGAGCGTTTTTATTATCATTAGAAGAAAGGACGCAAAGCAAGTTTAGCTTTTGTGAAATGCTCTAAGTTACTTTTTGTCAGCCACCAACTTAATTAAATTTGTTCATTCCCTAATAACAAGAAAATGGTGACATCAGGACAAAGCAAATGCATTTTCAATCTGTCTTATTTTCTCAAGCCAGCAAGAAAACCAAGACTGAGTTTCCATTTTATTATTGGAAATGTCTGCTGAAGGCATCTCTGAAGCTGACGAGTGGGACTTAATTTCTTTCAAATGCAAACAATGAGATCTTGTTAACAGCACCAAAAGAAATCCATAAACTGATGCATTATAAGAACAGTTTGTCTTTATTACTGACCATGCCTATAATTTAAATCTGGAATCAATATTTTCAATGCTCATCTACCGTTCAGAAATGAACTTTAACTGGCAGTATCTTTCCAGAGTATCATTCAATTCTCAAATGGACCAGAAAGAATAAACACACCACAGCTCAGGTGGAAAGGTGAGGTGCAAACTGTGATTTTAATTATTTGTTTATTCCTTATTGGTTAATTTCTACAGTGATAATAATATTTCAAATAAATTAAAAGTGTACTAAAAGGGTCTAGAAGACCCTTGGCAATAAATTAGGCAGCCTCAGGGAAATAAAATTTTAAGGAAAATCTTTATACTTTGGAGTTTTTACTATAACACAACAAAAATGTTGCCTGAAATAAGATCAGTAATTTAAAACTTTAAAATGTAACAGAATGTCTTATCTCCAGTTTAGGAAAATGCTGCCAGTTACAATTACTTGAAATTTTGAAGGAGTAGGAGAGAAATACCTACACAACCAAGTCCATGGTGCAGAGATCCAATCTACAGTAGAAAGACACATACAAGTTGATTAAACTTCAGAGAAACACAGAACTGTATCATAGCAAGTAAATACGGCACGCTCTGACTATGACTAAATGCCTATAAAGTAAAAACAAATAGAGCTATCAATAAAGACTCTTGCCTGTTCCCCTAAATTCCTCACACACAGTTAAAAAGCCTCCCACCAGAAGAATCCTTCAAGCTAGGACACCACCAAGGGCATTGTTTTCTTAATCCCATTTAATTTACAAAGTCAGGATTAGTTTTAGGATTTGAATTGCCACATGTCTGAATAAAAAAAGAAACATGGAAAAAAACCATCTCCCACAGAAGCCTATATATAAACCTAAATCCCCAATTACAGAAACAAAGTTTCATATTAAGTGTCCGAATACTGACTTCAGAATATTTATTTCTCTTCCTCTCAAAAATAGATACAAGCTTTTATAAAAATTTTGCTTTCTTTCCGCTGCTTCTTCAAAGAGATCTCCTCAGCACACTCTTTACTGGAAACAGACCAAAATTAGATTTTTGGTGGTCCCTCATTCCCTTCTCCCATCCCCTGACTAAGGCTTGTCTGAGAAGAGATTACAGTTCAAAGCCCTTTAAAAGTAATAGGGAGAATCTTGAGATCCATGTTCGGAGGCAAAATGCTGTGGACTTTCTTTTCTCTCTCCTTTTCCAAGAGATGCTTTGAAGATTCATTTATATAGCAAAATATTTTAAGACTTTTTCCCACAACAATCCTATCTTTGGATGCTCAAACCCAGCACGAGAATCCCCAGGGCCTGATTTCCAGTTATGTCCTGAGATAAAATGACCCTGTGTCCCCTTACAAATCCCAGGTCACGGAGGCAGCTGAGCAGGTGACAAAGATGATGATGTGAACATAACTTCTCTGTTACTCTTGTAAATTATGGAGCCATAACTGACAGTGCACATTTTGAAATATGGTTCTCTACAGTATCACATTAACAAAGCACTTTGACTCTTTAGAAACAAACAAGAGAACTGCCTAAAATGCAGATATTTCAGAATTGTAAAGCTTCACAATAAAGGATTTTAAGACTCCTAATATCATCATGTCACCCATGACTGCAAAAACAAAATTCAACTGCATGGATACTCCAGAATTTAAGTCAACCTTATAGGGAATGATTTTGACAGTTTCTGCCCTTTGCCATTTGTGGGCCAGTCTGTAGTGGGGAGCAGCCCAGCTCTGCTGCCCTGTCCTGCCCGTGCCCCGTGGCAGAGCAGAGGGCACTCACCGGTTTCTTGCCCACGATGAGCTTCTCCACCTTCTGCACCTGGGACACGTGGTCCTCGTTGGTCTTCAGCTCGCGCTTGCGGATGCGCTCGTAGATCCCGATCAGCATCTCCCGTGGGATGTCCTCACCATCATCCACCCCTGCAGGGCCAAACTTATGTTAGCAGGGATCTCATCCACACTGGCAGAGCATAAAATCCTGGGCACTCTCTGTTTTCCTGCCCTCCCAGTGCTGCCTGCCTGCCTGTGGATGTTTGTGCTGGTTTCTCCCAGCTGCCAGTCGGCTCCTCCTGTGTGTCCTTGCGCTGCCTCAGCCATGCAAAAGAAGTGGTGTGAACATGATTTAAACACTGATTTTGGTCCAGAAGCTTGCTGCCCATACACCAAGACATTGTTGGAGATCACCCAGGTTTGGGGATTTTTTGTTTTAAAACTCCCATCTAAAACTAAGACATAAAAAGGCTGATTTCCTAAAGGATTTTTTTTTTTCTTTCACACCTCTGTTATTAAAGCTACAATGAGTTAAATTCCTTTTTAGACACTAAAACCTCCATATGACATTCTCCTGGGAATATACCCCTGTAAGGAAGCAGAAGAACCATTTCATTTTGCCTGTCTCAGTATTACTCAAGGTTCATGAAATAACTTCCTATGTGATAACCTTATGAATGCATTAAAATTATTTAACCAATATTTCCTGTAAGATTTCAAAAAGAACTAGTTTAGTATGGAAAAAGAAATCAACAAAATAGCCCAGAGCCAATATTATTGTTTAACACTGTGTGATTATCATTGGTATAGCATTCCAACAAATGCCACACTGTCTTGAATGCTTGATCCTGAATTTTTAATAGCAATGGAAGGAGTCCAATTTCACTATGTGACTTAAAGCTGGATTTTCTGGGGACAGGGAGGTGCATGTATCTTTTTTAAACAGGTTTTAAAGCAATAAACTCTTATCTCTCATTCAGAAGCAAAGATAGAATATTTTGTCACTCAGTGCAACAACTGCTCCCATAAAAAATACAGTGACAAAATACAATTTGCAGACAGAAGCAAGTAAAACCACCTCTGTTCTGTGCCATAGGGCCAAGTGTTCCACAGCCCACCCTTTGTGCTGCAGTGATTTACTGCAGCAAGGTAGCCTGTTACAGAAATGCCTGCAGTAACAAGAACTGCTGGCACGCATGCTGCAGTTCAGAGATAATGTGCTGTGGCTAACTCCACAAATGTAGCTGCAGCGTTATGCCAAGAGATGCACATCAGGCCTTTGGAGTATTTGTGGATTTTACAATAAAATCTCAAAACTAACTTAAACTTTGCTAAGCTGCAACATCTGCTAAGCACAGGTTGTTCACTGCTGCCTTATATCAATCTCAGGGAATAAAACCACCAACCAGGACTTTCATTTTCAAGATCTGAAATTACAGAACACCACAAGCATTTTGGTTTTACTTGTTCTAAAATGAAAGGTCCTGACAATACATCCATCCCCTCAAGAAAGACAAGATAAAAATGACAAAATATTACACAATTAATTCTGGTTTTGCTGTTACAGAAGCGACTGTCCAAATGGCAGTCAGGTGACAGCAGCGTGAAGTTGTTCCCAGAAGACACAGAGTGTCCCTGCAAGGACAGTGACAGGGAAAAGCTTTGAGGAGCTTTGCTCTTAGGGTCTCTTACCCCTGAGGTTCTTGATGAAGTCCTCCAGCTTCATCTTGCGCTCGGGTTTGACGTTGGGGCTGTACATGTCGGTGTTGAGCAGGATGATGGCGAAGGCCAGGATGAAGATGGTGTCGGGGTTGCGGAACTGCCGCACCACGCCCGGGTTGCAGATGCAGTAACGCTGGCTGGGAACACCAGGGAGGCTGTCAGGGCTGGGAGGCACTTCTCAAATGCACCAAATAACCCACCTGCTGATTCCAGAGCCTCAGCAAGCTACTGCTCCCTTTCCAGACACAGCTTTCCATCCACACGTTTTCGTAAGGCAATCCTTGAATGTGCAAGGAGTTTGTTTCCCTTAACTGTAACTTCACTTACTACAATAACTTCTATATCCTTCTTTTTTCAGTGATTAATACCCCGACAGCAGGTAAGAACACAGCATTGATTTTGGCTTACTGCTGTATGGTGATTTCCACCTTATCCTGCCCTGGGTAGCACTTCTGTCAGTGCTGATAAGTGACTCCTCTTTCTCCCACTGTTGTCAAAGTGTTTAATGAAAAGTCAGGAGTATACATATCCTAGAAAGTGCATGGGCTTATAATTCCTCTCATATAAACTAGTAAATCCAAATATATTCTTAGAGATGTTCAAAAATCCTTGAGTATCTTTTCAACTGATGCCAGAAAGAACTTCTGAGAAAGTTCTATTAATACAAATGAACAACACCAGCAAATGAAACTTCCTATTCCATACTTAGCAACCTCCCCCCACAAACAAGACACATTTGAAAGTGTTTGTACCTCATGAGGACACTGAAAAACATCAGGAAATTAACTTGGATAAGCCCAAGTTCCCCAGTTCTGCAGTATGCCTACAAAGCAGCAGGTTTCTGGTGACTGAGGGATTTATTTCACATCCTACCTAAAAGCTTCAATGAGCCGCTCCACCTTCTGGGCTTCTCCTTGGACACGGATGTGGGCCTGAAATTTCCTGAGTGCTTCATCCAGCTCCATTGTGGAGAAGTCCATCTCATCCACCACACAGCTAGGGAAAAAACAGATTCACATTGTGTCTCTTTGTTTCTAACAACACAGTACCAAAGGGAAGATTTTGAAACAGAAAAAACTTTTCAATTTTCCATCTGACAGAGATTAATGGAATTGTTTTTTTAACTTTCAGCAGCAATTGCAGTAATTGCAGGTAAGCTGTGAAGGGAGGTTGAAAATAACAGATCAATGAGAATGTGCACATGTGAGCAGATCCTTGTGTTTTTTAACTGAAGATCTGCTGGAATGACAAATGCCTGATCATTTTAAGTGATGTACCACTGCCACAAATAATTATTAGTTCTGTGCTTCCAGGCCAATCAACTATCACAATGCCTCCAACAATAATAAATAGTTTATATTGCTCAAAATATCATATCTCAGACAGCCTGCAGCAGGCACAATGGCCTGCACCAAATGGCTCTGTGTCTAGCAATGTTCTTAATTGCAGAGAGAAAAAATAACCTTGTTTGGATACTCTCTTATTATTACTGTAACTCTCATCTCCCCATCATTTGTCATGACTTTCAGTTAATATTTATGGAGAAATAATTACTTTCTAGCTCTGAAAATACAGTCCCTTTAGGAACCATTTTAATATAATCAGCAACATGAACTATGTCATTCTAATACTTTGTTTAAAGACTGCTTTAAAATCAGAAGCTTATAAATTTCCTTTAAGCTTAGCTTTTAGTTTTGAAATGACCAGACATGAATCACTGCAAGTAACAGCATTGTAATGCAGAAACCACAGAAAGCACTATCCACTTTTAAAAGCTTTTTCTTAAATGTATAGATATACAATGACAAATTGCAGTAGCTCATATTTGTCTTCCAGTAACACTGTAGCTAATGTAGATTAACAGCAAGTAATTTATTCGCCTTGATTTTAATATTTTTCCTTTTATGCAAAAGCACAATGAAACAATGAGCCTGGCATTTCTCACACCCTTTCCAATCCTCACCTAAACTTTATTATCAGTTCTGTAATAATGGTCACAGGCTTCGCATTATTGCAAGTTCCGTTAGAGTGTCAAAAGCCCTTTTCCCATTGCAAGGTGTCAAGCACATGTGCAGACTCCAAATGAAGTAATTAGCACAATTAAGAACCCCCAGGAACACGTTGGCCAACGTGGGGCCACGCTAGGGACAGGGAGGGGAACGAAGCAGTATTTCTGTGAAGCATGGAGACAGCAGATGTACCACCACGGGCAGCGCTCAGCTCCTCCCCACAATACTCACTCCAACACGTCCCTGTTGAACTGCTTCTGCCGATTGCCCAGGAACTCTCCGATCATCTGCCGGCTGAGCCCTTTCCTCTGCAGCAGGAAGTGGGCAACCCCAACGGGAGTGTCGGGCACA
This sequence comes from Vidua macroura, assembly GCF_024509145.1. Lineage (NCBI taxonomy): Eukaryota > Metazoa > Chordata > Aves > Passeriformes > Viduidae > Vidua > Vidua macroura. Next base: position 19,526,313 of record NC_071583.1, read on the forward strand.
AACCCTCGCTCAATGAGGTACTGGACTCCTTTCTCGGGTTTTCTGAGGAGAAACGATAGTGCAAAAGTATGAATTTCCTTCCATTGCTCCTGATCACATCTGATTAAAATTCCACAACGGTTCTGCCAACTATGGTCAATATATTCAATCACTTTTAACCAATGTCCCAGCAGGATGGGCTAGTGTAGCTGCAGGAATGTGTAGTTGAATGCATTGCTCACTGCTAAGAGCTGACAGCTTTGAGACACATCTTCGCCTGTTTTCACACGTTCCCTGCTCCAGAAGCCTCCCAAGGAGAAGCTCTGGATGCAAACAGCCTCCCTTGCCAGTGAAACAAAGCCCAACACCAGCTACTAAAAGTTCCTGTTGCTGGGAGAGAGGTACCTTCCAGAAACTGAACTGAAAACTGCTGCTGAAAAACAAGAAACAAAGAGCTCCCCTGACCTCCCCACTGCCTGCTGGCAAAAGTTAAACTTAATTAATAAAAACATCTCAAGTGGTGTCACTTGCCAGATGAGAGAACAAAAAATAAGGGGGAAAACTACAGCCAGTCAAACGAAAAGAAGCAATTAAAAATGGTGTTGCTCTCATCTAATTGAGACTTTTAGTTCCTTCTTTTAACACACCCACTGTCCCAGATTTCCCTCCCTCAGACAGGCACCTTCCCAGTTTCTTTACATCTCTTCATACAGCTCCAGATTTAGCTGTAACCACTTTCACATCCCAAAGCAAACCAAAGCCACTCATTTTAACTTATTAAGAAGCGTGTGCTGGGGAGGAAGGTTGGGACAGAGCTGGCAATAAAATATATTGCTTAAAAAGCCAAATGCTGCTTTATTCTCAAGTGCTGCAAAATCCCCCTTACAGCACACACTGTGCACTGCATTATCCGGCAGTGCAGCACAGCAGAAAACCATCATTACTTTTAAAAATATTCAAGGAGAATCTTTACAGAACCAGTAATTCCATCATCAGCTTTATTTTGTATGGAATTATGCTATAATGTCCACCTGTAAGAGTGGCTGGTTTGCAGCTTGCTGGATGACCTAAAAGGTATTTCCTTTAAGGCAAGCAAAATCAATCAGAGAGGACAAGGTGACTGTGCTATTTTTATACAAGGTTGATCACACAACCATAACCCTTCCCCAGGGTTTTAATTGCAAATAACATTGCTAAATACATCATCATTCAGTTCTCCTACTCTTTTACATTCCATTATTATACACTTAATACCCTATTAAGAATTAGACAGATCAGAGAAATATATATAATTTAATCAAAAGAGAGTTCTCAAATCTCAATTTCTTGCATCAGGCTTTGTGGCTCTTTTCATCTGAAATAAGATTACACACATGGTCATCTTCTAAAACTAATCTCCTTCATACTAAAAAGTCCCTTTCTGTAAGTAATGTAATTGCTATGTGCATATGCTTTTAAACTGTATTTCAGAATCCTTAATCTTTCTAAATTTAAATTCACAGCATCCAACAAAAACAGGAATAGTTTTCTCCATCCCCCTTGTTAGAGAGCTGCATTTGAACAGTAAATTCAGAGAGATACAAATCCAGAAGAGCTCCTCTCCAGTGACTGTCAAAGCAGAAAAAAGCACTCAAAACCCACAGCTTAATCCAAATATCACCTTTACCTGATATATAGAAAATGCTGCATCATTCCTTACTGTACTAAAACCCAATTTGAATTCCTAACACCTGCATAAGCCTGACCATTTAAAATCATCACAAAGATAAAATAATTTAATTTTCATCAGCCCCTCTCTGGTTGTATAATTTTACTTAAGTCAGGGTCTGCTTTTTCACCTAAGAAGCTTTGCCCTGGCTTGGTAATATGAAGTCACTTGATTCAAATACCCTTCAAACCAGGCTAGGTGAGTGTCCAAAACAGCATTAAAAATCCATTTACAAAACACTGGAAACCAAGAGCTCTTTTCCCATCAATGCTCTCCTCATGCTGGAGTGAAATATCAGGGAGTTTTGCAGTCTGGGATTAATGAAAGCAGTCTAGGATTATTTAAAAGTAGTCTAGTTTGTTACAAAAGCTGTAACCTGGCAGCAATAATATGAAAATAACACCTGAAACCCCAAGCTGTATGAATGAAGGCTGCTCCTTCCCTGTTTGATCAATCACCTGGTAAGTAAGGCAGGCTCAGGGCTTTATTGTTGTTTTAATCTCCTTCCCACCTCCCACCAGGTGGAACATTATCTTATTCACCAGGAAAAGTACTTACCAGAAAATGATGACTCTTCCAGAGTATTTGGAAGCGCTGCATTTCCAAAGAAATTTTACTTCAAAAGTGAAGTTAACAATAGGCTCAGAGAAAAACGTACTCAAGGGGGCATTCCCTTTCTGCTTTTAACATAAGCAGCATTTTGTCTCCTTTCAAAGTCACAGAAACTGAAGAACTAAATAGGAGAATGGAAATTTAAGTAATCTCCAACACCAGAAATTTCAAATACCACCAAGTTTGAAGTAGTTGCTCCCTAAATGCACCAGGAGGATGTGAAGGTTGTGGTGCTGACCTCCAGCAAACCACCAGAAACTCATTTGCTCCTTCCCAAGGTGGTTTTTCACACCAGGCTTTGGGCAGGGCAGCTTTGACCAACACAAGCAGCCAGAGATTCTCTGCTGGCAAACTGAGCTGTTTTAAACTGAACAAACCTTCCTTTTCACCAAAGCCTGACTTTTTCAAGTGTCTAACTGGATGTAGAAGGGAGTGGGACATGCAAGGGTCAGGATTGAACAGGACAGGACACCTGGATAAGTTATCCTCATTTCTGTCTGCTCAGAGTTGGGCACAGACCATTTTGTACTTACAACTAAGAGTCTTTTGTGATTAGGAAAATTCCCACTGATGGCTTGTTAATTACACAGACCAATAACAGACAAGATAAGAAATCTATAAATAGCACTGGAGGAAGCAGCAGAAGCAGAGCAGTTATTTTCAGATTTGAATACATTAACTCATATCAAAATAAACCCTCTAACATTAGCACCTTGCATAGCTGATGATGTAGTTATCTGGAGAACTTTTGATATTTACAAGGTTGCTTCCAAATAAATTTAAAGATGTCTTCTGTCTCAAAAAAACCAACAAAACAACCAAAATGAAAACAACAAAACAACTAAAATGAAACAACCAAACAAAAAAAAAATCACAAGATCTACTAAAAGAAGAAAAAATCAACACCAGAAGATGTGCAAAATTTTTTCGTAAGATTTTCAGTGGCTGATTGAAGGACTAAGGATGTTGCCAGAAACTGATTAATAACAAGACATTTAGGGTGGTTTAAACTGACTTCTAAGGGAAATAAAATGATGGAAGGGTTAATGCAAACTTCAAAATAACAGATCAAGCCAGTATATTTTAATAAGCTCATTTCTTAGAGAGTACTGGCCAGATCCAGAAGTGCTCAAGACCTGCCAGAGTTGGAGAAGGCAGGAAAGCCAGGCAGAGACAGCTCCTCCTTTGGAGAAAGGAAAGGTAAAACCTGCTTGACTTCCTAAACATATCCAAACTGTTCTCTTTAAATTTTCATGAAATATTGCTTTTAGAAAAACACTGCAGTGATTCTGAAAAATGAATTTGGGGGAGGAAAAGCTTTTAGTTGGATTCTGGATGGGAAGAGGGATCAGCACAGGATGCCCTGGTATCTCCTGGGTTTACTGCTGCAGTCCCATGCCGGACAAACCCAGTAAACCCCAGTGCTGAGCTGGGTGAGCACTGCAGTGGCACTGCCAGCAGGCTCTTCTCACATTCCTGTTGCTGACTTGGGACTTCCTGACAAACTGAATAGGGCAAAAAGGTGTTTTGTATGGTTTGGGTTTGGGTTTCTTTTTTGTTTCTTTTTTTTTTTTTTTTTTTTTTTTTTTTTTTGTTGTTGTTGTTGTTGTTTTATGTTTTGATTTTTGGTGGGTTTTTTTTGGCGGTGTGGTTTGGTGGTTTGGTTTGGCTTGGTTTTTATTTTTTTTTTTTATCCAGTCAAGCACTCCCCACAGCTGCACCATCATTTGTAGAATCCAAGCCACAGTATGGATAATGTGCCTGTGTCCACAGCAGCCAAGAGGAGAGAACATAACAAGCACTGCCTCAAACAGAAACCTGCCACAAAACCACAGCACAGAGGTGAATAAAGCCTTGCCCATTCCTGACGTGCTGAACACGTAAAGCTTACAAACACCCAAAACCACATGAAATCTTTGTATTTCCTTTTACAGCTCAGGCAATAAGAGAGGTGTAAAATGAGAGCATTAATTAACAAACAGGCACAGGACACTTCCAATACCCAGCAATGCCAGAAGTATCATCTGAATTAAAGCAGGGATTTATGAACAGTGTAAGTAACCACAAGAACACTGCTCTAACAGCTGACTGAGGCAAGGGGGCAAAGCCAGCCTGACTGAGAGTGAGAAGCTGGGAGAAACTTCTGTAACTCCAGGATTTCTGAAGGCACACCTATGTTTGTTGGTTCCTTGTCTCTGCTACAGGAAAACTGAGACCATTTCAAAACGAGCAAACCAGAAGTACAAACATTTCTTAGAGGCTGTTAGAAATCACTGCAAACAGGAACACTCCACAAACATACAGCTGCCAAAGAAATCTTTTCGTGACAGAGGTGGAGAGTTTAATGCAGCTATGATGCCAGCCCTCTGTAAAAATGGAAATAATAACAATCTCGCTTGCCTTTGATACCAGCAATCTCATTTTGAAAACATTTACAGTTGTCACAAAAATAAGCATTACTTCAACACTAAAAAACAGGGATGGATTTTTTAAAGCAAGAACCTAAGACTTTTCTTAGAATCATTTAAGAAGTTAAATATTTTTAAATAACCAAGCTGGCAGTAACAAGCTAGTTGAACATTCTCCTTAGTCTGGCACACAGCTCAGTTTTGTGTCTATGGTTGTATTTCTTGCTTTGCTTTTGCTGAAGAGCCCACTGCTGCTGCAGTGAAGCCAAGAAAATCCTAAGGTCTATTTTAAACCTTCTGGCTAAGAAGGAAAAACCAATATCCTTAAAATACTGCCAAAACTAGTGCCAAAACAACTTGTCAGAGTTCACTCCACAGCAAGGCAAAAGGGGACTGAGAAGAGGAAAATAAAAGAAACTGAGTAGGAACCTTGAGCTGTGCTTTTCTCAATTGTACAACTGTTTCATGAAGAGAAAGAAAAACTGGCTGTAAATTGCATCTTCTAGTAATTACAAGAAAAAATTCCTGGGTCAGGAAAATAAGCCAGGAAAGAGCACATTTCTCCCCTCTGCATCTCAAGGAAACAGGGAGATAGTTATTCCCATGATTTGGGCAGGAGCACTACAGTTTGCCCCCAGTGGGGATGATTTCTCCCACATTAGGATATTAATTCTCTAAAGTTCATTGAAGACCTCCCACCACAGATGGGAAGGTCAAGGCATACTTGCAATCACACCTAATTACCTGGAGTAACCTCTGATCACGAAAAATTAATTTCCACTCATGCCACTCAGGAAAGAATTCACCAGGAAGTGATCTCAGTGCCTGGTTCTGTTTGGTGGGGGAGCAAGATAAAGAGAGGAAACTCTGTAGATGTGTATTTTCACTAAATTGGGCAACTGACCTATGTGGTTCTACCATTACTTTCTGTCTGATCAACCAGTTTCTTTATGGCATCATTTCCTAACAAGGTGCTAGGAAAATATACATTGAACATTATTACTGCTGCTGGATGTTTAGGTTGGTCTGAAAAGTATTGCCTGAATCAGAGCTGATTATAAAAGGGTAAAAAGTGTTATCAAAGGGTAAAAAGCGTATCAAAAGTCACCTAAAGGCCCCTGAGCAGAAAGATTGGCTCGTTCTAATAAAGGAGGGAAAATAGAGTTTCAAGCTGTTTTGGAAAAAGGATTTTCCTGTGTTAGAAGCATCATTCCTGAGGAACAGAGCAGGCAGCACAGTGGAGAGGCACAGAGGCACACCCCAAGCACTCGCAATGCAGTAGCTGGACATGTCCTTGCTAGTGAAAACAGCCCTGAGTCATCCTGCCAGAGCGTTTCCTACCTCCTCATTATTCCCTCTCCTGGCAGTGGGCAGCCTGCTTTTTTGTCCCCCCCACTCCTTCCTTCCTCACAAGAAAGAAGGCAATAAGAAGGAAATATTTTAGTTAAATTAATGGACCAAAACACTCTGTGAGGTTGTTCTCACCTCCTCTGACCCCACTGCATTTCTCACAGAGCAGGGACAGGAGTTTGTAGCTGTCAGCAGAGCAAAGCACATTCCACTCTGGGACAAGACATATGGAAAACTCGCTGCCTCTCTCAGAACTGTGTGCCAGGGCTGAGTATTGCCCTGATGTTTATGCAAGTGTCGTCAGGAACAACACTTCAGTATGACTGTGTCCTTTAAATTAAGGAACAGTCTCTGTCTTTATGTCTTCTCATGTCCCTGCCCTAAATCCTCTTTCCACACCCTCACCAGTTACACCAAACAGAAGCACTTCAGCTTCAAGTTCTGCAACTCTGCTGAGTAAAAATGGGAAACTCTGACAGTCACATTCCCTTTGAAAGGGACACCTTTTGAGCAAGTACAATTTAAACAGCTCCTGATTTGCCAATTACGACCTACAAAACCCCAATTCCGTTGGTAGATATGAACTGTTACACAAGAATGAGTTGATGGGACCTTCCCTTTTTCTCAACTCTTTTCCTACACAGCCTCCCCATGTCCCTGTTCCAGCTGTCCCCTGCATTCCTGCAAAGGCAGCTGGTCACATTTGTCATCCTCAAAATTTGACCACTGGAGATGTTTGGACAGAAGGAATTCCAATTCAGGCACCTGGAGCCCCATCAGCCGCTGTCTGGAGCTGCTCAGCCAGCGAAATTCCTCCATTCATGGGCTCATTTTCCAACAGGAGGCACGCAGGCATTGTCAGAGCTCAGCTCCCATTCCTGGCACGTAGCAGGGAGGCAGGAGTGTGCCTGGAATGTTTAAGGGCAGCCTGAGCTGGCGGCAGGGATGAGGTAATGGCTCTTGCAGGGATCCAGGGCCACTCACACTCAGCTATTGCTGCTTCCAGCAAAGCCACACTTGCTTCCAACATTTGGGAAAGTTTCTATTGCATTTAATGGCAAAAAAAGGAATCCCCATGCCCATATTTGAACCTGGCGCTTCAATTTACTATTGGTTCTACATTTCAGCTGGTTTGGATGGGATATAATTTATGCTAATCAAAGCACTTGTTTTGGAAAAAAAAAGGAGGAAAAATGGCTCCTCCGGGAGAAAAGATAAAACACGCACAGAACAAAGCAAAACACACAAAGCTTTTTTTTCTTTGGGTGTTCTCACTTAGGGCTAAATGTTTTTAGAAATAATGAGAGTCATACTAAGAACATTCTTCTCCACTTACTAACTCCTCGGCATGTTAGAGGACAAGTTACATGGAGTGCTTTGATTTTAATTTTTGTTGGAACCAACTGTGCCTGAATAATCTGCAGTCCAGATGTTGCAACAACAGTAAAGTCCCTCTCAGTACACACACGAGGACAGCAAATGGCTCTGTTGTGAAATCCCGGCCCAAGCCTCTTCCCTCCCCCTTCCTCTTTCTATCAAATCATTCAAAAAATCATTGAAGATATTAGGGATCAGCTGGCAAAATAAAAGAATTGGTTCAAAGGTAAACTCCGTTTGATTGACACTTTCTCCCTTCCTACTTAATCTGTATTTACGAAGTTTAAAATCATTAGAAATGTTTCCAATAAGCTCTCAAATTCAAATTGAAAGGAGGATGGTCCAAAAGCACCTGTTTAGGGACCAGATATTAGAATGGATGAGACTGACTCTAAGGAATACAGGAAGTATGTTCAGCATCTTTACTGAAATTCATTATGAGTATGATGGGTGTAAATTGAGAACACCAGATTACTGCACTTATTACAGGAGTTAAATTAATGACTACTTGCAAAACTATTTTTTAAAAACCAAGTAAGTAACATTTGGCAACTTTTAAGGATTTCAAATAGAAACAAAGCTTGCAGCACTTTCTGAGTGTGACAGTGAGCAGGAATCCAAATTACCTTCAGCCTCTACCTGGAGATGGAAAATGATGGAAACCTTATACCTCTGTTGAACAGTTAAAGCTGCTTTCATGGAAAATGAAAAATGTGCCTTCTCACAATATTATTATTGCATGCCTCGGATTTCCAACAAGAATTTTTCTAGAAACTGTAATTTGTAATATTGTCTTTGGTATAATCCCACCAGCACTCAGCAAATTCCTCTCACATCTGCTCAGTAAAATAATAATAATAAAAAACTTCTTAAATTAATATTCCAGGGAATCTAGAAATGTTAGAAAAGCTGCTCCTGGAATTAGTATCCAATTCATATCAACAGTGGGTTTTAAACTGGAATAAAATCATCCCCACTGTGCAATAAAGGAAGCCAGTAGGGCTTTCAGGGCTAACGATGATACATCATTGCATATTGCAAACAGATACGGAAGCCTTTTTATCTCTGTCAATAAATCCTTTGGGAGAACTTTGGAATAGCAGGAACCTTGATAATGGCCCGTTATAAAAGAAGATATAGCAAACCCTTCAGCACAGACCATTGTAATGCACTGAGGACACGTGGGGAACAGTTCTCCATCTGTCACTGCCCTTTCCAGAGAGGAAAAGAGGACAAAGGAAAGGAGGTGGGGAGTGAAAGGCATCTGGGAAAATTTATTGTAAAATTATTGCTGGCCCAGGCTCTGTTGTAGCACTGTAAAGTGGTGTCACGTTCATGTATCCCCAAGTAGTACATGCAGGATTAGGATGTAAAGCCTAAACTATGCCATGGCATAAAGCTCAGAGCATAAAGCCCCTGTGCTGCACTTTGCAGCCTCTCCTCACCAGCAATGTCAGCAATCAGCCCCAGCAAGACTGGCTCCCATGGCAAGGAACACAATGCCACAGGAACCCTGCCAGATGGGAGGACCATTTACAGAGCCTGCCAACAGCTGATATCTCAAAGGAGACACTAAGCATGACTCCAGGCTCTGCTAGACGAAAAACCGAGTTTGAGCAATGCCAACCCTTATCTCCCATCTTCTGTAACACCAGGCACAGCTGCAACAAGTTTTCAAACCACCCTGATGTTGTCCCCATTTTGCTGTGTTAACACTGCTTTGTTAACACAGAAGGTGTTTGTGCCCTGTGCCCGGGAGTGCTGAGCGGGCACTGCCCTGTCCCTTTCCCGGCCATGGCCCTGCCGGGTGTGTCACCGCGGGAGGGGACACAGTAACCCCAGGCAGTGTTAGCAACAAGCACACGTGGCAGCCGCAAACACTTAGCAGGGACCCAGAGCTGCTGCCACCCCCGTGGTGGCACAAGGCTCTGTGGCAATCCCCGTGCACAGAATGATCCTGCACTGCTGACCCACGGGCAGGACATGTCTCCTCACACTGCTGAGGTTAAACCCTTCTGAGTTAATCTCTCAGAACCATCAGTGCATCAGGAGCAGGATGGAACCTGAAAATCCTACCAGAATGGGGTGCACTAACTGGTAAGCCTGGTATTTCCAGCTGCAGTCAAAACAAACAGGAGAATGAAATCACAGCTCTTTAAAATTTTTTTTCTCCTTGTTTTTGTTTTTAAAGCAGCAGTCAAAAGGCCTCTTGAAGCCTTGTTTATAAGCAAACCAGCCTCGAAGGCTGGATTTGCATTGGCAGGATTTGCAGCATGCAAAATAAACCTTTCTAGGTAGTGTTTTCCTTCTGCCTGTGAGGGAGGAACGGTTTCTAGTGCAATTCTCCCAGTCCACATCCCTTTCCAGCTCCACTGAAGAAAATGCCTAATTCAACACAGCTGGCCTACCCAAGGCTCCCTGGGAGCTGCTGCGCTCTGGGCACGCACCTGCAACCCTTCCTTTGGGGAGGAATGAATGGGAGCACACACTGCCAGCCCATTGCCAGGGGGGAATCACTGCTGCCATTCAGAGCCATGGCAATGCACAGAAGCTGTTACTCACTTGCAATTTCTTGGGCAGAAATCATTCCATTTTGGGGGATGCTTTACCTTCTAGCTTACGGGCCACTACAAAACGCCTTCGAAAAGTGCACTTCTTTAATCAATACTAAGGTTCCAAATTGAAGGCCAAGCTACACTTTGAAAAAAATTCCATGATAATCATGGAGTCACAGAATGGTTTGGGCTGGGAGGGATCCTAAAGATGATTTCTTCTGAACCCTCTGCCATGTGCAGGGGCACCTTCCAACAGAACTCCCATAAAAGTGATTTTCAATTACCTATAATTTTTTTACCCAATGTCCTATGTTCCCCATTCTCCAGGGAGCTTTGTGCTACTGATGTTTTGCATCTATCAGTGATTAAGTGAACTGGACCACCAGCTGTGCTCAACTTTTACCCCACCCATAATTGCCTATCCTAACAAAGAGCCTCTGATAAGAAAACTGCACTTTGGCTTCTAAAAATTGTTATTAAAATAGGAAAGCCAGAAAAACTAAAAATTGAAATTTTAATTGAGATGACAGTGACTTTCCATACTTTTAAAATCCTAATCCTTTTACTACTTCTGCTGAACAAAGCAGAAGTATTTGCTACAATTGATGCACTTCTTTAAGATTCTTAATTCTTTGCATTTCAGCCAAGCTTCATGTACCACAAAGAAAGGACATTTGTTAATTAAGGCTTGGGATTGTAATTTCCAAGGAAGATTTCAAAGGCACAGTGAAATTAACCTGAACTCCTTGTACAAGACATGCCTAAAATTTCCTCTGGTAGATGCAGACATTTGGAAAAAACCTTACCTTCTTGTACTAGCTAAGTTCAAAGCCACTTCTTTCAGTGCTTCCTCCTGGGTGGAGCACACATCCTCCCAGGACCTGCTGCCAACACTGTCATTGCTCCCTTGTTTTATGATCATAAACGTGTTGTGAAGATAATGTGGTGAAAAGACAGTGAAGCGACTCTGCTGCATTGACCTTGCCACTGCACTGACCACTCACCTCAAGATGCAATTTGCAATCTTACCTGATGCACTCTCTAGAGATTCCTGAGCTTTCACAAGAATAAAGCTTTGAATGTTCTCCGGCTCCCTTTTCAAAAGAATTTACTGACTTATGCACCATCACACTCTATGATAGTTCAATACCTGAAACTGCACATTAAGGAAAATATCACAATCCTCAGACATGTGGGATATGTGGGATATTTGGGGAGTGTCTGAGGAATCAATAGAATCACACTGACTTAGCAGAAAGTAATGACAATCTTCACTTTGCTTTCAATGCTGGAGGTAAAATGCAGTGGGGAAAAGAAAATCACACAGAGCAAAAGATGCCACTCAGAGCTGCTGCCTGCAGTTCTGCAGAGTCCTGTCCTGCAGCACTCGCTGCTGAGGAGCTGCACATCACCTCACAACAATAGAGAAAACAGATTTATCTTTGTGCAAGTCTGTGCAGCAAGGTCACTTCGATCTGTTTCAAACAACTGCCTCTATTCTTGTCTGTTCCTGATGTTTATTTTTCACTTTTATCCTCCTACTGATGTGTCACTAGCAGCACCTGACAGCTTCCAATGCTCTCATTCACCCCTGCATGCTGCCTGAGCACTTTTTCCATTCACTTTTTCCCTACACCCTTCTGCGGCTGACTCAAAAAACTCTTACCAAGCCTGAGGTTCACTGAGCATTGACTGCTGGAGGCTTAATTGCTGTGCAAAACCCAGGCAAGCACCAAGTGTTAAATGTCAGCCAACAGCACCAACACCTTCCTCCCCACTTGCCCTTCCAAGGATGTTATTTTCAAATCTTCTAAAAAAAGAACTAATTGATGTATTTTCCTACCCATTCAACTTCACAAGCAGCGATCCAACGACTTGCATAATTCCAACTGGCTGGAAGCTCCCGTAAAGGCATTTTCACACAGATTAAAAGCTAAACCTGAAAGTGTTTACAGCCAAACTTGGGGCTGTAATGCACAGCTCATGTGATGGCACCAAAAAGCTTTAATTGACTGCAGTGTTACAACAAATACATGAGGAACCACCAATCTATCAATCCAAACACATCAAAGCACTGCTATCTGAAAAGAAGGCCTGAGATCACTCAAGCCACAGGGAAAACATAGGAAAACTATCAGTCATAGTCAGAAATACAGATTTTGTGATAGCTCTGTGATAAATGATAAACATTCATTTAGTATAGAAATTATTCAGTGCATTTGCTTTTAGCATCACAGTTTTAATGAAATCTACTGAACAAATTCCAGGCCCTGCCAGTGTTAAACAGGAAACTCATCATATGCTGCATGCTGTTTCCAATTCCTATCTGATGAGTTTTACACCACCTACATGATTAGGGCAGGGAGAAATCTGAATTTTTTATAACATAACACCAAAAAATGGAACAGGATCAAGCCACCATATTTTTCCCCAAGAAAGGAGTTGGATTAATCTTCAATAATTTACTACCATTCCTATACACATAATTATATTTTTTCTTTTTTTTTCTTTAGCTGTTAAACTATGAAGACATCAACTTAATCTTGAACATGAACAGTCACCACAAGCACCTTGTTTATTCACTTAAAGGTCAGTACCAGACACCAGTCTTACCTTACCTGATACAAGAAGACTATTGCTGGTTCATTCTCAGTGACACTGAGAGGAAGGCAGGAACTGCTGTACTTACTTGTTAAAAAGATTCAGCCCAATCCTATAATGGCGTTTCCTGATAACATCGTTGCTGAAGGCAGGGGAATCCCAGCTGTTGCGAGTCTCTTTGTGGTAGGTTTGTTTGCTCAAGGTTTGCTCCCTTAGGCTGTCCCTAGAAGAGGATTCTGAGCTGCAATTTATTGTATCATTGGAGTTGGAAGTGCTGTTGATGCTGTCGTTGTCTCCATCAGAGTAATCGGACTCTGATTTGCTTTGCCTGTTTGCTGTGCCATTGATGGCCAAGTGACTGTCTATGGGCCTAGCCCTGTGCCTGGCCTCCTGCTCCTCCCGGGTGATGATCTTGGCAGGAATGCTGTGAGGAATATGTTTAGGGCTGCCTTGCTGGCTGGTGATGCCTCGGTCATATGCATTCTGTCTCTTTAATGAGCCCCTCTCCGAGCGATCGCTCAAGTCCACGGAACTGTCACTGGGCGGCTCGATAGTGAGCAGAGGGAGGTGATCCATCCTCATCCTCTGCTCCTGACATTCCAGTGATGGGGTACTCCTGCAGCTCGTATCAGTGTCTATCTTATCATCTTTGTGGGTCATGGACCAGTACTCTTGGGAAGAGTTCACGGAGCGGAGCCTCAAGTCCGACTCCGTGCTGGACGGCCTGTCCACGGACTGGGAGAGCGGCAGGGGTGGGGACAGCTCCTCCTCGTCGATGTACAACGTGACATCGCTGTAGGACGCCGTCATCTCGTCCAGCTTCCTGTGATCCACATTGTGGATCGCTGGTTTGCTCGGGGCACAGCTCTCCCTCTCCATCTCCCGGCTCCTGACCTGCTCCGCGCTCTGGATTTCATCCGAATGCAGACTGCGGCAGTTCAGCGCGTCGTCGATGGATTCCGCCAGGGATTTCACCTGCCTGGAAAAAGCATCCTCCAGTTCTGTTATAGCATCAGTGAAATCAGTGGACGCTGCCGGGGACTTCATGGTAGCCGTCTCCCCAAGCTCATTGCACTCCGACGGTACCAGAGAGCCCAGCTTTGACCCATCATTTGTAACAGAAACCTGCTTCCCCTCGAAGTAGGAGCTGTGGACTTTCTCAGGTCCTTCAAAGGAAAACTGCATTCTCATATTGGACAGGACGATGCGCCTTGACATGCGGTTCTCGGACATAGAACTGCGCAGGCGCTCGAAGTTCTTGTTCATCTGATACTGGCGGAAGGCGGTCTGGATGGTGCGGGCAGCATGTCTGGTGATCAGACGGCCCCCATACTTCCGTTCTAGCATCTCCACCTGCCAGGGAACACACACACCCCTCGTCACTTCGAGCAGCTCGGGACAAGGGTAAAGTCTCACAAAAACATTTAACTCTTGTAACCACTTTATTATACTTTATATATGTTGGTTTTGAAAGTAAAAACTCAAAACTCCAATGATGAACAGAATAGTCATCTGCAAATTCCACCATAAAACACAGAAGTATATTAATTCACCTCACAGATATAAGAGAATATCAGTTGCAATAAGTTCTTCCTTCCTTTCTGTGACAACAAAAGCACCCAGGTTTCAAAATGACTCATTTTCTTAGAAAAACATTTTGTATGATTACATTCTAGTATGCTTCTGGAGCATAAAATCTCAGTTCCAAGAACTGTTTTTACTTTTAACAGTATTAACTGCTAAATCTGTTAAATCTTAATTAAGCTGTTAATATCTTTTACACTTTTCTCTAGGAGGTGGGAAGGATGTATGGGACAAAGAATAATGGGGTTAAAAGTCCCAGCTGAAGCGATGCTAGAAAAGACTTCTCCCAATTCACAGACACAAACGAGGTACCAGAGCTCAAATACCTGCTTATCCTGTAGGTCTGAAGAGAGTTCATAGCTCTCCGAAAGCGATCTGGACCGTTTGATGGCTTCCTCCTCGGCCTGTTTGCGCAGGATGGAGGTGGAGTGCTGGAGCTTGGGCCGGCGGGCTCGCTGCTGGCCCGGCGCGATGGAGTAGAGCCCGTAGGGGTGCTCGTAGTGCTCGGGGCTCAGGGCGGAGCTGTGCGTTATAGGGCCCTGCGGGTAGCCGGAGGGGCTATCCAAGGACGTGCCGGTCTCGCTGCTGGGAGCCTCCCCCTCAACGCTGCACAACAAAGGAGAGACAGCAAAAGCCTCGGGTGAGCCCAGCACACCAAAATTCTCAACAGCAAACAGCTTTAGTTTCATTTTGTGTAGGCATCTAGGAAGTTTTGCTGTTCACATGCAGGTGTTATGGGTAACGTGGCTTTCATGACAAACACCACAGGTTTTGCTGCAGTTTTTGCTGCAGTTTTTGCTGTAGTTTTTGCAATCTGTCATGCCCATGACATCTTCAGAGCATGAGTTAAACAGGAGAATGGAGGTTTCAACCATTATTTAACTTTATACAGTAATTACTAATAACATACTGAGTAAGTCACTCAGGAACTACTCTGTAAAATGAATGAAAACTTCTAATTTCTTATAAGACTGCTTATTTCCAAGTTTCTCTATTCAAAATGACAGATGCTTATTTATGTCTTTCTTTGCTTTGACCAATTAAAGCAATATTTTCTTAGCCTTATATTACAATTTGACATAAAAGGATTACTTTCATGGAGATTGGGATTTAATGGATCTTGAGAGCTATGATGTTTCTAAAAACTAAAGTTTGGGAAAAAGTACTTGCAAGAGAAATCTCATTTATTTCCCTGCTAGTGAAAGACTGCTCCCATGGGATACTTTTGGCAGGTTTTGGAGTAAAAGCATCTCAAGGGACGGTGTTTCTAGCTAATGAAAGCAACATGGTTTCACGTGAAGAAAGCTCAATAGCACCTATCTGGCAAAGAGACTACTTTGTTTTCATACAAATGCTTTTATTGCTAAGGAATAAAGGAAAGGAAAAACACCTTTTCTATTAAAAGGGTTGCACACAATAGGAAACATTTTAAAACCAGCCCTAGGTGTATTCTGAAGTACTGATGACTAATAGCAATTTGTATTTGGGTTGTATTTGCAGGAGGGCACTCTCACGTTGCAATACATGCACTTTCACTCTTCCATCTTTTCATGTTTCACAGCACTATTTACTGTCTGTCTCATCCTGTGTACACAGAGCATTGACAGAAAAACGAAATTTTACTTTTTTTTTTAATCCCTCAAAAGACTCAGTAAACACTTCACACATGCATCAATGCAAGCAGCACTTCCCCTACCTTTTGTTTTAGGAACAATGCATCCAAACTCCAAAGAAGTAAAACTCCACATTCCCACCATGCTCTATATTTTTTCCTTCATTCATATATGCTTAAAAACCCAAGCCCTCCTGTTGTCTCTCAGCTGTCCCTTCAAATTGTACAGAGCAATTTCTGAAAGAATGTTCTTCACCGACTGAAGAGCTGAGGGTTAACCCCGGCCAAACTCTCCCAGCTTGAACAGTTTGTACTTTTTAAAGGGAAGGATAAAAAAAAAAAGCCCCTTAGATTTCTTAAAATGCTTCTATAAACACGTAAAACTGAAAGCAAGTCTTCTCTCTTTGCCCATGAAAATATTACTCCAACCAAAAGGTATTTTCAAGCATACTTAACCCAAGCTGGAAATATTTGCAGCGTGCACACATTGCTTTTTCCAAAAAGGAAGCTGACAGGAAACTAATCCCTTTCCCTCCGTGATACAGCTGGCTTTCAACTTAAAAATGATAAACTATCCAGAGTTCTGCCGGTGACATTGAAACTGTGTAACCACCCGCTAAAAACAAACAAATCATTCTCTCTGAAGCATCCATTAAAGATATGGTATGATACTGAGCTGCTTCACGTTCTCTATTTAAACACCGAAATTCCTTCCTCTGTTCTGCCAGCTGTGAGCTGTGCTATTTTGGACATCACATCCTAGCTGCAAGTTTATTTGTAAGTACTTTCCATACAAGCATGGCAAAGTTGTTTTTAACAGGAAGGCTGGAATTATCTTCTTAGGTTCTGTTGACGTTTTCTGCCTTCCTCACCCTTGCATTGTGAACTATTTAATAACCCTTCCATGCTGATTATAACCTCCTGTTGACATTTTAATAATGCTACCTTCGATGGATCCCTTAACCTTTTCCTCAAAAAAAAAAAAAGGGTACTGCCCTAATCAGAAGTTGGAAGGATGTCTGCCCAGAGTTCTGACTAAAGTTAAGGGTTTCTTCTTAATTTCTAGTTTGCCTTTTGTGCTTTTTCCAGATATAAATGTGATGCTTGACTGACTGTAGTGCTCAATCTCATTTTGCTCATTGGCCTATTCCCTGCCACCTGACCTTTGAAGCATGGAAGTAATTACCCTTTACAACAGGCACAACAACAGCCCTTCCAAGCAAACACACGTGCACAGGCTTTAAGGTTTTCCCCCATCTCTTCCTGGCCTCCCTGGAGCAGCTGAAGCTCCATATGAATTATTTCATTAAAGTGAAACTTCACTAGCAAAGAAAAGCAGCTTGCTTTCTACTTCTTCTACTTTACATATGTTTGGAGAAGAAAAATATGTCAACACATATGACTTGTGTGAAGCTGTAGGGATGGCAAGTTGGATTGCTCCACAGAGAGGAGCAGCACAGAGCTGGCAGCAGTGCTCACCGAGCCAACTCCCAGCACTTCCCAGCAGGCCTGGGTCACTGGAGGTTATCAAACATAAAACACCCATCTGTAAGAAGGGTGGGAAGGGGAGTTTGGGGAACTCCAGATGTGCCAGCCTGACCTCAGTGCTGGGCAGGTCACAGAGCAGGTCACCCTGAGTGTCAACACAGGACAACCTGGAGATCAGGCCTGGCCAGCCTGGGGCTGGGAAAGGCGGGTCCTGCCTGAACAACCTGCTCTCCTCCTGTGACAAGGTGACCTGCTTTAGTGGTGCGGGACAGGCTGTGGATGCTACCTGCTGGGACCTCAGCAAAGCCTTTGGCACTGTTCCTCCCAGCCTTCTCCTGGAGAAACTGGCTGCTCTGGACAGGTGCTCTGTTCCCTGGGTGGGACAGTTTAAAATCCGTGTGGATGTGGCGCCTGGGGACATGGGGCAGGGGTGGCCCTGGCAGTGCTGGGGAATGGTTGGACTCAGTGGCCTGAGAGGGCTTCTCCAACCCAACAATTCTGTAACTCCTACCCAGACTCAGAACACGAGCCAGTCACTGCAGGGTTACGAGGGTGGTTTTTATCTGTGCACTTATTGAAACTGCCAGCACACAAAAATGTCAAGGGCTCTGCTCCAGGCCTGCAGCAAGAACCAGGAGAAGTTTCCCTGGGACTGAGGGAGTAGCTGAGACACTTCTCCAGCACTGCTTCACTTCCACACCCTGCACACACTGCCCCTCTCTGAGGAGTGAGAAATTAAGTATATTAAGCACACTACAAAAATGGACAATGTAATACTGTTAATTACTTAACATAATTACTTATGCTTTTACCATATATACATATATATATATACACACACATATATATTATATTAAAGAAATGTTAATTAAAAGTCCCAACTGGAATTATGAACAGCTTCTTAATAAAGGTCTCCAATTTGAGGCATTTGCTACCTACCAGACATGTCCAGTACAATTATTGACAATTTCATTGTTTAAAAAAAAATTCTAGTGAATTAATTTGGTTTATCTCCCTGCAATGTGCAACTGCATATTACTAGTGAGCCCAGCAATCTGTTGAATATTCTAATTGTGTAATATTAGGAGAATGCAAAACAGCTGAAATTAACCTGTAAGTCCAACTGTTTTATTGCACTCCTTTTTCAGCAGAAAACAGACATTCATTATCTGCCAAGACAGAAAAAGTGAAAGGTTGCTTGCAAGAATTTTACAAAGAAGCAGAGAAAGGAACAGCTAAAGAATGAAAATGAAATATTTAAAAATAATTAGTATTACTAATATGACTTTGCATGAAAAAAAATTAAAATAGAATCACTGAAAAACTTTATACAACTAAATAACTTTTTGAAACAGTTGCCAGCACTGACTGAATCAGCATTTTATCAAAAACTGAAAATTTTTTCCTGCATAAACCTCAGCTTGTAATACAGTTTAAAAAATCCAGGCTGACCAAAGGGGAGGAGCTGCTGTTGCTAGGAAAAGGTCCTGATTTTGCAGTAATTTCCCACAATTCAGGGATGAGTTCCTTTCAAGAACTACCTAATAAGAAGAAGCTCTGTCTCCTCTCTCCCTTTCCAGTTGTGTGGTTAGCCATGACCAAAGCAAAACATTCCCTCTCCAGGCATTTTAGCAGCACAAGCCTGGCAGGTCTTTTCTTCCCTGGCTCTCATTTTACACTTTCAGTTATTACTTCTAATCACAAAGGCTGTAATTAGCACCAGTATGCTAAATCCACTACCATATTTTAAAACAGTAAAATATTATTCAGGATGTTTGACTATCTACTGTCATGGTCTATTTTTCATTTTTATATTCACACCTTCCTTTTCCTTCAAATCTTGCCAAACTATTAGCAAAGAAAAAAAAAAAAAAAGCACAACAACATTTGAGCTTAAAACGGAAATCTTAAAAAATATCTGAATTCCAGTAAGGAGCAAACCCCAGGCTTTTCCATAAGTATGGATTTATCTGTTCCACTGCCTAATAGCGAAATGGCCAGAGGAGCTGTTGGTTTGGATGCAGAGGCACAAGAATTTATCTGTCAGAGAATTTATACTATGAAAGACAGACATTTGATAACCAGGAAAGCAGAAAGTCCCTTTCCTCCCGAGGCCCAGAACCTTATCTTTAGAACTACGTGCATATAAAAAGGAAGTATATAACAATAACATCACATGCAAGAAATGATTCAGTGCTGCCTCTCACCCCAGAAACCCCCCAGTTTACAAGCAGTCAAGTGTCCCTGTGCATTTTTAAAACTAAAATATGAAGATAATGGGAACATATGCTTACAGAAATCACCCAAATGTTCAAACCAGTTTGCTGCAGATTTAGTTTGGAACAAATAAATGGAACATGTTTCTAAATAATGCAAATGCCAAACCCAAACTGCATGCAACATTCTAAAATAGAAACAAGAAGACCCTCCCAGCAGAACAGAGCAAATGCTTGAGAAGCTGTTTTACAATGAGCATTCTCTGAAATCAGTATTATTTTCATCACTCTTTCAGAATGGACTTTCAACAGTGCAATATAAAGTCATGAAATTGAAACCAGGCCCTAACAACTGGATAGTACACACATGAGAACCAATCAGCATTATATTAAGCCTGTTAAAAAATTGTTTTGGACACAAAGAGAAGTATGACAATATAATAAGTTTGTGCTGTTACATCTTTAAAGATTTTTCCTTAGCATTTCAGATCCTTAGAAGCATGAACACAAATTCAAGGGTATACAGAATAAATTAATTTTCTTCTATATTGTGGAAAGGCAGCATGAGTATTACAATTACAGCAACAAAAACATGCCCAGCTTAAAATTCTAGTCAGCACAAGATGATAAAGCCACTCAGCTTGGCCATGACAATCCAAGGGCTCTGCTCTTTGGGAAGCAGGGAGGTTTTAAAGCAGGGCTGTGGTAGAGCAGCAGTAAAACTCCAGGTAAAACGCAGTCAGCACAGCCTGAATTCAAACTGAGCTTAATGAAGAATCGATACTTTATTTTATTTGTTGCAACAGTGAATCATTTGCATGAGTGGTTCTTCATAAAATTCCTCAGCCAAATCCACCCTTCTCTCACTTGCCTGCTTTTCTCTGTATCCATATAATTTATTTCCCTCTTCAGGGAAAAATGCATGTAAAGCTGGTTCCCTTGAAGTCACATCTACTCACAGAACAATTCAGCAAACTCATCTTCTTTGTCCCAGAAACTTTTCTGTCCATAAACAGCAACACATCCACAGCTGAAGTATCCAGATACCTTCTTGGGACTCTGCCTTATGATTTATGAGATGGATTTAAATGCAAACCACAGAGTAAAGCTTTTTGCATTAAAATCTCATTTCATAAACATCATTTCCAGTAAAACTTCTGCCTCACTCAAAAATAATTATTCTGCATAAACAGGTCCAAATGCCCAGGGAGGAAGAATTGCTATGCATCTGTTTTACACCAACCATCTCCTTCTAAAATGTGGAGGTTAAAACCAGTCAAACTGTGATCTTAGCTCCTAATTATAGATTGCCACTTGAAATAGATCCGAATTCTCTACCTAGCCCACAGAATGCAGACCAGAAGTCGCGCGTGGAACTAAGTGGGTAACAGAGAGAGCAGGATGGCAGCTGCTGCAGCAGCTGGTATGGCCAGACACTTCCAACATGACGGCTGAAACAAACCACTCAAATAGCAAAAATGTTTAGGCCAAATGTGGGCATTCCACATAGGAACAAACCTCTCCAAACGTTAATTTCTTGCACATAACTTTGCCTTTACACGTGCAATGAAGCCCTGGTTTGAATGTGTAATTTTAAGTGATAATTGCAAGCAGAACTCTGCTCTCCAGAGCTGTGCCTCCCCACACAACTTCACCTCACACGAGCACTCCTTTGGCACAGGGTACACCCCGCTGCTTCAAAGCTGCCTTGTGCTTCAGAACCTGTGCTGCTCTCTGCCATGAACGAGGAGGTGCATTTAATTAAAGCTCTGATGTGTGCACTGTATTATCTCCAATTACTCCACCAAACCTTCTCCATTAACTTCCCAAAATGCAGAACTGGCCATATGTATTTCACACAAGCCATGGTTTAGCCTTTTTCTCCACCTCCCAGTACAACATTCCCCACTGGAGTGAGAACATTTGAGCAGAAGTTTATTATTAGTGCAGTTTGAACTAGAACCTAGTCCTTATTGCCCTGTCTGGTTTGTGCTGTCTAGTAAATAGAAGTCAATTATACTAAGAACTTACACAAATCCCTGAATTCAATAAGCACAATAACATTAACAAACCAATCTACCTTCAAATACACCCTGCCAAGAGTTCAAAGCCGTTATGATGGACAACAGCATTCACAGGCAGTGACAAAAGCTTTGATCCAGGAAAGAAATATTGACCAATGTGTTTTACTTCCAATGCACTCTCAATTCAGCTGTTTCTGTTCAAAACAAATGAAACCTTTGAATGCACATCAAAGTAATGTCCCAGGTAATTCATCTGACTGAAGTTAAATATCATTGCAAGAAAAATCCAGACAACATTTGCATGTGTCTCAGATGCAAACCCTAACAAAGCAGTCACTTATTCTGTAATATTCTGTGTGTGAGAGTGCCAATAACAGCAGCCTGAGTCAAACAGTCTGAGAGCCATTGAGGGAGGGCAGAGCTCCACAGGCAGGTACCCCTGAGTGCCCTGCAAACCTGCAGCTGCTCCCTGCTCCAAGCCCTGATTCCCAAGCTGCACAACAACCCCAGCGCCCATCCCCTGGACACTGCCAAGCTGTAATTCTCACTAAATAACCCCATAAAAGGCATTAACGAAAACACTTTTAGAAAAAGGGCATTTTGACCCACACTCTCAGATGCCATCAGTAGCAGCAGAGAGCAGAGTGAAAGATGAGAGGTTATTTTCTCCCCACTGAAGCAGAATGCAGGAATGAATGCGCTGTACTTCTGACATGGAGATGGACAGCAGCGGGATGGAAATAGAGCCAAACAACAACCCACCCATTTTAGACAATAAAACAACAGGGTTAAGTACTAAGAATATCCCTTTGGGAAAAGCTTATTGAGACTATCTTCAGCTTCCATGGAGCACAAGGAAGGTTAACCAGCTCTCAGATCACCTTTGTCAAACAGTGGCAGCATACTAGCATTCAGACACAAGAATGCACAGAAGGATCCACCCAACCAACCCTCCCCAGTACCATTCAACGCCTCATGAACCTCCTTGCTGAAGGCAAAACTGTATTTTATTGTCATTATTTAGCAAAAGTAACAAGGGGACTGGCAGCACCAACAGAAGCTGGGTACAGCTTACAAATGTTCACTTCTATCTCAGGTGAAGTCAGCCAGCATCACTCATTGCCAATCTGTGTCAATCATCACCCAGCATATGTAAATTCAGCAAGAACTCTTTAAAAAATGGGTATTATTAAAAGATGACTATGGGGTGATAATTTGAGGCTTGTGGCTCAAACCAGTCCAAGTTTTAGAATTTTTGAAGGTTTTTTTATGGCCAGTTCTTCTTTTTGATGTGTCAATGTAAAACACATTAACATCCAAAAATGTCCTGTATGCTTCAAAAGGATGCTTTGTTTCTTACATGGACTAAAGCTAAAAATTTTAATGTAACTGTGGTGTCTGTGGGATGGATCACTTAACAAAATCTGTGAAGGTCTGCCTCCCACTGCACACTTTGTCCTCTCCCTACTAAGCAAACCTTTACACAATATGATAAGCTTGAAATATTTGTGGAGTTTCTCAATGCAGCTGTAGTAGAATTTGACCTCAACTATTTACAATTTATTTAGATACACCATTCAGCAGTGGAAATCCTCTTAATTTAGCAAACCCACACTATATATGACATGTACTGAAGATAGTAAGATATTAGCACACATTCCACTGTCTATATGACACGCCCTTCAGACACTGCTAAGTTTAAAAAGGAAGATTTAGTGTCTGCAGCTGAAAAACCCTGATTTGCACACACAGCTGAAGCAGCATTTGATACAATGCAAGAATCCTTGGTGTCCTGCGCCAGCCACCCTCCTCTTTCACCTCTTCAGCTGTTGTGTCAAGCCTGTCCCAGGAAGGGGTGACAGAACAGCACTGCTGCTGAGCAATCAGCTTGCTGGCAATCAGGTTCTGTCAGAAATGAGCACTGATTTCCTCTTTCCAGTCAGGTCTTGGTGGATAGAACTCTTCTTTCCCCTCTTCTGTTCCATGTATGATTGAAACATGAACTACTTTGAAGATGCTTAACCAAATCCTGTTTAATGAGTCAATATTTCATTACTTACCCGGAAAGTTCATACCTAGAACGTTCTAGTTAACTACATAGTTAAAACTATCTCAACTTAGATCAAATATAAATCAAATTAATATAAATCAAATCAATATAATAAAAAATAAATATAAATCAAAGGAGATCAAATAAAGCCTAACCCTTGACTAATTTTAAAGGTTTGCCCCTGCACTATTTGAAATGCTTACAAGTACGACGCAGTACAGAGTGCTAGGAACACCTTGGGAGCAGACCAGTCTTTCCCAGTATGTCTGTGAGGGAAATGAAGAACCAGCACAAACAAAGAGCATGCAGAGGGTCCATGCAGCAGAAATGACAACAAAACCACCTTCCTGTACTGGACACTGCACTGAGTAAAGTCTAAGAGCACTAACAACTGTGTTCATTTAGACTATATTTTAACTTCTGTAGCAAATGAATGTTGTACAAAAGGACCTATTTAGAACAACCAAAGGACTTTCTTTCAATAACTTATATATTGTTATTATCTAATGAGTTGCGCTTTCAAACAATGTCACTGATGAACATGAGGTACTTTGCTGTCTCTCTAGGATTTAAGAAATAGTTGGCCAAAATTATCTTCTTTTAAAATCAGAAAGGGACTTCTAGTGGTTGGTTGACTTCCTTCTGTAATTACAGATAAAACTCAAAAAATTACAGAGTAACATACTTTTAAAAGCCAATCCAAAAGGAGGATGGGCTGTTACAAGTCTGATCAGAGAAACCTCTCACTGATCTGAATCTGAAAGTATATATAATGTAAAAGTCCCACTCCATTTTAACCACTGCACAAACCCTCCTCTTTGACTGCCAGCTTGGCTGTGCCAAGTCTCAAAAAATAAAAACCAACCCAAAAAGAGAATGAAACCCTACCAGTTTTCTTTAAGGGAAAACAATGTAATTTGGAAATGTTTAAGTGCAAATGGGCATGGGAAACTCTCAGCAGGTAGGAAAGAAAAGGATGAGAACACAGCACTTGTTCCTGCTCCCAGTGAAGCTCAGGGTGTTGTTACCCAGCCAGTGAGAGCAGGAACTAGCCTTGAGCACTCTGCACACATCAGGAGAGAGGTGTTGTATCTCACTGGAACAGGAGCACTGCTCACCTCTCTGTAATCACAGGCATTCTCATAAAAGAGAGTTTTTATCCTCTGCTGCACACCCAAGGTTTATATCAGAGTGTACAGAACATAGTGTTTAAGGAAACCAAATAATAGATTTTTTTTGTTGGAAGTATAGGGCTCGGTGGAAAAGACAGTGTGGTGGATGATGCTTACATTCAAGGCAATGTGTTCAAACACAGAAGGTATTTGCACACATACTCAAAGATACCACACATAAGTCTTCACTCTTGCAGAAAAGGGACCTCAGAAGATTGCTCATAACCTCTAAATCAGCTAAAGAGCTGACAGATGCTTTTTCTCATTCACAAACTTCCTTCCTTTTACATTTCCTCCCCATTATGCTGAGTCTATACATTTTACAGCTCTTTCTCTGTCAGAGAGGAATTAAGTGTAGGCTTTCAATAGAACTTCTGACTCACCTCATTGATGACAATGAAAGAGTAACACAGGTAGCAATTCCTGCCTCGGAAATCTTTTACTGCACACACAGGGAAGTGTGTGGAGCAGTTTCTGGGCTGTGCAGGACATGTTGCAGCTTCCTTTGGGTGCAGCACAGCTGCCTAGCACTGCTGGCTCCCAGAACCACTAACACCCTGCACTGCCTTTAGCTTGGAGTTGGATTGAGGATCCCTCTGGGTCCCTCCCAGCTCAGGAATATTCTGTGACAGTGTCTGTGATGGGGATGCAGCTTGGCTTAGCTGGGGCTGCACGGGAGGCTGCTCAACCACAACAGAACATGAGTCTAAAATACACAACTTGGGTAACTCTTGGTCATCTGTAGGCTCTTCATCACAGCAAAGTTCACAGATCTTTCCACAATGGAAACGTGTGTTTTAGGACAGGGGCAGAAAGCAAGGGTCACCACTTTGTGAAATGGAAATGTGATATCGTGCAAAGACATTTTGAAAATCTCAACCAAAGACAGTGAGAAATGGTCTTGTGTAACATGTTGCACTGTGGTAGGAAAACCTGGAATACTTTTCTTCTAGGCTAACCTAATCAAAAACATCTTAATGACTTCTTAATAACAAATAAAGAATCCAAGTTTGCATCACATTGTCATCATTTGGGACAAGTTCCATTAAGTCCAGGTAATCCTCTGCTCTCTCTCACTTCACAAGGCATTAATGACTAGTATTAATAGCTGTGACTAGTATTAATCAGCTGTGAAGTCCCATTCTCTCAAATCTAAGAGTATTAAAATCAGCTCCTTCTTCAGTTTCTACTAATGCCTGACATCACTGGTATCTTCTAAAGAAGGCTCACAGAGTAAAATACAAGAAAAGAAAATATAAACAAAAATAATGAACTTCCTTTCATGAATCCAAGAACAGCTGAGATTATCTAATGTTTAACACCTTGTGAAAAGGTAACTTTGAAGCACTAGAATCACCCCAGACACCTCTAGAATGGAAATTCAACAGTCGATTCACAGCACATTACTATAATGAAGAACCACACAGAAAGAAAAATAATTTTATTCCTGATTGAGAACACAGAGTGATATCAGATTGAGAGAAAACCTATTCTTAGGCTGCAACTCCACCAGAAGGTCAGGGATTTATGCAGGCCTGTTCTCTGTACTCAGATCCCTGGGAGGTGCAGTTGGATCAGGAACACCGCTCCCTCTCATTTGAAGGATGACTTCCTGAGCACAACCCCCAAACTAGGAGGGAAGCCCTGTCTCTGGTAGTGTCTTAAAAGGCAGGACAGCTTCCAACTAAATCATCCATTCCTTCCCATGGGTGTACCCTTGGAATTCTGTGCAGGCACTGACATGGCCTGTCCCAGTCTAACCATTCCTACTCCAGGCTACTAAAAAGCATCACTGCACCCGAGTTAAACCCAGCTTGGGGTCCCACTGCCATTTCCAGCTCTCTGTGTGATCTGAGATGGAGCTGGGCCCCTTCTGCCATAAAGCTGGGGAGTGAAAATTAAATTAAAAACAAACTGTGAATGCTCCTGCAGTGCAGAGTCAGGGCCGGCTGCAAACATTCCCTGCGACAGAAAACCCTTCAGCCTTGCTGCCTTTGCCTTGTGTAAGGATGACTGGAAAGGTCATGGATATATTAACAAACAGAAGGAAGTTGGTTTTCTTTCTCTGTGTTCATGACACATCTATCCCTGTTAATCTGGTGAGTTTTAGGGGCCACCGGAATTTTTTTGGACTAAATAATGCAAGCATTTCTCAAAACAAGCTTAGGATTCTTTTTCTATGGCCATGCCCTGTGTGTAGCCACTGATGTAAATGCAAGTCAGATCATAGCTGTGGCATTTTGTTTGTGCTTGCACAGCAGAAGGCAACTGGGAATTGTGTCCTTTGTTTATAAGCACAAGTTTAACTGGGATGACACTGAACTACTGAAAGAATCTCATTAACAGATATAATACAGCAGTTTCCTGCAATAAAGGCTATCAAACTCATCATTCTAGTTTTCTGCTTCTCTCACAGGGACTAAATGGTTTGATTTTTTTTTCATCATACCAAAGCTTGTTTTATTTTACTTTATTTTTATTAAAGACATCTCTACAATTATTTCATGAGAACGATTCTAGTCTTTTGTCTATTGTAAGGAAGCAAAAGGATTTATTTAGCTAAATTTGCATTCCCCTTTAACGTAATACTGGGGCTTTGTGCTACAGTGGATTAAAGCAGCATCTGTTCTTCTCTGGAAACCTGGAGTCAAATCACAGCAGTGCAGTGAAGTTGCCATCTCTGTCTGTACCCTAAATGGAACCTAAATAAATTTCAAATGGATTCCCAGAAGACATGAGAAGGGCTATGTAAGTAAAATATTTTTGATTAATAAGTCTTGCTAAAAAAGCCCATGATCAGTAACTGGTTTTTGCATAACAAAGATGCATGAATTAAACAAAACCTGTATTTACATATTTTTTGTCATAAAATGGCAATATACAAGATACTAAAAATGAATTTTTAGCCCCAAACACAGGGCTGATTCTGCTCTTGTAACTACACAGCCTTCTGAGGCAACAGAAATAAAGCAGTGAACTCAGGAATATGAATTTGGCTTGTGGCCTGTACCCTGTTTAAATACAAATGACATCTAAACAAAGCATGGCTCACAAAAGCAATGCACCAGCACAATTTCCCCCCTAACTCATGAGCCACCTCCTCATAGATCCAGTTGCTCTGTGGATCAGGCAGTGTCTGGGTTATGGGCAGATCCTCACAAATTTAATTTGTAACAAACAGAGCAATCAGGGCTCCACCTTGGTTACAGTTTCTGAGGTCTCCTGCAGTTCTGTTATTAAATAAACATTAAAAGAAATAACTGATTGACAGCTGCTGTGATTAAAATATGCCTGACTCTGAAATTAATGATAAAATTACCATTGGGTCTAACAGAGGAAGAACCATGTAAATGCTGAAGAAGCAAAAAAAATTGCATCCTGAAAGACCTTTATGAATTATGGTAAATCCTTGCAATGAAAATGTACAACAATCCAGACTCAGGCTGTGGTGCTTCACATTTTTTTTTTTTTAATCCAGTATTTAAAAATACAGTACCTTAAACCCTCCTTTGCACCTCTCAGAATCCTGCAGTAACTGGAAGCCTCACGGCTCACTCAGAACGCAGCTCCACACTTCCAGCACTTGTGTCCCAAGGTTTTACTGGTCTTTGAACAGTGGTGTTAAACACCAAGAAACACAAATGAAGTATGTGAGCAGCTGTTTAATACCTACAGGTAATGGCATCCACCACCAGAGCACTGACTACCTCTAGACCAGCTTTTGTTATTCACCTCCCTCTCACTGGTGCTCAGGGCAGGCAGAGTTTGCAGCATCCTTAGAGCAATCACCCAAGTGTGCTCATCAGCTACACCATTATGAGGCTTGCCTCTTTGCAGAGTTGGAGCCCTGAGTTGACATCTTTAGACTCCAGGGAAAACATCATCAGTATGAAGGTAAACTGTTGTTTCAAAGGAGTTGTTCCACCCAAAGTCCTTGCACTCCTCTTGAGGCCCTCACAAAGGCATGAAACAACCCCAGCCTCCAAGCAATGGAAAAGTTTTCTCCTCATGAAGACCCAGTATTGGGAGAAACACTTTCTACAGCCATATGAACAGATTCTCTTGAAAGATTTTTCATTTTGCAAACATGAAATGGTCACAGGGTGACAAAACCCATGTAAGGCCATGAAATCCTAAGAAATCACTTCCCATTTCTCCAGAGGAACACTCAGCAAACCTCTGGTGAAGGCACCTTCTCAGCAGAGAAGGTCTCCTTGCCCAGCAGGCACTCCCTGGATCCAGTCCCTGCATCCTTCCAATACAAGACTCTAACAGGAACAACAAATCAGAGTTACTGTTCAACTTGGTATTTGCACTTTTCAGGGCAAAAACTGAATCCTTGGGTTTCCTTACCTGAAAACTGCAAATTATTCCATGAAACTGAACTGCAGGTCGTTTATTAACTGCACCAGAATTCCCAGAGAGCTTCTAAAGGGGCAAAGAAACTGAATGCTGTTGATACATGGAGCACTATGGTTTTCACTGGTCAGCTCCAGATCTTGGATTACAGTATCTTAGATGATAACGAAGTATTTCAGATTAGTAGAAATAGAAAAAAAAAAAAAAAAAAGGATGATAGATGACTTCTCATGGGAAACCCAAACATTGAGCTTCTATTTAACCAGGAGAAAAAAAGCTCAGCTGACTACTTTGTAACAGTACTCTCAATATCTTTCAGGAACTAGAACAGGAATCTCAACAGCAAAACCAAATCTGGCACAAAAGTAGAAGTAAAATGGAAAATGGGTCATTTTATTCAGCATGGCTGTAGTTCTCCCAAAGCACTCGATAGATGTAATGAATTCTGTGTTTATATGAAGGATATCTACCACAGGAATAGACACAGTTAAATACAACCATCCAAACTAAGTACTCAGCAATTCCTCTTTTAGCACATCAGGCAGAATAATCAAGTTTAACTGAAAGGAAGTGCATAGCAATGTACAAATGGAGGAAAAAAGTCTGAAACAATGATGAATAACAGAATGTTACTGTGTAATAGGCAAATCTGTCACTAAAGTAACTGTTATGAATTATGTTTTTAGCAAGCCATGCAAAAGTAACATCACTTCTGCAAACATTACCAACTCCACACAGGAAACTTACATTATTTTTTTCCTTAAGGGTAAAAAATGGGCTGAAGGATCATTAAATGTATGACTAAACTGTACTATGAAACACTTTATCAAAAAATATTTTGCCTTTTTTCTTAGAAAAGCAACTGTTGCATTCATACATAGTTACACTGAATCCAGTCATTTCCTCCTTTTATATTTTTCCACACATGCCCACACCCAATTTGTTTTCTATTTTTAGCTAAGTTGAATATTCTTTAACAGTCAAACAGCTCAGCATTTGGCTGAATTACTTCATGGAATGAACTTCCACAATGCATCAGAGATAAATTCATTTTGCAAGTGCACTGCAAGTGCAGGATAACTTTTTTAGCTTATCATAAATCCACACATACCATCACACCAGAAAAAACTCGTTTGTGCCTGGAGTTTTCAGGCAGCTCATGAACAGAGTTCTGTGTTGCTGTACTTTTGACACACATTATTTTGGTTGTTAACAACATCCTTACGATAGGGACTGTACGCGTTAACATGACAAATCCCACTCTCTGTTTCTCCTGTGTCAGTTATTCAAGTATCTGTACTTTAAAGGCCTTTGAACTAAACCTTTTTTTTTTTTTTCCTTCTTTTATCTTATTTTCTGGCTGAGGGCACGAGTGGCAAATGTTGATTTACCCCTCTGAGTGTGACACACCTTCCCATGTAGCCAGGACAAGGCCAGGTCTCCGGCCGGCCCCAGACACCGGGAACAGCCTGTACCGGAGCTCTGCAGTCAAACTCACACTGGTTTGACACAAATCATGTGATTCCTTGCTCTCTCCCGAAAAGCAGTGTTTACACATCGGTGTCTGGAGCGGCACACGCCAGGTCAGCTCACAGCCTGCTGCCACAGCTGCCAATTTATGGCTCTGCCTGTCACCCACAGCCAGCACAGCGCAGCGGGGCCGCCTGGGACGCCGCGGTTAAACCACGGCGATGATTTAACCCTCGGCTCCTGCAGGGCAGACAGAGCCTCCGCCTGTCCCCGCTCCCGAGCCGGGACACAGGGAACGAGCTCGCCATCGCTGCGACCCGGAGACATCTCGGGGACAGCAGGGGTGACCCCAGGGACAATCCCTAGGGACAATCCCTAGGGACAAAAGGGTGCCCCGAGCGCCAGTAGGACACCCCAATCCCATCCTCCCGCACCGCCCCACAGCGAGCCCGGGCAGCGGCGGCGCGGAGCCCTTTGTGCGGCAGCGGCGGCGCGGGGCTCACCCCCGCACCCCTCGGCAGCGCTCACCAGCTGTCCAGCTCCAGCTCCAGCAGCGACTGGGTCCGCTCCGAGCTGCAGTGCAGGCACCACATGGCCGAGCCGGAGTGTCGGGCGGGGAGCTCCGCGCCACCATAGCCGCCCCTCGGGCCGCCCCGCCCCGCGCCCGCTCCCCTCAGCCGGCGGCGGAGGGGCAGGGAAGCGGGCAGAGCGCAGGCGTGGAGGGCGGGATTCCCGGGAAAAGCGCGGCTCCGAGGGTCCCCTCACTCCAGCAGCCCTCACCGTGCCCAGGGGCCCCTCGGGCGGGCTCCAGCGGGCATGGCTCTCCAAGGGCTCCCCTCACGCCCGCCGCCCTAACACCCCTCACCGTGTCCGGCGGCTTCTCGGTGCGGCTCCAACAGGCACGGTTCTCCAAGGGCTGCCCTCACACACCTCCCCATGCCTGGGGGTCTCTCGGTGCGGCTCCAGCGGGCATGGCTCTCCAAGGGCTCCCCTCACGCCCGCCGCCCTCACACCCCTCACTGTGGCCGGGGGCCCCTCGGGCCGGCTCCGGCGGGCACCGAACGGTGCCCGCCGGAGCCCGGCCCGAGGGGCCCCCGGCCCCCCGACAACAAAATCGCAACACCCTCCCCACAGCTTCATACCCTGTAATAACACAACAAAGCTCCGCTGGCCGAGCTCTGTAGTTTAGGGAAACTTTAGTCAGGAACTGAAAATGTCACTCAGGCGAACCGGGTTGCAAGGAGGAGCACGGCGCAAAGCCGTGCATACGACATATCGTATTACACATCCCATGAGGGCTGATCACGTCTTTCAGGGTGGTGAAAAGAATCGAGGCAACTTTAGTTAAACCCCCTTAAACATTTGGATGGAGCGTGTGTTCTGCATAGTTTCCTAAGGAAGCGTTAGGCATAGATTCCAATAAGCCTGGGTTTAACTAGCTTTCAGTGAAACTCAAACACGTTAAGGAAGGACACACCTACACCGGTTGTTTTCATAGGAATGTCACTGCAAGACTCTAACCAGAGACTATTTACGCTGCAATGCCTGCTTTCAACATCTAATGATTATCCAGACAGCCTCTTCCCTGCAGAACGTCTGGGATCCACAACAACCCTACGTTTTTCTGGTCCTGACTCAATGCTTCCTGCATCAAGCTTCGTCTCTACTTGTAAACAGAGACAAATCCAAAGCAGACACAAGCAGTTCCCAAAAGTCAACTTCTCCTTCGGAAACCAGTTTCCATTTAGGAACCAAGTGCAGACAGTCTTAGCGTGGGCTGTGAAGGAGACATACTGGAAAGTGCGGCTGGAAAACTCTGACCTCCAAAGCAGTCACAGAATTTTCTGAAGAATGTGCTTTCCTGAAGCCACTTCAAACACAATCTTCCTTCCACAGATACGATCACGCTAGATCAGCAAATAGCCAAGCAATACAAACACATCCCATTCCAAACACTGCGTGGATAGCTGTTACAGATGGCTTTCCCCCCATCAATGTCAAGCATCCAGAATTCCCAATTTAGTTTCGACCATTCAGGTGCAAAATTTTTGTTAGATCACTTTTTGCTTGAATATGTTGTTAAAATTTAACGTAGAGATTAAATGCCCAAATCATCTACACATTTAAGATCTCACATGTATTCCAATGGGGAGAATTAAACACAGAAAAACAAATTCTTGCTGCACTACGCAGACAACATTGTGGTTTCTGAGTTGAGGCAGCCTGTTGCAGTTATTTTTGGAGGGATTTTTTATGAATGTTTCAACATTCCAAAACCATTTTAATTCAACCATAATCAAAAGTGTACATTCAATTTTCCCTCAGGTAACAATAACTGTAATCCACAACGCACGATCTACCCTGTCTCAGGTGGTGATTTAGCAGAGATTGCTAAGTCTACGACTTCTTAGGACAATTTTTGGTGCCATGTAGCTAAGTTTCTTTGCCATCCTGATGGCAGAGGTGCTGATCACATAGAGCAGATGTTTCAGGCCCCAGAAGACAGGGGCAGGAGAGGCTCTTCTACCAAGACAGAGCCAAACATGGGATTCTATAGCACTTCATTGATCTGCACTTTGCATAGGAAGCTTTGGCAGGACCAGGGGGATGTATATTCTCTGTTGTCCTCCTGCAGCTATTTTGACACCGAACTAGCGTTAGAGTTGCCACTAAGATATTGTGGAAATTTGTAGTGCAGTGTAATGAGATCAAAAAGTAATTTTTCATGTCCTACTATCCTTATTCCTGGCAATTTGTTGGAGCACAACTAGCAGCACTACACAAAGTGCTCTTTGCTCCGTTAGATCAACTTGACTTAAGCACAAATGAAAGAACTGGGAAATCTCTCTGAGGAGGAAGTAAGCAAAGATTTTAAAGTGTGATTTTACACTTTCCAGACCAGCCCAGAAGTTTGAGGGAAATAACTCTGAAGCAAGTGGGCTGGCTGACCTCGGGAAGAGCTTACTGTGACAAGCAGCTCACTCACTGAAGCAGTGACTGCTGCTTCATTCACTTTGGACCACGGCAGTTTCCAGCCAGTTGCCCAACAAACAGCACTCTCAAACTACAATATCTTAGCAGTGAACGACTCCCTCAGACCATTCAACCCTCCCTGTTAAAGCTAAACCTATTTCATTTCTAATATAGAAATATAATTAAACCTTAGATGAAACACAACACTGAAATTTTGATTTATCCAGTAATTTACACAAATCACTGCTATTTAATGTGTTAATGGCTAAAACAAAGTTTATAAACCCCTAGAGTGCAACAAACTCAATTTGTAATTATGAGCACACAGCCATTTGTACAATATGCCATCTAAATCTACAGTAATTATGACCCTGCTTAAATTGTAATTCCCACCTTAATCACATTCAATACACCATTATTCCCAAGATCTGAAAAGGCTGAAAAATAAGCATTTGTCTTGCATTTTGCTTGAATAAAAGCAAAGGGTTACACAGCCAAAAAAAAGAAAAAAAAAGAAAAAAAAAGAAAAAAAAAAAAAGAAAAAACCAACCCAGAAGAAACTACCAGGGAGTAGTTTTCTTCCTGCAGAGTATAAATACAGCCATGCAGCATTGTACAATAAACTGCATATACAGGTCAAAATACCTGTTATTCCTCTCACAGTGGGATTTGAGGGGATATTAATGAAAAAAAAATATGCTAACCCATGTGGATCCTCCATGTCCTGCCTCCCATGGTGAATTCTCTGTTTCGCATGCTCTCCCTCCACCCATGCTTACCTGTACACCTGATATAAACCTAAATATAATAAGTATTCAGTAAAAAAGATTGGGATAGATCAGTTTCAAGGATGTACAGCACAATCCTCTTTCACATTATTCTCTTCAGGTGCACAGTGAGAATTATCAGTGAACAGCAATTGATCCTCCAACTATATAAAACATCATAATGTTCCCACATGACCTGGAATTACATGGGAATTCTCAAGTATGGCAGAGAATTCTTCAAAAGGTAACATGCTCCTGTACTCATCCCAGTTTTGTGTCCCTCCAAAATGGATTTATCTTCTCTCATACACATTTCTGCATTTTCTGTGGCCCTGTACTAGATTATTTCATTTTTTAATGCCAACACATAAAAATCAGCATAAAAACAATAACTACAACTTGAGTTAATTTTTTAAACTGAACTTATAAAGCCTTTAAACAAACACATCTGGGAAAAGGCTTTATGCTGTCAGTTGCTACGGAGAAGGCAAAACAATGAATCTTCATAGTCTTTTTTGCTCTCCAAAGAACCAATCCTAAGTCTATTTAAGGCAAAGGAAATCTTCACTGATTTCAAGCATTTGGAGACCCAAAGTGGTGCTTTTCATCCACGTATCTCAAAGCCCCCCACCTTTACAAAACCTAAACAAGTTTATTGCTGTGTGAATGATGGGAATGCTGAAGCATAAAGAATATAAAACATAGCAGAGGAAAATTAGAGTAACTTCTCTCACTTGCCTTGCAGATCAGTGGGAGAACTAAAAGTGAAACGGATCTATCTACACGTTCTGCTTCTTTATCCCCTCCCACAAAACAAGATGCTGCGCTCGACAGAGGGAGGAAAGATCAGTGTGTGTTGTTGGCCCTCAAAAGAAACCTTGCCAGAGAAAGGCTGTTCTCTCCAGCAAAGCCTCTCCAGACCCTGGCTAGAAGATTTGGATAAGGGCAGCAATTTTGGAACAAAAAAGGAAATTCCACATGATAAAAAGGTTTCAAAATGCTAAGATACACTGACTTACCAAGGCTGGAGCATGCAAACCAGGCAACACTGCAAACTACAGCAAGTTATGAAGCACATATACAAAATCTCAGCGCTGAGAGAAACAATGCCTAAAGAGGCTTTGACTGCAGTCAAACCATTAGACCAGAGCCAGGATTCCTGACTGAAAATTCCCTGCTGTCACTACTCTGACCTGGTTTTGTCTCTCAGAGTCGGTAGTTGATCCTACAAACCCTCACTTGTGCTAGAAGCTATTGTAAACTGTATTAGTGGTGCACTATAACACTGCCTGACTATTTACATCCATGGCAATAACACTGGGAAAAGTAACACTAGGCAGAGCTTTTTTGAACATGATTTAGGTTTGTCTCTCAGACAGCTCTGAAATGCTGCTCACTCTGCTTGTGAGCCGATGTGTTCATCCTCTGTCCCGGCCTCTGCTCCTCATAGTGCAGCTCACAGCATGACATAGTTTTGGTTTTCCACAAAATCAATCCATTACTAGATAACTACATTTCATTATAACACTATTGAGAGATTTAAAGTTTCTCTTAACAGATCCACAGGCACGTGAAACTTTTTTTTTTTACAAATTCTTTCCCTTTGAAAAGCATCCAGCAGAGGCCTTTCTGCAGCTGTCACTGTCACTTTCTGTTGCTGCCACTCACCCCAGCAGTGAAACGATACCTGAGGAGCAGAAGCTGCAAGAAAGGTCAGTCAGCACTGAGGGGTGGTTCTTCAAGAGGAAACATTTCTTTTTCATAAATCCATGGACAGAAGGGTAGTGGATGCTTGGAAATCCCCCAAAGGCAGTAGAGAGGCTGACAAGGAGCCAGGGAGCCCCCTTAGAAAGAAGTTCATCTGGGAGCCAAGAAAGCCACTCTGTTCACCAGAAATTGTAGATGGAGTAAAAGGGAAAAGGAAATCTCTGTTCTGATTTCGTGGGGCAATAAAGGCAGGACTCTGTACCAGGAATACAAGGTGACTGCAATTATAACTCTGTTGAAACCATTACATGTATAAAACTCCTTTGTTCCTTCCAATGAAATACGTACAAGGGTGGGTCCTTCATTCTCCTCATGTGGAGTGGCACCTTCTCTGTGGAATCCAGAGTTCCCACAGCCCAGGACACACCTAAACATTTGCAGCACCAGGTCACTGCGTTCCTGTGGCTGCGTGTTTGGTGCCACTGCTGAGCAAGGGTGGTGGGCACTCGTAGGGGTCAGGATGGAGAAATTCAGGACATGAGGAACACGTCCTGCTGCTCTAAACCAGCAGACCTCACAGAGGGAAAGCTGAAACCATGGGCTCACCCTTCCAGACTGTTACTTAGACATAATAAAAGACTGAAAAAGTAATTGTTACTGAATAAAATATCTTGCAATGAATTTGGACAGAAAACACACATTGAGCTGATACAAATAATGCAGGTAGTTAATACACATTGGGTTAATGCTCTTGAGCGCCCTGTGTAAAGCAACTGAACCCAAATTATGCTTGAAAAATATTCCATACCAGAAGGTTCCTCAGAGCTTCCTCTTTTTTCCTGCTTTCATTTCATGGCAGTAATAATGTATTTCTGCAAAAAGTATTTCTTTGGGATTAATGGCAGCAGAGATTAAACATTGCCTGGTTATGCTTCATGTCATCAACATCCCAAAAGCTCTCCATCCCCAAGAAAAGCACGATTATGTTTACTTGATATTTAATGTTTTGGGTTTTTTTCCAGTTTGAACAATTCATACATTTACTGAGATGGGTGAGCTTCAATGCGCACACTAAAATCAAGCAGAAAGACACATGACTGATTTTAACATTTTTTTACTAATATTTTCTACTTCTGAAAAATACAGAATTGTGTTTCTTTGAACACATATGAAAAAATAATCACACACCCCAAAGACAGTGGCTCAAAGCTTGGGAACATAATTACTATTTAGCTTTAAAGTAAATACTGGAATGTTGCTACCTTAGATTCTGGACAGAACTGTCTCTCCAGCAGCATTTGTGACATCTGGCTCGGGATAATGTGCTGCTCTCAGAGATCCTGTGTGCAGTGTGTGCCATGCAGAAGGACATATTTTCCATGAGTGCCTTTCTGCAAGCACCATTTGAAACCAAGGAATTTTTCTACTTGAAGCTCAGACTGTGTTACAGTTGTTTATTTTAATAGCAACCACCAAGATTAAACTGTCAGTAAAATGACAAGCATCACTGCAATTCCCATATATAAATAATATTTTTTTAAAAAATTACCAAAATCTGTTTTTAAGGTAAAGAAATCACTTTTTCACTAACTGCATATTTAAACACACGGGTAAGAAGAAGATTATAAGGGAGGTCTTACTAGTTACCTAATAAAGTTAGATTTAAAGGCATTTCATGGAAATAATTTCATGGTTTCTGTATTAGTGCATGGCTGTGCAGTGCAACTACTTTTAAATCCAGAAAAATATTAATCTACACTCCCATTTTGTCAAATCCATCAGCATTGAAATGGACTGTAGTACTCAGATAGAAAACTTGATTAAAATGCAGGAATATTCAAAGACACTTCTTTTTGGCATTGCACATCCTTCAGCCAATCCTGCGGGCGGCTGTGCCGCCACCAGTGTCCCTTTCCACAAAATGCAGCAGAGGCCTTCGCTGAAGCTTTCTGCAGAGCGCGAAGGGCGGTGACCATGGCGAACCAAACCAACAAACCCACATTCCCCAGCAGTGCTCATGCAGCAAAATGAGTTCTGGGCTAAGGTTACCTCTACAGACACAGGTCAGGGAACAGCTGCGTGTGTGTGACACCACTGTGCTAACAGAGCTCAGCCTCCACTCACCGACTTTGGTCCACGGACCACACTCAAGAACTATCAAAACTCAATCCTAGCTGGAAGTAACAACAAATGTTGAGCTTTTCCATAGTAATCTTTATAGGGAATACAATCTTTAGTGGTGGAAACAAAAACAGGAGTGGAAACAAGGACAACACCCCTTGTGGAGAAACACTCCACACCAACGTGGAATGAAGAGCATAAAAAAAGGAGTATTTTTGTTCCTGCTTCCTGACTGGAGCCTGGAGGGTAGCACAGCAAGTTCCAGTGCCCTCTCTACAGAACATGCTGAACTCTCACAGAAAAAAGGCTGGGCAGCTCAGGCTGCTTTCACAGGGAGACAGGGCAACCCTGCCCATCCCACCCGAGCTCTGGATAAAATCTGGAATAAAAAAGCAATCTGGATAAAAAAGCAAAGGATCCCTCTTGCCTTAAGGGGAGAACAGAATGGTTCCACTGAATGGCACACAGACAGGGCAGCCTGACCCAGTCTCCTTTTACCTCTTCTGAAGGGGTATTTCCACACACCACCAACCACCACCTGCTGCACAAGGTGTGGGGTAAGGTACCTATACATAAACCAAAGCATATTTTTAAATCACTGCCTTCAAAAGGCAAAAATGGCAAAAGAAATCACATTTCTCACACACAAAACAGCAGGACTGAGACAGGGCACCACTGTGTGCCCACTGGGCTGAGACAGAGCACCAGTGTGTGCCCACTGTCCCACTGGCTGCCCCAGCCAGCTCCCAGCCCCAATCATAACCTGAAAATACACCTACTGTCCATCCCTCTAAACTTGGAAAAAGAGGTGAGGAGGAAAAGGGTAGGATAACATTACATTATCTTTCCATCCACTGTTAAACCAGAGGGAAGACACAATCAGAAAACACCAAATCTAAATGGCAGTGCTGCATTTTACATGCAATGCATTGGGGACTGAGAGGCAGGGCATTTATTACTACAGAGTGATCAATCCAAGCTAAGGAGACAGGTATTTGTTGTTTGGCACCAGTCCTGCTGAGTGTGCTAGTCCAGAGCACAGAGATGCACACGTGACACCTTCACATTGTCTTCTCTATCACACTGACCTACACAGCATGGAAAGGGAAAAAAGGACCAGAAAAGCCCTCTTTCCAACTCTTTGGTGCAGACAACATTTGCCAATATGTTAATTGAAGAAGAAATGTGTGTCCCCAGTGTTAGATCTGTGGGGAACACTCAGATTTGCCTTAAATCTCTCCTAGGCACCATTAGCAAAATACCAACAGAAGGAATAATTTGCACATGAGTATACACAGTAGATCTTTGTTGACAGATGAGCAAGATATATTTTGTTTCCTTTTGGAAATGCATAACTCCTGAATTTTATAACAAGAGTTATACTTTGGCACAATTGCATACTGACACTGAAGACATCAGGGTGCTGAATTTTCACCTTTCAAAATAGTTACTTATTGCAGTCCTTGTTTTGAATCTGGATAAAAAAAGTAAAGGATCCCTCTTGCCTTAAGGGGAGAACAGAATAGTTTCACTGAATGGCCCACAGACAGGGCAGCCTGATCCACTCTCCTTTTACCTCCTCTGAAGGGGTATTTCCACACACCACCAACCACCACCTGCTGCACAAGGTGTGGGGTAAGGTACCTATACATAAACCAAAGCATATTTTAAATCACTGCCTTCAAAGGCAAAAATGGCAAAAGAAATCACATTTCTCACACCCAAAACAGAAAGGTTATTTTGCAATAAACTATAGCACTGAAGTGAAAATTCACTGAAGTGAAAAGTCACTTTTAACTTTTGATTGACCTTTTGTCCTGTCACAGACAACATTTAATGAATTAAGTCTCATCTAAACCTTAGACAAAAAGAAAATTAAAATCCATTATGTTAAGTAATTACACGGTACAATTAAGGGTAGGTATCCTTTCAAATGCAAACAGTTAATTTACAAATAGAACCACCCCAGGTGTCCTAGGAAAAGCTGCTAACCAATCTGGAGATTAGGAATGGGAAGTAATTTGAAATGTGAATTCATTTGCTTTACCATCACATGTTCTTTCCTCCCCACACCCCCCAGTCTAGGTGCCTATGCTACAAACTCACAGTTTGTATCTTGGCAAATAAAACTACCCTGAGGCAATAAAAGAGACAAAGAATGCATTGTAAATGGATGATCTTTGGCATCCACCAAAGATTCCTCAGTGAATCAGTTTGTATTAATGTTACTTATCTTCATCAATGTGCAGGAAACATACCCTGGACTCAAAGGGACTCCAATCTCTTCTTCTCCTCCTCCTACTCTTCAACACACAGGACTGCAAGAGCACTGGCGATTAAATCGATTTGTATTTCGCGTTATCTGACCAGAGAGATTTCCTCCTTCTCTAGGGTAGGATTTATCCTGGTGTGCTCAAAGCTCTGTTTGCCGAGAAGCCAGAAAACTGAGTTACAAGAAACACTTTATTTTGTTGATGGGATTGCAGAGAGGCGACTGGGGGCAGAGCACAGCCAGTTCCTAGTACCAGCCACCACAGGCAGAGGATGATGGAGAGGAGGGGTGTAGTTCCAGTCAGGGCTGTTCTATGGAAACCACAGCAGAAAGCTTTCCATCCTCATGAGCCTGCCTGACAGGGGCTGACAGCACAGCTGAAGATGGAACAGGCTGTTCCAGAGAGGGGGAGCCATCTAGAATCCTCAGGGGGTTTCTAGTACGAACATTTCATGGCCTGTGGATCTGAGCTCCTATCCCAAACCAAAGTTAAGCTAAGCTTAAGGTGCAAACTTGGCTATGGATAAGAGACCCCAGCAGGGGAAACCAAAGAGGTGACACAACCTAACACCTGGTCACCAAACCCCTTCCCAGATGCTGCAGGTATTCAGTTCTTGAACAGCCACGAGGATAAATTTTAGTCTTCTAATTCTTCCCTAAGAATTCTCCAGCAGTGTCAGAGAACATCACCACAATGTGATGTACAGGGAGGAGGCCCCTGTAATCCATTTACAGGCCTGGAGGTACATAGAGAATA
Organism: Vidua macroura; assembly: GCF_024509145.1. Lineage (NCBI taxonomy): Eukaryota > Metazoa > Chordata > Aves > Passeriformes > Viduidae > Vidua > Vidua macroura. The sequence goes on from NC_071583.1 coordinate 19,567,475, forward strand.
TTTATATTATCAAATCTCCCATCACATTCACCATGAGCATTGCTTTGGGCCTGTAACACAAAACCAGCACATTGAGGTTTGCAACCCCACTGCAATGAAGGAAACAGAGGAGGACAAGCACTTCCATGTTTAGTTATCAACCCGGTGTTTAATTCTAGGAAGAGAATTCTGACTTGCTAGAGACGGAAGAAAAATGAAGATAACTGCAGCTCAACAAGAAGTGTTGGAAACCTGTTCCGTTTCCTTGATTGGATCACCAGCTTGGATATTATGCCATCTTTCGTTTAAATTATGAATTGCAAAGTAATTGAAATGTGAAGTATTGCTCAATCAGTTTAAAATTTAATCTCAAGAAATTCAGGCATACTTCATTTAGAATTATTTTTCTTCCTACCAAAAAAAATACCACGAAAATCTGAGAAATTAAGAACTGACAACACAAAATCCTTGAGTTTTTACAGGGAGATGAGCACAAAATTTACTAAAATAATTGCCCAAACTGTATCAGGTGCTTGCTCTACAGCCATTCCAGGAGCTTCTCTCCCACATCACTCCACAGACTTTTGTTACCCACCACAAAGAGTTTCAACAAGTAACTTAAAACTGGCAGCAAAGATGCACTTTTATTTACAAGGTTTTCTTTCCACACAGTGTAGACAAAGCATCTGCCTGTGCTCAACAGAAATGAGATCATCCATTTTGCTCTCAGCTTGCTTATAAAACCAGCAGAGCCCATCCTGAAGTTCTTTAGTGATGTTTTCTTACATTTATTTTACATTAAATATCTACTTACAGCATATCCTAGCTATTGGGGATGAGGGTATTGATAGCAGGAAGGTATTTGTTGTGATTTGGGGGTTTTTACTCATCAAATTAGCTTTGGAGAAATACTCGAAGCATCCCTTTTTCTACTGTCCCAAAACCTCCCCCATAACCCAGAAGGAATGAAACAGCCAAACAGTCCAAGCTATTTCCGATGGATTCTTTTTGAAATTCCCAGCAAAAAGCACATTCTGAACAATGTGGAAAGATCACCTGATAGACAATCCAAAATTCTGGGGTTTTTTTCCTGGAATGGATACTGCCAGTGGCACCAATGGAGCTGTTCCCAAGAGAGGAAGAGTTTGAAGTTCTTGCCATTATCATTCAATGACACAGAGCTGAGAGCTGGGATCTGGGGTTTTGGTAGGTCTGAAGAAAGCACTCACACTGGCACACACCAGAGCAGCAGCACAGTTCTCTGTGTTAGGGCTGTTGATTGGAATCAGCATTGCTGAAAGGAAGAGGCACCATTAACACTAAGGAAAGGTGACCCTTCCACACTGTGACAGAATATTCAAGGCTGGCCTTCATCTACACCTCCTCTAAAACACAACCTTGAGAGCTCTAACAAAAACCTGCCTCTCCACAGACCTGGATTTACCCTCCCTACAATGCAAACAAAAATAAGTAGAGCAAAAATGAACCCCAGACATTCAAAATGAAGCATGCTGAATTCAAGCTTCACAGGCACTCACTGCAACAATATTCCATGCAGAATCGAAGATACACTTTAGAGCAGAAATCTGCTGAAAATCCCTGCATATGCTGTCCAAGGCATAGTGCTACAGTGGTGATGGCACGTAGACCCTTCAATTATTTCACTTCTAAAAATGAAGGAATAATTGTTTTAAACCTGATGAAGCCCAGACACTTCTGTAAAGTTTTCAAATAAAAATAACTTCTTCTCTGTGATGACTTTTATCACACTAAGAAAATCACCACAGAAAAATCTCAGGGATTCATTCTTTACTCAGACTAATTCCAAATACCTGCCAGATTTTCTCCATCCAGAATACAGTTTTCCTTGAAAACACAGCTCTGTACTAAGAGAGCTCCATAGACCCATGTCCTCACACAAACTCCACAGAAAGCACTACATGAGCTCATCTACAGCTGTGAGATATGAACAGCAAAAGGGAGGCAATAAGCTTTCCAAAAAAATTCAGGGGATTTTATTTTGGAGAAGATATTCCTGCATTTATGCTCCCAGAACATGCTGACTCACATGTACAGCTGGAGCTGGCAGAACAGCATCTCCCTCGGAGGTGACAATTCCCTCTGTGTTTGTGAAGGAAGCAGAGAAGATCTGACTTTGCATGAGAGGAAACGCAGCAGAATTCGGAGCTAAACGCAGCTAACCAGGCTGTCTGGATGTCTGGTCACCACAGCCAAAGCTCTGAACAGCTCTGCTAGAGGAGAGGAGTTTGGCAAAATCCCAGATGGGGAACAAACGCCTGGAGCAAGTCAGGCTCTGCGAGAGAAGCACCCGGAAACACACTGACTGTTCCGAGTCTGCACCACTCAAAACACAATTTAATCCATTTACCAAAGCCATTAGAATGTTTCCCTCTGGGTAAAAGAGAAAGGCACAAAAGCATCTCCTCTTGGCTGGTTTCTATGAAGTGTGGTCAGACATACTTGCATCAAGAGGCCAGACAAAAATGAGCACGAGGCTGAAGTCTTCCTCGCTGCTCTGGTAAAAGAATTTAGGATGTAATTTTTATTTTACGTATACACCGTTAGTTGGTACATTAGCCATATTTTGAAAGCTTTTCTTCTCTGCACCATTTTCTCTTTTTGGACCCCAGTGGGTTTATTAGAACCAAGCCACCCAGACTCTCTCTGCCATGCTGTCAACACAGCAGTTATATAAACCTGATCCATTTAATTTGTTGTGCTCAAAGCCCAGCTACTGCAGCCAGTTTGGAAACAATACTAATATTCCATGGACTCAAAGAACAGGCACATCAACTCCAAGGGAGCAGCCTGCTCAGCAGCTGCCAAAGCTCCCACTGCCTGGCATGGGAAGGGGGGAGGATGCTGATCTTGACCATTATTGGTCTATTTATGGCTAAAGCATAACATACATCAGGTATAAACCCCAAATCTGTCTGCAGCTCTTGGGAACTGTTCCTAAAAAGCTGTAAATCTAAAGCTCTGTAAGTAGAAAGCAATCTCAAAATTGAGTGGAAGTTTGCTGGGAGAAACAACCTCTTCATCTGATTCTATTTAAATGGTACAAAATAATACGGGTTTTCCAATTAATTATACTAAAATAGATAAAGATTACGATTTCCAATAAAAGCCTCGACATGGATGTACAGGTTTGGTTTGCAGCATGGAAAGGCTGCAGTATAAATAATCCAAGTGACCTTTCAGGTTGAACCAAGCAACATGGTGCCATAATTCCTCATGCAGGATAAAACCACCACAGAGCTGACAGTAAGCAGAATAACCTGAGAGGTTTGAGACAGCTGCTGGAACAAAGACTCTACTGAAATAGCTCTGTATTTATACCCAGCTCCTATAAGAACATAAGAGATAAAACTCAACCACCATTGCTTGACAAAAGAGGAAACAATTTAACTTTGAGAGGCACAACTATCTCTGCTGCTTTCTGTTCATGTAAACCTGGCACTTTGCATTGAAATCCTGCAGCCAAGCAGACTGGTTATTATTTCACCTGACACTGCTAAAGAGCATTTAGGTCAGTCTGCACAAAGAGCCAGACCTTTCCTGATGCCAGTTTTCAGCACTGTTGGACATTGAAGGGTTTTGTAATGAAGCTGTCATTTTCCCACCTGGGAGAATTGAAGATCAGGTGACACACCGCACATTTTGCAGACATTGTGCTGGTTTAGAAAATTAAGAGTCTATCAATATTTTCTTTGGGAAACGTTTCTCCCCAAATCTCTCAGATGCAGCCTGCTAGAACTTCTTCCTGCTGGCAAGAGAGCACAGTACAGTCACTGCCACAATGATGAAATGAGGTCCCTTCATGTTCACAGACAAATGTGCATTGAAATCATCCTGCTGCAGTGTGGGGAAACACACAGCAGCTTTCACAAAGCCTTCCCTGAACAAAAGGTTTAAACATCTTTAGGGACTTTTCTTTACCCTGAAATGGAGAGAGTATTCTGGCTGTATGAACATACATAAGGATAAACAAGATTTTTAAGGCATGAGACCCCAAGAAGATCATTATCAGCAGCATTATTCAGCTGTTTTTTTCCAATATGGTTTGTTTCAGAGTTGCTCTTGATAAACAAATGAATAATGAAACAGGTGAGATCCTGCTGAAGCAAAAATAAATTAAATTAACACAGAAACACTGCAAAATGAGACAAAAAGCACAGTAAATGCATTCAGCAATGTCCAACACTTTTAAAAACCTTGATAGTTCCACTGAAACCACAGTGGCTGTTATCAGCCACTGGCTGGGAATCCCAACTCATAAGAGTCACAACCACTGTACTATTTTGTTCATATTTTCCAAACAACAGAAGGAAAAGAGTGAATTTCAGAAGATTAATAAACACATCACGTTATAATTACTTTGTTCCTTCTGCATGTAGTAAAAGCTAATGGTTTTTTTTTACTGCATGTTCTAACTCAGATTTTGTACTCGCTATATTAAGGCACTCTGTAAGGAAATATAAAACCTACATTAATGCCTTATGTGAGAGCCTATTTTGTTGAAGGATTTATAAATATTAACAAGATAAAATTTACAAATGCAAAAGACACCATTTGCAGCTGTAAATGTTTAATTCTGAGGGAACAGGAATAACATTTTCATCTTCATGCAAGTCATGAGCTATTTTAGAAGAATTCTGATGTACAAAGTAGAAATACTTTGCTAATAAAATAGCAGGACAAGCCAGAAGTGATCAGAGGCGATTCAAAGTCTTTTCTGCTGCCACTTGTAGTCTCAGTTCAATGTATGACTTTTAGGTCCAAAAAATCTGCTTGGTATTGGCAGCAATCTGGAAAGTGGAAGCCCAAATGATAATATTAGTTTTATTAATTCAATATCCCCTTCCTCCAGGTCAGTGGTCACCCAAAGTCAACATTTTACATGGCTAAATGGGAAGTTATGCCATAAACTACTAAAATCTAAACTCCCTATGAAGAATACTTCCAGCATGGCAAAGGGATAATGGAAGGCCTTTGTAATCACTGCAAAAAGGACTATTTATTTTATTTATTTTATTTCTTGGCTCTCACTAGCGTGAGGTGTGGGGGTGGTTTTAATCCCTTGCATCTGTCAGCAAAGAAAGAAGAACACAGCGTAAAAGAAGAAGAGTCCCCACAGGCTATGACACAGAGCAAGCACCACAAAAAGCAAAGCATTCAATATGAAATGGGAAGGAAAAATAAAATTGTTCCCTCTAATCAACCTGCCATTCTGCCTAGGCCAACTCCTGCACCATCAGCAGTAAATACCTGCTGATTTGACACATCACCCAACTGTCATATCATCTCTGAAGAGAATCTGTTGATGAAGGTATTTTCCAGACCGGTAAATAAACAACAACATCACAACCTATTTCTCAGGTACAAACACCCAGGCAAAGGGAAGATGAGCTGCATACTGTGCTATTAAACTCTTTAAGTACAATTTACAGCTAATTGCCCTTCACAGTGGGGGAAACCCATCCCTCCCCAACCAGCTCCATGCTTGATTTTTTATCCAGCTCCCCCAGGCTTTAATTGCCTGCTCAGACTGGGATAGGAGGCTCCAGCAGCACCATCAACAGGGGCAGCTCAGCAGAAATGTGCAGTTTTAGTGCTTTGCTGCAGGCCAAGAGTTCCAGGGAGGGAAAGCCTCATGTCTTCTCCCCCTCATTAAATACTGGTGCACCATGGTAATTACAAAATACCACCCGAGATGCCTTGCAGTCTTTTTCCAGGTCCAAAAGGCAGCTTTGACTTCTTAGCTCACAAACAGAAGAATTGAAATATGGTGTTCTAACAAACATTGCAACTATTAGGACTGCATTTATGAGGTGATGGTGCCCAGAATCCAGTTGGCTCTTTGGCTCCAGTCATTTCACCACAACACAAAATGCTGTAGTGGGGTCTAGAAACTGCTGGAATTACAGAGTCCTCTTGGCCCTGAATTACCCATTGTGTTATGCTTAAATCTTTCAAGAGTAAATAACCCTTTATTGATTAAATTGCTTTTAAACCCGTGCTTTAGTTCCTTGATTTTAAGCGTGTACATGTAATTTTGCAGACAGACACAATATGCTTGGGTTTTTTTATCTCTCCAGAATGTACTTGCTCTGAAACCCCAAGGGTGAGGGCAACGAGACAGCAGTGCAGGCCAGGATGCAACAGCAGTTTTAAATTATGCCACAATTGACTTGAGAGCAGCATGCAAAACAGTGTCCTTACAACAGCAGAAAGGTCTTTAATGAATTCCAAAGTAAAAACATTCACTTCTGAATTTTCACTTAAGCAGGTGCCCAAAATGGTGCAGTGCACACTGTAAACAGTTCTGTCCTGTGAATGATAATAAAGAGAAATCATTTATGAGATAACCAAGCTCCACAATATGTGCTCTGCATCACCCACTGCAGGGACTGCTTGGCTATTTTAGGAAATATTCTTATGCTCACACATTCTCCTTTAGCCCATGTGTACAGACACAAACATCTCCCAGCTCTCAACAGCTCTTCACCTGCATCAGTTCCCCACAGCTCCTGTGCCTGTCCTTACCTCCAGGTTGTGTTTATCTTTGGGTCAAGCCTATGATAATAAGCAGCACTTTCTGCAGCAGTTTTATATTGTTAATCTGCTTCCATTATCTTCAAAACAAGCTGTAAAAGTGCATTAAAAAGCCCTCGCCTCAAATTTAGTTACACAGCATGGATATACACTGGAATAGAAACTGAGCAAGGTCTCATCTGGCTTTCTGGAAGGAACAATAAAACTGTCCAGTCCCCAGTGTAAGATTAGGTTTTCTTTATGATCCTCTGTCTAGGAAGTACTCCTGTTTTTACAGCCCAGCACAGTGAGGATGAGATGATTTTGGATATGGGTATTGCCACATGTCAACCCTTTCACAAAAGAGCCAATTTCAGTAAAACTGAAATATCTCCTATTCTTTGCCCTGACCCTCCCGCCTACCTGCGTGAAATAAATTCTTTGGGAGCCAATTCATGATGTAGGGGAAGAAAAGGTCACATCTCTGTTTTGAAAGCCTTTCCTGGACCTCCTCTCTTCTCTCCACATGTTGGTATTTTATTCTGCCTTGGAGGGGCAAGGAGAGAGCTGAGCTGGTCAGAGTAGGGTGCTGGTAACGCCAGCTAGGGGTTCAACCCCTGGATGGGCCATTCTCTTAACTTAAGGACTCAGTGGTCCCTGTGGGTCCCTTCCAGCTCAGAATATTTTATGATTCTGTGTGAATCTGTGAATCCTGAGCCAGGTTTCTGTGAGGGACAGCGGCCACTTCCTCACCGATGCTGCAGCAGCTCAGCAGGACAGTGCCCAGGCAGGTGGGACAGCTCCAGGTGACCCAGGTTCCTCCACAGGGAAAGAACAACTTTTTCTCCACCCAGCAGAGCCTGCAGTAATTTCAGGAATCAGGAACAACAATTTGATCCCTTTCTGCCTTGCTGCCATGACCCAAAGACAGGCTCACAGCCCGAAAGGTACTCTGGGTGTCCAAAGCAAACCTCAGCCACGCCGAGCCCTCTGTGCGTCACTCCCAGGGGACACGTGGGTGCTTGGGGCTTGCTGGGTTTGACCTGTCCCAGGGGCTGCCCGTGACACAGGGGTGGGAGCAGCTTTCCAGGGGTGTTGGTGATGCCTTGAGAAGGCTGAGCTAGAACAGAGGCTGGATGGTGCTGAAGAATAAAGCAGGGATTTATTAAAAGGATCTCCTCCATGGATCCACCTTGGGCAGCACCAGAGCCCTGCCAGGGCTGCACCCAAGGTGAACCAAAATGGTCCCAAAATGCACGAGCGCTCCCGGGGGCTCTCACTGGGATCAGCTCTGCTCCATTTGCACCTTGCAGTTCATTGTCCCATTCCAGCTTTAGCCCATGCAGTCCCACCCTGCTTGTTTTTCTCTCTCCAGCCCACGTTGTTTGTGCTCTTGGGCCTGAGATTTGGATCATTTGTCCTTGGTCCCCAGCTGGAGAAGGAATTGTTTTGTCTCCCTGCTCTGTGCAGAGAGCTCACCACCCCCTAATGTGAAGCTCAGACCCTCACACTAAAGCAGCCCAGAATCTGAAAATAGAAAAGCCAAAACCTGAGGCATCACTTCCCCTCTGGAAAGGACTCCTCCAGCTGGGCGGTCTCCCTGAACTTGTTATGCAACAGGCCTACAAACAGTTCATTCAGCACAGCCTGAGGATTAGTCTGGTTCAGCTGGACACTTGGAGCTTAATCCTGGCCAAGCAAGAGTGTGGCAAAGGCATTCCTCGGATTTGCTGACGGGAAGAATCTGCGGCCACAAGCCAACCAAATATGTAAGCTTTCAGAAAGCAGCATTTCCTCAGACACTCAGAATGTCTATTCTCTGTTCCCCTCCTAGTAATCACATAGGCAACTTCCCATCCAGCTGTCAGGAGCGCCAGCTCGCTCCAGGAAAAGCATGGAAGGTGACATTTCAGTCCTATTGCAAACGACAGCTCAGGGTCAGCAGCAGGCCACGGCTGGAGGGAGCTGAGGGAGGAGAAGCTCTCAGTGCTGGCACTAAAAAGGGCTCTGCCTCAAATTTTACTCGCAGTTTGCTCTGAAGCAAAGCAACATTTCTGCTTTCAGTGAGTAAGGACGGTGTTGTCTTGGCTGCCCATCCATGTAGGCACATTTAATTATCACAGATCCACAAAAGAACCAATTATGTTCCAAATTAAACTCCCTCTCTTGTTCCTGCCCTTTAATGTGCTGACAAATAAAAGCATGGAATGATTTGTATTTGTCATCAGGGAGGCTGGGAGAGGTTCAGGGCTTGCAGATGCAACCAGGCCAGGACAAAAATGTTTGTGCTCAGGCAGGAATTTTAATTGCAGATGTTTCACACAAGGTAACGAGGGACCTTTGTGCTGAGGCTGCAAGGGAAAAAACCTCTGAGGATTCTTTTCCAATTTAAACTAAATTTACAGATTTTTTTTTTAAATGATGAACATTAAATTAGGATTACATCATCACCTAGCCAACACCTCATCCCTCTTGGTGATGGTGATCTCAACCACAAAACTCACTACTCCACCCAGTTTTGGCAAATAAAAGGAAGCAGTTGTTTGGATATTGAAATTTTATGAATATTGAAAATGTATTTTCTCATACTCTGGCCAGAAGTTCTTTTCTTTTTTTTTTTTTTTTTTTTTTTTTTTGTGATAAAAATGAACAGAAAGAGAGCTTCAGTTATTAGAAAAATGCATTTCAAGTCCTCTAGGGATGTTTCTGGAACCTTACTGAGGGATCAAACCTGCATTTGTAAAGTCCTGCTTTAGATCTCTATATTGAGAAATAAACATATGTTATTCTAACCAAAAATTCCTCCCTCTAAATTTAGAGGTCCATAAATGTGCAGTGCTTTGGCAGCCAAACAAAACAGGTATTTTCACACAAAGAAACCCTTCTTGATTGTGTTATAGAGAGAGCCTTGGCATGAATCTGTAGCAGAGCTAAAACTGGTCCTGCACTGAAGGGAAACTGCCTGGTGGCTTCTCCGTGCTGACAAGGCAGCTGTGCCACGGGGGTGGGAGGTAAAGGCTGGTTTAAAATTAATTGTTTAGCGTGGGAGTCCGCCCTGCAGCTGAAGTGAGCTGACGTGCCCTGGTGTAGAACATCCCCTGGAGGTCCTGCTGACCAAGGGCAGCCCAGGGCTGCTTCACACAGGGGCTGCTGGGCTTTGCAGGAGCACCACGGAGCTATTTCAGCTTGGAACACAAAAATGTTTGTCCAATTAAAGCCTCTGTCCAAGAGCAGGCAGCTTTTGTGGTTTCTTCACACCACTGGGGCCACACAGCCGTAAAACCATGCCCTTGTTTCAGAGCTGCAGTGCTGAGCTGCCCCACGTCAGGAACCACCCCAGCAGCGTGCAGGGACAGGAGCCTGCTCTTTCTGCACCAAGAGGCCGTGCCACACAGGCCTTTACATCAAAGGACCTCAGCTGGCCAGGCCAGAGCTCGCCCAGGCTCAGCAAGGGCGTCTCCATTGGGGCTGTCGGAATTCGGCAGATGAAGGTCAGACTCAGAAGAGAGCTGGATCCTGCACAGGCATAATTTAGTGTCACAGAAATGCCTTCCAGAGCTATTCTACCATTCTTCAGCTAATAGAGTGGCTATTTAAAGAAAGAAGGCTCTTTGCAGTGATCCAATCATTGGGAACACGACTGCTGTGTGACCAGCTTTGGTCACACATTTTTCTATTCTTATTTAGGGAACCGAGACCATCTAGTTATTTCTGCTCAACTGTAGGGATCAATTAAAATATTCATTCCCATTAGTTCTGATTCTCTAGAACACTTGCAGACAGAGTACCTGCCAGAACCAGACCACAGCCAGCAAAATGCTCAGGAAGGGCTGAATAGTTTGGTATGAAGTCTCAAGTATTTTCATTTCACTTCATGCCCACAAGCCTTTCTTTCTTTTACATTACAATACGAGGCAGTCTCTGCTCTATGCTGTCAGGACAGTCACAAATTAGAGTCTCTATTGCTGGTGAAACAGTGCAGTGGCAAGTACAATCAGGCAAGGCAAGCTCTCTCATTCAATGTTCAGATGCATGAAAACAGCCAGGCATTTTTCCCTCTAGGAACTGCAGGAGTTGAAACACAGCAATCTAAAGCTGTGACAGATCACATATGCACATTTAAGAGCTCCAGATAAGTGTGGGAGATGCCCACAGCATCTCCTCAGAATGTCACTGGTTTTGTCGATATGCAGGCTGCTCACAAAATAGTTTGGGAGGTACAAACACAAAGTATCACACAGCCAGCTCCAATTCCCCTTCTTCAGGAATGGCAGCTTCTGCATTTCCTGGCAGACCGTGTCTGATGGCTTAAGGACTCAGATGAGCTCATTATTTGACCATTATTTGGAGAGGGACCCACTGCTCCAGACCAACCCCCCCCAAGTCCCTCTTCCTCTCCCCAGCTTTTCCCACCGATGCACCTGAGGTGTGTCCCAGCAGGGGAGGGTCTCTTCACACCCTCAGCATTCAGAAACCTTTGGGCAGCACCTTTCAGCACCCACCAGCCTGAGGTTTGCCCTCTGCTGCTCAGCTCTTGGTACAAAGCCACAAATCAGGGTTTTATCTTCCTATGCTTGGAAGGTGTGAACATTTCCCCCCTCAGATACACATCCTTGTCTTCTGTTCTGCTTTCAGCTGCCTCAAACTGCGTCTCCCACCCCTCAAATTCAACAGTGTTGGGTGAGGAACAGATGTGCACTGAGGTAATGCTCTAAACAGAGCTCAGCAGGAGCACTGACCCTCCCACGAGGGTGCTGCAGCTGCAGCATCACCCACTCGTGTCCCTCATGCTGCCCTCTGGGGTTGCTTGAGACCACCCTTGGTACCAAAACCAGCCAAGAAACCTCCCCAGGGAAGGATCAGCCACGTTGAACTCAATCCTGAAAGTTTAACGTCAGACAAGTCATGAAGGGGGTCAAGGAGCAGCACAAACCTGGGGAGGAGAAAACATCTTCCAGCCCAGGAATTGATAGAAATAAACTTGAAAGCATCTTACTGGGATCTCCATGGAGGCAACTGCAGAGAGAACTGGTCCTGCAGAAGAGCTGAATATCAAAATATGGATTTTCTCTGATGTGCCTCAGTAACCTCATGGCTGCCCCCTGCAGAGGAGTTGCTTTTGCCTGCATTTCCTGGTATGATCCCAATGAATTTTCCCCAGGTGCAACACTGGAGAGAGCAGACCAACAGCTCCTGGGCAACCTCCTGGGCAGCTGGAGAACTGAGGTCAACTGAGATAATGAAAATGGCTTGTGTGCAGGAGACCCCCATAGCACCACATCTACTGTATTTGTACATTTTTAGAAAAAAACATTTGTTACGTAGCATATATTTTTTTATCCAATAAACTATGTATTTACAGTAAAAAACCCTTCTTTTTTCAAAATTTTAAAGCACAGAAAAAGATAAGGTCAGACCTATGCCTATAATGCACATACTTTTAAAAAAGGATACAGAAAGCATTCATATTTGATTTTCCATGTGTGACCTACTATTTCACATTTTACAATTTGTTACTCCAAGTAACCCAGCTCTATTAGATATAAACCTAAATTTAATCCAGAGCACCCAGACAATCACTACACAGCCTGTGGATTTGAGAGACAGAACTTACTCAATTCCATTTTAATTTCTATTGTGTGTAAAAGTGTTTAGAGTGTGAGCCTTGCTAAGAGATGACAGAATATCATTATACAGTAATTCAAATGCTTTCAAGACTGCTAAGAAACCTCCACTATAATGACAGGCCTTGTGAAGTGCTTAAGAAATGCTGTTTCATCCTTTCTAGACGAGTTTAGGATAAGAAAATTCATATAATAAGATGATGTATTTACAGCAGATAGGTTAACCTTTAAACTTGCTGTAATCATATTATCCAGAATGGGATCAGACCTGCAGCACTGGCATCACATGGTCCTTCTGAGCTGGGATTTTGTTTCATTTGCTACGAGGAGCAGAAAATCTGGAGGACATTCTCACGAGATGGTATCGTTCTCCTTGTCCAGGTCCTCCTCTCAAGGGTTCTGGAATTCCTCAGCAAGGCTCAACATCAGCTTCCTTCAAAAGCACTGAGCTCAGGAAAGGGGAAACAGCTTGATTTAGTATTCATGTGCCAAGATAAATAAGAATGTCAGAGGAAGTGAACGTTTTAGAAGATTGGGTAAACATACCCTGCGAGGGTGGCTCACTTTTCCTAGAATGTTCAAACACTCACACATTTTTCATACAAAAATATCAACTGGAAATGAAATCTCTTCCTTGGCACAATTCCACTGTGATTACAAGCAAACAAAGGAATGCAGCCTGTGCCCAAGATCACATTTGGCTCCCAGCAGACAGTTTCTTTTCCCCAGAGCTAGATTTCTGTTCCTACCATGATCTGTGTGGTACCCACTGGCTGCTCTGTGCTCTCCAAAACATCAGCTAGCTGAAAGTGGGATTTAGCAGAGAGCCAATCTTCTCTGGTTCAGCCAAGAAATAAGTCAATCCAGGCAGTAACCATTATATACAGCTTTATCTATTGAATTCTGAGCAACAGATAAGGGAGACAGAGCAGCACCGCGATGATAAATCAAGGTACACAGTTCTCCAGTTTTCCTTCAGAGAATAAATGAATGAATGATCTCATCATGGATTGCCCTACTCCAATACCAAACTGGAGACCTGAGGGGTCCTACCAAAGGATTGCCTTCAGAAATATATCTATATATCTATATATCTATATATCTATATATCTATATATATATATATCAATATTGTGCTAACCTCGGGTTTGGATGCTGCTTTCCCATTTACAGATAAATAGTTTTCAAACTGAAACAAATTAATAAAACTCAACTTGCTGCATATCTCTGCTGTCACACTTGTGCTGTGAGCTGCAGTTCATACTCTGAGCAATGAGAGGCTCCCTGCCCAAGCTTCCAGAGCAGTTTATAATGACAGACTCAGGAACACTGAGTGTGCCAAGGGAGGCTGGAGAAAGGGACAAACCTGCTTGTTCACAATCCAATTAAAATCTAATCGTGAAGAAAACAATTCTCATTTGCTGGTTTGGTGCACAAGCTGGATTCCTTTGAAGAAGTCCTGTTTAGCTCCATAAGGAGCCAGCTTATCCGGGCAGAAGCAGCTGGGATCTGCTTTGCTGGGTGCTGGAGCCTTTTTTCAGCAGGCACAGCGATCAGATGAGGTGCTGTGAGCAGAAGGACGTGCAAGAGGATGATGTAACCGTACCCAGAGTGCTGTGGGGAGGCTGGAGCGTTCACACAAATATCTGGAGCTCGCCAGAGAAGAAAGCTTGCACAGCACACACACCACCAACTGCAGGCTCAGGGGTCTCAGCCCTGCTGCTGCTCCCGACCTCCAGCACCAGGTCTGTTCTGTTCAGCCTCAAAGCAAGCCAGCAAGCACTTCTGCTATTGATATGCAAACATGCACACCAGACATTTGCTTTATTTCAGCCTTCCCAGACCCAACACTGCCGTAACAAACAGCTTGTACTGGGGTGCAGAAAGCTCAGCAATGTGAATTGCTGGAGGTTTGCTCCTTTTGCATACTAACACTTCGTATTCGCCCTCAGCTGACAGCTCCCTCATTCAGTTCCACTGATGGCTGAGCTCTGGAGCCAAACAGAAGTTGCACATAAATCTCCTCTCTGGTTTTCCTTATCTTTTCACAAAAACAGTGGCTGTGAAGGCTGAACTGGAAAGCTGGGGCTGGGCTTTTGTTCAGTACCCTACAGGAATGGGGACAAAAGCAAAATCAAAGCTCCTGGATCTGTGAAGGTTGGAGGCAGGGGGGTGCAGGCATCCAGTCGGGGACTGCTGCTGGTCAGAACTGGACTGGGACTCCTGGGGGAATACAGAATTCCAGCCCTCGTCCGGCTGTGGAGTGCCTGAGCCAGCACTCGTGAGGGAACGAAGTCCTCTGCTTTTCTGTGCCCTGTCCACCCTGCTGTTACTGCAGACACGTCTGGAACCTGAGCTCTGTGAGCTCTGTGCTGACAGGGGCTGCTGAGGATGTTGGACACGGCCAGCTCAGCGCTGCACAGCCACCCCGGGGAGCTCCACAGCCCCCAGCAGCGGATCCCGCCGGGATCCAGGCTGAGCACCTGCAGCACCACCTGCTCCAAAGCCTCCTTGTCCTCCCTGGCAAGCTGGGCCAGCCCACAAGGCACGTTGCTGGGCCCTCGGGGGCTGTGCAGGCTGAGCTGAAGCTCTGGATGGTGCTGAGCCAACACAGCCACGGTTCCTGAGCCACAGAGGGAGGAGATGAACGGAGCACCCGGCTGGGAGCACTGGGAAGAGGCAAAGTCCAGGTGGGATGAAGGGACAAACAAATGGCACTACAGAGGAGTCCCATGACAACGGGGCTCACAGCAACACGCAAACAGGAAGGGAAGGAAGGAGACCAGAGTGAAATTTAACCCCACAATTATTTTCTTTGGCTCATTTCCTTTCCAGCCAGCCTTCCACACTTGGATCAGCAGGTTAATGTTACCATCACTGGTCCCCCAGCAATGCTTTAGAAATTCACGTGTGTCACTGATTTAGGAGCATAAGGGCCCAGATAAGCTCCTCTCTGGGATACAAATGCCTTATGCTCTGACACCTAAACCAGGCTGTTGCTCTGCCCTTCCCATTTCCCACCTCATCACTTCTGTTACTGACAACAGAATGGTGTTTTATTTTTCCATTGGGCTACTCATCATGTTAATCAAGAGACAGAAAGCATCACGGTTATACTAACACGTCCCACAAATAGTATCCAACCATTAAGGTCTGGTTACCAGGAAATATTTTCCTGTGGCCCTTTGCTGGAAAGAAACACATCTGAGGCCACCCCTCTTTGGCAGCAACTATCAAACAAGGAAAAAGAGAGCCTTGTCTAAAAGGAAATACAATTTTCCCCCCTTTTGGAACTGAATCCAAAAATATTCTCTGGGTGAAGCCCCGTGGAAGGGGCACACAGCTGAACCAACAGCCTTTATTGCACACTCTGAGTAACACAATAAATGCACACCAGGCCATTTTCTCCAGCCACACTCTTTGATCCCTGCCTTCTCCTCTGCTGACTGCTGCCTTGAAGAATCTCAATTTATCCAAATCTTGGCTGAAATCTTAGGAAAATACTGTTGGAGTGGACAAAATGAGTATGAAAGTATCTGCCTGGAGCCCAAGGAGGTCTTCACAACCGACCCCTCTGAAGCAGCTGGGGTTTTGTCCTTCAGTGTGATCCCACCACAGCTGTGCTGCTGACCCTTTCTGCCTCTGCACAGTGGACTTCAGCACTGCACTAATGCTTGAGAAACTTGGGAGGACTGGGAAAAATCCTTTTCCTGAGTGTCCTTTCCCTGTGTGCCTGCAGATATTGGCTGTTTCCAGTGCTATTGGTGCTATCTCCACCGCTGTGCTCATTACGGGAGCTCAGGGCAGTGCAGCTGTGCTCCCCTGGACTTTAACAACTCCCAGAAGGAGCAGGATGCAGCCAATGCTGTCATGTGGAACACGTGATTACACCCACCCCAGTTATCCTGTCAATTCAGCACTGCCTGCAAGACTGAGAGGAACTCACCTTGAGAGCTGCTTGTACCCAAAAGAGCTGAAAGTGTTTGCCAGGCGCTGTGTTCTGCACATCTCACACACACACACAAAATCACACCTGTAAAAATGTATTTCTCCATCTCATTGATCAAACCTATGAAACTGATCCTGCCTAGTGCTCACAGGCTGCTGGGAGAGCACAGAACTGAAATGAAGGTTTCTAAAATCCAACTCTGCTTCTAATATCAACCTTCCCCTGCAGCTGAACAAACCGTTCTCTCCTTTCCTCTCCCTCAGTCTTTCCATCTGGAAAATGAAGACATTTGCATCTGTGCTGTGGGTGCCAGTGCTGTGCATTTCAATCAGCAAATGTTTATAAAAATCATTTCAGTAGTAAAATCTACATAGTTCTGATTTAATACATTTATTTATATTTTTGTAGAGCAAAACAAAACCCAGCAAAGCCCACAAACCCAGGATCATTCGTCAGGGATCCGATTCATTGTCCATGGAATTAATTTTCCTTAAGGGAAAATGGCACAGACACCTCAGGCCCGATGTTAAATATGAAGGAGTTCTTATTGCAACTCCAGACTTACCAGCTATCACAACAGACAAAATTATAACAGGCAGCAGATTTAACTCTCCTCCCCTCCTCCAAACCACAGCCCAGTCCTGGACCTCTGAATGCCTCCACACTGAGCAGGGACTGGCAGCTCCCACATTAGCAATTCCTACTGGAAAAGGTACTTCCCCCTGGACAGCATCCCCTTGGTACATGTTCCACTGCCCATGTTAGAAAACTTACAACTATGTGCCCAGAACAGTTCCTAAACTCCAGGCTGCTCAGTCCTCACATGTACAAGGTCTGTGAATTTTTTTTCAGAGACCTAAAGTAATGAGGAGTCTGGATTAAACTGAATTTCAGCAGGGTTTTTCACTTTGGTGGATGCAGCTGTTGGAGGAAGCAGCTGGGTAAGATGTTTCTTGCAAGAGGCACAGATACACAGTTTTGCCGTGCTGAAAAGCAAACTTTTTTTTTTTTTCAAAGTTGTTTCTTTTCCTGTCATCTCCCTTCCCATGCTTCAGGAGGTGACTTTTTTCCTCACCTTCAGGAGGTGAATTTTCCAATGGGCACAGCACAGCAGCCTGGCAACTTTCTGTGCTTTGCCAAATCTCAGGCTCCTGCCTCTGAAGGAGTCCCCTCCAACAAATGCAGAGGCTGCTCCTGGGAGAAGTCTCAAAGCAAGACCCAAATTCCCTGCCATTCTTTCCTTCCTGAATAAAAATTCTCTCCTGGAAAATGTGAATTTCCTTCCGAAGGTGTTCAGTTCCCTGCAGGCTGGGGAGGGAGTGACACCCAGCCACCGGGGTTTTCACAGCACACCCGCACAGTTTACAGTTTAATCCTGCAGCTGCCTCCATGGCACTGAACTCCTGGCTGCCCTTGCAGAGGATGCATTTCTGCTGTGACAGCACTGCCATTCGCAGGGAAGAGTTCCAAAAAACGGTGCCTGCCCATGGAGTCCCCCCCAGCAAGGCCCTGGGTGCCAGGATCACCCCTCCCCTCCCTGCACTGCCCGGCAGAGCCTCCTTGGTGCCGGCAGCAGCACAGGAGCCCCGGGATGCTGAGCAGCCTCAGCCCTGCCCAGGAGGCTCAGCTCCGGTGTCACACACAGCACCGGGCACAGCCGGGCGGGTCGGAGCCCCGCAGGAGTGCCCTGGCTGCGGGCACTGCCCCCTGTGCCCTTGCCCGGCCTGGCAGCAGCGTCTGCGGGCACGGCTGGGGCTGGGCTGCCCCTCGGCCCCGGGGCTGCTCCTTTTTCCCGGAGTTCCTGCAGGGCATGGCTTGGCTGGGAGTGAGACCTGCCTGTCTCTGCCCTCCAGACATTCACCATTTCACCATTTCAGCCTGAGGGCCCCCAAGTTCCCCCTGAGTTTGTGCATGGAATACCACACTTTCACACCCAACGTGCACAGTCTTTACCGTCAAGGTTACAGAAAAGACAAAAACATGCTCTGGATCTTCAAATACCCGATCAGGTATATAACTCAAGCACAAATACTGCAATTCTAATGATATGCTTTTATAAATTCAAGACCTCGATTTTTCCTTAAGCTGCAGACCAGTATCTTTTAGTACCATTTAACTGACAAAGTCCCCATTTTACCTTATTTATTTAAAACAAACAAACAAACAAACAAAAACTTAGAAAAAAAACCCTAGATTATTGCTTTTAAATGGTACTATGCTTTTAAACCAAATTATAATTTAGTGGGGGGGAAAGGTCATTTTTAGTGATATTAAGCAGTATCTTTCTCTTCCTCAAGCACTTAAAAAAGCACAAAGCAGTTTCTTTCTTGTTGGCTGGTCCCTTGGATGCTGCACATGGATGGGGTGAGTGACCCATCCCTCAGGAACCCAGCACAGACCCTGGCAGGCACTTCCCAAAGTCCTGCCCTGGCTGAGGAGCAGTGCCCACATTCCTGGGCTGTCCAAGGCCTGGGAAAACACAGGAGAAGGGGAGAGCTTGGACCTGACTGTCTCTGTGACCTTCTCCCAGTGACAGTGCCTCAGCCCACACAGCCTTTAACCCACCTGACACCTCCCAGTCCTCTCAAGGACACCCCAGATTTCCATGGCACTCCCATCCCACCCCCAGACCTGCTGCCCACAAACCCTCACCATGCACAGGACCCAGGTCCAAATTCCCGGGGCTCATACCCACCCCTGCTCCACAGCACAGAGACTCTGCTGCCATGCATGTCAGTGAGCATATGACAGGTCAGGGCATTTCTCATTCTGTTCCTGAAGAGCCCCATAAAACAGCACTCTGGCTATGAATTTTAACTTTAATTCAGCTTATGACTTCAGGGGGTTTTTCATCCCTTTACTTCCAGCTGCATGTGGAAATTAAAAGCTCCATAAGATCACCATCTCCCAGTCAAACTGCTGTGTAAAGCCTGAAAGCATCAGCTGTGATCCCATGACTTTCTGACAAGCAGCTTCTTGAGACCTTGGGTTTTTAAACGGGAATCTTGTAACTTCCTGCCCCGATTCCTGCTGAGCTCCAATTCCTGCTTCCCTCGTTCTGGCCATTCCGCAGCTTTCAGGGAACACGGTCAGACCGAGCCTAAAGCAGTCCCACCTAATTGGTACTTGGCAAACCCAGCAGCGATTAATATTAAATCATTAAGCATTACAATAAAAATATATTAATCTACTATCACTAATCTAATATCTCTTAAACCAATGACTCTGACAGGAATTAGCAAATTTGTTGTAAAAATGTATTAAGCCCAAGAAAT
Organism: Vidua macroura; assembly: GCF_024509145.1. Taxonomy (NCBI): domain Eukaryota; kingdom Metazoa; phylum Chordata; class Aves; order Passeriformes; family Viduidae; genus Vidua; species Vidua macroura. The sequence goes on from NC_071583.1 coordinate 19,586,857, forward strand.
GTATTACATACACTAAGAGCTATAAAAAATAAACGAAGCCCCCTAAATGCCAGCCCTTTCCCCCCAGGCAGCCCTTACGTAAGGACAGAACACCTATGGACACAGGCCAGTGGCAGGGCTGCGCTCGGGGAACTCTGCTGAGAATCCATTCTCACCTCTGTCCCATGGATCCGCACCTTCCCATGGACAGCACGGCCAGGAGAGCGATTTCATCCACCTGAACCGCACTCATGGTTTGCATAAACCCCTCCTTCCCCAACTGCATGGATTGCAGCGATGGAACCGAAACATTCTGCTCCCTCTGCTGCAGGATTGTTTATTGTTCTGATGATTTATTTAAAGGCAGATAAACAAAGAAGAATAAATATATCCAGCAACAAAATCAACAGAAATTCATCCGAAGGGATTCAGGGTGGGCACGGGCTTGATTGACTAAATGCAAATAAGAAACCCGAACCTCCAGCCTGGAATCAATGCCAGCAATCTACATAACACAGCACATCAGCTGCGATGATTAACACCCTTATTTTTCTGCTGAGAACTTGATATGCATTTATAAGGATGAAACACGACATTCCGTTAATTCCAGCAAGTTAAATGAGTAGCTCTGCCTTGAAAAGCCTGGCTGTCATTACCGGGGAAGCAAAACCTTTGTACATGACTACTTCAGGCATAACAGAAAGCTGTATGATTAGAAAATGTCATCTGCTGCACCCCGAACGCCCGGGTTTGCCTCCCCCCAGCCCAATACACGCAGAAGCAGAATTTATGAACGCTTCCCCCCACCGCCAGCCCGACACATTAAATCATCCCCGTAGCGAAGCTCCTGCTGCAGCAACTTCTGCACTGCATCATTCACCTACCTCTGACTTCATTGTTCCGCGGGCCGCGAATAAATAAAATCAAACATCCAGGTGGAGCCGTCACAGTTTCCCTTTGCGGCGGATGCGCAGCGAGAGCCCCGGCGGGCGCTGCCGGGGGCTGGGGCCGGGGCTGGAGCCGGGGCCGGGCAGCGCAGGGCTGGGGGCTGGCCGGGCTTCTGTGCAGCTCAGCACATTTGCCGAGCATGGTGCGATGGGCCGGCCCCACCGGCAGCCCCGGCTGCGGGCACGGCCCCGGCTGCGGGCACGGCCCCGTGCAGCTGTGCGGGAACAGCCGCACTGCAAGGTCAGTGCCCCGCCAGCCCTGCAGCGCCCGGCGGCGGAGGGAGCGCTACGGAGCGATGCTGCTGCCGCCCGTGCCTCCCCACAGCTCAGGCGCCTCCTAATCTCCCTGCTAATTCGCAGGTAATGTTCGCCTCCCGTGCCGCTCAGCCCAAAATGGAGCGTTGTTATTATTGTTAGCAACTTGCGACTCAGGGTTTGGAACAATACCGGCGATGCAGAAGCAGCAGAATGCTGTAGCGTAACTTTCACCCAAGCAGAAAGTGTTTTGTCTTCTGACCGTAATTTTATTAATGATTATTTTCCCTCTGGATTGTCCTCTTAAATCCCACTGGACCAGGGAGAATATGTATCAGCCCCTCCGAGCTCCCACGGTGTTCCCTGAACCTGCCCCTGGCCTTGGACAGCTTTTTGCAGGGCCCTGGGAGGGCTGAGCTTGTGTCATGAGCTGGCTGGGGCTCACTGGAGGAAGGCACCCACCCTCCTCCCTGCTGGACCCCCCAGGCTCCAAGGCCTGTTTTACACTCTGGGAACCTCGCAAAAATGTATGGGGCAGGCTTCTCCTCCTCCCAGGGAAATCAACTTTGCCCCACCTCTTCTTTTCTGCAGAGCCATCTCCTTTACCACCGAAATGCCTGTTCTGTGCTTGTGTTACTGGGGCATTTCAGTGCAGCTTTAACTCAACCCCAGAGCACAGGTCAGATCACTGATGTTTCTGGGTGCAGGGCAGCCCAAAGCAATTCAGGGTTTAAAATCATGGATTACATAAAAAAGTAACTCTGTTTATGCTGTTTCTGGTCAAGCTTGAGTGAAGTTTTCACATGTGCTCTTTAGCACAGTCTCAGCACTCTTCCAGTGATGCTCACCAGTTGTCATGGTTCAAACAGCAGCAAATCACACACATGTAAAGAAAAGACTAAACCAAGATCTGCCAGATCTTTTCCACTTTTGCAGAGAAATCCCTTGACAAGGAAATTTTTTGAACAAGAATTTCTCCACTACTTTTCTGGAGTTTTGCAAATGGGGTGGCGGGTCAGGAGCTTGATGTTAGGAGGATAATCCACAGAAACAGCATCTGAAGGATGACACGCAGCCTCTCCTACCTGTCAGACATCTGTGCAGCACGTGTGATGATGGTACTTGACTGCACCATCCTACTGACTGCCTTTAGCCAGAGGTAGGGAAGTGCCCCTGTCCCTGTCTGGGACAGAAATACCACAAGTTCAGCTGGGCTGAACTCAGAGCCCAAGGCGTTTACAGCCCTTTTCTCAAATCTGAAAAAGTTCTTCAGTTCTTACTCCTCTGATGATAAAATCACTGCATTTCATTCAGCTCTGTTAGTTTTCTGGGCTGGCATCACTAATGGTGACTTTCAAAGTCACTGCAAGGGACTGGAAGCTCTTCCAAGGACTGGGAAGCACGGCAGAAATGTGACTCAGGATTCACAGACGAGGTGTTCCCCTCGTGAGAAACCCTCCCCAGCTCCCTGGTAACCAGGGGCTGCACCAGGCTCAGACCCAAACCCCACTGGGTCATCTGCTGGCTGTTCCTTCTCCTTCCCTAATCTTTGTCCTGGTCCCTCCTTATGGACAGGAAACCTTTCCAGTTTGCTGTCTCAGGGACTGCTCCTTCCCACACCCCTCATCACTCCAAGCTCTCAGCTCTCCTCTGCAGAGGGACATGGAGTGGATGCTTTTAGGAGACACAGGGGATTTTTCATCCCTTTAAGGAGAAATGTCACCCCATTTTAGGAGAAATATGGTGTTGCAAGGGCCTGGGAGCTGAGGCGTGTTTGGGACAAAGCCTTGGGCCGCCAGGTGAGCTCCCTGCAGGGCCGTGGACACGAGCACAGGAATGTGGCCACACAGAACCAGGAGGAAGGAAATTCAGCTGGGAAGGGAAGTACAGAAGCACAAAGGCTGCAGGAGCAGCCCTGTGTGCTGGGCTCCCGTCTCCTCATCCTTCTCAGGTGTTCCTTTGGCACGAGCCCAAGGCCTTCAGTGCAGCCAGGACCTGTCTCCTGCGTGAGGTCCCTGCTGGATGACAGCGTGTCCAGGGAGACCCTTCTGCAGAGAGGTGATCTGTGATCTGATTCCTCATCCTGGCCATGCAATCTGTCACTGAGCAGCACACGGCTCTCTCTTCAGGGTTCAAGGTCAAAACACACCCAGCCCAAAATCTCAGACATCTTCCCAGTGACTGAGGCACCTCCTGCATCCTCCTGGAACAGCTTTCCAGTAAAGAGGGGGGGAAAGAACAGCAAAAAAACCCTAAAAATCTGAGTGTGCTGCCTCTCCAAAATCAGAGAACCACCAGTCCACACCAGAGGTCCTTACCAGCCTGCTTCAGCTTCCCCTGAGGAAAAACTGGAGATGATTTCCACTGCCTTCTGTTAAGCACTTCTGAGATTTTCCATGCAAAGATGCTGAATAAGTGCAAAATGGTATTGAAATCCACATTGGTAAGAACAATTTCTATCACTGCCGCAATAATTAGAGTAAAACCCGAGAGTATTGAGGCTGCATGCTTCCAGAGCAGCTGGAGCTGGAGTGAGGGTGAGCAATGAGCTGGCTGGGGCTGGCTGGAGGAGGGCATCCATCCTCCTGCTCCGTCAGAGCCCTGAGCTGATCCCTTTTTCACTCTGGGAACAGCTTGGTTCCTTGGTGTTATTTTTGCTGCACTGTTTGGGGAGATGGAGGAGGTCATTGTTTCATAAGAGCTGATTCACTTCTCCTTATGTTTTCATCCCGAAACCTCGCAGTGATTCCGTGGGCTCAGCCCGTTTGGAAGCACATCAGTTGTGACGTCACCACGAGGATTTTTGACCTTCAGAGGCAGAAAAGCTCCCAGTGTGGAGCTCAGACACCTGGGATGAGGCACAGGGGCACGGGAAAACCAACCAGAGCGTGAGGAGTCCAAAGGGGCTCTGGTCCCAGGAAAGGGAGTGTTGGCAGAAATCCTGATAAAAGTTGTGGAATGACACTGGAGCGGCTGGTTTGCTTTAAAATCATGTCATTGGCACCTTTTACATCAGCCAGAAGTCCAGCACCTTCTCAGGGGAGTTCTCCCTCAAAGTCAAAGCAGACAAAGCTCAACACCACGCAATTCTGACCTCCCTTTTCTTTACCCCTGGAAACTCAGGGAAATACTCACAAGGATTTATCAGAATTACCCTTGTCCTAAAGCAGGCCCACAGACAAGATAAAAGTGTCAGGAAGCTTTGCTTTGACCGGCTGCAGATTGCAAATTGTGGCTAAAAGGGCATCGGTCTGAACTATCCTTCCTTCCTGCCTCTGGGGGCCCCAGCTCCTGCTCACAGCTGCCATCCTGCGTGCCTGCCCCTCCAGGGCTCTGGGATGTGCCAGGTTTGGGATGTGCCACTGAACAAAACCCCCATCCCAGCCCTCCAGGCCCGTGCACAGACAGAGCACACAGCCTGTGTATTTCATATTTTAGCACAGCCTAAGGAAACAATTCCAAGCTCCTCCCCAGCAAGAACACGTTCTGTGCCAGCGCTGCCCGAGAGCCAAGGCACCTGCCGGGCCACCAGTGCCCATGGCTGAGCGAGCCATTCCAACAATCCCTTGTTTCCTTGGGAAACCTCAGTCTGGGACACTGCAGCATGGCCAGACACTGCCTTGGTTCTGCAACCCAGAGCAAAACCACTCCAGCTTGGCCTGTCAAATTCAGCTCTGGACTGGGGTTACCCAGACTGCGATGGATTTCATACCCTGGAGGTGTCCTGACGTGTCCTGGCTCCAGTGCCTGGCCAGGATGGTTCTCTAGCCCATAAATACAACTGCAAAGGGTCTTGGCACCTTCATGAATTCAGAAAACCTTCCCTAAGCATATTAATAAAAGCAGATAAACTCAAGCAAATGTTACCTGCTGGGTGCAACAGCTATGGCCTCTGAGAATTATAGGGGTCAAAATGAAACCACTTCTGAGCAATTCATTTTCACTACATTTTTTTTCACCATAATCTCACAGGATTTAATTTTTAAGATTTTTTTTTTCATTCTAGACTACTGACTGCCAAAACAGACCTGAAGGTAGCAACTATGTGCTGTCACCCCCAGTGCCATTTCAATCACCTTTAGAATAATGCCCAGGCAAGAGGTAAGAAATTACAGCACAGAGGGCTGGGAATTAGAGGACAGAGAGCAGCTTTAGCTATATTGCTGGCAATAATTTAGGACCAGCAACGGAGATATGCAAGAACATCAAGCCAGATGATTTCATTGCTGCTGTCTGTGGAAACAGAGGTGAATCCTGCAGCTGACACCTTCCAGCTCATCTGCAAAGAGGGGAAACTGCTGGGGACTGAAACGAAGCTCAGCCAGTGCTGGGTGAAAATCTGGGAAATAGAGAAATACGTTCCCTGTATATATTTTCATTTTCATCCTGGCTATTTTAGAGGCAGAACAACAGTGAGTGAGTGGCTGTGGGCAGCTCCAGGCTAGGCTGGAGCTGTGCTGCTGGAGGTCCCTTTGCACCTTGCTCTCCCCTCCCGAGGTCTGAGGCTGTAGCTCAGTGAAACTGGCTCTGCAGAGGGGCTCTGGTGCTGCTCTAACACCTGAGATGGTGTCAAACATTCCACACTGCAGGGAGCAGCTGCCAGGCAGGGCTGAGGGAGGGGCAGCAGCCCTTAGCATTGGCTGTGCTTCACAGATGGGCAAGCACAGGCAAAAAAAAAAACCCAAAAAAAGTCAGATGCAAGAATTTTGGTTAAAAATGGAGAATCACTGCACACCCCATTAACTCATTAAAAATAACCCCCAAACAAGTGGCATCTATTCAAATGCTGAACAGCCTTACCAGTGACAGTGAATAATCTTGAGGCTGGCTGGAGTTTGTACCCTGCTCTCCTTCTGCAGGTTGGTAACTGCACTCTAGAGACACTGCAGCATGTGCTGAGGGTGACGTGGGCCATTTCCCAGGGATGAGAAGGATCCCTACCCCCTTTGTTGGGAATGCTGCTCCCTTCCCAGAGAAGAGATCCATATGTCTGTGTGTGGGCAAAGCCACCAGCTTCCCTGAGTCAGAGGCTGACACAGGCTCCTGTAACATCACATCACTGGCCTTGCAGGGACTCTTTTTGTCACTTTGCTGCAGTTTATTTGATGTATGTTCATTCCTTTAGTGAGGCAGCCTCAGCCACGTTCTCCTTATTTCCCAGCTGAAGTTTAATTGCTGGCAGGGCACACACTGAGGAGGGCATGGGGACCACCAGGATGAGCCTGACTGCTGCAGTCACTGCACTCTGTGGCAGGCACATTCTTGTCTCTCTCAGGATTTTTTCATAGAGGAGCACAGGGAGAAAAAAGGGAAAACAATTTCTATTTCTGCTCCTTGTTCTTCCCATGTGGAATGTGTTTGGAGAATTGTTTACCTGGGGTGATTGCTTGGTTGGATTCAGGTGAGGATTGTTTGAGCCTGGTGGCCAATCCAACCCACCTGTGGCTGCACTCTCAGAGAGGGTCACGAGTTGAGAGTTAGAGATGGTAGTTAGACAAGTAGGTTTGTAGTTTTAGTATCTCCTTTAAATAGTATATTAATGTATTACAGTATAGTTATAATAAAGAAATCATTCAGCCTTCTGAACTGGAGTCAGACATCAGCATTTCTTCCCACTGGGTTCACCTGCCTTTACAATAGCACTCCAAAATCAGAGTGATCATAACCAAAGCAACCCACCCAGGAGCAGCACAGCACTGCACAGCTGGGGGAAATCACAGCACTGGAAAGCTGAAGCAGATTCAAATGTTGACACAAATATATTTGAGGAAATGCATCACAAGGTTGGCTGATAATACTCTCAGGGCAGCATAATCTGGGATGTAATAGAAGAAAGAAGTTTTTTACAATGAGGGTGGTAAAACATGGGAACAGGGTGCCCCTGGATCCCTGGCAGTGCCCAAGGCTGGACAGGGCTTGGAGCAGCCTGGGACAGTGGAAGGTGTCCCTGCCATGGCAGGGGTGGCAGTGGATGGGTTTTGAGGTCCCTCCTAACCCAAACCATTCCAGGATTCTGTGAATTATGTACTTGCATTGGGTTTAGTGCAAGCAGAAATTGTTTCTAAATATCCAAGTTTTCACAAGGGCTTGACCTCTGTTATTCGGTTGATTCCACTTTGATCTTCCTTATTGAGACTGACCACCCTCAGCCATCGCTCCCTCCTTCCTCCCCTGTCCATGCTGCACATCCCCCAAAGATGGGCAGTTCCAGGAATTTGAGCAGTCCTGCGAATTTGGGCAGTTCCAGGAACGCCCTTCCCACCCTGCCAGTGTTTGGTGTCTCCCCCAGCGCAGAGCTCATTTACACCAAAACCTCGGGGCATTCTCCACCGCCACCCCCCTGGGCTCTGCCGGGACCCCTCCCTGTCACACTGCATTTGCTCCTGGCTCTTCACCTCCTCTCCCCAGGGCCTTGGGAAGGCTCTCAGCAGCCTGCCTCTCACCTACTGCACCTCAAGTGCTTCCCAAAATTCAAGTTACTCCTGCTGTTCCTGATTTCCTTTGCACTCCTTCCACACATCCTTGGCAGCTGCATTTGGAATATCCTGATCATGGTTATGTTTCATTTCTTACTGAAGCAGGGGCTGTGATTTAGCTGCACCAGGTGGGTCAGGCAAACCCTCTCATGTCTTGCTTAGGTAAAGAGGCCACCTGCACATGACCATTCCTCAGGAAAGCAAGATGAATTTGGTCCTTTTTCCCAGTTTCCAGTAATTTCATGTTTGCCTTTTTTCTCTTTTACACTTCTGGCCAAAAAAGAGCAAAATCTTGATTTAATTTTTAAGACTTCTCCATATTTAACTACAGTTTGTTCAGGCTTCCCAGCATAGACTTCTCATTTGTATCTCCTCAGAACTGGTCCAAAATGCCAGTCACAGAAAATCATCCCTGGGACCTGTAGCCCATGAATATATAGTCGTGACTGATATAAAATTTTAATACTTGACTGTGACTAAATGAGATAAGCATATTACAAAGAAAGAGGTTCATTTTCCAAGGTCCATTTTGCAAAAAGCAGCTCATCTCTTTCTCACAGGGACTCAGCACTTGGACTTGAAAAAAGGGCTTTGAATCTGAATCATTAGGATTTGCTTTCTTTGTTATTGAGATTTGCAGCCTTTTTTTTTTTTTTTTTTTTTTTTGTATTTAACTAATTTTTCAGAAAAATGGAGGCTCAGATGCAGAACAGCCCAAAGGAAAAAATGTGCAAGGAAAATATTGGCCTGCAATAAAAAGGAAACTGAAGTTTAAGAGAAATTTTTCTACATTCTTACAAGGAGCAACAACTGGAACACAGGTACTGGGGGCTGGGCTGTGCCCAGGTCAGAGCCTCTGCCAGGTGCTTTTAATCCCACCCAGTGATCAGTGAAAACTGCAGACTTCACGTAGACTCAAGTTTAAAATTTTGTGGGCGGCTTTTGCTTTGCTGGACAATTCTGTGGATTGTTTGACTGGACCAGAGTCTTGTATAGTTCAAGGAAACCACGTTAAAAGATAAATATTATGAATAAAATAATTTCAAATCTTTTCTTCCCCTTTGTGCCGATAAGACACAGGAGATGGGGCGAGGTTAAGATTTTGACACTACTCTCAGCTGTTGCACAGTGACAGGGACCAGGCAGATTTCTGGCTGGGAAAACCCAACCCCCTCATCCATCCCCTAACCTTCCTGGCTTTAGGGCTGTTTTTTAGTTTTTTGGTTGGGTTTTTTTGGGAGGAGGATTCAGTGTCCCACGTGGTCCCTGGCCTTGCCCTCTCGCAGGTCCTGCAGCTGGTGCAGCTCATCCAGGACCAGGAGCTGCTCCTTTCAGAGCCCTTTGGAATGTGAGTCACGAGTGCCCCCGTGCCAAGGAGCAATCAGGAGCCAGCCACAGAGCTGGAAAGAGAGCCCTCGACTTTCAATCTGGGTGTAACAATTAATTTTTATTCACTTTAAAAACCCCTTTTCTCCTCCTCTTATGTAAAGAAGAGAGGGCCTCTTTGCATAGAAAGAAAGAGTGAGGGAAATAGGGCTAAAGGAAGCTGTAGGAAGGTATTGGAAAAATATTTATAATACTAGAAAAATATTGGAAAAATATTTCTAGTTCTACTTCCTGTCTGCCAGACTTGCCCAAACCTTCTCACTGAGTTGCTTTCCCCTCCTCCCAGGGACAGACCTCCACATGCCCAATAAATGCACAAGTTATTATGTGCAACTTATTTTTAGAAACCTGTGAGTTTCAGTGTCTTATAATGACAAACTATCAGAAAAGTCACCAAAAAAGAACATTTCCATCAATGCCAATATTGCCCAAAGGAGAGATTTAACAGGCAAAGTGCTCCTTACTTCACCTGCCCCCTCTGTGCTTTCTGTCTGATGGGCTTTTACCTGCAGGCTTCTCCTCCCATTCTCTCCCAGAAGATGAAGACAAGAACTTGATTAATTTTTCAGCTAATGTGTTAAAGGACTTGATCTATAAAATCAGAGATCTTGTAGCAGGTGCAACACAATTGTGGATCTTCTGTGTTACTGCTCTGCCCCATCTCTGTGGATAAAATGAGGTATTTTGGAGCAAAAGATGAAATTTATTTCCAAAGCCCCTTTCCTTTCCTTTCCTTTCCCCTCCCCTCCCCTCTTTTCCTTTTCCCTTTCCCTTTCCCTTTTCCTTTCCTTTCCTTTCCTTTCCTTTCCTTTCCTTTCCTTTCCTTTCCTTTCCTTTCCTTTCCTTTCCTTTCCTTTCCTTTCCTTTCCTTTCCTTTCCTTTCCTTTCCTTTCCTTTCCTTTCCTTTCCTTTCCTTTCTCCTTTCCTTTCTCCTTTCCTTCCCTTTCTCCTTTCCTTCCCTTTCCTTTCTTCCCATGCTAGGACTTTACTCCTCAAATGTATTTAAAGTGAAGAAGCAGAAGGAATGCCTGTGGGAGCTGAGTGTGTATGCACAGGTACCCCTGCACAGCTCCTCCAGTTCAGGAGGAGTTTGTTGTAGCTCCCTGGCGGTTTTCCCACAGCAATGAAAATCCCAGAGAAACAGGTAAGGCAGAATAATGCTGCTGTGGGGACTTTCAGGTGTGTTACAAACCAGAAGTTGTAAAAATTACATGAGGTTGGGGAAGGTTTTGTTGCTTTTTTCAGTAGAACTGTCAATCCAAGATCAGGGACATAAGGGAAAGCCTGGGAATTAGGCACTAAAAACCTCAAGTCATTAATGTTGGAGTGCCAAGGGGCTGCCTGGCAAGGAACCACTGCTCTGGAAACTGGGAATTGAGACTTTCTGTGCTGCCAGGCACTGACCCCCAGGAGAACACTGCATTGACCTGAAGCCACGGAGAAGCTTCCAAAATGGAATGGCAGAACTGGGATTGTGGGGGTGCAGTTTGAATGGAAGTGTGTGATAGCACAGGGTGGGAAACTCCGAGTTTAAGGGTTTAGAATACAGGAATATATATAAAGCAAGATGGAGGTTTTAGGGCAGAGGCTGCTCCTTCACCTCCTTCTCCAAGGTTTGGGTGGTTTTGTGTAATTGGATAAAAAAGTCCCAATTGCAGGCATGGGTGGCTGGTTATTGGGTTAAAAGTGAAAATTTAGGTGTCATTTCTTAATTGGACAGTTTATTCTTAAAAGGCCTTGTAAAGAGAGAGACAGGGCTCCATTTTTAGTTTGGTAGAGTGAAGTGCTGCAGAACTCAGGGTTTGTGAGACTGTGACATGGATGAGAACTAACAAACATCTGAGTCCCAACAAGAAATACTGTCTGGTGCATTTAATCCTGCCCCTGGCAAAAAAGAAGCTAGAACTCAACAACCTGCCAGCTGCCCAAGGGTGTCAGCAAGGTCCCAGCACCAGAACTTCGCTCTGGGAATGCTGCCTGCTCCTGCTGCTGATGTAACTTCACCGCCACGTCTGCCCTGCTGTGGGACAGGGCTGAGGCCTCTGTCCAACCCAAATCTGAGGCAAAGCAAATCCCACCTTGCCCTGGCTGCCTGGAGGAGTGGGAGCTTCTCTGTGAGCAGCCAAGGATCCGGTCACCGAGTCCCACAGAGCCAGAGGAAAGGTCAGAATGACCTTTGCACTGCAAGCTGGGGTGAGAATATGGGCTGGAAATCCAAAATTAGCATTGGCACAAGAGTGCATGAGCTGGAAGCGAATTAAGACAGAAATTAAAAGATTTCTAGTTCTGTGAGCAGTAAAGTGTCAAAAAAATGACTGAACTGTGAGAAAAAAACATACAACATGCTTGCTTAAAGTGGAAGGGACTGATGCTGAAAGCCCAGAAATTCCCATTTCAGCCTCAGCTCCCTGGAATTGCTGCTTTTCCCAGAGTTTATCCATCACCCGGAGCCCCTGCCCCTCTCACCAGTGCCAGCGGTGGCCTCAGCCAGCAGCACCCCTCATTCTCCTCCTGTCAGAGTGTGGAGGGCTGGACAGGGGCTCAGGGATTTCCATCTCCCAGTGTGGCACTCCTGGTGTGCCCTTTTGCCATAAACGCTGTCACAGCACCACCTCTTCCCCAGGGGGATTCCTGCCCCAGGAACCACCCAGCATCAGCTCTGACAGAGAGCACAGATAGAGCTGCCACTAAAATAATGTAAAAATCAATATATTTTGAAAAGAAAGCATAGGCACAGCTGACTTTCAAGCTGCTGCAATTTTCCCAAGGAGTAGCTGCTCTTTGGAAATAAATACCAGAGTGACAAGTGGGACAGGAGGAATAACATTTTCCCATTTCCCTCTTGATGAGTGTTCTTTACAGTCCATCAATCCAGCATATGCACAGCTCTTCCCAGTTGTAATACTGATTCAAAAGATCAATCCCTTAAATTGATCTGTTAGAAAAACTGTTTTATTGTGTTACCAGCTCTTTCTCCCTAAAATGAAAAAAAAAAAAAACTGGTGTTACACACAAACTCAGGAAGCTACTAAGGAGAGATGGAAATAGAACTCTTGGCTTTCAATCCTGGATATGATAATTAGGTTTTATTCACTTTAAATAACTTTAAATAACCATTTCTTCTCCCCCTCCTAAGTAAAGAAGACCTGGTCTCTTTCCACCTTTACTAACAGGAAAAGCTGGGGAAACAGAGCTAAAGAAACCCATAGGAAATATCAATATTTGAAATAACACCCCTTTGCCTGTACTAGTGAGTGTGTATTTGGTTGTAAGACTGCTCAGAGCTTTGGTGAATCAAGCAAAGAGTTGGATCATGAAAAATGCTTGAGATACCCAGCAAACAGGAATTTATCCTCTAGTTTAGAACCAGGTCAGCTTTAAAAACCCCTCCTGCTAAAATGCCAAGTGTTCAGCTGAAGGACAGAAACACAAAAAGAATGGTGCTACCTCACAGCTCCTGAAAATAGCTGCATTTTAAGAGTATTTAGGTGGAGATAAAGGTATTGTAAATGCAGGTGAACCCGGTGGGAAGAAATGCTGATGTCTGACTCCAGTTCAGAAGGCTGAATGATTTCTTTATTATAACTATGCTATAATACGTTAATATACTATTTAAAAGAGATACTAAAGCTACACACTTACTTTTTCTAACTCCCCTCTCTGAGAGTGCAGCCACAGGTGGGTTGGATTGGCCATCAGGCTCAAACAATCCTCACCAGAATCCAACCAAGCAATCACCCCAGGTAAACAATTCTCCAAACACATTCCACATGGGAAAAACAAGGAGCAGAAATAGAAATTGTTTATCTTTCTTTCCTCTGTGCTCCTCTATGAAAAATCCTGAAAGAGAGAAAAATGTGTCTACCACAATAAAGGGAAGGTTGGTCTGGTGTCCTCTCATTCTGCCAGCTCACTGCACTTTGCCAGACATCACCCAAAACCCCACGAGGGATCCTTCAGCCCCATCCCCAGCCCGTGAAGGACACGAGTCAAAGCTCTTCTGAAGGCCAGGGCTGGAGGAACATTAGGGCAGCTTTTCTATTTCTGTTTCCAAATGCTCTTTCCGTGGCCCATGGGAAGAGTTGAGCTCCCAATTAACTCCCCATGACCTGTACCTCCATTTCTGACAGGAGATGTGAAGCATGGCAGCAGCAACCAGAACCAGAGCATCACTGCAAGAGGGGGAGAAAAGGGCAATGGCTGCATGAGAGGATGTTATTGAGCACGGTTCTGTGCTGAGCTGGCACAGGCTGCAGCCTGTCCCCATCTCCAGCAAATGAGCAGCATTCATCTTCCCTCCCTGCTCTTCAGCAAGCTTTTCCTCTGGGGGATGAATTGGCATAAACAGCACCCTGGAAATGTTTTCCCAGGAAGGAACTGTTCTGTTGGACACACTGAGAGAGGGAATCAGCTTTAATTTGCTGTGGGAGGAGCAAGCTGGAGTCAGGCCCAAGGACACAGCACACCTTGGGCATTTTGGGTGTCTGGTGCCACCAGCAGTGCTCAGCGCTCCAAGTGGTACCAAACTGCCCAGGACCTCCAGGGGGGAGGGGTTGTGCCTCTCCTTATAAACACTTCCTGGAGTGAACAGTAACAGCCAGCAGTGCTTAAGCTCAGTGTTGAAGTAAAGCAATTACTGTTTACAGTTAAGATATTCAGAATTAATTATGAGGGATGAGAAACACGGTGGCCATTTTCAGTGATGGAGCCCTGTGGCACCAAATGCTGAGGTAATGCTGGAGGAAATCCCCTGGGGAACAGGGCAATGGAATGGGAGGCTCTGAACCAGCACTCTGCCACAAACTGGGCTTATTTTAGCCCAAAATGGGATTAGTTTGTACTTCTGCAAAGCAGCTGCACACTCTGCCCAAATCCCAGCTAAGTGATGTCGTGGTGGGACATAACATCAATTTACACAAATACCCAGAACATGCAGAGGTCAGATCCTTGCAGGGTGTGCCCAGCACCTCATCCTTCCAAGCCAAATGAGATGGGCAGGTCTGTGCCCTACAGGAACCCAGGAATGTGCAAACTGGACATTTGTAATTGTACATTTACTCTAAATGTAGAAACTCCCACTGCCCAGGGGTGACAGGAGATTCCTCCCCAAGAGCCGGAACTCTGAAGGCATTTACACATCTTCATTACAGCTGGAAATGCCTTATTTATTTCAATAGATTTTTTTAAAAAAATATTTAAATAGATTAATTGCAGTCTGACAGCTGGTAAACCCTGGCCTCAGGCAGTAGTAAGGGAGAGTTTGGTTTGCCATGGGAGGAAATGATTAGAAAATAGAAAAACCATCCTCAAACGTCCAGCCAGGGCTGACTGTGCAGCTGAAGGTGTCAGTTCTAAGCCCTGAGTCCTTTGTTTGCAGCAGCAGCTGATGATGGGTGCTCCCCATCCCTGTGCTCAGCCTGTCCAAGCTGCAATTGCCTCTGAAACATCACAGCCTGTGTGCTGGGAGTTATTAATGAGAGTGTCTGACACAACAGAAAACAGGAAACTCATCAGCAATTTGTCCTGATACCTGGAAACATATCCTACCTGCAGTGTTTCCAAAGGGAGAAGCCACCAAAATGCTTCCAGCCTTCCCAAACTCTGGAGGGACTCGGAGCAGGTCTGAGATAATCTTAGCATATCCAGTTTGTCTCCACCAAAGCTCCATCTGCCTCTCACCAGCTTGCTGAGCTTTACAAAACCAATTCCTTGGGACAGGATTCCCACTCAGTGTGGGCTCCAACCCCAGATACAGACTCTCTGCTTTACATTCACCTATTACCTATTAAAATTGAGATTACCTATTAAAATCACCTATTAGCTAGTCACCTACTACCTATTAAAACATGCACATTGTTTGCTTGGACTCTGCTGCCCAAACTGCCCCAGAGCTGCCACCTCAGGCCCTCTGTGTCACCCACAGATGGAACCACGATTGTTCTAAGAGAATATTAACATTTATGTAGTGCAGCATCCTTGTGACTCCACTTCAACCCCGCTGCTCTGCAGTAATTCTGATTTACAGCCACGTTTGGGGAGCTATCAGAATGACATCAAAGGGTTTGGAGAGCACTGCCTTGGACACCTGGCACCCTGCACAAACCCACAGCAAGCTCTGAGACAGAAGTCAAGTCTGTTTCAATTCAAGTCCATAAATGCCCCATCAGTTACAGAGCCAGGCCAGCAGAATTAAGTTGCATTCTGGCTGTTCCACAGTTCTGTCAGAAATCAGTAGCAGGTTCCCACACATTAGCAATTGTCTAAATCATTCCTTTCTCCTCCAAGATCAAAATTACATTAACTTGCACTGCTCTGGCTTCTGTTTTCCCCATCCCCATAAAACAATTAATTACATGTTGGAGAGAATTCCTTGGCCCACTGTCCTGAAAGCATTTGGATTCAGTTTATCCAGATGTGCTGCTTGGACAGGTGCTCTTTGTCTTGTGGGAAGCAGAATAGAAAATATTACTCTGTACAAGTGAAAACATTTCCTCACCTGCCTTCCAAAGCACAACGAATGTGCTGAATTCCCCTTTTCTGCCTTTGGTGACAAATTTACCAGCTGCAATTAATGCCACTCAAATTCTTTTTGCATGAATAATTAAAATATTGCCCTGTGATTGCAGTGGCATGGATTTGCAGTGCTTTGCTTATCACTGGGAGCAGGCTCCTGGATGATGCATCCCCAGAGTCACCTGCCTCTCCTCCACGTGCCCGCACTCAGGTTTTTGTAGGTGCTCACACCACCCTGAGCCACTTAGATAACACAGCAGCTTTTATTTGATCACAGCAGAGCCACTGCTGCTCAGAAATTAATAATTACCATTCCCCAGCCCAGGTTAAACCCTAACCACAGCACTGCAGGTCACAAACCACCTGATCCGTGTGGGATCATAGATCCAGCTCCAACTGTCCTGGAATTCTGCCTCAAAAAACTGAACTTGTGACCATTCAGATGCATCAAGGCTGCAGGACTGGCTTGTGGCAGAGGAAATGAAACCCTCCTTACACCGATAAATCGAGATTTATTTCATTATTATTTCAGATCAGGTGACAGAATGAATGGTGGGTTAAATTTTAAGTGAATTTAAGCAATAACTGAGTCTGTTCTGGTTTAAGGCAACCATAACCTTCATCCCTGGTTAAGGACAGAGCAGCTGACTGGGCTCCCTGGAAGCTGGAGGGGTTTCCTGGCTGATGGCACCACCTTCAGCCCCACTGCCCAGGCAGCTGGGACTGAGCCACTTCTGCTCCCAGCCACATCCCTCCTGAAATCTTTATTATTTTATCCCTTTTGTTCCCACTGGAACACAAACTCCCCTTTTCACTAGAAAACAAGGAACATGTGCACTGTGTACATGACACACATTGTACTCTTCAAATTATCATCACATTTTTTGCATATGTGTTCCAAAAAGTTGCCTTTGCCTTGCACAGAACCTCCTGAATGCATGACAAAGCAGTGCATTTTTAGCTTTTCTAATTTTCCACGTGCTTCAATGCTAAATGGAACCTTCTGCAAGAATTAAGCCTATTTTGTAGTACTAAATTTTCAGGTTCTCAAGGTCTCCTGAGTGGGAGCGAGCACAGAACAGAGGATTTTCCACGAGGCCAGCAGAGCACTTTAATGGGACTTTAAAAGCCTGAATAATTCCCCCAGCCAGGGACACTGGGGGTACTGAGCAGGGCTGACTGTCTCCTTCAATTATCTGTTCAGCTGTGGCATTTCACACTTCATATTCCTGCTAAATAAAGAATTTCCCTTCAGATGCCACAGCTCCTTCCTTTAATGGTACAGCTGATGCACTCCCTGCATTTTTAACTAAAAACAGCCCTGAACCAACACTCAGCCCTCCTCAAACCTATCAAAGTTCACACCTGGGCCTCAATTTTGGCCTTGAAAGTTTTCAAAGATTTTTCTCCATCTCAGGAATTTCAGCTTAACTCATACATTAGGATAAATATCAAATATCCAGCCCTGAGAGCTGGCAGGACAGACAGGCTTTGCTGGGGACTCCAGCACTGAACTAAATGAATTTGGTCCCACTTTGAAACAGTAAAATTTCTTTTGGAGTCTTGTATGAATTGTTTTATCTGTAAATACCCATTGATACATACATACAACACAGTTCTCCCTTACCTGGGCAGGCAAAGTTTTGTACCACAGGTTGGATGAAATATTTAAAGGATAAATATCTTTCAGATCTTCATGCTTTTTTTTTTTTTTTTTTTTGTAACTATAATTGTTACCTCTGCAAAGCAGGGTAATTTCTTGTGGCTCCTGCTGCAGCTCTTTGCCATCTGAACATGCACTGCTTAACTCCAAACCACCAAAACATCCACATTATGTGTCCCTGCAATGAGGCCCAGAGGAAGGATGACCTTTTGCAAAGCACCTTGTGGCAAAGGAGGGCAGTTTGGCTCAATAATAAAGACTGAGAACTTAAATGATTCCTTGCAACCCCTCAGGAGATTTGAGCTCTCCCCAAGCACCTCTTTCCTCCCTGCTCCAGCTCACCATTTCTTCCAGAGCCTTGTTCCAATCTGATTCCAGTACTTGGTCCTCTTTGGTTTTTCACCTTTTCCATTCACTGTCAAACCCCAGTGGAGGAACAATGGCCTGAACCCCACGGCTGAAAACAACCTGACCACCCAAATTCCCAGTCAGCCCCTCGGTCTGCTTTTGTTCCACCTGAAAATGCTGTGGGAAGCCTTGTAGATTTGTAAAAACCTTCTGTGGAAAGCCTTGCAGACATTTTAGAGAAGGGGTGAGAGGGAAAGAAGAGGTGTGGAGTAAAGAACAAAGTGGATTTCCCTGTGCTCCTCAACACGTGCCAGATGCAGCTCCCTCAGGCACATGCCTGGATGGGGGGCAGGTTTGGGCAGAATCCCAAATCACACCACGTTTTATGGCCTCTGGTATCACACAAAGTGCCATGACCCTCTCAAATGAGCCCTGGCACGACAACAACCCTGGGTTAATGCTCCCAGCTGCAGACAGCACGTGCAGCTCTTCCTATAGTCTGGAGAAACCCAGGTCTGCATTCCCAGAGATGTGCTCAGCAGCAGAACTTCCCTGCCCTGCCCCACCAGGCAGTTTATTGCTCTATCAAATACACTTCTTGTTTCATTTCAGCCCCAAAACTGCTAAAACTCACCCCCAACCCAACAGAGAGCAGCAGCTGATGAGGCAGTAGCAGAATCCCAAATTTCCATTGCTGCCAAAATATCTGCAGCTTCATCACATGAAGGTTTTGCAAGCTTGCTCACCATAACATAAAGAATTTAATAGCCTAGAAATCACATCAGATATCAAATCACTGCTTTATTGTTAAAGCATAAACAATCTCTGCAATCCTACCATCTCTGGCTGCAGTTTGTGCATTTGGATGATTGTTTTCACAGCACATCTGGAGCTGTGGCACCAAGGAACTGAAAGCCCACGTGGTTACAGTAGCTGACATTTCAATATTGCCTTGATAGAATTTCCAAACTGCTCTTTGGGCTCTCCAGCTGTGCTTGGGAATACTGGAGGAGGAAGGAGGAATACTTTGAAGAGGGGAACAGATATAAAACCTATGCAAGTACAGGGCAAGGGCTGGGAAAAGCAATTATCTCAATGTCGCAGTTGCAAAGCACCAGAATAATTTTTTTCAGGGGGAAAACCTATTTAGGCACTGCGTGGGTTAAAAGGGAGACTATTAAATAGCAGGAAAATTAAAGCAAAGGCAAGAAAAATGTCTCTTGCAGGGTTATCTCCAGCCCCTCACACAGTGAGAGCAGCCACGGGAGCCTCAGGGAGAGCTGAAATTCTGCACAGCACCAGAGGTTAAAGGGGAAGGTTTAGCACCTTTTGTTGCTCAATATTGATCCGGGTTGAGCACACTTCACACTGAACAGGGGGAATTTTCAGCAAATGTCTGTCCTGAGCTGCAGAACAGAAAATGAGGGGATGCACACACATCCTCCTGCCTGCCCACTGCCTTTGTTCTCCACACCCCCTGGACTGCTGCATTACACAGCTAATCAGGTGCTAAAACTGCTTTTAATTTCGCCTGGAAGACAGATTGCTGTGCGTGGAGCGCTGAGGGGAGCAGGGTTTAGTTTATATTGAAATGATGGAGTGAAATTCAGCAGCTGTCCAGGCAGCCTGTCAGCCCCTCTGCTACTGCAAGCAGCCAGAAAGTTAAACACATGCACAGCGTTCGTTTCTACAGCCAAATTAAAATAAACAGTCAACAAACCAAGCCCCAGAGCAGGAGGCATCACGTGCAGAACAGCCAGGACCCCTTTTGGAAAGGGAATTATCAATTCACATCACTCTGTTCACCTGCTAACAGGGCTGAGCACCGCAAAAGGCACTGGAAATGTAAAATAAGTGCAGTTGCTTGGTGTTTGAAAGGGGAAATAGGGATGGGGGACAGGGAGAAACTGAGGGGGGGATAAAAAGCAACGAGATTTCCAAAACTCACCCATTATTCCCTGCAGATCAGCAGAAGCCAAAGCACTCCTAGGAGAGCTCTTATCTCCATTCTTTCCTCTGTCAAGTTCTTAATAGATTCAAACTTCAATTTTTTTTTTTTTTTTTTTTAATTTTCCATTCTTCCTTCAAAGCCAATTTTGGGTAAATAATTTAAAAGCCTGTGAGCTGGAGGCTGTGTGGCTCTTTGGAACCTCCTGTCAGCTTTAAACATCACTTCTGAAATTAAGCACGTTAACTATAATTAAAAGAGATTACCAGCCACCTGTGCTGAGGGCTTTAGCAAGGTGCTTGGCCAGGGCACCACTCCATTAGAGCAGGCAGAGGAGTGAGCCCACATCCACAGGAAGCTGTGGATGGAGAGGGAAGAGAGGGAACTCAGCTGGCAGCACCTGGAATTGCATGAGGGGCTGATTTTATCGAGGTGTGAGTGTACCAGGAGGAAAAACAGCACTCCTTACCCAGACACAGAGCTCATGAGCCTCACACCCACCGCTGAACAGCTCTTCACAGGCAAAGAACTCCTTAAACACGCCAGAAAACTTCTGTTTTTGTGGCCTACCTTATATAGGTGTCTGTATATACATCTATATATATATATATCTTTATGGGTTAAATACAATATATAATGCATATATTATATATTTACATGTATTTTATATAAGTGTATATATTCTTTTTACCCCAACTTTGGAGTTATTCTGTCTTTGAACATTCTGTTTTTAGGACAAGCCGTGGTGTTTCCTCAGAGCCACCTCTCCCCTCCCAGCCAGGGCTGGTGGTTTCAGGGACTGAGGATCTGCTCCTAAACCTGCTTAGAGGAGCTAAGCACCACAGCCCAAAATGAGGTTTTCTCTCCATTACAGCATCCAGCTCTGAGGTTTGCTGAGGCATTCAGCACATCCCAAATCCAATTATTTAAGCAGCTTTTGTGGGATCTCATCTGCTGCACTCCCTGTGCTCCTGCCCTGAGCCACACAGGCACAATCAGAGGGTGCAGAGGAAAAGCTGGAAAAGCTTTCCCTTGGAACAACCACCCAGGGAATGTTCATCTGGGACAGCACCCTGCTGCTGCACACATTTAATTGAATCCACACCTGGAATGTCTGAAAGCTAAAAGAAAAAATCCACAGAAGAGAGACAGCACAAAATTGGCCAAGTGAGTAGAAATTGTTACCTGCAGACAAGAAAGAGGATTTTCTACTCATCCTGTTAAACCAATTCCTTCAGCTTTGGACAGCCCAATTTGTTTCTGGTGGTGCCTGCCCAGTTCTGCAGTCAGAACAGACCAGATCACAAACTACCTCAAGTAAGAAATATTTCATTGCTACTGGAGCAAGAGCCCCACTGTTTGCTTTATTTTGAAAATAAATATAACTGAAAACCATAAGAAGCAGAATGATTCCAAAAGCCATCAATTTGAGGGTACACTCTGTACCATTTTCCAGGTTCATTGGTTGTCTCCGGAGGGCAAATGTGAAATCCTGGTTGAGTTGGTGGGAGTTTCCCCACTGACTCCCAGTGGCATCAAAGCAGTGCCTTAAATTGCATTTTCATTCACTTGAACCACATGTAAATAACAGGTTTATTTAGAGATGGATCTAACAAAAGAGTGATCACAGCAGCTGTCAGGAGGAAAATTCCTCCCTGCTCCTCATTCCACGTGCAGACACAAATAGCATGGACAGACTGTCACAGGGCACCACAAATGTCCTGGCAGAACTTTCCAGCCTTGGCATAAATGTCCAAGGAAATTCACACAGGTTTATGCAACTTTCAACTTTAAAAGTGGGGATTGGTTGATTTTTTTTTTTTTTTTTTTTTTTTTTTTTTTTTTTTTTTTTGTGTTTGGCTTTTTTTCTCAGTGCCAAAGCAGAATACTGCACCTTTCCAACACAAACCCACGAAACAACTAAACCAGCACTTCCCCAAAACATTTAAGTCAGTTTCTAATTTAACTTCGAGTTTGAGCTGAAGTTTTGAAGGCATTTTGAACACTCTGCACTGTTTGGGAATGCCATCAGTTTGACCTCTGCACTCCATGCAGTGTAAAATGGATCACAGAAGAGCACTGATGCAATACCCAGCTTCTGTTCAGACCTCCCTGCCAGACTTCCCAGAGTTCAGAATCTCTTTCTGTCTTGCTTTCTGCTTATATACAAACACTGAACCACAGTGTCTGGGGAATTTGAAATGAGAAGAAACTCCCACCATGCCGTCTTCCAAAACTCAGAGAGGCTCTAAACATCAGGAATTAGAAATCTCATCCTCATCTCCATGAAAAACTAGAAATTAGTCCTCTTCTCCATGAAAAAACTCACTCTGCAATATTGAAGAATATTTTAAAAATACACAGTTAAATCAACACATCACCACATCCATTACCACAGTCACAGGATCCCAGACTTGTTTGGGATGAAGAGACCTTAAAAATCATCTTGTTTCCCCCCCTGCCAAGGCAGGGACACCTTCCGCTATCCCAGGTTTCTCCAAGCCTTGTCCAACCTGGCCTAGAACATTCACAGGCTGTTTAATTGTAGAATATAATAAAAAATAACCCCAAAGACAGAAGCTGCATTGCTGTATTTTTGTTTAGCTACCAGTGATGATAAACTTTACAGCCAGGCTGTGCTTCAGCAGTGCTGAACATCAAAATGGTTTGAAATTTGTATTGATCATCCTATAAAATCACACAGGCTTTAACTGTCCACAGAAACAGTGAAAGTAAATATTAACATTATCCTCATCCCCTTTTATTCCTGTCCTGTTTTAGGGCACCCTTGGAAACTCCAGCTGTAGAAATGGATGGGAAGGGGCTGCTGAACAAAGCAGCTCCAAGGCACCAGAGCCTGTGCTCTGGGGAAAGCTCCCTTCCAGCCCAGCAATCCTTAGGAAAAGTCAATGGATAAACCACATAAATATTTGATCGCAACATAACAAACTGCCTCAATACCGGAAGGGTGAGGGGGAAGAATTAAAAAATCCAGGGCACATGTGAAGCTCTCTGGTAGATAAGTCATGTCCTGATATCAACCATCTGGGATCTGAACCCTGGAGCTGCCCCTCAGCTGGACAGCATTTATTGCCTTAGCTGGTTAATTAGAAGGATCTCCAGCATGAAGAGGAGGAAACACTTGAAAAATATTTGCCAAAGAACCACAAGCCTCCGTTTGAGACTTTTCCAGAGCCTGTCTTCCATTCAAGAACTAGCAGTTATGTTTATTTGCATGTGAATTGATTATATTAAGGCTTTTGCAGCCTCTGCAAGGAATTACTTTGTGACACATAGGTTGGAGGGGAAAAAAAAAAGCTTCAGCAGCAGCAAATTCCCCAGACACGCCACAGATTCATTCAACAGAAGTAATTACTTTAGCAAATGTTGGTGGATTTTAATGCCAAGAGGAGGATTCCAGGTACTTTTAAAGCTTGTCATCCCAGCTGATACCCAGAAACGTCTTTAGTCAGTGTGATGTAATGTTGACACAGCACTTAATCAGAAAAATAGGCTGTTTTTCCAACAAAGGGGTTTTAACAAATGCCACATTTCATTTTTATTAATATATTCCGAGCTGATGTCATGTGGTCTCTAGATTTCCCCTGGAGATACAGATTTGAAAAGTCCAGAGGGAAATGATAATTCTGTACACTGCTTTGTTGACATATGAGCTCTGAAATTACCATTGGAAAAAAATCCCAAGGTCTGCAAAGATAATTTCACAACCCACAGTGCTCCTAGGCCCATGCTGAGGAGTTTTAAAAGCTTTTTGAAAGGAAAGTTATGAAGAATGTGTGACTAGCACAGATTTGGGCCAGATTTTAAGGCCATTTTTTAAAGCACTGAGCAAAGTTCATCTCCCTTTTTAATGAACACCGACTGTTTGGACAAAATGTTTCCCTCCCTTCCCTCTCAGCAGAGTCAGACACAGTGAAATTCATCATCTGTGCTTTGATAGACATGAAAAATTAGAGACAGAGATGGAAAAGGCTGAGACTTCCTTCCAGGTCTCTTGTTTTCTTAGCAGTCCATCTGTTCCAGACACATCTGGACACCAGCACCCCAAGGACATCGCTGACTCCTTTCTCTGTCTTCCCTGAGAAATCAGGGGCACAGCTCCTCTTATTAATGGCATCATTAGGCAGTGGCAGGGAGGAGGCACAGGGCAGGAACTGAGCCCAGCACCCCGGAACGAGGGACACAGGAGCCCTGTGGGTGAATGCTCTGAGCAGGCACCAGCACAGGGCAGGTCAGCACCTCACCCAGCTGGGAGGGAGAGTGGTAGCAGTGCTTTGTCATTCCCTAAAAGTGTAACAAAGTCAGGGAAGGTTGTCCTCTCCTCTGCTGAACTTCTTTGTTTGCATTTTGGAAAGCTCATCTTTACGCTGCCCCAGAATTCCTGTGTTGAACCAGAGAGCCCAGGAACTCCTTCAGAGCCCGAATTCCGGTCACTGACAGCCACCAGATGAAAATGTCCATAAAATGATTGCATTAAGGCTTGAAGACTCCATGTCTTAAAGGCCTTCTGAGTCCTCATCTCCAGGGTTTCCTAATTCATTATCTGAACTACTCAATGAACCCAGCACCAAACCATTGACCCCTCGGTGTGCTTAAAATACAAACCAGGGGGACTTCTCCTCCTCAAAACACCTTCACACCATGGAGCACTCAAGTAGCTACCCTCGGGTGCTCAGAGCCTTCTCTAAGGCTCTTAAGTGCCTGAAAGACACTTTTCTTTTCTTTAAAGTCAGAGGAAATGATCAAATATTGATACAAAACACTGTAAGCCCGCAAAGCTCATTGAACAGTTGAATACATGCTATGAAATAGAAAGTATCAGATACAGAAATAACTTGCAAAAGGGTTTTTTGGGTGTGGTTTCTCTTCGCTTGGAGTTTTTGGGTTTTTTTTACTGGGTTTGAAGAAGCAGCTGAACAGCCACATGCCAGCTGTTTGATCTCCAAGTCCTCCCTGAACAGCACTGGGACTTGTATTAATGAGGAACCACAGAATCCCAGACTGGTTGGGGTGGGCAGGGACTTTAAAGCCCATCTCATTCCCACCCCTGCCATGGGCAGGGACACCTTCCACTGGACCAGGCTGCTCCAAGCCCTGTCCAGCCTGGCCTGGAACACTGCAAATGTACGATTTTAATTCCGGATATCTCTGCATGAACACCCACCCCCATCGTTGTTTGGAAGGGCACATACAGCACATGTATTCAGTGCAGTCCACCCCAATTTCCATAAAAGCTCCAGTGTTCCCCTGTTTTGGAGGAAATGGCCCTGCAAGCCTGTTTTTATGTGGTTTATTTTCCTTATCTCTCACCATGGATTGTTACTGTCACAAAACCAAGTGTGGGGACCACGGGGTGAGAGGGGACAGGACAGCCCGGCAGGGGCACAAAAGGCACTTACAAAGTGTCATTTACACCCTTTCCAGCATCATTTTTCACTCTCCATCCCATTGTTATCCCGAGGAATACCAACAAGACAGGCATTAAAGGGATTAGTCTCCCTTTAGACCTGGATTTGAGCTAGTGTGCAAGACTCAAATCATCTGAGGAACAAATCTGCTCAAGCACTTAGAATGTGCAGGTGGAATAACCTGCAAAATACAGTGGTTCCAGAGCCTGGAAAGAGAAGAAACAACTTGGGACGAGTCTTTCAACAGGCTGCCTTTATGGTTTGTGTTCTTCTGCATGTGTTTTTTTTTTTAAGGAATTAATGCTGGAAATTTTAAAGAATTAACCTTTGGAAAGCAGTCAAGTATTTATCTGCATTTGATGGCCCCTTTCCTCCACAAGTGTTTGCTACATTAACTTGAAAATACACAGACAGTGAAATTCTACCACCAGGTCTTTGTGTCCATGGCCAGAAAAACCCGAAAGCTGAGCACTCCAAGGCTCCTTGTGGAAAAGTGCTTAAATTCAGGGCTGTGTGCCCACTACAGCAGCAGGGTTAAGCTCTCCTAAATAGTCAGATTAAGCAGTGTGCCTGCTTTTCACTCATTTTGCAACATCAGGAGATAATTTCAAATGGATAACAAGGTACTGAATAGATTGATCTGCTCCAATCTCATTGATTTGGTGAAATAGTTCACACTTGCTGGTTTAAACATGGAAGAGGATTGAGCCATGCAAACATCTGCTGATACAAACACACCTACCTGTGCAGAATCCCTGTGCAGCAGTTGCAGGTCCTTTGTGGACACCCAACAGTTCCAAGGAAATTGGAATTGAGCTTTAACCCTAAGCTGAACACACAAGACTAAAAATATACAATTTAGCACATAGTATCTCCTAATTTCATTGTGAAACTTCTGTTAAACCACCTTCCATTTCTTAGGAACACAATAAACCCCACAATAGCAGCCTGGGGGCTGTCTTGATGGCTTTTATAAAAGCTTTTTTATAACTGAATCTGCCAATAGCTATTGCCTCTGTGCCCTTCTTCCCAAAGGCAAGCAGGGCTTGCTCTTAGATAAGAGTATCCAAGGCAAAGTACAAACGTGCCTTTTATCTTCCCAGAAGCATCAGAAGCTCAGCATCTCCTTCCCACAGCTTTCTCTGAAGCTGCCTGGATGCCTCGGCCGTGGGAGCGCTTCCCAGCTGGACACCGAGATAATAATGGAATCACTTCCAAGCATCACAGAACCCCAGAACGGCTTGGGTTGGAAGGGACCTTAAATCTCACCTTGTTCCACCCCCTGCCACGGGCAGTGACACCTTGAGCTGGGCCAGGCTGCCTCTGTCCACGGCAGGACTGACCCCGGGCACTCACTGCCCCTGCGACTCCGAGGGGAGAAAGAGCTGGGGAACCATTCCAGGGTCAGAGCTGGGACAAACCTCCAAAACCCCCGAGACAAAGAGATCCTCACCCAGGGCTGTGGGCAGCAGAGGAGACTGCAGCCACACTGTCCTTTGAACAGGGACATGTCATCCACAAGGCTTGGAACACATTCCAAAGGCTCCGAGCAGCACAAAGGTCGCATTTCCCTCCGCACTGGCTCCCTGTGGACTGAGCCTGCCCAAAGTTTTGGAAATGCCTCTTGCTCTAGCCCAAGAAGGCATTCAGGCTGCAGGCAGAAGAGCAGAATCAGCCTGTGTCCTGTCATGGGAGCACAACATGCTGGCACTGCTGTGCCCTGAGCCCGGGCTGTCCCCCAGCCCTGCCCCGCTGCCAGCACTCTGCGTGTCACAGGTGCCACCTCAGTTCAGCCTAAGTGCTCCAATTTCTAAAATCCTAATTTCTTAAACCTTAAATCCTAGGGAATCCTGATTTCCAAGATGTCCTTGGAAAGGTGGCTTTACTTGCCATCCAAATACAGTGAAGTGGCTCTCAGGAAGGCGAATGGTGACACAAGTGTGGCTGTGATTCAGCCCTTAGGATGCTGTGGGAAAGCAGTGTCCAAGAGCACTCCCGTGTTAGAGAACCAATTTATGTGAAAATAAATGGCTTTCAGGAGAGCTGAACCAGAATGCTCCGTGTCAGGATGTAATTCCCCTGTGTAATTCCCAGCCACGGAGTTCTCCCTGCACAGACCAGGCCCCATCAGAGCATGAAAGTGGCCCCCTGATGCCATGAAGGAATATTATTCCTTGCTCTGGTACCACCAGCTAATGAGAATTCACTGAAAGCAAAATGCTATGCACGCTGCTGAGGCTTTTCCAGAAGGCCGAGGCAGGTGTGACTAACTCAGGAGCATATTTAATTGTTAATTGATCAGCTTGCAGCTCCACACCCCAGCACCCTCAGCATGGAAATGCAGCAGCTCAGGCTGCCCTGCCTTGCCCACCTCCAGCTCTGCTTAAGTGTCATTAAGCAGGCGGTAAATAGGAACGTGACGAGCTTTGATTTTATTTTAATTTATTTGTCTGTTCCTGCAGTTGTCACGAGAGCCTCATTAAGCAGCTCTGCCACCCCCCCACCAGCAGTGGCGAGCACAGGAAACCCCCCAACAACCCAAGCCCACTTCAAACACCTCACACACTCAATACCAGTCAGGCAGTTAATTATACCCATGAATTATTGTCTCTGCTGAAGATGACTGAACGTGTGACACTTTGCTTACTGCATGAATTCCTGCTGGTTTTATGATTACTGTCAAAGAAAATGATTAATAGGCAGATATTGCATCAAGGACAGCAAAAACACAGCAAGAATTAGAATCTATACTTGTATAGCAAAATGAATTCCTGTTAGGAAAGGAATAAAACTCTTACCAGGCATTTAAGCAGAAGACTGTTTCCTTAAAATCATTTCCCACCCCACGTTTTCATACTATGATCAATCCCCAGCACAGATGTTAATGACATGATTCATAAGCTTTACATTGATCAGTACTTACCAATTCCTAAAACGTCATCTGACTCCTTCTGGAAAATGCATGATCTTGTTAAAAGCAGATAAGCTCAGAGCTTTATGTTCTCCCTGCCTAAGTTGCTTTGCAGTCCACTGTAAAGGTAATTCTGTTCAAGCTGAAGAGCAGGGAATGCTCCCATAGAATTTCTTTCTTTGTACATTCAGAACAAAAAGACCCAAGCTGATGGACTGCTTCAGGAGTTAAAAAATATCAAAAATACAAACAACTGAGAAATTGAAGGACAGCAGCAGCACTCTTTCAGAGCAAAGCCTGAATGCCAATTTCTAGCTCTGTCTGAGGAGACAAGGAGCAGCAGTGGAAGCAGCAAAAAACTCAAACTAATTCTGCCCAAAAAGCTGCCATTTCTACTATATGCTTCACCTCCAGCAAGCATTGAAGTACAAAAAGCTGCCTTGAACAGAATGAAAGTCCTCCACCACTAGACAAACAATTCTACCAGCTCAGTCACCCATGGTTCTGCTCCACCAAGCTCTTTGGAAAGGTCTGTGTAAATAAATAATAACACAGGCTGTTAACTTCTCTGGACTGCCCTGGATTAGGTTTCTGACTTCTAGGGTTTCAGAGCATGTCATTAGACCCTGCACCCTGCAAGCACAGAGCCTTGGCAGAGTCCAGCCCAGGGCTGCTGGAAGTTTGAGCAAAACTTTGATGCAGTAATTTTAACGCCAAGACATTAAAACTCAAAAGAGTGCTGGAAGTTAATTTAATTTTTAGCTACTTAACTAAGCTGCCTTCTGGTCCTTTCATACCTTTCCTTTCAATGGAACAAGAGAACCTTGGAGATGCAGCTGGTGTGGGCAGAGAGCGAGGGCAGCCTGCAGCCCTCACCCACCACTGCCACACTGCAGAGTCAGGGACTGGGTAGGGACCGCTGGCGGTCATCCAGTCCAACCTCCCTGCCCCAGAAGATCTCCTGCAATCATCTGACCTGCCCTAAACCCCACGTGAGCTCCCAGGAGCCCCCAGCAGCAGCAGGGCTGCACTGACAGTGCCTTTTCAAGGCAGCCACCCTCACCTCGAGGGTTCTGTGCGAAGAAACGCTTAAATACCTGCAAATATTGCAAACTCTGGTGCTTCACACCAACCCTCAAGCAAGGATTAATCTGCAATCGCCTGCTGCCTCTACCAGCCCCTGCCTGTGCATTTTGAGCTTTTATCAGTAATAACACAGAGTACAAGACAAGAAGAGCACACAGAAGTAAAAGTGGGAGCATTTCAACGAGTGCTTATAACAGGGAAAAAAAAAAAAAAAAAAAAAAAAAAAAAAGCAGGAGGAGCTGATGAGGTTCTGGCCCTCTGCTCGAAGAGGGCTGTAACCTGTAACCAGCTGAAGCTCACTGAACCTAAACCACAAACCTCTCATTTACATGAACAATCAGATTGAAATCACCCAGCCGTGTAAGCACCAACCCACCCCGGCTGAACACAAGCGACATTTAAAGGACTTTTTAAAAATAACAATTCAAAGCAGAACCCAGCAGCGTAATTCCCCCCTTGAACAAACTGCTCCAGGTAGAGGAATTAATGCCACAGCGATTCCCTCTGCAGCTGCCCATGCACAGACCAGGCATGGCAGGGCAGACACTCACCCAAATAATTCATTTTAGGGTGCAAAATGCACAGGACACACTCACACACCCCTAACACAGCGTTCTGAGGACACCAACGTGCTGCCACCCTGGCAGTGGTTTGTTCCACTGGCACTGGCAGTGCATCAAACATTCCCCAGCAGCGTGGGGCTGCCAGGCTGAGCACATCTCCCAGCAAAGCAAGGCTCTGGGACAGCCACAGCCCCACTACACCCAAACACGGCACTGAAGCCTCCAGAAAACCATCCCCGTCTGAGGATTAAAGCTCTGAGATCAGTAACAATGACTTGCATTTGGCTTTGTCTCGCAGCTTCTCAAGTGCAGCATTTTGCAGCTGACAAAGAAATCCACGTAGAAACTGAATACAAAAATAGACAGGTTATATAGTGGAGATAAATATGGCTATATCTGGGTTTGGGGTTTTCTTTTTAATCTTATAAATGAATTTTTAGTAATTCTCATTAGTATTTAAGCCATGAAATAGCTACCGGAAAATCTGATCTTAATGAAAGGTGCCAACTCCACTGCTTCCCCCTGTAACAATACATAACAGATACTCTCCTTATCCAGATGAGTTTCACAAACATTAACCCGGGAGGTGCCAGGAGGAACAGCTGAGGTAGGTGTTGGAGTTGCCATTACAGGGGAAAACTGACAAGCACAAATTAAATATCTGATTATCTATCCCATTATCTCTGGTCACATGTCAGCTGCTGATGTTTGCCCACGAACTGCACAGCAAACTATGGCCAGCCCTGGCTCCCAGCCCACACTTCTGCACTGATCCCAGTGTAATTTAGAGCAGTCTGGGTGCTCAGAACATTTATGAACAACCCCCTACCCAAGTTACACTAAATTTTATGTGCTCCAAGCTTCCAAATTTTATGAGCTCCATCCCGACCACCCCAGCTCCAGTAGCTGCCCCAAAGGCCACCAAAGCCCAAAGGGGACTCTTTCACTACTCAGGGTGTTGGTTTTCTTTGATGAAATCTCTGCATTGTTCTGTCAGTCTTCAGAAAAAAAAAAAAAAAGCCCCAAGCAAACAACTAAAAATAAAGTATGACCAAACCAAAATGGAAAATGTTTGTAGCAGAAGGAAAATGAGGGAAGAAACTCCCAGACAGCTCAGACTGAAGACTAATTCTTACTTTTTTCCAGATGTGTGGAGCACTAAGAAGTAACTATTGACTGTTTTCCTCCATTACTTGCACTAGAACTTGAAGATGCAAGCTGAAAACTATGTGTTACCCTGCTGTAAACCCTGTAATTTATTCTCTGTGGGCTGGGATGTGCTGATTCAGAAGGCTCCAGTCTCCAACCACTAACCCCAAGCTCAGAGCTGGCTGGCACAGGGACACCACCAAGGACGAGCCATCCCCCACGTGGGGTCTGCTCCCATCCCTCTCTAACACTTGCTCCTCTGCCCCAAAACTGCCAAGATCCTACAAACAACAGGGCCAACCTGAACATATGGACAAACAATTCCCTGCTTGTGCCTTTGCCTGTCCCCCAGCCGTGGGGTCGCTGAAGTGCAGCTGTAACAGAAATAAATGGTGAGTGCTTTCCCCACTCCTGCTCCCAGGCCTTGCCTGCTCCCTGATTTTGGGGAAGTTTCCCAACTGCAAATATCACAAGTGGAGACTCCCCAGAGGAGGAGAGCATGGCTTTTTAGTGCCACAGCCCCTCGCTTCGGAGGAGTGCAAGGGCAGTGTCACCCTCAGCACACGGACTGGGACAGTCACGGGGCAGCATGGAGGGAGAGGGACTCGTGGTGGGACTGTGGTGACAGCACAGCCACTGCCACCCCCTGCACCTCCTCAGGGGCTGGCACACACCCCTGTTCCCATCCCAGAAACCTGGGAGGCAGCGCTCTGGGCAGGAACACCGAGGGGCTCGGTGCAGGCAGGGACTGCAGCCACCAAGGAGAGCCCAAACCCGCGGTGTGGCACGAGCCACTGCTGGGCAAGGGCAGGGACAATCACCCTGCATCCCACCAGTGCCAGGACAGGAATGGTAACTGTCCCCTTGGGAGCACCAGCTCTGGGTGGGCACTGTCCTGGGGCTCGGGGATTATCCTGTTCTCTGCTGTGGGGGTCAGCCAAACCCTGCCTCTCTTGCCCAGAGCAGCTGTGGCTGCCCCTGGATCCCTGGAAGTGTCCAAGGCCAGGCTGGACAGGGCCTGGAGCAGCCTGGGACAGTGGAAGGTGTCCCTGGGAAGTGTCCCTGTCCACAGCAGGGGTGGGACTGCATGAGTTTGAAGGGTCACTTTCAAGCCAGGCCATGGTGGGATTCTGCCAGGAAAGAACCTGGCAGTAGCGAGGCTCCCCTGGCTCAGAGCAGTGAGCTCTGCAAGGACACAAGTTCCACGTTAAGTGCAACAAGCTCAGCTTTGGCACAACAGCGGAGAAATCCCTTCATCTTTTTAACTTTTGCAACTGTGCTCGAGGAGCTGGCCAACAGCCCCCTGCAGGAAAAAAGGCACCATTATTTTTAGGCAGTGCAGTGTATTTCCACACTGCTCTCTCCTAAGCTTTTTCCAGCAGCACCCACGACTCCCCAGGCCTGAAACCTTCTCTCTGCACACGTTTTCCCCTGCAGACAGCGTGACCCAGGGCTGGGCTCTGGCCCTGCAGCCTCAAGCACACGGACGTGGCCGAGGCCCGCGGGCCACGCAGCCCAGAGCAGGCAACAAAGGCTCAGTCAAATATGTTTTCCTAAAGCTGCTGCAGTCCAATGCAAATAAGATCAAGCCTAAAGCCTCATTTTCCTTTTGGAGTGGGGCTGTTTTCTCAGGCAGGCACAAATGCCCTCATTCATCAGGCTGCAGGACAAGTGGCCCAGTGTAGTGGAGGCACGGACTGGTGCCCGGTGTGGGGGCACTGGCGTGGGCAGGGAGGATCCCAGCAGGGCAGGGCAACACCAAACTCCCTCTGCTGCTCCAGCAGCACAGCCAGGCTCACTGGAACCTCCAGCGAGGGCTGCACGGGCTCCAGAGCTTCCCAGAAAAGAGAGAAGAGGCAGAGAGGGAGAAGGACTGGGATGGATGAGAACCTGAGCCCCAGGGGTTGCTGGAGTCTCCCAAAACACAGGGAGAGTTTCAGGGTCTCTGAATTGTGTCACAAAAGCAACTTAGGGTGGTAGAGAACTTTTTCCACAAAGGAAAACTGGGGTTTTTATTCTCTTTAACTTCTTGGTGTTGCTGCCAAAGGAAGATAGGATCTGTCAAAGCAACCAAAAACATTCATTGAAAATCCTCTTGTTACTCTGCATTTCACTGCCTGTGAGAGCCACCAACAGCTCTATAAATAAGCCCTGCTGTGAATAACTCAGCTAATACTCAACCCACCCTACACAGCACTAAGGTCACTGATGAAATAAAGAACTGGCTGTTTACAGGACATCACAGTTTGCATGTCAAACTTCAGGAGAATCACCACACCCAGGCCTCTGAGGAACTTTTATAGTTTATATCATCCACCCTCAGGGCTGAGGGGTTTGCACGGGACTTGTCTCAGGCAGTTCCAGCAGCACCGAGATTGGGATTAACATCTGGGCTGCAAAGACTGCTTCTTTCAGGCTTTCCCTCTGCTTCTGGTTCTAAACCCAGCTCATAAATAAAATTATTTTTATCTTAATCGAATCCTCTCTTGGGGATTATTGCCAGATTCTATTATATTGATGCTGCTGGGAACTAAGGGATTTCTTAGCTTTATTTTGGTACCCTGGTGATAAATAGCCTTCCACAGTCTCATTCTGAGTTGTAGTGAGAGTCCATGCAGAAATTCAGGCACTCTAAACTATTTCCTCAACCCAGAATGATTATGCAGTGTGAAATGCAGTAATTACTTGGATTACACGACCTCTCCAGGGGACCTGGCATGGCCAAAGGTATCACTTAGCCCACACAGCTGTGCTCCCCCAAGAAACCAAGGCATGAGACTGGGAAACTATTTAAAAATATACAAAAAATCCCGGTGAGGATGCACAATCATCAAGTGTCTCTCCATTCCTGCCATAAGCTCTGCTGGAATTCTGGGCAGCTGCTCCTGGCAGGGAGCAGTGTCCAAGAGCCCCGGCTGTGCCCAGCCAGGCTCAGCACCCACAGCCCAGCCCCTCCTTCAGCCCCTGGCTTTGCCCAGCTGGGCTCACAGACCACACCAGCCTGGAGACAACAGACACCCAACCCAGGGGTTTGTCCTGCCCAAAAAGCCACCTTCTTTTCACCCCCCTTCCCCACAAGCGATGCTTGCAGAGTGCCAAGAACAGCTGCTCAACCTCTGGATTTGGGAGATAGGACAAACAGAAAATTATGACAGGCAAGCATTCAGGAAAAAAGCAAAATTTCTGAATTTTCAGTCGCTGAAATAAGGTTTCTTTCATATTCCTATTTTCTCCTGCTTGCAAATGAGACAGGAAACTCCACGTTCCTGGAAGTTTTTTTTGCAATAACCCTGTATTTATTTTTTTTTTTTTTTTTTTTTGCACGTTCAGTGTAAGTCTGAGAAGAAGAATTAACCTTAACAACCCTCGCAGGCTGCTGCGAGTTCACTCTGCAGGGAGCAGGAGCCCAGCAGCAGCACGGGAGAGCTCCCACACACGCACCTCTGAGCCTCCCAAAACAAGTTTTACAAATGCCCCCGTACCTGATCGTCCTGACAGAAATGCAGTATTTCCACATCAGGTTCCACATGGCACTGCCATCCCCCTTCATGACCTTGCCCGTGGGGTTGGCAGAGGAGAGGATCCCAAGCAGCCGGGACAGGGCTCGGCAGCAGAGCGCAGGCAGCCCGAGCTCCGGCAGCAGCCCAGCTCTGATTCACCAGCTCCAAGTGATTCCTCCGACCTCCACGCAAGTGAACTCCCAGGGAAGGCAGCTTTCCCATCTGAAGTCTCGGGTTACTCCTTTCTCCGTGATTTATAAGATTCGGTGTTTACATTATTTGCAAGCCAGAAGAGATTATTAGAGGCAGTTCACAAAGCTCCGTGTTACACTCACTGCTCTGAGCTGCCAAGTCAGAAAACTCTACCTAGGCAGCACCTGCAGAAAGTTATTCCCATTTATTCCACTTCAGAAACACCCCCCAGCCCAGTAACACTGCCCTAGAAAATCCCTTACGAGAGCTGTAAGTGCTAACCCAGGACATGCTCCATCAAATGCCTCGAGCTGGAGGAACCCTCAGCTGTTTGCAAAATTTTCTGTGTACTGTAATAAACTTTTTGGTGCCAAAAAAAAGTAATGAGTCATTTTCCAAAGCTGGATTTGAAGGCATACAAAGAAGTCCTGGCTTTCAGTGGTGAGTATCAGCTGTGACACTCAGCCTGGAAATGACAGCAACAGTAAAATGGCAAGATCTGATTAAAAAGAAACCCCAAACCAACCAACCAAAAAAAACCCAAAAAAAACAAACAAAAAAAAAAAACAAAAAACAAAAAAAAAAAACCAAAAAAAACCAAAAAAACAAACAAAAAAAACAAAAAAAAAAACCAAAACCAAAAAAAAAAAAAAAAAAAAAAAAACCGCTGAGAAAACCCAAGAAACCCCCAAATCAACGAAAAAAACCCAAAAATAGATTATGTATGTGGAATCCTTTTGCTGTGCTGAATAAGTTTAAACACACAGCATTTATTGCCAAAAGTTTCAATGAATTGAAGCCCCAGCACACACTCACATGGCAAAAACTTTAGAAAAAAGTATTGTTACTGCTGTTGTAGAGACCAGCCCTTTAAATCCTGCCCTGGCATCTCCAAGACCACCCTGGAAGTCAGAGCTGTTGCTCTGACAGATTAAAGTTCCCTGAGCCTTTGCTCAGCCCGTGCTCCCTTCTCTGCACAGGTCAACAGCACCATTATCAGGGGCCCTTCTGGACATCAGATGCATGTTTATATTATAAAACTTAATTAAGCAAGAAACCAAGTTCATGCTGTTTCTTCACAGAGCAGAATCAGTCTGTGATTAACTGTCTGTTTGCTGTTGCATAACTCCATTTTCTCTAAGGCCATTTTGCCCAGGGTCTCGTGACTGTTCCCACCCTTTGAAATACATTCTGCTTCTGGAGTTCCTGATAATTGTTCCTGGAGCAAGCTATTGATGGCTGGTTAGGAAAAGTCACACCAAGTTCCACAGCACGCTGTACATTTAAATCAGTTGCCTTAATGAAGGAAAATTACATTAGAAAACTTTTATACATCTGTTCCTAACATAATCACAGAAATATATTTCAATGCTGGAAAAAGTGACATAAGCTCAGGCAGCCCAGCTGAACCCTGTCCCTCTCCTTCCCTCCCTAAGTTCAGAGATGAAGTGCCTACAGGAGAGATTTTCTGCTTTTTGTACCCTGTACACTTGCAAGATTTCATCTGGCATAAATAAACCCATTATATAAAGAGAATAAAAGCCATAGTTTCTTTTCTGTGCAGCACAGAGGTATCAAACAGCACCCTCAGCTGTGCCAGCTCCCTCCCTCCCTTTGAGCTCAATCCTGAGCCCTCAGGGTAATTGATGGATTTAGATTACACCCTCCTTGATTCCCCTGCAGTCCCAATATTTTGACAGCACCAACATCTGCAGGAATAGTGTTTTTATCTCTGTCTCTAAAGATAGATTCAGTGGATGAGTTCTACAAGAGAGCAGAGTTTTCATTGCCTCCTTCAGCCACGTTTCTAAACTTTGTGGACCACCACCACCTTTGTTTTAAAGGAATTAAAACAACATGGGAACACCATGGGACAGAGGTGAGATGCTGCGTGGGGACTGGTTTTTGATTTGGTTTGGTTTTAAAATCATTGCTGCAGCACTTCCCATGAAAACCAGACCATTACATAGTGTAGAGAGTATGTCAGCTCCTGACCTGAGCTTGTCCACTGATTTCCCAGAAGACCTGGACAAATCCAAGTAGCTTCTCCTCTAAGCAAGCAGAGAATATTATTATTTTTGTTGTTGTTGTTATTATTATTATTACTATTATTATTCTGCAGGAAATACACATCATTTAATACACATCCAGAAAATGCTGCACACTGTGCAAATCACATCATGAGCTAATATAAGTCCTAGCTCAGTTCTTTGATTAGATCTCTGCTGTGAGAAAGTGCTATTTATTCTGCTGCAAATATGAAGAAAGGATTGGTGTGAGATGCTCCTTGGGATGATATTTGAGGGGAATATTCAAGCCCACAGCATCCTGCAGAGCCCGGGGAGGGCAGGGCCTGGCTGGATGTGCCAGCAGCACCAGGGAATAGCTGCTGATTGCTGTGAAGAACTGGAGATTAATAGAACCTGATTCTGTCTCTCACTTTCTCTAAAAGCAGCTCCTCTGGAGTATCATCATCACCAAGGAGGTCCCAGAAAGGATGGCAAAGAGGAACTGGGCACATGAGCTGTTTGTCAGTAGCCAGAACAATGCCACTGAGGAACAGAGGAGCTTTTCCAGGAGCAGTGGGACAGTGAGGCCCTTTTGTCAGGCTATTTACTTCTCTCCCCTTTGTTCCAGCGACATCACCATGCCCCAAACAAGGCATACATTTGCATGTCAAGTGATTTCACTGTTTTGAAGCCTTGTTTGCCTTCCCTTCAGGACAAGGATGAAGGGAAGGCAAACAGGATGAGCCTCAGCACTGCAGGGGCCGTGTCTACCCTGGACATGGATTTTCCATTTTGTGCACCCATCACCACCTCTTGCCACCACTGCAGTGACACTGCAGCCCCACACTCGCACAGGCTGGGCTGTTTGGAGCTGCCTGCCTGGGCCGTTCCTCCCCTCTGGGTGTGGATGAGAACTTCATCACTTATCTCTTCCCCTCGCAATAAAACGGATTCCATTCGCAGCACATCACTGCACCCACCCGAGCTCGACTCCCTGCACAGATTTACTCATTTGCTGACGTTTTTTTCTCCCTGGAAACCTTTCCTAGCTCTGCCCTGCTTGCAAGAACCCACAGCAGCTCTCCCCCTCTGCAGCCCTGTGTGTCTGGACCCATGAGAGTGCCCCATGTAACACAAGCTCTTGAGTCCTCCCAACGTGCAACAGGAAGGTGCAGGGAGTTCTGCCTCCTTCCAAAATTTCTTCCCACTTCAGGACTGTTTTTCCCAAACCCAGCACCACTAGTGACCACACTGGCTGGATGCATGTTGCTGCTTGTAAACCAGGGAAAGCGACTCTCAGCTTTGCAAAACATTTTGCATCTCTTCTAGGAGGAAATCTTTAATTCCAACAGCCACAACCACTAACTCAGAGATGATGCTGTAGCTTTTGGGAGCTGAGCATACAGTGGAGGCAGCTGAAGGTGGGTCCCCATGAACTGCAGGATCAGCAGAAAGGCTCTGCTCAGCTGCTGGGGCTGCAGGGGAGCTGCAAATGCTGATGCAGGAGGGTGCAAATGCCTTGCACCAAGGCAGCCTGGAACAAGAAGACAGACAAACAGCTTTGGTTCTGCTGACTGCACACAGGAGCAGGGAGCTGCTGCAAGGCAGGGAAAACAATTGGAAGAATCAATATCACAGAAACACTGGGAAAAATTCACCAAGTTTGCCAAAGCCCTCAACTTGGCCACTGCCAAGCACATGCCACCCATTTTAGGGACAATAATGGGATTCTCCCAATGGTTTTGATTCCTAAGGGAACCCAGAGCAATGGAGAGCAGTTAGAGTTCCCTGAAAACCCAGTTCTGGGGGGTGGGGAGGAAAGAAAAGGCAGAATAAAATCACAGAATAATTTAGGTTGGAAAAGCCCTCAAAGGTCATCAAGTCCAACCATTCCTCAGCACTGCCAAGGCCACCACTGATCCATGTCCCCAAGTGCCACATCCACACATCTAAATCTCTCCATGGGTGGGGGCTCCCTGGCAGCCTGTTCCAACCCCTTCAGTGAAGAATTTTTTCCTGATATCCAACCTAAAACCTCCCCTGGCACAGCTGGAGGCCATTTCTGAGGAACGGGAGGGTTTTAATCTATTTTCTAATTTTCACATTGGAAACAAAGCTGCTGCAGGCAAAGACACCACGAGGGACATAAATCACTCCAAGTATTTAAAAATGCTGGAGCTGAGGTTCCTTTACAAGTTGGAGGTGGTGTGTTACTTTTAAATGCTATTAATAGAAAGGCAGGGCTTAATTTGGAGTCTCACACTCCATCACTCTCCCCGCTCTGGAGATCCACTTCTGCTTGGCAGCAGGGCCTGCAGGAGGATAAGCAGAGCTTGGTGAGTACAAGCAGGGAGAGGAGCCCAGAGCAAAGCAGCACTCAGGACAACGGTTCTGGTTTGGCTTTGGATAAAGCTGCGTGCCCTGGATGGCTCATCCCCTCACCCTCGGTGTGTGAGGTGATCAGTGCAGCCCCTGTGCCCAGGCCCAGCCTAAGTGAGCTCAGCACAACATCCCTGCCACAGGGAACCTGCCCTGCTGCAGCCCTCAAGGGTCAGGAACACAACGTGCCTGGATTTTTGAAGCCTTACCACAATGAAATGGTCCCAAACCAGGATTTGACAGCATTTCTGGCCCGATGTACATTACATTTGTAGGTCATTTGACAAAAGGAAAATGTGACTGCTGGAGCCAGCCTGGTTTGGGTTGTCAGTGCAGTCCCAGACCTATTTTTAACTTAGGTAGCACTCCCCTTATACAACAGCTATTACCAATTAAGGATTGCAAGGAGTTGTACAAATAGATGGAGTTTAAATTTTTCTCTCAAAAAGCATTCTGGATTTTTGGACTACTTGGGGCATCTTTAAACCTTCAACCTGCAACAAGCCAACATTTTGACTTAGGAGGTTTTAAGGTTTTAATAAAATATCTTCACCACATATTTTCCTCCCAACCTTCACTGCGTTCTCTTCCATTCCCTTTGAAACCTCTTTTGCTAATTTCCCACAAACATTCCTAAGGAAATGCAAACCCTGGTGTTTCCTGGGAGCTGACAGCAGTGACATGCACATGCCAGTCCTGCTGGGGAACAAAGCCAGCCTGGACTTGGCATTTTGGTAAAGGGCATCTCCCCTCACCCCCAAAAGGCTGGAGAGTTTGGGATCC
The DNA here is from genome assembly GCF_024509145.1 of Vidua macroura. Lineage (NCBI taxonomy): Eukaryota > Metazoa > Chordata > Aves > Passeriformes > Viduidae > Vidua > Vidua macroura. The sequence goes on from NC_071583.1 coordinate 19,626,373, forward strand.
TTGGCAGAGCCCCTCCAGCACCCTCCAGGCTGCAGCTTCTGAGAGACTCCTGGGATGTCTCCAGGCCACCACCGGGCTCCCTGTGCTGTGACTCAGACTTGGACAACGATCAAAGGGAACTCAGAAAGCTTCCAATTCTCCTCTGCAGGGCACAGAGCCAGAGGCACAATTAAAATGTGACTGCTCCAGGGGCTGCCCATCAGCTGCATCCAAACACAGGAGACCGGAGAGGGAAAGAAAAGCCTGGCAAACTCTGAGTGCTCCAGGGATCCACCTAAAGGGCAGGAACCCCCAGCACAGGCACCCCAGTTCCAAAAAATCCCCACATCAGCCTTCAAAGCTGTCTGTGGAAGGTTAAAATCTGTGCAAGAGTGAGGAAGGGAGAACCTGAGGGCTCACAGATGGTTCCTGGGTGAGAGGGAAGGGGGTGGAGAAATGGAAAGTTTTAGGAAGCCTGGAGAATTGATGTCATGAGGACTGCAGAGAGGCAGGGGAAAGGTGGGGAAAGGTAGGGAAAGGCAGGAAGGGAAAAAATGGGAAAAAGTGGGAAAAGGGAGGGAAAAGGGAGGGAAAAGGGAAGGGATGGGTAAGGGAAAGGGGGGGAAAAGACAGCTACACACACAAAGATCTGTCAGGTGTGAAACCCAGTTTAAGTCAGTGCCAGCACTGGTCCAGGGAGAGGCATCACAGCCCAACAGACTGGTGCAGGGTTTGCCCAAATCCCACTGCACACCTCGGTGAAAGCAGAGGTGAAGCAGCAAACCAGAAGTGTGGATTTCAGGCCTGTGAGCAATGAACACCTGCACAAAGACTCTTTCAGACACAGAGCCATTAGTGACATGGCAAGGAAGGCTTCCACCAGACTAGCAGGTATTTGGTGTATTTTCATTTAAATTTCTCAACTCGGAATCACTTCCCTGAGCACTGAGCAATCCTCTGATGGCTTTTAAGGCATTTCTGCTACTTTTGAGTTTATTTGAGAGTTTGCTCCTAATCATTTTTATGCTGATGGTGGGAATACTGCAATGTGTGCTGTTTGTAGGCTGTGCTCGCAGAGGGGGCGGATTTGGGAGTGGGGGAAGCTCTCAGCTGCTCTGCAGCTGCAGCAGCCTGGCCAAAGGATCCTCTGGAGAGGGAGCTGCTCCAGGGGCACATGACTCAGCCCTGCTCTGGATGAAGTCACTGTCGAGTGAAAGCAAACTCTATTTGTTTCTACCAACATACATGGTGAACTCCAAACGCAAGCTCAAGGCAGAGCTCCAGTAATTCTCCCCACCCACTTTGCTTTGGTTTTGTTTGAAATGCTGCAAAGGAGCTCAGTTTAAGGGACAGCAAGGAGATGCACAAACTCACTAACATCACTGTCCAGCACTGTGCAAAAGCACTTCCCTGCCCTCATGAACCAGAACGTCAAGGATTTTTCCCCTTACTCCCTGTTCCCGAGGTTTCTAATTAGTCTGCAGCCATCACCTCCAGGAATGTGGGATTACAGGATTGTATATAAGTTTTCCCCCCTTCATTAAATCTGTTTTGAAATAATGAATTTAATTATGTAGTGACCCATGGCCAGGGAGTTCTTTACACCTTTTTTTTATGCAGTTTTTCCCTTTAAGGGAGCAGCAGCACTGCTCTGTGCCAGTCACCCACACATCTGAAGCCACCTCACACAACCCCAGAGCAGAGTCCACGCTGGCAGCACAAGGAGCGAGGAACAAAGCCTCTCAAAGCACATTCCTTTTAACAAAGAGTTAACCCAAAGGACAGCCCCGACACAGATCACTTCAAGCCCATGTGCTGCCTTTGAAACAGCATCTAAATTAAGGCTGGCAATTCCTTTCATGGCTTCAAATACTACACATTTTTCTAGGATAAGAGAGTGGGAGAGAGGATGAGCACAGAGCTGCAGGTGCCCTGCAGAGTGCAATATCAGAGTGGCTTCAAGTAGCTTCTGACACTGAGATACTCTGATATTCCAGGGTGGCAGCAGTAAGCTGCTCCTAACAAGCCAATTCATGAAAGCATTTTCATTTTTAATCAGCACTGAAACATCCTCATGGGAATGAATCATACACCAAAATACAGACCTATTTTACCCAGAGATGGGCTCAAGCACATGAATCACCCTATCCTGAAGCAGGGTGCTGGAACTGTGAGTCCCAGCTGAAGGGTGGCAGAAACAATTCCAGCTAATCCCTGGCTTCAAAGAGGCAGCCACCTCTCACTTTGCTTATTCCACTGGGCTGGCTCATTACAAATGGCCCTAATTGCTCTGGAAGGGACTCGTGCCTCCTTTAGAGAGACCAAACCAATGAAAGAAAAATTGAAAACGACAAGAAATGATTTAAAAACAGTTTTGTTTGCCAAACAAGGCATTCCAATAAAACAGCCTTTACAAACTTGGCACTTGCTTTACGTTTTTTGAAATTCTCCTGTTTTAGCCAGAAGAGAGAAGACATTCTGGGAGGGAAAATCTGCAGATTACAGCTGCCCTCGGTGCCAGTCACACATTTCCTCACCTTCTGCTTGATCTTTAATGCAATGCTAATGGTAACAATTTCTAGCCTGGGCTATTACCCACCAGCTGGCAGCAGCACAGCACGGAGCTTTCCCCCCTGGCTAAGGAAAATCTTTGCTTTCACATGCTAAACCTGGACTCACACGGGTTTATAATAATCCTGGAAGTAAAGCATGAGACGTTCATCCTGCCAAGCCCACAGGAACCTGACAGTGATTTGCTCATCTTACACTTTACTCTGCCACAGAAACTCATCTCAGCACGCTCAGTGTTTGTACTTAGAGGGTACCAAAAGCAGCCCTCCAGTGAGGGGTTCTGACCAAAATGCACTCGGTGTTACTGGCAACTGAAGAGCACTGAAATCTCATTTGCATGAATCACTGAATTACCAAACATTTCCTGGAGCAGGTTTCTACCCCAGCCCCCCAAGTTTGCTTTGTGCAATTTGCTGACACTTGGATAAATCAGGCTGCTGGTTCACAACCACATCACTGGAGGCACAAGCACCGTTACCTTGCAGTAGCTTTGTTTTGTGAACGTACAGGAGATGGGCAAGGTCCTGGTTACTGCAGGTGCTGCCAAATTCGAGGAACAGACTGAAAGTGTGGTTGGTGAATTTCTCCCAGTTTCCCCCTCCCCTGGCTGTGTTGAGAGAACAAACTCCAGAGAAGCTCTCTCTGTACACGTGGTGTCTGCCCTTACCTGGCCTTTCTTTAGGAGTGCCACATGCCCAGCTTGCTATTTTGGAGCTGGATTTTTTACCCTGTATACATAAATAAACTTGACAACCTGCCCTAGTTCTCCTTTCTCCCATCACCCAGGCTCAGTGTTTGCTTGCAGTGCCCCAGCTGGCACTGCAGCCACAGCCAGGGAGGGGGAATGGCTCATTTTCCTTGCCCTCCATCTCTCCCAGCCCCACAGTTCTGGGCAGTGGGGCCACCACAAACCCCAACACACCCTGCACGGAATTCTCTTCAAGCCCATGGATTTCACTTCCATGGAAGTGCAACCCAGAGCAAGACAAAATTATACCAAAAAATCAGAATTGCCCAGGCCAGGCAGCAGATCCAGAATCACTGAATTCTGGCTGGAAAAGCCCTCAAAGATCATCGAGTTCAACCATTCCCTCAGCACTGCCAAGGCCACCCTCGACCCATGTCCCCAGGTGTCACATCCGTGTGTTTTCTGAACATTTCCAGTGATAGGGACTCCACCAGAGCCCTGTTCCAATGCTTGACAACTCTCCATGAAGGAATTTTCCCAAATATCCACCCTGAGCCTGCCCTGGCCCAGCCTGAGGCCGTTCCCTCTCCTCCTGTCCTATTCCCTGGGAGCACAGCCCGACCCCCCGGCTGTCCCCTCCTGTCAGGAGCTGTGCAGAGCCACAAGGTCCCTCCTGAGCCTCCTTTTCTCCAGGCTGAGCCCCTTCCCAGCTCCCTCAGCCGCTCCCGGTGCCTCAAAACCCTTCCACAGCTCCGTTCCCTTCTCTGGACATGAACCCACAAGAATTCCCTGAATAGTAAAAGCTGGAAAACACAGCTGGACATCCCACCATGGAGCAGCAAGTCACAGCTTCCAAAGCAACCAGGAACATTTTCCACAGCTCTGAGCAGTGACTGCAACTGAAAATCAGAGTCAGGCAGTGCACAGAAGGAAAGAGCATGGTCACTCCATGGAAATGTTACCCGAGTCCTGTTTTTGTTATCTGTTACCTCATTTTATACATAAAAATAGGAAATATATTCACGGGGCACACACAAGCCCTCCCCACTGCCCCTGGGCTCTTTTCCAAGAACATTTTAAACAATTTACAATCACTAATAAAAAGTAATTGAAAGTCTCCAGAAAGTTTTTTTCTTTCTTTTTCAGATGAACTTCCTTGCATTTAAGGTTTGTTATTCTGAAGCACCTGCTTTCCACACTTGTTTGTGCTTTAACCAACAAATTATTTTGTTTCCAATGTGAGGAAGTCACAACTTTCCTTCAAATTTCTTTTCTTCTCCAAAAGATGAGAACAAAGTGCTTCTCTGTGATACTGAAGTGCTTAAGGCCTGGTTTTAGTGCTGCTCATGCAGACAGAAGATTCAAGCACATCCACGCTGTGATGGCAAGTAAATTAATTCTCTGGAAGGAAATAAATGGGCAGCCCTATTGCAAGGGTTTCCATTAGGAGATGTAGAATAACTCCCCAGTAATTCATTTGCCACAAAGCTGGGATTTTGCCAGGAATCCAAGACAGAAAGCTCGAGTTTAGTATTTATTTGTGTCAAAACAGTCTGGCTCCATTTCTATTATTTTATATGGTCTCTCAGCAAGGAAAACATCACAATGGGTTGGGAATTTTTTGGCTTGGCAGTGGAATCTGAGTGAAAAACTCCAAAAAGAGGAGAATAAAGCTATCTTTTGAAACTTCACAAGCCAATGGTCACAGATGCGGGTCCCGTGTTACTCAGTGCAGAAAGTGCAGGGCACCCCTGAAACCTTGAAAAAGATTGGAACAGTTCCCTTTCCAGCCTTCAGTTGCTGCATGAAAAATTCAACTGCAATTAGCATTTAGTACAAAGCACTTTCTGTAGGCTGACAATAGGTAGCCAGGGCAGAAAGTGTACGTAAGGAGAACGGAATCCTGTTGTAGAGAATCGCACAGGTTTTGTTCACAGGCAAGGGATCCCCACTTCCCCCCCAGCAAATTCAAACCCATCCAATTCCCTCTGCTCAGCAGCGTAAATCAGGAGCAAGGAAAACGAAGTGTAGATTAAAAAGCATCAGGGTAAGTTCAGGGACATGTCAAATGGAATTGCTTATTTTGCTGTTCCATTAAATAGGCAAGCTCAATGCATCTGACACCCAGACCTATTCTTTACGATCACCATTCACCATCAATCATTTAAGCTGGGTGTCAGACCTGTCTAAGTGAAGTGCCCACTGCTCTGAATGACTCTGATGTGCACTTTGTGCTGGGAGGGAGAGGAAAGATGAACTATTATATTGCTAAATATCTCAGGGAAATAAAGGGTCGTCTCTGCGTTCCATAAATTCCCATGACATTTCAATTAATCTGCCAGAGTGGTGTACAGTGTGGACACTACAGCATGAGCTACTGTGCCTAAGGAGAAAACAGCAGGGAAGTCCTGAGTCTTAGGTGACATGACCTAAAGTAGAGGTTAAAACCAAACAGCACCCTCACCTTCACATCTGCATGCACAGAGACAACGGCAGCTGATAATTAAAGCAATAAAAAAAAAAAAGAAAAAAGCAGCTTTACGATCTTTGTCACAAGTTCTCTCATTAATAGCCTACCACTCCCTTCTCCCTTCTCCCAGGGAGCACGACAGCGAGGAAAAACCCTGGTGGCATCATGTGCTGAAGAGCATTGCAGAGTTAACGTTTTCTTACCTTTTATAGAAACCATGGAGAGGCTGGAGACATAAAAACTGCCAGTAATCCAAGCAGAAGGCCTTTAACTTCAGCATTTTCCAGCACTCCCGCCGCCGCCACCGTGGTCTGCAGCGGGCTTTTAGCGGCACAAGACTGTTTTGTTCAGCTCTGAGGGACTGAAGCGCGGTGCAGCAGCCGGCTGTCCCCGCGGCTGCATGCCGGGGCTGGGGGATCGCCCCGCAGCCCGGGGCAGCCCCGCAGCCGCCTCAGCACCTGCAGCCCCGTGCCCCGCTCACACAAAGAGGCAGGAGCACAAAGGACACCGATTCGTGGGCGCTCTTGGATCCCGCTTGCCGTCTGTCTCTCCCAAAGGCCACAGTCCTAGCGGGATCACTGGTGTTACACAGAAATCCCACTTCTCCTTTCGGCTGTTTTAGGCCGTTCTGAGCCCCCCCCGCCCCGGACTAACAGCGTGGAGAAATCCCAGCTGCGGGCTTTGATGGAGCCTTGGAAAGCATCCTTAGAGCTCCCAGAACTTCGGGAAATGCAGGCAGTTATCTCGATGGGCTCTGACACCACTGCCCGGTACCCGGAGCAGAGCTGTGATCAGCACACGGGGCTGCAGGCGTTTGCCCTTTTCCCTGTTTCCCCCCCCACCCCATTAATCAGCTCCTCCTGTACCAGCACATCAGCTCCATTGTCTGCGGCACCTCGGGAGCCGGGGGCTTCTCGTGAGGGGAGGGGAAAGGAGCGGAAAAAAGGAGAAGAAAGAAAAAAAAAAAAAAGAAGAAGAAGAAGAAGAAGGCAGGCAGGAGCTCAGACCCTCCCGCTCACACACCAGATTGTGCTTATCTGGTTCCCAACGCGCTTTGCCAGGGAGCGCAGGGGGAGGATGCTCCAACCCCGAACCGCGGGCGGCAGCGGGACAGCCCCCGCGGCGCGGGCACGGACGGACGGACAGAGAGACGGACGGACGGACGGACAGGCAGCCTGCCGGCGGGGACGGACAGCCCCTCCGGGGAATCCCGGCGGAGCATCCCGGGGCATCCCGGCAGCCGCAGCCGCTCCGGAGCCAGCCCCGAGCCGCAGGCTGGGAGCTGCCCGGGCCGGGGATGTCAGAAAAGCAGCGTTTGCAATCGAAACCTCTGCCGGGCACGATAAGAGCGGGTTGCTTTTGTTCTGAGAAGACAGGAGCACAAATCTTTAAAAATTTCTATATTTTACCATGGCCTAATTCTACCAAGTCCCTCCCCTCCCCTCCTCCTCCTTCTTTCCTCTCTATCCCAACGTGAACTGCCACGGGTGAGAGTCCTGGAATGGAATCACACAGGGCAGGATTAGATTAGAGATTAGGTGGGAATTTCTCCCCGGCAGGGTGGGCAGGGCCTGGCACAGGGTGCCCAGAGCAGCTGTGGCGCCCCTGGATCCCTGGAAGTGTCCGAGGCCAGGCTGGACAGGACTTGAAGCCACCTGGAAGAATGGGAGGTGGCTTTAAGGGCTGGGCTTTAAGGTCCCTCCCTACTCAAATTAGTCTGGGATTCTATAAATCTCCTGGGATGGAAGACACCCACAAGGATCATGAGTCCAACCCCTGGCCCTGCACAGACACCCCAACAATCCCACCCTGGGCATCCCCGGCAGTTTTGTTCCTGGAGCTCTGGCAGCCTCGGGGCCGTGCCCATTCCCTGGGGAGCCTGGGCAGTGCCAGCACCCTCTGGGGGAAGAAACTTTCCCTGATCTCCACCCTTACCCTCCCCTGATAGAGCTCCAGCCCTTCCCTGGGTGCTCTCCCTGGTCAGAGAGGAGAGATCTGTGCCCATCCCTCCGGTTCTCCAGGCTCACAGGATACTCTTGAGTTAAGAACAGCACAGAACTGCTCCATTGCAACAAACAGGACTGGCACACGAGATTGATATTTTTAAAAAATAAAATCCTTATCTTTAAAAAAAAAAAAAACCTAAAAAAAAAAAAAAAATTGCTGTTGTTAAATAGGAAGTGTCCTGACTGAGACCAATGCTTGGGTCCAGTTTGCTCTAAGTTTACTCTTCCAGCAGCTACAATTTGGCTGTTTCTGATTCTGTTTCATTTCTGAAAACCCTTGACAGGAAACATCTAGGCTACAGCTTGCACTGCTGTCAAACAGGTATAGAGGGACTTGAGAGTTCAACAGTCACAACAACAAAACCACAGGCAGAATCTGACGAAATGCTTCAAAACCGCTCTGGCACTTGGACAAGTGTTTAAAACAAAACCAACAAACAACCAACCAAACAAAAAAACCAAACAAACCATAAAACACCCCCACAATCCCATCCCCAAAATGCCACAAGAATTTTAACCCTGTTTCAAAAATATGCATAGAAAACCAAACCTTGAGCCTCAACCTGAGGCTCTTTTCCATGTGGACCTATCTAGTTCCCCAAGTGCTTGGATAATAAGCTATATTTAGGGATCTATAGAAGCTATATTTAGGGGTTCTGGTTTTCCTCATTCTCACTGTGCAGTTACAGAAGTGCCTTGAATCTTCTTAGAAAACTGCCTTGTGTAAGTTTAATTAAATGAATTAGAAATATATGTGAGCAAGAACTGGCAGTTTCTTTAGTGCAGTAAAGAAATCAGAGGGTTATGCTTAAATAGGGTCACACTTTGTGTGATACTTCCCTAAAAACACCTTCTACAGGACAGGGCAGGTGGTGGGAATGACCAGATCATGAGAAAAGCAACTTGGAGTGAAAAAATGTGTTTGACTGGGGCTTTTAAAAAAATAATTTCTTGTGAAGATTCTCCTTCAAGTGCCCCTTTCCTTGTGCTGCCTGCACTTATTTGCTGGGATTTCTTTCAGAGCTGTGCCAGAGCTGGTGACTCCTAAGCAAACACAACTGGTTATCTGTGAGAAGCAACATCCCCCCCCAACAACACAAAACACTGCCCAAATCCAAGCCTATCTATCTTCCTGGACTCATACTCCCTTGGGCTTCATTAGCTTGGCAATTTTCGAGTCACTGATGCCATCACGATGAGGAGATTTAGATTTTCTTATCAAAAATCGTTCATCCCTGCTTTTCATCCCCTGTTCTCCAGGGTGATTTTATCTAAAGAGGAAGGAGCCCCAACCTCCTGGCACTGCCTCCTGCCTTGGGTCTGGTACTGCCAAGATGGTAACGGGAAATCCTTTTTCCTTTGTTTCCACAAAAAAAAAAAAAAAAAAAAACAAAAAAAAAAAAAAAACAACCCAAAAAAACAAACAAACAAACAAAAAAAAAAAAAACCAAAAACAAAAAAACCCACCCAGCAAAAAGGGAAAAAAAAAGAAAAAAAAAGAAAGAAGAAAAGAAATGGAGTTTTCCCTGTTGTAACACTTTTGTGTCTGTATTTTTTAACATTCTAAGAAAAAAAGAAAAAAAAAATGATTACATCCCATAATCAAGGCCAGCTATTCCCAGGATCAAGTAAAAAGGGGAAAGCCAGCCCAAGACAAGAAAGCTCAGGAGGCGCCAGCCAAAGACTTGGTCCTGAAATGAGACTTTTCAGGAAACTTCCCCTTTGTCTGTTCACATTGCAAAGCAATTTCTTTTTCAGCATCATATCCTTTCCAGAAAAAAAAAAAATCCCATTTATCACCCTAATTATCTATTTCTAAGCAGTGGGCTCGAGCATAGGAGCCATGTACCCATGGATTTCCTGACAGCATCCAGCACGGATTATCCCACCCTGGCAGAGAAAATGCTAATGAGCACTTTTGCAAATGAAAAGCCCCACGCTCTCAACACCTTCTTGGTTTTCACTTGTCTTCCAGAGGAAAACAACAAAGGAAATTAAGCTTCATCTCACGCTCAGCCGGGATGTAGAACTGGTTCTTTCAGAAAGGCATTTACCAAAACCTTTGACTTACAATTCCCAGGCCTAAGACAAGCAGGGATTTTTGGATGTGCTGCAGCTCCAGCACTGGAGCCCTAAGCAGTTTGCTGGGAATTTCTGCAGTCACTCAGAGTTCAGCCTCTGACAAGGCTTTAAAAAACAGCCCCTAAAAAAAGGGCCAAGTGGAAATCGAACGTTGCACCACCTCCTTTTTTAGGGGTGGTTTTCTTGCCAACCCTTGGAGCTCTGAGGCTGAAGGAAAACAATCCACTGAGGGACAAAATAACCCCAGCATGAAGCCAGTGCCTGCTGGAGTTCCTGCTGTACTGCTTTCAAAAGTTGGGCAGACCAGGAAAATTGACTTGTCTGGTGACAGTCTTTCCCAAAGCGCCAATATTGAACTCCTGTTATTTACTCAGTTAAATTTTTAGAGTGACATGCCAGGAACAATCCTGAAAAATATTTCACTTCCCCAGAAAAACAGCGTATCCCCTATTTAGGTGGAGCACAGAAATTGCAGTAGTTCAATTGTTTTCCACAAGTCTTTCAAGACTCCAGGGTGAAATACTCCACTGGCCATACACAAAAATTCATGGTAGCCACTCGTGTATTGTGGAGTTCAGGAATCACACGGGACCCAGACAGCGTGGATCCCATATTCATCCACGATACCCTGCACACACCACATTAAAAAGGGGAAGAGTACAGAGCAGGGCTACAAACCAAGGGTTTGGGCAAGCAAAGAGGTGCTGAACTTCTTCCTGGAAGGTTGGAAGGCCTCGCTGCTCACAGGACACCACAGCACACAAAAACAAACACAAAAACAAGAGGCCTCCACATCAAAGCTGGGGGGAAATTCCTGGGCTGCACAAAGAATAAGGCAAATGTTGATGTTCAAGGCTCTGGCAAAGCAGATATCCCTCCCTGCCCCTTGCAGGCATTCCTGGGTACCACCCCTGGAGCATCTCTGCCCCACCAGGGCAGGTGGAAGAGCTCACACAGAGCCCTCGGGCTTGGGGACACGCGGGGACACCCCAAGGTGTTGGTGACAAGCTCTGCAGAGACGCCCAGAGAGACAGGACATAAATCCAGGTCTCTTCCTTCCATATTGACTTGAAGGGCAGCTCTGCTGCCTAGAAACCTTCCAGAAACTCAAAACAAAGTTCTTTGGCTTCAGAGTTGTGCACTCCCCCACAGATGAATTCTAATGACCATTTGATCCCACCCTTTATTTTTGGTTATTAAGCCACTCAGCTGCCAAAGTATCCATGGAGAAGGGTAGGAAGAACTTTGCTGTTCTCTTAATCCTGACTGTCCCTTCTGCACATCTGTTCCCTGGGCTAACACAACCACTGGCTGATCAATTTGCTACAGAAGATGACAAATCCACCCCAAATATCTGCAGAGCTCAAACATTTAAATTTCCAGCTAATTTGGAACAGGCCTGGCAATTCAACCCTCCAGAAGGGCCACATTAAAATTTAGATATTAGGAAACAAAATATTTTTAGATGCCAGCTGAAAGCTGACAGAGGCCAACTCAAAATATCCAGAATAAATCCTGTGCAGGCTATGAAAGAAATTGTGCCAACCAATATATACACAGATATAATATGCCAATGTTTTCCTCTTTATAATGGACAGAAGCAAATTTTTCACATTAACCTTTACTCTTTCCAGCACTGAGTGTTTCTGAGGGGAAATGTCCCTTGTGATGGGGACAGGAAATTTGTGAGCAGGCAAAATGCAAAAAGAGTACCCTGACTAGGAAATACCTGACAGGACATTGGGCCATGTTAATTGGTACATCCCATTTTCTGGGTTGTTCAAAGGCCAATTTGCACAATAGGTTCATGAGAACACATCCAGTAAGAAGAAGCTTTCCATTATCTTTCATTGTACTTAAATAATGGCCTTAATTCTGTCTAATTACAGCCCCAGTGCAGGCTTATTTGACCTGCTGAAGTGGACTAGGTATCACATGCTCTTCCCCCCTATAACTATTTAACACTAAGAAAAATTCTCAGTTTTATCTGATAAAATCTCCACAGTTTTCTTCAGTTTCTCCTCTGTGATTGTTTCACTCCACATTTTTTAAACTTCACAAAATGATTCAATTTGTAGTTAAAGAGTGGCATTTTTACATCCTTGCCTGGTCACCCCCAGACATTATTTCAGCCCAGCCCTCAACATTCAGAAGGATTTATTGCATGCATCTAATTCCTCTATATTCCTCACTGATGCCCTCCTCCCATGGAAGAAAATATTCCATGGAAGAAAAACCATTGTAATAAAATCTATTTCCAGCCTGCAATAAAGGTGGCAGCAATACCTGGCTCTGGTAAATCACACACCAGCAACACAGTGCTCTTGTTAGAACAGATTTGCAGAGGAGCAGAGCAGGGGGAAGTTGGGATTTTTCCTGCATTGTCCTGCCAGACAAAGGCCCAGTGTTGCCATCACACTGGGAATGGGACAGAAGTACAGTGGGGACTGAACGTGGTCCAGTGCTGCTGTGAGAGGACAAAGGGAATATCACAGCAAAGGGGGAGGCTGCTAGGAAATAGCAACAAGGCAAATGCTTCACTTTCAGAAGACTTTACACTGGGTAATAATGGAAGATTAATTACAGAGGGGCCTTAATTTGAATAAGGTTAAACAGAGCAGCTCCCACCGTTGTGCTCAAGCAAGGTTCAAATGAGATCATGTGGGAAAAAGTCACATCCCTAACCCAGATCATCTCCAAAGGAAGACTTGTACCAAACCAGCTGCCAATTTGAGAGGGAGGGAGCCTGCCCCAGCTTTATCAAAGGAAGTCTGTGCCTTTGATGCACTTTTCAGTGTGTAGGGATGAGAATAAAAGATGCAAGGTACCCATTTGATATGCAGTGTTAACAGGGCCAAGCATTTCTTTCTAAAAGGAGTGATCAAAGTAAAACTCCATTTCTGGCGTGCCTCCTGTGACAGAGCTCCCTGAAGGGTGGGTGCTTTTATCGAAATGCTGAGCAACAGAAACACCAGTGACGTGTCCACACAACTGTCCCCAGAGCAGCACAGCCCTGCCAGGACAGGACAGGTCAAATACTGACAGCATGAAGGCTTCAAAAATCTGAAAGAGAGGTGGTTTGTGCACAGACACACCTTCTGTCCCTCCCCTTTGTGCTCCTCCCAGAGCAAACCCAGGGCTGGAAGCTAAAACTGAATTTCAAGTTTGAAATCCCAGAAAAGAGCAAATTATCCACTCTTAGGAATATCCAGCCATCAGGTCAGTGCCTTTGCTGGCTGGGCATTGCAAGATGAAGCTGTGAGATGTGCAGCTGCTGCAGAACAGGGCATTTCTGTCAGCTCAAACCCACAGACACCAGCTGTGGTTGCTACAGTACCTGAGTGGGTCAGTTGAGACGCTGCTTCCTGTTTCCAGTGAAGTCCTGAGGTGACAGCAAAAGAATAAAATTATGAAGCATTAAAGTATAAACCAAATTAAAAGCAAGAACTATTCAAAAATTCTGTGTCCTTAAATATCAACGACTTTACATTCTCTTCCTTCTTACTGACATTTCAGAGTACTTAGCATGCCATTAAACATGAGAGTAAATAAAAATACCCAAACAAAAAACCCATCACCCTTTCCTAGATTAGAGAAGAGGGAATTAGAGAAACATTTGTCTGAATAAGCCACAATCTGATCAATTTTCAATATTCTAAAAGCACTCCATCCTTCTGTATCTAAGTGAGTGACTTTTTCACTCTGGGGCTTTCTGCTCTCTACCCAAAAAGGCACCTGTGGAGTTGTCCTGCAGAATTATTGCAGCAGAGTTCAGGTAATTGTGAGGACTGCAGAAGTTCTCTAAGTATGCTGACTTTTGAGCAGCAATATTTAACATGCAGTGTGGTGTAATTACCCTTGCTTCTCTGAGCATGACTCCAGGTTTATTATAATAACATTATATATATATGTAATATAGAGTTATATTTTTAGGGTTTTTTCACAGGCTGTAATAAAACATCAGCCAAAGCCCCACCATTTTTAAATAGCTACTTACACTCATCCATTTCTATCCCTTATACAAATGGCCACAGATCAGCCTTTGCTCACAGAGCCATAAACATGTACTGTCTGTGGAGGTTCATAAAATTCACATTAGAATTGCATTAATTACATTTAGAGCGGCCATTCATAAATCAATGGCAAATCTTTACTTTAAATCCCAAGATTCCTAATTTGTTGATAAAAATAAACAAGGTGGTGTGAAGGGAGGAGGCCACAAAAGCAGCAAGAATTGGCTGTACAGGAATGGAAAGAAACCATATTGTCCAAATAGCTAAAGCTTTAAAATAGATTTGGGGAGCTTCTGCCACCCTGTAATTTGTTTGCTTCCCCAGCTCAGGGTCTGTGAATGGTGCTGAATTTTGAGGGGGTGGCTCACATATGCCAACCTTGTGGCTGGGTGTAGGTTTAACCAGGGAAAAGGGTGAACTTCATTTACTGATAATTCAGTTTCCTGCTTCCCTCTGTGTGCTGTGGAGGTGCCAGCCTGCTCACTCACTGGGGCTTTTGCCTTGCTTTTAACCCAGGCTTGCAGAAAAAATCTGCTGGGAGCAGTTTTGGCCCTTGGTGCTATGAATAAATAATTCTCAGACTGTCTTTGTGCAGCAGGGCTGCGCTGTGCATACTGAGGAGATGCTAATGAGCCGTGATTAGCCCCGCCCTGGTGACACCGAGCACTCCTGACCTGGGGACTCCTTGCACAATCCCCAGGAGCAGGATTACAGCTTCATTAGGAATCTTGGCTCTCCTTCCTGAAGTCAGGCATCCTAGGTACTCCCCAGACCCTCAGTCAGGAGAGGCACGTGTGTTTCTGTATATAAATACACCTATTTTAATAGAGAAAATAATGTTTTAATATATATAAATAATATAAATATATTTCAATAGAGAATAATGTATAATTATACATTAATATTAGCGTATAATTATACATTAATATTAATGTATAATACACATTATATTAATATACAAATGTATATTAATGTATAATATACATTAATATATAATATATTTCTATATTAATATATAATATATTAATATATAGAAATACTCTCTCTATATATATATTTAATATATATAAATACACCTGCGAGCACAGCTCTGAGCAAAAATACCCCTCTCAGAGTCACAAACCACAGGCTCATCAAGGCTGGGAAAGCCCTCCAGGATGAGTCCAACCCTGACACTGCCAGGTCCATCCCACCACGTCCCCTCAGCACCACATCCAGATGTTCCCTGAGCACTTCCAGGGGTGCTGATCCCAGCACTGCCCTGGGCAGCCTGGGCCACTGCTTGTCAACCCTTTCAGGGAAGACATGTTTCCTAATATCCAACCTAAACCTCCCCTGGTGCAACTGCTATATGATTTTTTTAGGTGAACATCAGATATAGGAACAGTGGCAAAGATAGGAAAAGCTTCTGCAGCTGATGTGGAGAAATTCCCTGGATGAGACAGATCCCCACACTGTGGGGAGAAGGATGGAAAACAAGCCCTACAAAGGAGGGCTACACCCCCAGAATTGTTATAGCCCAGCCTTTTTACCTGGCTACCCAACCCAACTCAGCCTGGCACTGTGGGTGCACTCAGGAGCAGGCTGCCAAGATGAAAACCAAACTTTTGTTTAGTGGACACAAACCCCCCTGGTAGAAACAGGAGAAATCAAGTTTAAATTCTACTGACAGATCTGGATTTAGAGTATGGAAAGTTAGTTAATTCTTATTGAATTTACAGAATAGTATAATCACATCATCACTCCCCTTCTTTCTTTCCAGCTAAAATCCCATTTAAGTATTTTGGTTTCTTTCCAAACTGCTCAAAGATGGAAAATTAATTTAAAACATAAAAATAACCCAGATTCTGAACACAATGTCATTAAAGCTGCAGCAAACCAAACATCTCATTGCACACGGGGTCACATCAGGAATGATAAAATTATATCTAATTTAGGTTGCTTCAAAATAAGGTTTGTTCGTTTTGTTCTGCTTTTTAACAAATTGACTGGACAGGAAAATAAAATAATGCACTGCTGTGAACAAAGTGAGCTGGAAGGTCTGACACTCCTGTTTATTCCTAATGGGCACTGCCTCAGGACATCTGTATTCCAGAAAGAAGCACAGACAATATCTAATGATGAAGCCATTAAAAAGGTACTGTTAAATATAAGAGACTTGTCTATATATGTATAATTTCCATTGGTATTAATGAAGATAATTTTTAAAATTCCCAGTGTACCATTAACTGCAGAACTATGCCCAAGGCTTTGAGTGAAAATTGAGCTGAGACAGAGCAGAGACTGCAGAACTGCCTGGAATTCTCAGGGAATGCTCCTTGCAAGGTCCTTCCAGGTGTGCAGTGGAGGAAACCTGCAGAGTTCCACCATGACTCAGCTGAACCATGCACATTCCTGGCATTCCAGGGAAAGGCAGAGGAATGGTGGCATGAACTGTAACTAAACTGGGCACACAGGGGGATTATTTACTGCTAGCATGGTCAGCATGGAACCTGAAGAATGTGTGCAATTGTTGGTAGTAACAACTGCTGTCAAGGCTAAAAGGATTATCCAAAGTCAGGATATCCACAGCTCCTGGGTGAGGAGCTTGCCCAGAGCTTCCATCTGTGTCCATCAGCACAGGCATCCTGACCAGCCCACTTCTGCAGTGCATCATGCAGGAGAAAATACAAGTATTTCCAAGAAATCACTGCTCTAAAATCCAGACAGTAGGCTTTGGGTATCCACAGACAAAAACTATAAACACGGTTCTAGTCAAGAGCTCTGTCCTGGAGCACTAAACAAGACCACAGGCTCCAGCTCTTGTTATTGGCACTGTGTGGTGAGCAGAGAGCATTCCCAGAACTGGGTGTCTAAAAGATCTTATTCCACAATGTTTTAGCAGATTGAAGGGAAACACACAATTAGCTCTTGGCATCTTGAGCCATGATACAAAGCTCTGGTTTCTTTTGCTTTTTTTTTTTTTTTTTTTTTTTTTTTTTTTTTTTTTTTTTTTTGTGATGAAAGAAACTGGTTTTTGTAAATACAAAAATCAGTGTAACTGCAGATTATTTTGGAAATAGTCCAAGATGGAGTGTGACATAAAGAGGGAAGGGAATGGACACCGGAGAAGTGAAAACCTCCAGAGGTGTTTTGCTCAGCAGTGACAGCAGACAAGGAGTGTTATTGATCTGGGACTGCTACAGAGCCCTTCAGCTCCTGCCTCTCCATGTGCAGCAGTGACAGTGGGAACCACGGAGGCTTTGGAAGATGTCCCTGTGACTGCAGCAAGCTCCAGTGTGACAGAGCCACGCAGAGCTGTGCTCGGGCTGAGATGGATGAACAGGGACAGTCACTGCACAGCCCAGCCCTGTGCCCACGCTTCAGCCTTGGGTTTAGCTCTCGTGGTGGAGGGCAAAGTTCTGGGGAGGTTCTTGCTGGGCTGAGTGGATAATCCTGGGGGAGTCCCCACACTGATGGCTCAGCTCAGCTGCCTGCCCTCCTCAGGGTCCCCTGGGCAGCTCCCCCCTCTGGGCTCAATTTGCCTGGGTAATGCTGAGCTGGGGCAGCAAAGTCCCTTCCCATCAGTGCAGATGGCTGCAACTGCTTCATTAGCTGCTCACCAGAGGACAGAGGAGACCCCAGCACTACTCCCTTACTGCTGGCAGAGCCTACAAATAACCACACAGCACAAGTACACATCGTGCAAGTAGCCAGAAAAATATCCAATTTGAGAAAAGCCAAGATATTCTTCTGGCATGGAAACGCACAGTGGTGACAGATGAAATAATTGCAGTTGAAGCAAACCCCCAGCTTGATCCCAAATAAAAACCGCTTAAATATATCATCTTTTGGCTAAGAAGGGAGATTCACTTGGAGCATCAGAGTACAAAGATATGCTGTCTGCAGACAGCAGCTCAGAGGGGTGTGAGGGGAAAAGGCAGCTCTGAGCTCTGTCAGAGCCTCGGTGCTTGCAGCACTGCATCCCTCTCACACTGAGGGAAGGAATGCAGAATAACACATTAAATATTTAAGACCCTGTCTGGGGTGTTGCTCAGCAAATAATTGCTGCTGCTTGGCACAGTTTCTTCCCAGGAGCTGGCAGCTCACGGAAGAAAGGGAAATCTGCTCACTGCAGGCTGGTGCTGTGATGCTCCACATGCTCACATACAAAGGAGGACTGAACTATTTCTTTGTACTCCAAAGTGCAGCTTCACCAAATGGAAATCTTCACCCTTGCTTGAGGATGGCCTGGCACACCACGGATCCCAGTCTCAGTGCTGCATTTGGAAGGAAAGCCCAAAGCATCCAATCCCAACAGGCAGAAAGAAGAGGACAGAAGGATCATCCTCAGCCAGGACACCCCATCCCTCAGAAACAAAACTGGAAATGATAATCCAGCCGTTCAAAGAAAACCATCCCTTCATATCCCTCGGCAGAGATCTGCCAAGCCATCAGGGAGGGCTCATTCCCAAAAAACCCCAAAGTGCCCTGAGCTCAAGGGTCCCAGGGCCTGGCAGTCCAGCTCCTGTCACACTAATTCACCTGATCTCCCCAACAAAGGGCCCTGAGGGAGTGAGCTGTGGGAAATTCTGGTTCGGATATCAGGAGCAGAAGCTGCTGAAGGGCTTGGTGTCCTCCCAGAGCTCGGAGGGGTCTGAGGGAGCCCCGCAGCAATGTCCCTCTGTCTGGAGCAGCCTTCATCAGGCCTGCAGCCGTGGCCTGCATTAATTAATTCACATTAACAATGTCAGTCAGTCCAGGCACTGCCAGGCACCCAGCGGTGTTCCGGACGGACACTGCGGTGCTCCGGGGACACTGCAGTGACAAAGCAGGCGTGGAGCACAGGCAGGAGCTCCCAGGGAAGCTGGAATGGCTCTGGCAGCTGCATCAGCAGATCCAGTTCAGCAAACCTGTCTCAGAGCAGATGAAAAAGTGGAGCAGCCCTGCTCCAGAGCATCCCGCAGGACTGCGAGGGCGAGTGGGGCACAGGGAACAGCTCTCCATTGATAGCAGTCACTGGACACAACCTGAAAATGCACCTCCAATTCTGTCCTTTCTGCTGGACAGACAATTTAATAGCTGTGCTTAAAGAACTGGCACTGCTCACCCATGGAAAGGCAGCAGAGAGAAGGGCCTTAAAGGATACCATGGAAATTCCTGCTTCTCATTTTCTCTTCTCATACATTTTGTTCCAAATATTTTAATGAACCATTTAGACAAGGAAATATTTAAACATGTGTTTAATGCTGCTCTTAGAAATTAAAAAAGCTTTCCTTGCTTGGGGCTCAAGTGAATTGCATTCCCAAAGCTGAGAATGTGCTGGACTGCTTGTTGGGTCTGAAGTGCTCCCAGCACTGGAAATGGAAAGCAGCTCCACTGCCTGTCCTCAGAGCACAGCTTGTTTGCCCAGGTCACTCACAGAGAAATGTGCCCAAACACTCATTTTTACAACACGCTTTCCAAATCAAAATACTATCACAGAATCTCAAAGAGATTTTAGATCTGTAAGAAAAACAATGTCCAGGAAACAAAGCCCAACATGACCCTGCAAGCCAGGAGGAAATAGCCTGACTAGCAAGGCTCAGCTGGCTTCATTAATTACAGAACACTGAGCAAAAGTGAAATTGAATTTCTGTGCAGGGACAACAGAATTACATTAAATAAAAGCCATTTGTGCTGGCAAACTTGGGACCTGCATTCCTAGAGCAGTCTGCAGGAGTAACAACGGGCGGACCTGGAGAAGCAGAAATGCTGTTCATTTCTGTTTTGTAGTAACACACACCCTATACAGCAAAAATGTTCCTTGAACAATTAAATTCCAAAAACTGCCACGAGCTAAATTAACTCCAACAACAACACCTAGAGGTTAATGGCCCTGATTTTTAGGATTTCACTGCTGTGACTGCCTGGTATTCAGGCAGCCCAGCCTTCTGCTGGGTTTTCCAAAGGAGCTGCAAGCCCCCAAGCCCTGAACTCTGAGGAAAAAAAAAAACAAAAAACAAAAAACAACAACTTTATCAGGGACCCACTCCAATGACAAGAAGCAGTTTAGAATTTATTATCTGCTGAACAACTACCCAGCATTGTTTATCAAGGTGCTATCTTGCCAGAGGAACTGATTTTATATTAAAATATCGCAGTGATGTGGTTTTGGCTTTGTTAGAAGTGAAGCCCATCATTTAAATTGCACTTATTCCCAGAGTTACATAAGGATCAGATGTTTATTAAAAAGCTTCACTACTATTTGCAGTTCAAATTTAGAACCCTGAAAACAAAACCAACCCGTACATACAGCATGGGAATTGGGGTTTTCCAAAGAAGGAAGAGAAGGAGCATTGTGATAGCAGCAGCCAATTGTATATAACTCAGTTTGAAGACATTAAAGCTTCCAGATCTATGTTTAATTCCCTGTGAGGCCAAGGTCTAGCCTGCTAATGTAATCTGAGAGCTGAAGTGTTTGAAACTCTCTTGTTCAACAACATGGTTGGACAAACTTGCTCTCCATTAGGAGGCCTCACTGGTGTCCATGGCCAGCAGCAGCTTTCCCTTTTCGTTTGTGCATCATCTGCACAGAAAGTGATGCTTGTGAGAGCCACGAATCCCAAAGCACTTCCACATTATGTGAAAAGTTCCCTGATGACTGTGAAAGGAGCTGTGGAGTACCTGAGTCAGGCAGGTACTGGGAGTACCTGAGTCAGGCAACCTGCTCTACTCTGGGTGAGCAAAATCCCAGCCAACAGCCCAGAGAGACACCCTGCACAATTCCCCACAGCAGGACCCACCCAGGGACCACAAACATCCCAGGCCTCCAGGTAACCTCCCATGGCATTGGAGATCACCCTGCTGAAAAACAACAGAACACAAAGGCTGGAGAGTAACCCTGACCTGGAGGTGTAATCTGTGTTTGAATCTCACGTGTCCTTTCACCAGCTCTATCACTGTCCTCCAAAACCAGCTCCCAGCAGCTCTGTGCAAGTGATGCAGGGGAGGATAAAAACCTCACCAAGGTGAGCACACAATGAACACACCCCAGCCTGGCCACACCACATCACATCCTCAGGCACGGACTCACCACAGCATCACCTGAAACTCAGCCTGTTCCTGCTGCTGCAGGTGCTGCCCTGTGTTTAACCACACTGAGACAGCTCCTGCTGGCACTCAGGGCTGGCTCAGGGACACATTCCACTCCACTTTCCCCCTGGTTTTTAGGCCAAAGGTTTGTTTCTCACCTTCCCATCAGCAGCCCCTCGGTGCCCAGCTCAGAGAGGGAGCTGGGGCACGTCTGCAGCTGGAGCAGCTCCCTGCACTCTGCATCCCACAAGGACAGAACAGGGGGTGGGCAGGAGATCCACAGGCAGCAGGAGCCCAGCCTGCACTGCCAGGGCTCATTCACCACCTGCCATGACAAAGCCACTCATTCCTGCAGCTCTCCAGAACCATCAGCATTGCCAGTTCAGAATTCACATGACTTCCAACCTGTTTCCATACATCCACTCCCAATCAATGAATATTCCCCTGCACGCCAGTGCTGCTCTTCTGTGCTCACCCAGCATTTCACAGGAGCAGCACAGTACAAGATTGTGTGGATCAATGAGCATCTCTCTTTTGTTTCCCAGGAAATGCACAGAATTACACATGCTGCTAAGTGCATTCAAAGACCTACAATCCATATGCTGCTTCCCTATTATTCAGCAAAGCTGCATTTATTATCTTAACCCCATCATTTCTCAAAAGGAAAATTGACAGAGATATTTCAGATAAGCAGATTCAATGGCTTAAATTCTAGTGTACTCTATCAGTCTGTCAGAGGTTATGATGCTTCTTTTTAAAGACAGAAAATAACCTCTTTATCACTCCACATGTACAATCAATGTTTCAGTGCTCAAACCTACAGGCTGAAAGCAGGGTTAGATTTTTTTAAAAGCATCATTGCTTTCTGGAAGCAAAAGCTTACAAACCCAAGTTAAATAACATGCAATTAGCAAGCTAGCACAGAATCCAAACCCAAACCCAACTGGAGCTATGTCAGCAGGTCTGTGGCCAAACAACAAAACATGGGGTTAGTGGTGTGTGTGAGGGGAAAGGGATGGGCAACTACAGAGCAGCTCCTCTGAAATGAAACAGGATTTTCCAGGAAGCAAACTGGCAGTTTACTTTTATCAATTTACAGTAATAATAATTTTCACTGCCCTGAATTTTGATACTAAAAGGAGCCAGACAGTTGAAACCACAATAAAATGACCACAGGATTTACACAATTCATGAGGTCCCAAGTGCTCCCCATACTAAATTCCAATATTTACAGTAGAACAGTTCGGGGTGCCTTTGCACCCACGAGAGCACGTGCAGCTTCAGTGCAAACCCAGAAATGAGGATGTGCAGCCCCACATGCATCCAAAGGTTCTGGCTGCCCTCTGGATGCAGCTGAATGTGTTTGGAGGCCAACCCTACCTGGAAAATGCTCTGTGTCTATACACACACACACAGAGTGATGAAATTCTTTGGAAAAACCCTCAAAACACAAAGAACGTGGAAAGGAAATGTCAAAGTAAGCTTTAAATGAGTCTTCCCCATTCCTCAGTTGTACTCAAAGACCATTTCATCATCTACCTTTTCCACAGCAGAGAATCAGATGGAAGAAACACCTGGCAGAAACCTGCCCATCTGCCTGGAGGAGGCACCACTTCATCTCTGGTTTTGACCACAGCCCCACGTCTTCCCACTCCAGGTTACAGATAAAGCATCTGGCATGGACACTAACAAAAACTGCCTCCCAAATGTCCTGCTCCTGGCTAAGGCAACTGTGGGCTTTCTGCAGGGGGCTCAGTGCTGTGGCTAAGACAGGTCCCTAAATGAACCTTGAAAGCCAAGCTCAGCATTCATTTGGCCTCATCTGGAATGAAGTCACAGATTTCCTGCTGCTCCACTACACACCTGAACCTTTGCTTCCCTTCAGGGTTCTTTGATTATCCTTCAGTCTTTGATGAGAAACATCAAATGAGTTGATAATGGCTATTTGTTGCTTTCAGCTTCTAAAAGCAGTGGCTGTTTCCTTCCCTCTGCCAAGGGAGGAGTTGTCCCGACCCAAGGACAAATCCTGTCGACATCTCCCTTGGAATCCAGCATAAAATTAAACACAAAACTTTCACTGAGCTCCCTCAAATCAAAAGGAAGAACAATTTAAAAAGATGACTCAATACTAAAGTTATAAAGTGTGGAAGAGTTTTTACAGCAACTTCTGTGAGCCAGAGAGAAGTTTGATATGAGGATCCATATTAACCCCTGAAAGAATTTTCTACCAAGGTCGTTGACACAGAAACCAAGAAAGAGAGAAGGATAAATAAGAGAAACCTGCACCTGCCTATTCCAATAGGCACTTTGCTTGTCTCTCGTGACCAATGAGTAAAGTGTAAACTTAGGAGCTTTGTAAGAATGTCGAAAAGGCATGCATGCTAGAATAAAAACAGGCTTTGAAGCCTTCTGGAAATGGAGGGTGTTGCTTTGTATTGTCTCCGTCTCAACTACAACAATAAAGAATGTCCTGGTGGGCTCCTGAAGAGCTCCAGGCACGTGGAGAGCACCTCAGCCCCAGGCTGGACACTGAAGGCACCTCCAGCACTGCTGAGAGCGGTGGGCACAGCTGAGAGTCACCCTAGCAAAGGACTGAAGTGCTTTAATCAGAGCACCCTGACCCCAGCACACAAACTGGTTTGCCAGGGCCATCGGCCTCGGCAGAGCCACCGTGTCGGGAGACAGCTCCTGATTAATAACAGCCCTCGTTGGGCGACAGAGGAAAATGATTGGAGCAACATTTCCTGATCGAGATTAATTATCTCTCCACCCCAGCCCCTGGCAAAAGCGTGTCGTAAAGCAGCAATTACAACTAATTGAATCCTCCGTAAAAATGCATTTAATTGAAGAGAGCAAGATGGATTTCAACGCTATCTCATTTTCAGGTGTGCAATGCTCCAGTGATTGGCTTGGAAAAAAAAATTCAAAGGTGAATGAGATGTGACATACTTTCTTTAGGATAAAATGCTTACATTAACGGGTCATAAATTGGGTTGATTTTATGCATTTGTTCTAGGAATGCATCAGCCAAAGATCATTAAAGGCCAAAGAGCACACAAATAACATAAAAAAGTGAAATAGTTGAATTGGTACAGAACAGGAAGGACTTGCTTGAAGCACTAGAAATTAGAAATTTTCACTATATTGTTTTGTACATTTTCACTTGAATATGGGAAATAAACATAAATAAAAGGAAACAGCTTTTGGTTATTTGAAATTCCAGCTTCCCAGCTTGTATAGCAAATATAGATAATTTTCAAATCTTCTCAAATCTCAGGTCTAAAGGGAAAACAGCAACACCTGCTTTTTACAGAAATGACTGAGATAAAACATGAGTGGCACATAAAGGTGTTAGCTGGGCACAAACAAGGGGGGTTTGCTTATCAGAATTCACAGAATGACCAGGTTGAAGGGACCTTCAAGATCATCGAGTCCAACCCATGTCCAGTACTTGAACTAAAGCCTGGCACCCAGTGCCACATCCAGTCTTTTTTTAAACCCATCCAGGGATGATGACTCCAGCACCTCCCTGGGCAGGCCATGCCAATACTTTATCACTCCTTCCGTGAAAAGCCTTTTCCTAAAATCCAACCTAAATTTCCCTTGGTGCAGCTTGAGACTGTGTCCTCTCATTCTGTTAGTTGCTGCCTGGAGATAAAGCCCAACCCCAGCTGAGCACAGCCACCTTTCAGGGAGTTTTAGAGTGATAAGGCCACCCCTGAGTCTCCTTTTCTCCAGGCTGAACATCCCCAGCTCCCTCAGTATCAGGGTCTGTGGAACCCTCCCATATCAGCACATTTATTTCACAGAAACTTTAACATCAAATGTTTGCCTTGCACTCGCTATGGAACCAAAATATTTTGTGTGGGGCCTGAGCAACCTGCTCTAGGGAAGGTGTCCCTGCCCATGGCAGAGGATGATTTTTCAGGTTCCTTCCAGCCCAGCCCATGCTGTGATTGTGTTTCATTCCACACCAGCTGCACAGTTACTCTCTCCTTCTCACCCTGCAGCGTTCTGCTGCTGAAACCAAAACTGACTGGCTCTGAGGAGTCCCTCCCATCCCCAGAAGATCCCCAGGGTCTCTTTGGAGGGTCAGTGCCTGGACAGCTCCGGGTCACGGCCAGGGAGCCGGATGGCAGCGCGGCTGGGGCACAGAAGGTCAGCTCATAGCTGGGAGCAGGAGGCTGGAGAGGATCCAGACACGGCCAGAAAAACTCTCCCTGAACTCATTAATGGCATGTCTCCTCGTGGATGGACTCGGTGCAGTTCTGCCTCTCCTCATCCATCCATCTGTGGCAGCTCAGCACAAGGAGGGATCCCTGATTCCAGTGAGGAACTGGAGCCCCGAGCTCCCTGCCCTGACCCTGGGCTCATCCTGAACCCCAGAGCCCCTTCCCTCTGCCAGAAGGCTGAGCAAGGGGTGAGAGGGGGATAAACACCCAGGGAATGGGGATAGAGCACACAGGGAAGGGGATAAACACCCAGGGAGTGGGATAAATACCCAGGGAATGGGGTAAACACCCAGGGAATGGGACAAACACCAAGGGAGTGGAATAAATACCCACAGAAGGGGGATGAACCCCCAGTGCTGTTCAGCCCAGACCCTCCTGGACAAGACCCTCCCAGCCCCGAGCAGCTGCTGCAGTTTGGGGAGTTAAAAGAAAATGGGAAACCCACCTGAACCATGGAATCATTGAGGTTGGAAAAGACCTCTTAAGATCCTAAGTCCAACTTTCAGCTGAACACCCCCATGACACTAAACCATGTCCCAGAAAATGAGAGGAAAGGTTCAGAATGCCAAACACCTTGTAAATACAGATGTGATACCATTAACTATTATAAATTACTTCAGTAGATGTAGAATAATAAACCTGGATTTTCTGCTGATTTTCAGCAGATTTGTTCATCTAGCAGTAACAAAATCTATAGAACCATATTGTTTCATACTTTTAAATTATCAATTTCTTTATTTGAAAACCAACTAGCCTAGGAGAGGTATTGCTGTGTGTCCTGTTCTCATAGCCCTCCCATGACAACCACCAGTGACAGTGGGATGTGAAACTCCCCCTGTGGCTTTTCCTCTGCTGTTAAACACAAACCTTCCCTGGAACACATCCTGCACTACACTCCAGACAGGTGGGGGCACAATCGAACAGCCTACTTAAGGTAATAATTATAAAATTTATAGACAATATTTATGGTAAGAGTCATAAAACATATAAATGATTGTAGGGCATCCTGGCATATATATCCATATACACATCCATAGATATCCATACATATCCCATCTCCAGTGGTCGCAGGGTGCAGAAGTACACCGAGCTGGCTTCCCCCTCCTTTGCAGCTCCACGGAGCAAGCCAGGCAGGAGCGATTTACTGGGAAATGTTCGGGAAGGCTGCATTGGAGCTCCCTCTAGCCCCCACGCCAGGAAATTGTCAATTATTGAAAAAAAAAAAAAAAAAAAAAAAAAAAAAAATCTACCAGCACCTGCGTGCAATCCTGGCACAACACAAAGGCAGTCTGAAAAATGCGTATTTTGTGATTGGCTCTTCGCAAATATTAAATTGAATACTATATGTATTATGGAGAGTTGTTCTTTAATACTGTATTAATCCTTTTTAAGTAGTGTGTTAAATATAGTTTTAGGTTATAAAATAATGTTAAAATAGAAAGTCTGCGATGTAAGATATTTTTTTACTAGCTCAAGAAAAGGGATAAGATAAACAAGAAATTCCTCCCACAGAGATAACAGCGACAGGACACGTAAAGAGTTACTGCCTCCTTATCGGAAAAGACAAACATTCTTCCACCTTCTCTCGGTCTTTATGGAACCACCAGGATTAAGGGGAAGAAGTTGACAAAAACCAGAAAAAATTTTAATTTGCAAGGGATTTATGCATCATGTATGAGATACATGAATATGCAACAGGCTGTTGTTTTTAAGGGTTATTCCTTTGTTCACAAGGCGTGGTTTTGGCAGCTCAGTGCCCAAGAACATCCGGACATCCGAAATTCTTTGCTTTTTATTGTCTCGTAGTGTCCTAATCCTCATTGTTCAAATTTTTATTACTCTAATTTTATTACTATTTTTAATAACTATTTTATTACTAATAAACTTTTAAGATTTTAAAAAACAAGTGATTGGTGTTTTTCACAGCAGCGAGTGCTCCCACAGATGCTGGGATGTCTGGTTTTGGGGTTGGATTTCCTGAGAATTCCCCACTCCACTTCAGTATTCAAGGTGAAAAAGGAATTAGTGCTGCACGTCAAAGGGGCCATTTGACAACTAAATATCTCAGAATGCAAATGTTCCCCTTGCAAAACTGTGGCTCGGGGGCTTCCAGAGGGGGCTCAGCCTTTCCAAACAGGGAATTCCAAGTCCCCACCTCTCACCAGTGACCTCAAGTGCTGTCCCAGTGCTGCTTCATTCCATCCCTGATCACCCTGTTCCGTTCATTGCCATCCTGGGCACTGCTCAAGGAAGGAGCAGCCTCGGCCATAAATTGCTTTATAATTCAAACTCCTCACGAGTCCTGAGCTGCCTGGAACGGTGGCAATCTCTGTTCCATGACATGGCAATCTCTGTTCCATCACAGCTGCTGGCTTGGCTAAGGGAGCATCTGAAAACCTTGACTGCAGCCATGCTGAGATCTACACCCTGCTGCATTTTGCAGGGGATAATTTCTTCTCCTACATTACACAGTATTTTTCTTCAGCTAGTTAAAATCTGTTTGGGGAGATGAAGGTCTTAATTTATCTCAGTTGAACTGGTTTGGTTTGGGCTTTTTTTTTTTTTGCTCCATCTAGTGGTGCACAAAAATCCATGCCATTCCAGCCCCAAGTGTCCACACAGAGCTCTGAGCTGTGTTAGGGACTTCCCACAGTTGTTAAAGGAGAGAAAATAATGCAAGTGCAGAAAATAACAGCAAGACAGTGGCTGCTCTGCAAAGCTGGAGTCTCACCCACCTATTTCAGGCAAAACCACGTAAGAGCTGAATATGTTTGCACAGGAGAACGCCACACTCCAGAAGAAAACCAAACCAGCCTGATCCTAAACGGTGCAAGTGCCTAAAGGTGCCGAAGGAGAAATTCTCCATCTGAACTCCCTCAAAGCAACAGCTTTTTTGAAGCCCTCTGAGTTCATGGAAGGAGAAAATAAGAAAAAAAATAAGAAAAATGCCATTTCTGCTTCGCCTTCCATCCCAAAATGCACAGTAAGACAATCTTCACAAAAACAGTACAATTCACCCAGGAAGGGGAAGTTTTCTGCTGGTACCTTTCCCTGTTTCATAATAGCATGCAGCATTTTAGGTCATCTACTTCTAACTCTGGTTAGCTAAGAGAGCCCCTACCAGCCTCTGCTGCTAAACCCAGGGATGCACAGCATGTTTTATTCAGCCAGCCATGATTTATTCAAAGAGGAAAATGTTTACTCCTGCATTTCTGCCTTCCACTGCACCAGGGAAGGTCAGCTCTCTGTGTGCTCCTGAAGGGAAAATGCCACAATTCAGGGGTGCTACAGCTGCAAACTCAAACTGTTCCAAATCCCAGCAACCCCTAATGACCCTATTTCCCCTTAATTGGAAAACTACTGGGTAGAAACAGCCCATGCCAGTGCCCTGTGACAGCCAATAACGCTGGTCAGGCTTTGCCTTCATTTTCTCCTGAGCCTCATCATTAACTGCAGCCACTTTTGGGATAATCCCACGCTGGTCCTTCAGGCTGGGGGGTTTAATTTGCAGGGTTAAATCAGTCTTGCTTCTTTGTTTTCCTTTGCACAAATAGATAAAAAGTACTCCTTGAAAGATTGGACAAACCTTCCCCTCTGCAAGGGAATAATTACAGTGCTCCAGAGTTCAGTGCACTGAGGAGAGAGTTGTAATCACTGTTTGCATCTGGGAGGGAGATAAGCAAGTCAAAATATCAGAAATTCCTGCTGTTTCTATCTTTGGGAAGCAACTCAGAGAAACTCTTAATTATAGAGTAAAAGACCCAAATGGTGAGCAGTGTTCAAACATTTCAGTGTTTTGCCCTGCCCAGTAAACATCAGAGGGATATATTCCAGGGAATATAATTCCAGATATATATTCCAGGGATATAATCAACTGCAGTCATCCACTACACTATTTTTGCATACATTATTTTGAAATTTTACAGTAGGAATGAGTGTTCTTCCTCTATATTGTAATGAAGAGTGATTAAGACGTGTGAAACTGAGAACATTCAATACCAAAGAACAGCAGCAGCCACAGAGTGTGAGCAGTGAGCAGAAATGATACAGAAATACTTAAAAAAAACATGAAGGCAGATTATTCTTGTGCCAGCAAATCCCTGCCCAGGCCTGGACACTGCACAGTCACAGCCAAGGCAAGCACAAGAGAACATTTCACAGCAAGGACAGAGACACTGGATCAAACCTCACAGAAGAGCAAATAACCTGTATTCTGGTTTTTTGGAGACCCTTTGGGGGGAAAAAAGCACATTGTAAAGATGAGAGAGAGCCTCAAGCTGCCTTCACAGTTCTTCCCTCCTTGATCCTGGTGATTCTCCTTTCATCCCATCCTCAAAGCCACACACAAGTACAAATAAACACCTGCTTTTCACCCTGCACCAAACCACCTCTGCCGTTACACAACCCAGACAGTGGGGAGCAATATTTTACCTCATGATAGCAACTACAGATTTAGGAATTTTTTCCCCCTCTCCCAGTCCTTCTTTCCCACTACATTCAGGGTAGTAAATGCCACTGCAGAGAAATTCTGTTCCCTGGCATATCTGCTCACACTGGTTGAGTCTGGAAGACCCAACCAGCAGAAATTCTCTGGCTATTTTAAAGCCAGGATGTGTCTGGAAAGGTGTAACCAACCAAGAGCCTTGTGAGCAGTGGGGACCTGGACACCCACGGACACAATCTCATTTCTCCAGCTGCAGCCATGGGGCTGTGCAGCTGCAAGTTCGTTCCTTCAGTGACAACGGAATCACAGCTTCGAGAGAAATATTTTCATTGATGAGGCAACAGAGGCACGTGAGCAGTGACCTGGTCCTTTGGTTGATCCAAGCTTTGCACAGAGGCCAAGGAAAGGAGAAGACAGAGCTCAAAGCAGCTTAGAATGGAAGCAGGCACGGAGAGAGATGTGCTGCCACAACAGAAATGTGCTGGCTCCCCAGAACCAGCACCAAGGAAGGGAAGAAGGGTTCACGTCCAGCAGCAATATCCATAAAACATCCCATGTTGGTGTTTGCCCAACCTTGAAACAAAACAGCCCAACAGGGATTCTCACAACAGCTGCCCTCCCACCCCGCATCTGGAGAGAAAAAATCCCCTTGGGCTGTGCCCTCCACACCACACAGCCACATCCAGACAGCAACAAAACTCACACTACACCTCAGGGCTTATGGTACCGTTTATTTTAGCTCAAAATCAAATGTGCACTGCAGGAATCTGTTCACAGCTGGCGTGTGTCCTCAGCACTGGGCAGGAGGAGAGAGCTGTGGGGAGGCCTGGAGAGGAGGCATTGCTCAAACTGGCAGCACGGGGGTCCCACGGCATCCGTGCAGTGCCAGTCCATGCACACAGAAAGGGAGGAGAGGAGATGGGCTGGGCAGAGGAGAGGAGCACTGGCTGCACCAGCGAGCCCAGCTGCGCTGTCATCTTGAGGATGGGCTACTAGACCCCGAAGGTGGACAGCAGAACTGGTGCAGGACATTATCTTCCCTGCCAAGGAGGGGGGCAAGAAAGAAAAGAGACAGAGGAAGAGAATCACAGGGAGCAGCATTAGGAAAATTCAGCTTGAAATCTGTTTGCTTTTGTTTTCAAATCTACAAATACTGTGAGTTGTTTGTAAGCACCACCCAGTTAACCCATTTCCATCTCAGAGACAGGACTCTCCACGAAGGGAAGAACAGCCCAACGAGCCAAGGCCAACACTGATGACTTAAACTCTGAGAAAAACACTGCTTTGTAAGGGCCACTTCTGTTTTTCCCATTAGAAGAATTACATTAGGTTGTCATTTACATACCCAGCCTAATGTGGCCACGGCCCCTTTATTTTTAACACGCTCAGAACTTCCCACAGGTATTTTCACTGCCCACATTCTGCTGGAAATGCAGAACAGATGCATCCCCTTCTGAGGGAGGCTCGCACACAGAAATCCTGGCGATGACCAGGTCTGCTCTCCACCCCCCTCCCTCCCAAGGGGCAAGGAAGAGCTCTGTCTCCAGGAGGAGTTGCCAGCATCATGAATGGTGCCACGAGGCAGGAGCAGTTTGGAATACCCACATCTGTAATGCTAGAAGTGCTTTATGGCAGGGAAGGAGATGCTGGCCTGGCAGGAGGCTCCAGCCACTTCTGAACCAGTGACACAACCACGAGGGGCCATTTCCTTTAAAGTAAAGAACAGGCTAAAGGAGGAGGATGGAAAGGAACACAATGAAGGAAGAAAAACAAGAAAATCCCAAACCAAATTTCAGGCTGTTCTGCCAGTTCTCCCGCCTGTGCTCAGGAGCACAATCCACCATTTGCACTCCCTGCATCACGTAGGCATCAAGTGGAAAATTACAAGTATTACTCTAATTATGCCAGCTTTCCTTTGCCATAGGGTGTGAGCACAGATGCCTTATGTAATCAGCTGAACCTCACACTGACTTGGGGCAGGATTTGGTCACAGTTTGGATCTGGTTTGCTCTGTCCATCTGCATCCTGCCTCTCTGGGCTACGTGCTGCTGGTCTGGGCCATGCTGCTCTTGCTCCTTTGCTCAGTTTGAAAATTAAAATACCACCAAGCTTTTATATCTCTGCATATTCTAAAGAGTTCTTAAACATGCTGAGGTATACAGCTAGGCAATTGCAGTTAGAAATTAGATCCCTATTCAACATTTTTTTGGTAGAAAATGTCAATGAATATTATATATGAAATGCCATATCAATACTAAAAAGAATTCTGAAGTGCAGCTCCTTCAGATATGTCCTTACCTGGGACTAAGCACTGACTGGAAGCTACCACAGGGCCAGGGATTCTGCTGCACAGTGTGGAATGTTTGTGGGGAGGGCACAAGAAGCATTTGCTTTGTGTCTCAGGGAAAAGAACAGTGCCCAGCAGTGGGAAAAAATAAACTGAGAGTTGCAAAGTACATTTATTTATAAAGAGATTTTTTTTTGTTTTAGGGGTATAGGCTATTTCCCAGTTTTCCCTGGCTGTGCTAGTGTGCAAAAATTCCCACTGTGCTCTTGAGAAGAGTTAAGGAAAACCAAACCACTCCAATACATGATGAAAGCTCAGCATCATTGCAGAGGAGCCTCTGTGGTAACCAGTTATGGTGGCAAAACAGCTCCAAAGCCTCCCAGGGGCTCAGAAAGAAAGAAATAGCACAATCAATCCTTCTATCATTGTCCACACAGTGGTTTGTTGCACGTAAGCCAACATTACCTGGTGAAACAAAGATTCCACATTAAAAGCACAGTATTTTCAGAATGATGGTTTTACCTCCCAGAGGTGCTGATTAAACATTAAGCAGGCAGATACTGCAAGAAAATGATGGGATTTCTTTGGTACTATAACATCCTTTGCATTATCATTTTGTTTTCACAGGTCTCACTGGGGAAAAAAAAAGAAAAGAAAAGAAAAATCTCTAGCTTCACGATTTAAAAAATGGTCTTTGGACATGATATGGGCATCTAATTTGAGATTAGAAGGATGGAAGGTAGAGTGGATGGAGACAGGAATGAGTGACAGCCAACATTTCATGCAAATCAGAACTAGGAAGTCACAGTTATGAAAAAACACATCAGATGGAAAGATGCTCAGACATTAGTGGCAAGCAAATCTGTCCACAGTTGCAGTTTGCATCCATCAGCCTATTCCATACCCACACAGGGAAGGCAGACAGGAACAGGGCTGGGTATCCCCAGCATGGGCACTTCTGTACATGGAATTTTGCTGTCAGTGAGGTTCCTGCACAGATGGGCTGAGGGTCTGACTGAAGTTTGTCTAAAGATGTGTCACAGAATCCCAGACTGATTTGGGTGGGATCAAAGCCCCTCCAGTGCCCCCCCTGCCATGGCAGGGACACCTCCCACTGTCCCAGGTGCTCCCAGCCCTGTCCAACCTGGCCTTGGGCACTGCCAGGGATCCAGGGGCAGCCACAGCTGCTCTGGGCACCTGTGCCAGGGCCTGCCCGCCCTCCCAGGGGGGAATTTCCTGCCCAGATCTATTCTAAACCTACTCTCTGTCAGTTTAAAGCCATAGAAAGCACGTTTAGAAAATGCTGGGAACAAACTTCCTCAGGCAGGTCACAGAGCTGATTAAATCCCCTTTCTCCAGAGGCCATTTTAGCTCCGGGCTTTGCTCAGTTCCAGCTGTGATGCCTCTGAGATGCTGGTGCAGCTGGATCAAGGCAGAGGCTCAGCAGCTGAAGTACAGGACTACCTGGATTCCTATTTTGGAAGCCTCTCCGGGTGTCCCACACCTCCTTTACTTCGCTCTTCACACCAGATATAAAATCTGCATTCCAATGATCTCTAAGAAACCCAGAGCAGCTCCTGGAACCTGCAGCTTCCAGCCAGAGGCCGTTGTTTTCAAGAGTCTGCTCGGGAGGCAGGAAGGGGAAGGGAGTCAGAGAAGCTGAGCTACAGACATTGCTGGTCTATTTTTTAATTCCCAAACAGAAATAACCCAAAAAGAGCAAGCAGAGGAGGCATATGGGCTAACTGGAACCCAGACAAGTATCTAGATGGAAGGACACGAAACGCTCAGGCTGCCCAAGATTTCCCTTATAATAGAGAATGCAAGATAACTTATAATATTTCTGTCTCTTTTGAGCATTGTAAAATGAGTGAGGGATTACTGCAATAGCTGCAGTTATTAAAAATGCATTATTTCCTTATTAACGATTCAAAACAGATGCCAAAGATCGTCTCGACTAGAAATAAAACTGCTGGAGTGAATAAAACATCCAGCAATTAACTAACAGCAAATCAGAGATGCTCCAGATTTCACTGTAGTGCATTCATTAATTGCTTCTTTCAGAGAAAATTTAATTTTTAATTCTGGGCTACAAAATTAATCCCTCTGTGTATTTTCTAAATAAAGCCTCAAAACTGGAGCCAAACCAAAGCATCCACGTCTGTTAGTTTTGTTTCTAATGATTTCTATTTATAAATTGATAAATGGGAAGATTAAAAGCTAAATTTAATACCATCATGTGTATGTAGAAATGCAAAGTTCAATCCTGTTAGAGCTCTAGCAGCTCATTTTCATTCACAGCAATGGGATCTCCATGTACAGGTCCTGCACAAAAACAGGTGCATCCTTTGCACTTGACTCAGAGATCACAGTTGTAGGGATGGCAGTTTGGATATAACAATCTCAGAAATTGAAATTATGGGCAAACCAAACCAATTCCTGCCATGAGGCTAACAGCCTGGCTCCAGCACAGCAGCACATCTGTGAGCAGGGACAGCATCAACATCGCTGGCTAACTTGAAATTAAATTCTGTGGACTGAAATATTCTGGGTGGCAGCTCTTTTTATCCTTCCCAAGAACAGAGTGCTGTGGGCTGAAGGATAATTTGTATTAGGGGGGGCTGGAGGGGGTGTGGACAGTGCAGACCCTGCTCAGAGCAGGTACAGCCAGTGGTGTCCCACTGACCTGAGCATGGCTGAGGACAGAGACCCCACGTCCTCTGCTGGCCTCTGTTCCAACGTTGGACCAAGCTCACGGTGAAATTCCCTCTCTCCCTACCTTGTATCTAATTGGAATTTTCCTTACTGCAGCTTGGTCTGGTTGCCTCTTGTCCCTGGGAGAGACTGGCTGCAGCTTTTCCATATTCTCCCTGTTCACAGAACCCCAGACTGGTCTGGGCTGGAAGGACCTCAAAGCCACGGGCAGGGACACCTCCCACTGTCCCTCCAAGCCCTGTCCAGCCTGGCCTTGGACACTGCCAGGGATCCAGGGGCAGCCACAGCTTCTCTGGGCACCCTGTGCCAGGGTTTGACAGCTCTGAGTGAAGAATTTTCCCTGATGTCACCCTGAGCCTCCCCTGGCCCAGCCTGGGGCCGTTCCCTCTCCTCCTGCCCCTGTTCCCTGGAGCAGAGCCCCATTTCCCCTGGATGTCCCCTCCTGTCAGGGAGTTGTGCAGAGCCACAAGGTCTCCCCTGAGCCTGAATTTCCTTGAGAGCAAACAAGGCCAGGGATGAGCTCCTTCCCACCCCCCGGTCCTGAACCATCAGCTGCAGGTCCCACAGCACAGGCTTGGCCACTCTGAAACTGCTCAGCCTCTACACCCCCAGAGCAGGGAACTCCTGTCCTCACTGCACAAAAAAACCTGAAGAAATTCAGATTTTTCAAGCACGAAGTTAAGCTGCTCTAAGCTTTAATTCCAGAAGAAATATCACTGATAAAAATGACACCCTGCATGGAGCAAGACACTGAGACATTCAAGGAACAGCTGGTTTTCCCATCAACATCCCAACAGGAAGATCCTTAAAATTAAAGCACTATCATTAAGGACATAGAAAAACTAAAAGCCTCACTAAAAAGCAAGTAGGGAATCTAAGAGTTTTCAGGCCCTGCTCCTCACCAAAGGAATTTGAGCTGTCTTACGACTCAACTATGGACTCACTACCACCAAATAAATGAAGGGCTCTGATGGGAGAAAAAAACCAAGCACAGACAGATGCTGCAACACAAACCAACAGGGTGAATCCAAGCATGCATGGTTAGAGGTAACTAGGGGATGAAATATTCAAACCAGAAATATGTTTATGCATTTACAGATTTAGGATTCATTGTTTGCTTTTGTCTTTCCTTATTACCCATGATTTTTCAGCACCAGGCTTTCAATATTTTGATATTAATATTATTCATGAGCTGGCAATTATCACTAAGTCGATTGCTAATAGCAGAAGTAAAAATTCAAGACAATATTTTCCATGGCATGCACAGTTTTTTAACAGCTTCCACATTTCCAATGACTTAAGATTAGCTGCCCTCTGATGCTTCTCTAAGAGGTTACAATAAACACTGGCATTGACAATAAATAGTACTATGGGATGTAATTGCTGCTCTCCACATTGGATCAAAGAGAACACATGGATAGTAAAGGCACCTATGTTAAAAGAAGCATTATGAGCTAGAAAACATGTATTTTTGCTGTATTCAGGGCAGACTCTGCTTGGCATCGAGGGCCTGGATGTGTTTAAAACCCCCTTATTTCACTCAAATCCAAGGCAGTGCTGAGCCCTGGGCAGGTCCATGTCTTTAACCTTCAGAGGGTTAAACACATGGATGAATTCCTCAGCTACTGGCATGGAATAGGCAGGGGTGAAAAAAAGTGTTGCTCACAACAACCTCAATATCCTCCATAAATTATCTAAATATTTCAGCATTTGTCATGTGAGAGCTAAGCCTGCACCTCTCTGCTCCCTGCCTTTGCAAGCCCAGGGGGATGTGCCTCTTAAAGCACATGACACTCATTTTACTGAGTTATTCCAGAGTGCCTGGGAGAAGGACTCACTGCAGTGATGGTTCTATTCACAGCTACCCTACAACACCTCAAAAATATTGGATATTTATTCCAATAATCTTCTTTTTTTTTCTTTTTTCTTTTAAAACTTAAGCAACTATTGCTTGTCTCGTGTCAAAGGGCAGCATCAGCTCTGTCTCCAAACAGCAGCAGTGGGTGGAGCATGTCTACTCTTACCTGTACTCTGAGTGTGTGGCAGGGACAGCTAGCTGGGAATGGTACAATGGAGCTGGGCAGCAAAACTGGTGCAGAGTATTTAAAGACCTACGACACAAGGAAAAACACAAAGTCAAACCACCAGCTGTTGAGAAAGGGGCTCTCGAGGGGAAGGCAGGTGCTGACAGGAATATTGGAAACTCACGAGAACGGTGACTGAAATTTGAGGCACAGCTGTCAATTCTGGATCCCGGGGGGACACAGGGGAACAGTCCCAGGTTTTAAATGCACACACCAAAATGACGGTGAGGAGCTGTTGCAATGAAGAGTCAATCAAAGGTTTGTTGCAGGATTAAGATCAAAGGCCAGTTTAAGGCTTGGGTTTGCCTTGCCACGCAGAAGGAAGGAAGGCAAAAGCTGAAACTTTTAACTGAGGGTTAAAATCCCTATGGAAATGAAGCTTTAGGCTTGCATCTTACTCTGCACCAGTCAGGCTGTTCTCTGTTCATGGAATTAATGCACAGTGTTCTGAATGAGGAGGGACAATGCAATGGACATGGACACAAAGCTTTCTTCAAGCCCAGCAATGACAAACATATTGCAAAATAAACCACCTGAAATGTGAAAGAACCCACGATTCACCCGTGTTTTAAGCAATACTCAGACCTGTGCAATAGCAGTTTAATTGTTCCAATTTGTTCATTTGTTCAAAGCACAGAAAGAAATAAAAAAAAATCCTTTACAGCACAAAGAGCTTCTGCACCTCAGATCATTAGATTGGTATTGTTTCACTAAAACAAAACCAGACAAGGGGCCACCTCTGAAGGAAAGCTTGGAAAATCTTTAAGCACCACACAGCACACGTCCCTGCGTTCCTGGTGTTTGTGCCAGGAAACATTAAACAAGGCTCAGCACAGCAAGTCCTCCACGATAAATCCACCTAATCAAATTTCTCAGGATACAGCATTCTTCTAGGAAATCATAAAAAAACAATCAATATCTCCTAGCTCTTTGAGTGGAAGAGGAAGCTGTTAAATTGAAAATCCTCATTTAATTTGTGAGGATCCAACCTGACAGTTAACAGAGGGGGGTGTGTGTGTTTGTATACACAAATGCACTTTCTAACCCCCCATCTTTCTCTTGGTGTTTTGACAGAAGTCTCAGAAGATTGATTTTGATTCTTCTGCATCCCTGAGGCTTAAAGTGAATCCTGTGAGGTCACTTTCTTACGAGATCAAACAGAGTGGTTAAGCAAAAAGAAGTCAGGCTTTGTTCAGGAAGGAGTAAGTTACTAATCCTTAGGAAAAAAGACAAGGTCAGCCTGTTCTGATTCCTGCTGCCAACACTGTGTCAGCAACTGCATGGCCAGGATCAGCTGGATTTTCTGTTTAAAGGTGGTAACTCCTGTAAAGTACTTGAGCTTTTGGAGATGCAGCTCAATCCAGACACAAGGCACCTCCCCAGCGTGGGACGTACCCTGCTAACACCTCACAGGGCACAGGTACCCATGGGGGCAGCTTCAAACCACTTGGGAAGACAAGAAATTCAAAACAAAGCTGGAGAACAACACTGAAAACATTGATGGGCAGCCAGGACGCGCCAAAGCTGGATTTTCTGTCAGGAAAAGCACACAGTGTTCCACACGAGCTGCTCCACTCAGTCCTGGGCCAGCTGTGAGTGCAGGGCACGAGTCTCACACTGGGCACAGGAGCTGCTCACATGGAGGAACCTGCTCCTGCCTTGGGACACCTGCCTTTTCCAGCAGAAGCAAAAGAAGGAAATGGAGGAAATCAGTAGGAGAGCGCTCCAGATTCCATTCCCACCACTGTTCTTTTTCCACACAGATGTCTCTTTCTTCCGAGAATTAACCAGTGAAATATGAAATAATATGAGGGAATCTCTCTGGATTCAGTTCTGCTCAACAAAGCTTTTTGAACAGAGGTTGCTCCTGGCTCTTCCAAAACCATTTTACCCTCAAGGCTCCCTGAACCTGTGCTACTCTGACCTTCCCGGGCTCCAAAAGAACCTGAGCAGTAAAGAAGGTGTTGGAATCTGAAATGTAAGGAACTCGTAGAATTTTGGGTTTGCGAAGTAAAGTTTAGAATTAAACATAGGATTTGATTTGAGACCTTGGAAAAGGTTTCTAAACTTAGGTGTTAGAAGTGACAATGTGGATTTATAGTTTAAAGTAGAGATACATCAAGTAAAGGAAAGTTTAGAATTTTAGATATAGAAAAAATACAGTAGTTACAGAGGTAAATAAGGAGCTTATAATGCAGGTTTGTGTGTTATAACATGATTGGTTGAGAAAGTTTATATTGTAGCATAAGATGAAATATTTAATGACTGTGTTAAAACATAAATATCATTGTTAGTAGTGTTTTATTAGTCAATAATTCCTTAAAAGGTCTTGTAACGAAGGGTCTTGTGACCTTCTGTGCTGTAACGATGTGAGCTGAGCTCACCCTCCCTGCCTATGTAGAAGATAAAAAAATAAACCACATCATCCAAAACAACTCACAGATCCCGTCTCGAGTTCCTTCCACATTTCCCCAGGAGTGAATTATCACAGAAGGAAGCTCTCCCAATGCTCTTGTTATGGTTTGTACACACCTGTGGCACAGCACCGGGGCCAGGAGCTCCCCTGCCCCGAGTTCCAAGGTGCAGCAGGGATGCAGCAGTCCCGTCCTGGTGACAGCAGCTGGGACCTGCCCGAGGTGTGCAGGAGCTCCCTGCACTGCCACAGGCTGCAGGAGGTGACACGGGTGACAGGCTCAGCTGCAGGCTGGCACTGAGGGGCCACCAGGTCACTGCTGTCCAACACAGCAGGCTGGACCCTCAGACAGGATCCTTGTCCCACCACAGACAGAGGAAACACGAGGTCTGGGCTGTGCTCTGAACTTTGAAATTCAGGATAGCTTAACTCTGTTTGGGTTCCTCCAGATCTCAGTGACTCATGTCAGCCTGACAATGATGAGGCTCAGGCTTTACAGCTCCTGACTAATCCTAATTCTACCCAAAGCAATGGGGTAAACCTGCCGATGCAATTTAAGATTCATATGTGGCATTTTCATATTTTTCATAATTTAAGATTCATATGTGCCTTCCATCACCTGCCAAAACAGCACTTGCAATCATTTACCCCTCTGCAATATACTAGAGAATGCCTATGGTTCCAATCCCCCCCCTTTTTTTTTTTTGTTTTGTTTTCTTTTGTTTTGTTTTTTGTTTGGTTGGAGTTTTAATTATTTTTTAAACTTTATAGCTATATGTTGCAATCAGCCTTCAACACAAGTTTGCATTCAAGTTAGAATTCATTTACTAATTTTTAACACCTAAAGACATCAGAAGAAATCCATTTCAATCATTTGGAGGAGAATTAATCACTTCTCCTGTTCACAGTCTCACAGATACTCAGCCCTGTGAAGATTAGTTTCCACATCTGTAGCTGCTGTTCTTCAAAGGATGATTTAGGATTACAAAGAGAGCACAGGTACTTCAGCACCAACACAAAACAAATGACAGCTGACAGATGCTGCTGCTGGTAATTCCAGTTTCTGGCCCATTGCTGCAGCATCCGAGTGCACATGGAATTTTGGCCATTTCCCACTTCCAGGCCAAGTTCCCTCCAGCTCTCCCCTTGTGAGAGCAAGACCTTGTGAGTCCCTGCACGAGGTTCTTGGCAGAGCAGATGAGTCACTCCGTAAAACCAGAGCCAAATCTGACCCAAAGCCTTGACATCTCATTCCCCCACAGAACAGGAGAAACGCAGCTCCTAACGGAGCACACAGCCCCCAGGCAGCTGTGGCTGTGCCTCTCACCCCTCTGTAAATCCCATTATGTTTGCCATATTCATTTGAACAGCGCTCTCCTGTCCATCAGCAAACAGAGATGACAGTTCTTTTTAATCTGCCAGTTTTAAGCCTTGCTCAGATGTACAAATAAAAACAAATAGATTACTGGTCATCACATAAAGCCACAACTATTTTTATTTTTTCTTTCATTTTCTCTTGCAATCCCCAACAAGCCTCCCAGACTCAGCAGACAGTTTTCTCAATATTGGTTTTTAAACAAGCTGGGAGAACAGAACACGAGGCCATTAACCTGGAATTGCTTTTGCTCTAACAGGTTATCCTGTGCTCTCACAATGTGCTCGGAGCCAGCAGATGCTCCTGGCAGGACTGGGAGGCAGCTTGTCCCCTCTCCCTGCACAGGACACCGTGGTGGCACAGGACATCCACCCACCCTTGCTTATTCTGCTGCTGCTGAATTTTCAGCAGAATTATGAAACCATCACTGTGTGAGAGCTTCTTCCTATGAGAGCTTCCAAACAGAAACCCTGAGACTGAGGGGAATGGGAGCAGGAGCACAGCTGGAAGGAGCCTTTCTGGAGTTAATGATGTGGCTGATGAGAGGAGCTGCTCAGTACCTTCCCTGCCCTTTGCTGCTGCCCTCTCCCAGGGCCACGACTTCATTCACCATTCCTCCTCTGGTCTGGAACAACAATCTGTTCCCCTCCATCTGCCAGGATCCTTCCCTTTCTTCTGGCACATTTTTCCATAAAGTGCACGTTGAAATGAGTATGTGGAAAAAATAATCCCAGCCCAGGCTGCTGTCCTGGATACCTGTGTGCACCCATCCTTCCCAAATCAGCTTGGGAACAGCTGGAGGGGCAGACAAATCCATCCCGTTTCAACCCATTCACTCCATGTCAGCTGAGGTAGCCAAGAATGGTTTGCTTAATTGGATCTATTAAAAGGAATATTTGCATCTCCCAGTGTTTTATCCTGTTGAAGAGTAACATTATTTTACAAGTTAAATTTTCTTTCTCATGTCGATCCAGAGTTATGGCAACAGCTGAGATTAGAAATTACTGTTGTTAGAAACTAATAAAGTCTGTCCTGTTATTGTTTAATAAATACAACCATTACTTTCATGAGGAACAACATTTGAAATATAATCAAAGGATACCCAAAGAGGTGATGAACAGTAAAACTCATAATAATACAGACTCACATCAACTCCAGCTAAATGCTTGCTAATTAACACATTTATTAAGCTGCTAGAAGGGCTTCCAGAATGAAAACCCTGACCCAGGCCACAGGACACTTTTTGGAAAGCAGCAAAAGCAGCAGGAAGCTTTTCATGGCAGCTCTCATTGTCTCAGCCCAAGTTTGACTGCAGCTGCCTGTGGCTGTGGCCACCTCAAGGTGATTAAGCACACAACACATTCCCCTTTCCAAGGACAAATTCCTACTGTTCTTTACCCAAAATACACAGGGCAGTACGATTTTGGCTTTTGAAGCAGCACTGTAAAACCTTCTCTCTTTCCCTATTCATTTCACCCCACTGCATGTCCAGCACTCTGCAGCCAAGCACATCACAGAGAGGCTGTGGTGGCACGCAGACAATATTATGGTTTTTTCACAGTGTTGTTAATTAATTTCCTGGCACACACTCTTTTGGATGGCGACCCCACAACTTTAAATGCTGCCATTGCTTTTATGGTTGCATCCATAAAAGCCTTCCAGTTCACAGCAGAGACCACCACACACTGCAGGAGAACCACAACTCCTCCCTTCATTCCCTGGGCACAATGGGAACGTGCCCAGGGATTGCTCTTTGAGCAAATCTTTGATTTGCTCTCAGAGAGCCCAGGATGGCTCTTTGGGCACAGCTTCTTGGACACCAAATCCCAGGGAGGCAACAGGACAGCTCCTGGCAGGTAAACACCAGTGTAATTACTCTGCACAGAGTGTGAGAGTCAAAAACCTCACCCACCCATCACAACCAGCACAGCCACATGCTGCAAAGCTGCTCTGCTGGCACCTCCCTCCTCCCATTCCTGCCTCCCTTCCATGCAATAGTCAGAACCTGGTTAAAAGCATTCTAGAACTACATTTCCTCTTCACAGGAACAAAAGATGTTTTCACCAGCTACAAGGATGCTCAATAAAAGCTGCAGTTCCAAATGAGCAGCACACACAGTCCAGAGTACAGACCACTGAATTTTGTTCCAGAATTCATCAAATCTGGTTGTTGTCAAAATGATTTAATGGCAGCATTTGTACACAGCGCAGCAGAAATGCAGACTGGGAGTTCTTGTTTGGAATAATGCTTCCCTTTGTGTATTCCCAACTCAAGTGCCCACAGCTGGATTTTTCAATGGAATCATCAGGCACACTCTCACTGACCTCTCCTCCATCAAAGGGCCTGTAAATAATTATCATCTCCTGGGAGAATGGAACCACGACAGGCCCAGCATACTAAACAAGGAGCAGCCATAATTTTGTCCCATCCTAGAACACAACACTTATTAGCATTACAGAGAATTATAAATAATTATTAGAAACTTTTTTTGGTTTCATGAAAATGCAGTACCAGCCTACACAAACAGGCAGGAGGGATCCTTCTGCATCCCTGCACAGTTTGCTCCAATCCTGGGTTAGCTGGAACTAGGGTGAATTTAATTAAGACTATTAATATGTAGATGCTTGTAATTAGAAAAAAAATCCTTTTAAGTCTTAACTAGAACCCCATCTATGGTGCAGGGTGATGTAGAATAATTCACAGGACTCATAGGGTGCACTTGTGTCAGTTGTGCTTACTGGGAGCTGTCAAAATCTGTAGAAAAAACCCCACACAGTCCAAACCCAGAAATTAAGAGCAAAGAGACATGAGAGAAGGAAAATATCTTTTAGATTAAATCAGAGAGTGGATATATTCACCACATCTTTTCTGTATGTCCCACATCATTAAATCAGGGGTTTCCATTAAATCAGGATTCCCAGAAATCCTCAAGAAACTACAACTCCCATTACAGAACACAGCCACATCTGTAATCTCACAGAGCAATAACCACAGCAAACTCAAAGCTGAGCAGTGCCAGTTATACATATTGGATTTGCAGCTGATGAAAGAGGCAAAATAGTGAAGTACAAAGAATGAAATTACCCTGATACAGCATGAGAGATTTACAGCAAGGCAAATCCTGTTACTTAAAACAATGCTCCAGTGACATATGTTCTATTCAGTGCAGCAGCTGAAAAAACTGCTTTCACTAATCCAAGTAGTGTGACACTGTTGTTCAGATTTTCTTAGAACAGCAACAAC
This sequence comes from Vidua macroura, assembly GCF_024509145.1. NCBI lineage: Eukaryota > Metazoa > Chordata > Aves > Passeriformes > Viduidae > Vidua > Vidua macroura. The sequence goes on from NC_071583.1 coordinate 19,670,028, forward strand.
CAGGCTTTCTACACTTTAAGATGAAAAGATATTTTTATCTTAAAAAAGATACTTTCAATGGTAAAGATCTTTGGCATATGTATATATATATTACAAGAACACTGACAGAGTTCTTATATGCAAGGTTTCATCTGAAAACTTACTCAAGCATTGAAGATCTGGTGTGTAACGTTTTAACACACATTTTCAGTATTGATAACCCATTTGTTTTAAAGAACATGAAGATTTTCTATTTACATGTCTTCTTAAGAGTAAGTTCTTAAAAAAATTCCCAGTTTACATTTTCCTCTTTCCAAAAATCAGCATCAGCTCTCTTACATGGGAGTTAAACCACAGAATTATAGTAGGAGGCAGAATCCACATCTTGTTTTCTACAGCAACGTGCTGAGGTGGGTAGAAGATACCAAAGGTGTAAGCAGCAAAACAGGAAAATCCTGCACAAGATGGGTCTGTAAATAAGACTGCAACCTCACTGTGAAAGACAGCAACACACAGGGATTAAATATCCCTTACTCCCACATGGTAAGCACTCTGTGAAACCCATTCCCTGCTGAGATTCCCTACAGAATCCCCAAATCCCAGGACCCAAATTAAAATGGAGTCCAACACAACCAGAACTATTCTCCCAAGGATAAACAAACAGCAGGATGTTTCAAGCTGATCCAGGCATACCTGGAAGGCTGCAGCCTGTTCTCCAAGTTTACTTATTTCAACTTCCTACAAAAGGCTCCACATTTATTTTGATTTTAAAACATTTCAACTTAACCATTCACCCCTTTAGTGCAACACAAAAAGCTAAAGAAAACTTTAAGACAGATACTAATATTCTTCTGTTATTCTATTTGAGGAGTCTGGTTTTGAATGGTTTTATTACTCTGCCTGTGTGTGGACGGTGCTGCTGAATGTGGAGCAGATTTACTCAAATCAAGGCACTCAGAGGCACTGCTAAAGTACCTGGAAAAGCTGGGGATGACAATTGCATGTGTTTCATGCAGGATCCTCTGGAAACCCCAAATTTAACCCTAAAGGGAGCAGATGGTTAACCAGAGACCAGAACTGCAAACAGAGGTACAGCCACTCCAAGCCCCTGGACTGGGAGTGAGGACAAATCCAAGGGCCCATCCCTGCCTGTCTGTGCCCATTTTGGAGCAAACCACCTGTGTGTTCCATCCATCCCTGCCTGTCTGTGCCCATTTTGGAGCAAACCACCTGTGTGTTCCATCCATCCCAGCACCAGCATGGTCCTCCAGAGTGGCTGAGTCCTGAGCCCCAAGCCACGGGCTCAGCTCCCACCAGGGGCTCCTCAGCCCCCAGGAGAATCAGCTCCTGTGTCTGACCTCAACCCTCCAGAAACTGCAGGGAATAATAATCAATGAATGCCCCTTTATGTTTTGATCAGCATAAAGGTAACAACAAAAGCACAGGGAATTTTGCCTCCTCGACATGACACTGCTCAAGGCTGCACTGCGCGTCCTGTTGTTTGTATTTCTGTACTGAAAAGACAGACTGCACTTTAATATGACAAAGCATTCCAACAAAATGGAAGAGAGATCCTTGACTCATCACAGACAGAATTCCTAGCACCCTGCATTGCTGCTTGGATGCAAAGTGAAGAGTTTCCTCTTTTTTTTTCCCCTGCTAAACACAGACTACTCACTTTATTACGCTGTATTTTTAAATGCCCTTATGCACAATCACCATCATCATCATCATAATCTAAACACGTTTAATATACAGAGCATTCATCTGCCAAAAAAGGTAACACCCTAAAAATGGTTCGTGGAAAGAAACCTACCCAACAATAAACTGATCACTACTCCCACTTCTGGAATCCTCAACACAGAAATCAGAGACGTGATGACAGATGAAGAAGGAAAAGGTACTCACAAATAACACCTTCTGCAAGCCATCCTTGAATGGGGGGTGGCCTTGGAATTTATATTTTCTTTCACGCAATCTGAGGTAGAAAAGCTCTTTCTCAAGGAAAAAGAATAAAGTAAAAAAAAAAAAAAAAAATCACATTCACAGCTTTTGCATGCTCATTCAGGCTCAGCCACGGTGGAACATCACAGATAAGTAAGCTGGTGATGTAACCAGCATCAAACACTGCATCAGATAAACCCAAAGGCTCTACAGGGTTATATTTTGCAAAGCCAAAAGGTTTTTCCCAGAGAGGAGGTTTAGCAAGCATAAACCAGCCACGCTGTCCTCACATTCCTGGTGGGCTCGCTTTCTGCTTCCAGAAAAAGTCCCAAAGCTGTATTTATTATTCAACTTCATCACCAAGAAGGAACAATATGCTTTCTCATTTGCTATTTAGACGGAAATATCAAAGCACCAAATGTTGCATTTTCGAATGCACCATCTCTGCCTGCTCACTGTAGTACAGTCCAAACCAAGAAAAGGCCATTGGTCCTTTTATCTCCATGGAAACAGCAGCATCTGTGAAGACGAGCGTATTCCCTCCTCACTGCAAAGTCAATTTATAGTCACATACTATGACATAAACTAATAAGACAGCAAAGCTAATCAGCAACCAGGAGAAACAGCAACCTAAACATAAGATTAGGCTCTTGCTCAAGAGGATATTCCTCTGTATACAGCGTTTCTCCTGTGAAAATTGCAGAATCAGGAAGCAAATCAAGCTGTTCCTGAGAGCTGCTGCAGGTTGGGGATTTGTGAACTTCCCAGTTTGGCTAACGAGGAAAGTGGCTGAATATTTTATACAATTAGCTTCTGGATTGAATCTCTAGTTAAATCCTACTAAATGGGAAGAGATTTAAACAAAGTTGCTCTTTGGAAAAAAAAAAAAATACTGAAGAATTACTACTCCAGTGTTACCTTTTCCCTACAGAAGAACTGTCATCTTTAATAGCAACAGCAGAGTGAGAAGTTTCATAACTCTACAGGCGACTGCCTCCCCATCTCCCCCCTTTTTAGCACCACCAGTGGTGCAAACACTTCAGCACCATCCTGCTTGTGCTCCACGAGCCTCCTCTCCAGGGAAATGATCATTTTTACAGGCCTGATGAGTCACCTCTACTTGATAAATTTATTTGGTGGTACTTTGTAAAAGAGAAAACCAAACCAACAGGCCCCACAGAGTACAAAAATGTGCTTTATTCCTCCCCTGCCCTGCATGCTGCCCAGCTCCGATGCTCAGCACTCAGCCTTGATGCTCCCCAGCCAAGCTTCCTCCCTTCCTTCATGAATCAATGTAATGACCATCTGCTCACATTATTAAGTTAAATATACACCAGAGCACACTGATGAAGGCAGCTCATTTGCCATGGTCAAGCGATCAGCTCCATGGCCAGTTGTCCCATTTCCAGAGGGACAGGGGGTAGCGGGCAGCCAAATCCTACTGATGCACCTACACAGCTCCCAGGGCTCAAGGGGAGCAAGAACAGCCAAAGCTGCTGCAAAACTTTAAAAACAAAAATAAAAAATGGGGGAGGCAGGATATCTTTGGTCCAAACCAATTTGCAAATGAACTAGGGTGACCTAACTGCAGCCTCACTGTACCTGAAGGAGCCAGCAAGGACGATGAACGATTTTCAAGGGCCTGGAGCAACAGGACAAAGGGGAATGGCTTCAGACTGGCAGAGAGTAGGGATGGATGGGATATTGGGAAGGAATTGCTCCCTGGGAGGGTGGGCAGGCCCTGGCACAGGGTGCCCAGAGCAGCTGTGGCTGCCCCTGGATCCCTGGCAGTGCCCAAGGCCAGGTTGGACAGGGCTGGGAGCAGCCTGGGACAGTGGAAGGTGTCCCTGCCATGGCAGGGGGTGAAACATGGTGATTTTAAGGTCCCTTCCAATCTAAACCACTCCCTGATTCCATGGCTCTGTCTAGCAAAGGTGCATTTTGGTTTACAAAAGTAAATTTGATGATAGTTTGCAGAATTGTCAGAGCAGCCACAGCCCTCAAGTCACATCAGCACGTGCTGGTGCTGTGGGATGCAATAAGAAACCAGAGGGGAAGAAAAGGCCCCAGAATTCCCCATTCCCCCATATAACTGGCCTGCAAGGCTTGGATCCAGCACCAACAGGTGCTCCAGCAGGATTCAGCTCAATAAAACTGCAAGTCCATAAATACCCCCTTGATGTGGTGCTGCCCCACCCAGCAGAACGAGCTCCAGGGAATCCAGCCTTGTGTGGCCATCCCCAAATATCTTTGTTGGTACAGTTCCCAAAACCTTCCCTTGGAGCTTAGTCCTGTAATTCCAACCCCCATGGGCTCATGGCATGGGTCAGGCTCCAGAGCAAAGTGTCCCCATGCCACACTGGAGGTCTGGGTTGGAGCAGCCATACCTTGAACACAGATTCGCTGTCCTGAGAGGCACTGACATGATCACAGGTACCTGTCAGCTTTGAAAGTTGAATTATCTTCTGCACAAATTAAGGTAATTCAGAAGAATACAGATTTAGATGAGTGGGTTTTTTTCCTGCTGCACAGCCTAAAGGTATCTTGCATTCCAGGCAAACTTTATAATGATTCAAATACTGCTTCACTTTTAGCAAATACCAAATACAGAGCATTGGAAAAATACAATTTCAAAAGGTGCTTGTGTGTCCTGAACTTGCACATCACAGCCACCAATACACCACATAAATGATAAATGCCTGCGAAGGAAGCAACACCATTCCATAAAGAATCCCATAAAACAGCTTTGCAAGCTACTGCAAGGTCAAGTACCTCAATTACCAGCAGCACATGAGGAAGAGAATATATGGGTCTGGCAGCTTGGTGCATTCTTCTGGTTTTAATTCCAGTTTCTGCAGATGTCTGACAGTGCACAGGTCAAATGAAAAGTGATGAATGACTTACCCAGCTATTCAGAAAGGTGTTCCCTGGATGATAATCAATCCAGTTCAAGGAGGACAGGATAACAGGAAGCTTTTCAATGCATGGCATTGTTGCTTGTGTCTGGGAGAAGCTTTCAATTCAGCTCTTGTTTTTGGTTTGATGTGTCTGGATAAAATAACTGAGGAAACAACTGTCTGGCTCTAAACTCACCTAAACTCCACAGTTTTATTCAAGATAATGGACTCATTTGCATGATTTCTGTTAAACACTGGTTTAGCCAAGCTCAGTCTCCCTCAGCTCTCCCCTGGAACAATGGGACTTGGGCTGATGAGTAAGTGTGGGATAAAGTCTGCCCACGTCTGTGTCTTAGCAGAATGAACTCAAATGTTTCACCATTGATTGAATACTACAAAGTGAGGCGTTAGTAACTGCACAGGCTGTTTAGCCTTAGCTTTTAACTTTAAAAAAGGCTTTTCTTTATCAGAAAAATGCAGTAAGTAGGGCAGAAGTGGGGACACGGGGCCAGCACTACAAAGTCAGCTCAGCAAGACACTTGTACAGTCACTTGATGTCACTGTGTGAAAAGAACTGGACATAAAATGCCCAAGTCATTATCCTAACCACTGTACAACCTACAAGTATTAAAGACAAGGACTCTGATCCCACTGAAGTGCCTGGGAAGAACTCCACAGGGCTCAGCACAGCCAGGCTGTCCCAGTAAATGCCCAGTGGTTCTGAGTGCTCTGAACACTGATAACCTGCCAGCATCAGTGACCTGCACAGCCACAGAACTAGCTGTCCCCAAAACCCAGTTTTCTCTGCTGAGATTCCTGTTCTGGCCATGGCCGTGAGGAATAAACAAACACCTGAGCAGTATCAAACACAGTACATCGTTTGTTTCAAACGAGGGCCTGAATTTATCTTCAAGGTTTTGAGGCAGACTCAAAAGCAAAGCCACTTGTTAGCAGTTATTGCATTTCCATGGTTATTATTAACATGTTGGTCTCTGCAGGATTAAGAGGCTTGGCTATTGATTTATTCCAGAAAACCAGAGCAAAAGTAGTTTGTGGTTGAAATTCTGGGTGAGGCCACAGGGGATGAAGGACACAGCCCTGCCCCTGCCCAGGAGCTCTCAGACCATCTACTCAAACACAAGATGAATGCTCAGCTCCTCCTCCCTAATCCCAAAATAAAACTTCACCCTGCCTGGTCTTGACACAGCCCCCAGACGTTATTTTGAGTTTAGAAAGCAGAAGTGGCTCGATGAGCGTTACCCTCACGTGTGGACACACACAGGACACAAAGCTGACCACCACGGCGTTCACACAAGCCTGGGACCTGAGAGACCATTTTTATGGGAAAAACTTCCATTACAGCCTGAAAACTCCCCCACACTGACTCTCCCACCTGAGACTGAGCTGTGTCTTGGAACAACCTGGCCTGGTGAAAGGTGTCCCTGCCCATGGCAGGGGGTGGGACTGGATGGGCTTTAATGTCCCTTCCAGCCCAAAGCATTCCATGGCTCCATGCCTGAAATCCTGTGCCTGTGGAGGTTCCATTCAGCTCCCGAGGAGCAAGGCTGCCACAGGGATCCAAACACGTGGCCCCTCCTCATCAAGGCTGCTTCCAGCCCCCTGAGCCCCAGTTATGTAATTATAGACTGCTCATTTCTCTGGGCACTTGTACTTCTAATGCACAAGATGTGTCTCAGAGTAAGAGTGAGAACCCCAAGGGCTGCAGTAGAGATGCTGATGCTTGGAATGTGATGGGAAGGATCCAGCTCTGTGCTCCCTTCCCTGCAGGCCCCTCCATGGAACATTCCCTGGCTATTGCTGCACTGATAAAATATTGAAGCTCAAAGCAAAAGTAAACAGTTGTAAAAGAACTGTCAGAAATGTCTCAGGCCAGAGTACAGTATTTTCATTTTCAATCACATTTTGAAATATTTCTCATGAGCGTTTGTAGCTCTGTCTGAAGCCTCTGAATAATTTTTTCCTACTGTTTATTTTAGCAAGATGCCCCAAAGCTTTCACTGGAAGCTGCTTCTAATTTTCAGCTTGGTTGTTACTGCTGAGTTGATACACATTTGCTTGTGTTGACTGCAATAATATTATCCCTGTATGTTCTGAGCTTTATATAGATGCTAAATGCATTTATCTATTATATCTTACATCTTACATGCTTTCCATTTACCCTTAATATAGTCAGAAAATTATTAGTTATTAAACCTACTCCTTGACCAAAACAAGGCCTCAGCTAAGTATAATTTCAGTAGCTGCTGAATGAATTTTACTGTCTTTCATCACACACACTAAAAATCCCTTGCAAGTATTAAACAATGCTGGCAGCAGTTAGAGTTGTGTAAAAATTTCTGTGTTATCACTCACAATAAATCCTTTTTCAGTTTGTACCCTGACATTACTATTAAAACACCATTTGTTTCCTGCTAAACTACTCGAGCCCCAAGTAACAACTTCCTTTTAAGCTACTCTTAAGAACTCTGCTAAAACAAGGCTCTTAACAACTATTTATACCTCCTCCCACCCTGCAGAACAACTGCTTTTAAAAGGAAGCCTTTGAAAAAGAAAAGTCTTTCCCACTCAAATTCAAATAATTTTGCAGCCTTCAGTCAGCCCTAACACAAACTTCCACTGAAAATGCTAAAATGCTTTGTATTAAATTGGTCACCTTAAAATTTTTCTCTGTTAAGATTTTACATGACAGCTCTCAAAATCCCTTTTGGCACCTCTGGTTTGTGCAGCCTTGCCCTGTTCTGGCCATCCAAGCTCCTCAAGCTCCTTTGCACTGCATGTCACTGTGCAGAAAGGATCACCTCTTTAAGTAACCAGAACTCTCAATTAAGAAATTGGTACGTTTTAAGGTATAATATGAAACCCTCCCGTTCTGCAGGCCCTTAGCACACTCCTGACCCTTCACTGGGTAATACCTTAACTGTCCTGAACTTAAAAGCATCCCATAGATTTGTTTTCTCCAAGATGTTTGATTCCCTGGCTGGTAGGAGGTGGAACACGATGGGCTTTAAGGTCCTTTCCAACCCAAACCAGTCTGGGATTCCCTGAAAATGCCAAGAACAGAGAACAAATACAGAGGAAGTCTATAAATTACAGTTTGTGCATGACTGAAGAACAAAATATTGAGGAAAATCCCAGGCCTGGACTATTTCAGACACAGGCAGTGCCAGCAGCAGCAGCAGGAATCCCTGGAGCAGCCTGGGAACAGCGTGGACAAGGAGCCAGGATGGGATTTGTGCCTGAGTGACCAGTGGGCAGCTGGCTGCTGAAAACCCCCACAGCAATGGGGACTTGGGAAGCAGTCCTGCCTCTGCAAGCCTGGGAAAGGTTTTTAATTGCTTGGGTTAATTCAATATATATTTCTTCCCCTATTCATCGCAGAAGTACAAAATATTTGGTGGGATGCATTTGTTGAGATGCATTCCTTCATCCTCTGGACAACGGAGCTGCAAAATCCAGGATGGATCCTCCTGCTTGGACCTTTCAGGTGGGAGGTGATGCAGGTACAGCACCAGGAAAAGGGCCAGCAGCAGAACAAAGCCTAAGGAGCAGGATGCAATTAACGCCTGCTCATCACCTGGTCTCTAAGTGGAGCAGTATCTGCCACCAGAAGAGCTTTCACAAGCATTGGGAAATTAAGGAGCAGTGTAATCATCAATCACTGCAAAGAGGTAAGAGAAGGAGTCTCTAGCCCAGGATACCACGTGTCACTGACACTGCAGATGTCTTTGTCCTTTCATGTGTTTTTCTGACCTAACCCAGAATGACAAAGTCATTTACCCAACAATTAGCTAAGCCAGAAAAGCAGTCAACAGGGCTGCAAATGGATCAAAGATGTTCAGAAGTGTTTCCTACATCCTTGGTGCACATTAATCATGTATTTTATTCCTAGCTTTAACTCTGACTGCAGCTGCTGTTCAATGGGTCTTACATAACACACTGACATTAAATTTATTTGTTTCATCTTTTCTACATTAAAAATAAGCTGGGATTTTATGATTATTCATTTGCATTTATTTTCTGTGAAGGCATTCTAACTATTTTGTTCTTAATTGTTGCAATAAAATCCAGCTTAAGCATTTTAGATGAAGCAAAAACCACAAATTAATGATCATTGAATTATTTTGGCAATCAGACTCATGGCAGATTCCACAATAAGAGGCTGAAATTCCATTTTAGTAACAAGACTAGCTGGAATATTTGTGCCAGAATTATTAGCTGGATGTTCAGCAGATCAATTTTACTAATTACACAGGCAAGACTGAAGACAACTGATGTCAATAAATCTGTCAATATGTTAATGCAGACACCAGTTTCACCTCTCTCCACAGGGTAAATATAAGCCAAACCTCAGCTGGATATTCCATGGATTCAGTGCTGGCTGGAGCAGGAAGTTATAATGAAATTTAAATTCCCTACAAGCTCATAGGAGAACATGAGTATGAGATAAAGAAATCCCAGCTGAGGTCTCGAGTCACCTGGTTTCCCATGCCCCAGGGGACACCTCCAAGTCATGCATTTGCTGGTTTTGCTTTTAAAATGTGTTTTAAACTTGGAGGAAGGTCAGCAAAGGGATTTTCTGAAGTGTCCAGCAGCTCCTAAAACATGGAGTGACACAAGTTTGGTGCTGTTTGCTGATGTAGGGTCATTTAGTCAGTAATTTCAAATAAGAACTTTTCAGTGGAATAATCACAGAACCACAGGATGGTTTGGGTTGGAAGGGACCTTAAAGCCCATCCAGTTCCACCGTGGGCAGTGGCACTTCCAGGGTCCCAGGTGGCTCCAGCCTGGCCTTGGACACTTCCAGGGATCCAGGGGCAGCCCCAGCTGCTCTGGGCAATGAGGAATGAATTTCAGTACTGGAGGAATGCAGGAGGAGAGCAGCTCACTGCAAGGCTGCACCTGAAGTTGTAACTTACAGAAGGAGAGCAATGGGATATCCAGAGGGGATTTCCTGGGAGAAAAAGCCCTGTCAATCAACACATGACACTCATAGAGAACCTGTGTGATGGGCAAGAAAACCTCTGGAGCAGCTGCACGTGGAAAAGCATCTGGAATATTCTCCTCATCTGTTACCTGCAGAAAAAGCAGGGGACTGACGCTCCACAGCTGAACCTGCAGAATTATGGCAGATTTAAGACAGGAACTTTTTGACAGTTCTAAGACAATGGAAGTTTAAAAAGCCCCTCTTGTACTGCCTGAAACACTCAAAAGCACCAATATGCAATGTATGGTCTCAGTCCCTGCATTCTCCTGCAGCCAGAGTGATTTGAGATGAGTCAGCTGAACATGAGAATCCAAACAACATGTGCCTCAGCACGTGCTGCTCAGAGCTGCAACAACAAACCCACAGCACTCTGCTTTGAGACATCCATCCAAACACCTTCCCCCCGAGAGCCCACCCCACGTCCCCCCTCACCAACACGCCAGGCTGCCTCCTCTCCTTGCCCTGGCCCCCACAGACCCACACACAGAACTCATCCTGTGCTTCAGGGGGACGGGGAGACAGCGACAGCCCGTGCTTAATACAGCTCAAATCTAAAGGCATTGAACTCTCAAAGTTTCTTTCCACCAGCATTTCTGCACTACACACTAACACATTTAAAAAAAAAAAAAATTTGAATTCACTAACACCCTTTTGGCTCCAAATTATACAGAACTGTGGATAGTGGTAACTCTTTGAATATTTTTGGGTTTTCCCACTCTGGTAGAGGATTCCTTTTGCCAACCCTCTTGCTCTTCCCCAGATTTTGTTCATTTTTAGTTATGATTAGGATAAAGTCTTCATGCAAACCAAAACTCCCAGCACTACCTGAAACAGCATTAATTTTTTCCACCAGAACTCTTCAGTTTAATAACAATTTTAATATAAGTTTAATAGTAAGTTTAGTTCTAAACCAAGCATGTAGATATCAGTGCTGGTTCTCTGGAGCTTCTAATATAGAATTAGGAGGGCAGGAAGAGACCTCCAAGACCAAGTCCAACCTTTGACCAAAACCCCACACCTGCTAAGCCGCGTCTCCCAGGGCAACATCTGCTCCTTTCCTGAGCTCTTCAGGGGAGGAGGATTCCACCACTGCCCTGGGCAGCCTGTGCCAATGTTTAACTCCTCTCTCAGTGAAGAAATGTTTCCTGATATCCAACCTGGCCTCTCACTGGCACAATTTGAGGCCATTTCCTCCTCTCCCTGTTCCCTGGGAGCAGAGCCCCGGCTGTCCCCTCCTGTCAGGAGCTGTGCAGAGCCACAAGGTCCCCCCTGAGCCTCCTTTTCGACAGGTTTAACAACCCCAAATGTCCCCAGGCAGATTATTTGGGTGAATTAAGAGCAAGTGAAAAACTCTCCATCCTCTCAAGGTCCTCCTGCATTTTCCTGCACAAACCAACCCCTTGTGCATGCGGAGCGGGGGTGACAGGCAGCAGCACTCAGCCTGCACACAGAAGGCTCTGTGCTCACAGAGCAGCACAGAACACACTCTTGTGGACACAAAACCCCCTGGAGTGCCCTTTGCCAGCTCTGTTTGCTGGCAGCAGCCCTGGGCTGGCCAGCAGCTGCTCCTCATCCCAGAGCCTGCTGGACGCCCGCCACGCTGGGACTGCTGACCTTGGGAACGCAGGGATCCACCAGAACAACCCTAAAAACCCCTGCACACGAGCTTTCTTTAACACACCATCTGCTGCATCTCTTTTTTACTCAGAGCTGCACAGCACTCTTTGGTTATACATATTAAAAGCACATTTAAGCAATTTAAATGACCTTCCAGACCAACAAAAAGAATTAGGACAGCTCCTAGCAAGCCTCTGTTGTTAAATCCCCAGAAATGGGAAAGCTGCAGCAGACATTCCCATTTCAAACTGAAATTTGAGATACTGAGCAGTTCAACCAAGGGCAGCATCTTGAAAAGTTTGCAGGTACAGGGTCAAGTCATGGAACTTTCTGTTATTATTCTTTTATAAGCAGAAATGGCTTGAAACAATGCCAGAAATTCTGATACTATACCAGAATAATTAATACAGGAGCAGTCCTGTGTGGTTATCCCATTTCAAGTCTCCTCCACAGAAAGCAGCTACCAACAGTACATACAACAAGAAGTAATTTTGGGAATTAAATATAAAGTGCATACCAAATTTTGAGTTTAGTGTACATATCAGAACTTTTTAGGGCATAATTAATAACACAATTAGAATATATTACTGTGATGTTTATTCTACTTGTCATGGAATTCAAAATAAAAGCACTTTCAAAGCAATTCTTATATAGAGTGCACAATTCTATAGGAGTAGAAACCATAGAAATATTATAATGAATTCTAACCATAAGCTTCTTGAACAGCAGTTTGTCTAAAGCAATTAGTCTCTTTCCCATGCAAATATGTGAAAATAGAACAGCAGGTTATGAAACAATTTGTTGCATTTTTGTGTTGTGGATCACCAGAGCAGGTTCCCTTAGCAGGAACCACACGATGGGGACACACTTCAGTTTGGTGATTTGAAAATCCACGCACAAAATATCAGACAGTACTCAACTTCACCATCTATTATTATTAAAACAACCAACCAGGAAAAACAAACAAACAAAAAACAACAACAACAACAACAACAACAACTCCACACACACACACAAAACCACCCAACAAACAAACAAACAAAAAACAAAACAAAAAAAACTAAAAAACAAAACAAACCAGAAAAAAAACAAAAAACCACAAAACAAAACCAAAACACGAAAAAGATACACACAAATCCCAGCAAGAACTTAATTTTTTTTTTTTTAACAGCAGAAATACAAAGTTCTTGACCTTTGTTTCTGACATGGCCTCTCAGAATAAAAGTCTGGATAAAACTGCAATTCCTGAGAAGACCTCACTCTTGGCAAGGCCAGTTTTGTCAGCAGACCCCCTCTCACACACCCCCCCAGGGAATGGGACAGGAAGGAAGGAAATTGGGGCTGTTTGGCCTGGAGGCAGCAGCAGCTTTGGGGTAGCTGAGAGGAGGTGACTGAGGATGGGGATGGGACAGAAGCCAGGCTGGGACAGGGAATTCCTGACTAAAAAGTCCTTTTTTCCCTCTGAGGAGGACAAAGCACTTGAGGAGGGCCCCAGGGCAGTTGTGAAACCTTCAGCTCTGGGGGTTTTCAAGATCTCCCTGGACAGCCCTGAGCAAAGTGCTCCAGCTCCAGCCTGACCTGACTGTGAGCACGAGGATGGAGGAGCTGCTGTCCAAGGTCACTTACACTGGACAATTCTGCAATTTAATCATATTCTGATACTTCCCCAAGAACTTACAGTTCAGTGAGTCCCCAGCCACAGGAGCACCTTAGAAGTTGATAAGCCTGGGTACATTTTTCATCCATGACTGTCTTTGCAATTTGAATGGGCTCAGTATCAAGCACCTTCTGGGGCAGAGCATTACAAGTTCTACTCTGCTTTACAAGAAAAAAAGAAAAAATATTTTCTTAAGCAGCCTCACTTTGAGCTCAATAGCTGTGATTCCAGGAGAGGGTGAATGGCTGCTTCTCATTCTCTCTCAAAAATCCTCTTTTGAGAGCCTTGCCCCACACAGTGCCATTTGCAAAGAAAAGACCCAATAAAATTGTATTTCATGGCAGGTTCAATGTTTTTCTCCCTCACAGGAGGAAGATGATTGCCTTAATAAAAATGCTGAAAGGAGCCTCACCAAGCAGATTATTGGGATGTAACTTGCAGACATGAACACCCCTGGGGTTCTCAGTGCTCCCCTGGGCACGGGGAGCAGGGCAATGTGCCACTGTCACCAGTCAAGAGGGAGACAGATGGCACTGGAGGCAGCTCAAAGCTGCAGCAGGTAAATTTGTTCTGCTTGCAGAGCTGGGGGATTTCAGCTGAACTCCAGAAAATCATCCTTATTAATCCCAGCTCTGCCAGCCACAGTAGGGCAGGGTTTTTTCTTTTTAAAAATTTATTTAAAGACGTTTCAAAGAATAGTTTTGTTGCTGGAAGAAAAGTTCATTGGCTTCCAATTTACTAAATAATAAACTAGACCTTTCTCATCATGTTTGCTCCAGAAAAATACTAATTTTAGCCTAACTTAAAATGCAATCAAAATTAAAATCTAGAACTAGCTGCAAATATATCAGACCAACCAGCAGTAGTTTTCTGACAATGCTAATACAATTATAATGGACTATCCAGCTGGTTCCTGACCCCTCAGCCTCATCAAAAAGCTATTTTTTAGTGATAGTTTTTCTTTATGCCTAAAAACTAATGGAGCAAGAAAAAGAAAGGAATTCCTCATATTTAGCCTTATATTTCAAATAACAAAGTGGAGCTGTAGCCTTCTAGGCTGCAGGCTTTGTGAGAGAAGCACATTGCTCTGCCTTTGGATGGGCCCAAACTGAGAGCTGACACACTTAGGACCGGAATGTTCAACTCAAAGGACTTCTAATGTCTGCAAGACAGTCTAAATCTTTCAGTGCTGAGGAAGATCACAAAGATGCATGTGGATTGCTTATATAGGACAAAATCAGCATTTCCTAAGGCTGCTGGGAGAAATCCATGGGCAGAACAAAGGCGGCAGCTCCCGGGGCAGCTCAGCAAGATGAGAAATGCCACAAAAAGCTCTGTTCAGTGCTACAGCAGAGCCAGGGAGGGCTGAAGATCGTGCCTTGAGAGGGATGGCAAAGGAGGAGGAGTGGGGTTTTCCTTTTAAATCAGCCCTGCATGCCCTTCCTCTGAGGGGGCTGCACAAACTGGGACACAAAATCCCAAGTAAACATGGGAAGAAAGTTTCATCAGCCAAGGCTAATGGGGTCGGCTTAGGCACAATAAATGCATTACATCTGAAAAGCTTCCCAGCTCAGTTTGGATTTAATAGACATGGGTAATAAGGGTATTTTTTATTTTTTAAGCAAATAGCTGAATATCTAAACCTAAAGACTCAAACCCAAGCTCTTGCAGGCAAGAGAAGCTCTCTTGATGTGTTTGGTGCAGAGTCCAAAGCCTCACTGCTCAAACCCTGGCTTAGTGTAAGTATTTTGGATTAATGGTTGAACTTGATCCTAGAGGTTTTTTCCAACCTTAATGATACTGTGACTTCCTTAGTGATCTGTCATGAGATCTTTTCTATCTTTCATGGGAAAAAAACTTGCTGGGGTTGGGACTAAATTTCCAAGCAATCCATCCATCCATCCTCCCTAAGCCACAGCAGGTTTTCCTCTGTGAGACCAAAAGGGGAGATGAACGCTGTCTGAAGCACAGCCATCCACTCTGGCAGAAGGTACAAGCTGGTCAGTTCGGGGAAGAAAGGCAAAAGGAGAAATAAAGGCAAAAGGAGAAATAAAGGCAAAAGGAGAAATAAAGGCAGTGCCATCAAACCTGATGTAGCTACTGAACGTTCTGCCTGCTTGAGCTTGGGCAAGGCTGGTTTTGGCAAATGAGGAAACTTAAATGCCAAGAGTGAGTCATCCCTCGTAAGCAGAGCACAACAGACTTGCCAGCAGCTCTGAGCTGATCTCTACTTTCTCAGTGTCTGGTGAACACTTCATTACCAGTCTGGGGAGCTTCTCCAGAAGGTATAATTAGAGGCAGAGATATAAGGGAGGCTTTAAAAATAAAAATAGAATGGAGGCAAGTTATTAATATAGGTGGTTCCGATTTTAGTCTTTAATTTAAACTGAAGGCTAGTGTATGTGAAATAAGTCTTGGAACTCCCTATAGTGCTATTGTTATTCCATGACAATAAAGTGGAAAAAACAGAGGGCTGCATTCTGATCCAGGGCCATGTGTGTTCTAGGAATAGTCATGTTGCAGTAATATATATTTTTGTTGAGGGAGCAGGTCTGCACAAAATGCAAAATGATTCAAAGTGCCATGGCTCTGCTTTGCCACAATTAAAGAAGAATCACCTCGTAGCTGTAACAGGAACTGCCTTGGTGGGAAAACACAACTGCTGGCTGGGGCAACTCAGGGGCACCACAGGCACTGCCAATGCCCAGGGAAGCCCCAGTTTCTCCTCTCAGGAGGATGGATTTGAACCCTAATTCTTCCTGTGGCAAGTGAAGGGATGAGTTCAGCACCTCGGGAAGGGCCAGATGGCCATGGAACTACTCACAGTGAGGACAAAAATGGGCTCAGAAATGATCTCTGCTGCAGATAAACCCCAGCATCCTCAAAACCACAACATCCCCTGCTCCCAACAAACCAGAGCATTCCCTGCTCCTGACAAACCCCAGCATTCCTTGCTCCAAAAAAACAGAGCATCCCCTGCTCCCAAAAAACCACAGCATCCCCTGCTCCTAAAAATCTAGAGCATCCCCTGCTCCCAGAAAAACAGAGCATTCCCTGTTCTGACAAACCCCAGCATCCTCAAAACCACAACATCCCCTGCTCCCAACAAACCAGAGCATTCCCTGCTCCTGAAAAAACCCAGCATTCCCTGCTCCAAAAAAACAGAGCATCCCCTGCTTCCAAAAAACCACAGCATCCCCTGCTCCCCCAAAACCCCAGCATCCCCAAAAGCCCAGCATGCCCTGCTCCTGCCAAAGCCCTGCTCCCGGTCCCTGCAGCCTGCCCAGCCTGCCTTCCCCAGCAGCCCCGAGCAGATGGATCCTGCGGAGCGGAGCCCGGCTCTGCCGTGAGTCACCCACATGAGTCAGTTCTCCCCGCGCTGCCTTCAGACACTGACACAATATGGCACAAGTCTGCCTGGGCTGAGGGGAATTTATAGCAGCCTGACTCACTGCCTAATGAGAGCTGCCTTGCTGAAATTAAACATTTGTTATGAAGGCCGTGCACAGGATCCCGGCTCGGTGCTCCACAGCACCGAGAGCATCTCACGGTCACACCCGACCCCACACTCGTGATCCAGAACTTATTCAGCACTTCTTAATGATGAGATGTGCCTTTCCTTCCTCAGGGCCACAGCTTTTGATGTGTGTTTGGATGACTCTAGATAAAACTTCAGAGCTTTCACTGTTTCTCATTACTCTTCAAGCAGCTATTGCCCAGAAGCCTTATTTTGGGAATACAATCTATTAACAGCACCAGAGCTGGCTTAGGATCTACCTCTAGCCTAACTTCTTGGAGGCAGGAAAGGTGCAAAACCAAAACAAACAAAATAGGAATTTTTAAATAAACATAAAAGGATGAAAAGGATCAAGCTTTAGGCAGGAGTTCATCCTTTTTTCAGTGCTTTCTACCCCAAAATATCACAGCCCAAAGCTGATGGTAACAGTATTTCCCTGCACGGGGTTACAAAGCATTCTGATAAACAAACAAGCAAAAAGTGGAACCTGTTATAACTTGTATGGGATCACTTTCTAGATGAAAATAACACCTGTAAATAGCAAAAGTGCAGCTTAAAAATTTGCTTCTAAATAAAGGTTAGTTGCATAGCGTGTGTGTGTCTAAATCTTAATGGTTCGGTGAACATATTAAATAAATTAAATGGAGAATTTAGGGCAAGGTTTCAAAGTTTTTAGTGGCAATATCTCAGCTCATATAATGCAGGACCATTCATTCATGATGATCCTTGCTATAAGAGGTTAATAAAAATCTGTGACTCCATTTTAGAAAGAATTGCTGTACATAAAACTATGAAACCTCAGAGATTAAGAGGTGAATGAGTTGTCTAGAGACAGAGAAATTCAGCATGATGGTACTGCAACTGGCTGGCCAAAAATCCTGCCTTTAGGGGGTGCAGTCCCTGCAGAAAGAGAGAGGTTTGCCCCAAATAGAATACACATAAAATCTGTCTGCATGCAAAGGTAGAAGGTTTTGGAGTTCAGCTCGGGTTTGTTTGGTTTTTGTTGTTTTGTTTTGTTTTTTAATAGCTTAGAGATGTCCAGCACGAAGACACCATGTCCTCAATGCGGTTATTTTTGGTGGTCTCAGAATTAGAACTGTGGTTATGAAGGGGTTTGTTGCTTCCACTCTACTCCCACCCTCCCTTCTGCTGCCGCCTGGAGCAGGATCAGATGTGGAAGCATTTTGTTCTAACAGAAGCAATTCCCATACCAAAGTGCCTGTGGAGGTTTTTACAAGTACTCACTTTGCACTACTTAAGAGAATATGAAAATGTCAGATAGTTTCAAACCAGAATGGAGCAAACCAGTGAGATCCCACTGCATCAGAATAAACTTCTATCCCGGTACCAGAGATCCTGAACAAAACAGACACAGCTTCTCGGGAGACTCAGGGAACTGCTGAAGTGCTATTTGCCCCCTTTTCAGTACAAAAAGGTGCTGTTAAAGCAGTTCTTTTGTTCAGCTGCTGATTGAAGGCTATTCACCAAGCCCATGTTCTTCAGAAACCACCTGGCAGGTTTCAATAATAGATGTTTCAGATTAATATTGTCATCATCTTCTAAACACTTCTCTTACCTAGAGCAGATTTTTTTCTTCCCCCACAGAAAGAGATCTTAACACAATCTATAGAAAATATTTTAGTCCACTAGTTAAAGTTCATTCTAAAAAAGAAAGCTAGATATTCAGCAAAACATCCAAATGTGAGGCTTCAAAGCCCAGCCTGCTTAACTGAAGAGTATTTATAGTGTTCATATGCTCCACGATCCCAAGGATCCTATTAAACTTTTAATAAGTTGAGTATTCTCTCACACGAAGCATGTGCCGAAGGGAGGCAGATGAGCAGATTGTTTTCTGCTAAAAACAATGCTGCTTGAAGCACCACTCCATTAAAAATAACCCTGCTGGTGAGTCAGCAGATGAGTCCCTTGTTTGAGGAGTTTTGCTAAGACAACGCTTTGAATTAAATCCTTTTGTCAGCCCAAAACGCCGCTCTTTCACCAGACACGTTCTATTAAATTCCTGTGGTTCGTCAAAGCTGAAAAGCGATGAAGGCAGCGCAGACAGATGATGGATTTCGAGAGGCTGGCACTCCCCGTGCCAGGGATGGCGTTTCCCACATTTTCCACGGTTCGTGCAGGATCCAGGAGAGGGCAATGTCTGCCTTCGGAAGAGATGCCTGCTCCGCCACGGGAGCCGTGTGCCAGAGGGAATAAAGAGCGGCGCTGTCAGGGAAATCACAGCCAGCCCCTCGAAAGGAGGCGAGATCCATTCAGCTCCTCCTGCTCATTTCCAGCCGGACTCACGGCACGGGAACGTCCCACGGCGCGACACGAATGACAAAATCCACCCAGCAGGGCAGCACCTCATCCTTCCCCCTGACCAGGCCACCAGAGACCATCCCCCAACAGCTTCCAAACTCAAATTTTAGTTAACTTGACCCAAAAGCCTCCTGCAAGTTACCCCAAGTTGCTGTCCCAGCACTCCAGCGTTTCTCCTGACCGCATGACCAGAGACCAACAGCATCCAAACCCAAATTTTAGTTAGCTTGACACAAAAACCTTCTGGAAGTTACCCCAAGTCGCTACTCCAGCACTCCTCTGAGCCCTTCTGGTAATGTGAAGCTCTCACCAATGCCCAGAGAAACACAAGGAAATTATTCTTCCCATTCATCAGAAACCAGCGGGGAACGAGCAACAGGATCTGCTTTAAAACTCAAAATTTTTCAAGCACCACATCCTACAGGCTCCTCATGGTCAGGTAGGACAGACCCAGAAAGCCAACACAGATGAACTGAGCACATTCATTCATTTCTCAACATTTTCCAGGACCAGTTTGGGCCTTCTCAGATACCCAGAAACGTTTTTAGCATGGCTAAAGTGGGTACATCAAAACATTGCTTCAGAAACAGCAAGGCCTGAGTGATGGTTTCATGTATATGCTTGGGAAACTTTTAAGTCTATTCAGCAGAAAATTCTGCTTGAAAGTGCCATGAGAAAAAAAAAAACAAAAACAAAAACAAAACAAAACAAAAAAAAACGGAGGAAATTAAGGCAAAGTACTCGAGCATTTATGAAAACACCCAGAAATTCAGGGGATTTTTGAGGTTTAAAGATGAAATTTTTTCAAAATTCATACAACTACAGGACTCCATCAGTAAACCTAAGATCAGAACCAGCTGTAGGAGATCCAAAGGAAACAGTTCAAACTCTTATTAAAATAAAGAAGAGCAGTAGACACAGTTTTTGACCTGATGGATGCCAAGAGCTGCAGTGTTGGTCCAATTCCTGATTAAGCTCTGCAAACCAACCCTTATGCTGCCTTTTCCTCATGGAAGAACAGTCCATACATCAAGACCACCAAATTTTGTCCGCCAGGATGGTTTGTTTGGGGTTTGGTTTGGAGTGGTTTTTTTTTTTTTTTTTTCATTTTGTAGGGGTTTTTTTGGTTGGGTTATTTTGTTTTGTTTTTTAAAGCCTCCGAAACCCAAACTCTCCAATGTGTGACTATAATAGAGTGCTGAGAGCTGCCTTGAGACACCCCAATTGCTGTAACTGCATTATAAAAATCGATCCCTTTTCACAGCACAATAAGCCACTACTGTGGTGCCCTTGATGCATTTCAGAGGCTTAAAAAAGCGTTGTAAAGAGTGATGAACTTCAGCTCCTTGAGGTAATAAGTTGTTGAATGCAGCTACAATGTCCTGAAATGCAGCAAAACTTCATGTATCAAATGTGTCAACTACACATATATCAAGTGTCCATCTTCATCTTCACTCACTTATTTGTAATGGCCATAAAATGTATCAGTGCTATTTTTAAAAATTTGTTTCCCAGGACAGAGAAAAGGCTACTGCAGTGAAAAAAGCATCATTTCATTAGCAGAAATAGGTACGAATTAGCAGAGGTAAGTAAGGACTGGATGGCAAGGGGGCAGTTTGAAGTTCTAAGTCAGCCCTGGCACAGGGAACGACCCTTGTGAGCTCCAGCCAGGAGCAGGGAACAGGGAAATGGGACTCACACTTAGTGCTCAGCTGGAGTTAATGGATATGAAACAATCTGAGTGAGCCACGCCTTGTTTCCTTTCTCTGGAAAAGGAGCCTCAATCTATTGCCAGCCTCGGAGCTGCCCTCAGACACTCTGCAGCTGTGGTGAGCAGCAGCAAACACTCATTCACTGAAATCTGCAATGAGCATTCACTCGTGCTCTGGCAGCAGGACCTCCCAGGCTTCTGCCACAGGAATATGTGTGCTGGATCATCTAAAGCTGTCAGTTCCCTTTTACATTAATGTTTTCCATAAAACACCATGTCTTGACCAATAAATGGCTTTAGTTAATGCCATTGACCCAAACTCCAGTTCTATAAAATTTCAGTAAAGCTTCTGTGCAGCTGAACATAATTTACAATTCATCAGTCACTTCGAGTATTTAAATCAAGTGTGTGAAAGTAATGAAGCTGAAGTGTTTATTTTAATGCCAAGTTAGACAATATGAATATTCCTTAGAGGGTTTTCTCTGCAGGGAGATAAAAAATGGAGAGCAAACTGAACAAGAACTGACCTATGGTGTACATAACTTAAACTTGTAGTTTTGACATGCCTCAAATGTGTAGACATCCCTGGAATGACACTCAGAGGAGCAATAAGCAAAGAGAAAGAACAAGGAATTTAATTGGATAGAAATCTTCACCACTCCATTGGGTACAGTTGTGGGAAGTTTGGGCTTCTGACCCAGCTCAACATCCATCATCATGAGACAGCAAAAGATACAATAACATCAAAAAGAAATTACTTTGTACCATCTTTCCCCAAAAGCATCACAGTGCCTCAAAGCCCCTCCCAGCCCTCTCAGGGGTTTGCTGTTTTTACTGATCTCTAGGAACTCAAAATTTCATCTCCCCAGCTGATATATAAGGGAGAAAAAAAAAAGAAATACCAGTGTGTAAGCCAGATAGGATCACTGCTCCCACAGAACCTTTCAAAGGCAGGGTGAGCCCTGCAGTAAGATGTGTTTCTGCCCAGAAAGAGAGAAGTTTTACACACGAGAATACAAATTGCTTGGAAAAGATCTGAGAGGTGTGGGATCACTGACCTTCATGTCCTTACATCACACACTAGAAAGTGCTGGGAGAAGCATGGCTGATACCACAAGGTTTTTATCCAGTTTTAAGTTTTTCCCCAAACCATGCTGGATATGGCTCACTGGGGGGGAAATTCACCTAAAAATAGGAAAAACTTCTTTTATCCTGCTGTTTTCCAGCCAATTTCTTTGGAGTGTGGCCATCTCCCTGTACTAAGAAATAAAAGAGCTCAGCTCAGTGCATCCTCAGCTCTCCAAATGTGCTGCTGGGACAGGTGATTGACTTGAAATACTAATGCTGCCTCTGGCAAAGAATTCCATGGGTAAGAGAAATATAGATCTGAGCTTTTAATTACTCACCTCTTGTATTATCAGTTTTTTATACCAATTTATATAACAGCAAACTACACAGAAATATTAGCATATGAGATATAATAGCTATACAAATTCCTGAAGTTCTATTTAACATTAGACATCAAAAGCCTTTTTAGAGGTTATGACAAGCTCAGCCTAACTAGGCATGAAATAACAAAGCATCAGGGGTGTTTAATTTTATGCTTTTTTTTTTTTTTTTTTTTTTTTTTTTTTTTTTTTTTTTTTTTAGCACAGGACAGAAATCCCCACAGCCTGCAGATGGCTAAGGCAGCACCACTTTGTGGTCTGTGGCTCCCAATCCATACAGACCAAACTCCAACTGCCTTCCCTGCTTTCCCTGGGTCACTACTCTGACAGCTTGGAAGTATTAAGCTCTTAATGCTTCTTTTCTTAAGCCAAGTGTTCCTGCATTGTTTAGATTTTCAATGACTGTAATCAGCTCATGTAGTGCTACAAATTACACTTGTCTACAGGAATATTCCTTATAAATAAGGGTTTTACTGCCTTCTCTCTGGACCTGGCTGGTAACCAGCTAGGTGGATAATAGCTCTCACAATGCTTGGACAGCATGTGGGCCTCCTACTTCTCTTTGAGCCCAGTTTCCATCATCCAAGTGCTCTGGGAATCCAGCAGTCCTCTGGAGGCGTGGGAGACATGACCCCCATCAGGTTTTTGCCACACCATTAATAAGCTGATATTTAAGCATCAAGGTGACAAACTTTTTTAAAATCAACACGAGAGAAACATTTTTCCAGATTCTTTCTTTGGACATTACTGGCATGATCCAGAACTGGAAGATGTTGACCCACACTCCACCTGCAGTCAGTGGGACAAGGTGCCAAGAAAAATGTTCAAATGATCACCTTCACATCACCATCTTTTCTTTCCTTCTCCCTCCAGAGAAGCCCCAAACCCTTTTAAGACTGGTCCAGGGGAGGGCTGCAGTCACTGCCCTGTGCCAAGGCACAGGAACCTGAGGGGTTTTCCCTGTTGGAAGTGAAACCCCTCCCTGTTAATGCCATTAATTAGGGGACTGCTTCAAGTGAACCCTGGATCTGGCTCACCCAGACAAAAATCTGCTCTGAGCAAATTATCTGCAGGCAGATTTGTTACAGACCGGTGCTGGACTGTTGCACCCCAGCTCATTAGCAGATGCTGATCCCACTAAGTAATTAGCAGGTTTCTTTAGCTCTTAATCCTGCCCTGACACATAGCAGAGGGAAACATCCATGGGAAAGACACAGCAGTGGTGGGGATGGGGAGCTCTGGGGGAAATTCAATGTAAATTTGAGCCTCACTGGCTGAGCTTGGGGAAAAGGCTGGGTCCTTGTGCAGGGCAGGGCCTGGGAAGGAAGGACACTCCTGCCAGGGCTCAGTGTGGAGAGCTCTGCAAACCCAGCAGCTCAGCAACACCTCTGCACTAAAAGCCAAGGGCTTGCAAGGGGCTGGTTGGGTTCATTAGGGATGAATTAATTGTGACCTCCCAGTACCTGAAGGAGCCAGCAAGAGAGACGGGCAGAGACTTGGGACAAGGGCCTGGTGTGACAGGAAAAGGGGGAATGGCTTCACTCTGACAGAGGGCAGGGCTGGATGTGATATTGGGCAGGAATTGTTCCCTGGGAGGGTGGGCAGGCCCTGGCACAGGGTGCCCAGAGCTGCTGTGGCTGCCCCTGGATCCCTGGCACTGCCCAAGGCCAGGCTGGACAGGGCTGGGAGCACCTGGGACAGTGGAAGGTGTCCTTGCCATGGCAGGGGTGGCACTGGGTGGGCTTTGAGGTCCTTCCAACCCAAACCATTCCAGGGTTCTACAATCACCACAGCAACAAGGTGCTTTGCAAATGCTCCAAAACTGTAAGATTTTCAGAACTTCACAAAATGATATCAGCTCTGTCTGGGAATACTCAGAAAATTCACTAGACAAAAAAGTCAAAATTGCTGGGCAAACATCCAAGGTGTTCTACAAAACCCAGCTTTTAATCCAATCCTGCTTAAAAAAAAAAAAAAAAAAAAAAAAAAAAAAGCACATTTAAAAACCCCAAAGCATCTACAGGACTGGACAGGAGTTTTCCCCTGTTATCTGAGGGAAAGCAGCCAGGCTCTCAGCAGTGATGGAAAGTTAGAAGTCTAACAAGGCCTGGAGGAAACAGCTCCCCAGGGCATCTGGAAGCAGCAGAAGGAATTCCTCTGGGGTGGGACAGGAACCATCCCTGGCCACTGGCTTGAAATGCTTACAGCCCTTGGCAATTTTCCACACCATGACACAAAGCTGACACTCCCGAGTCAGCCCCTTAAGCGCTGTACACTCCAGCTAAACTTCCAGCTAAACACATCTGCAATTAACTAATTACAGCTAAAGGCATGTAGGTTAAAATTCCTGCTATAAATGCAAAATCATCTGAAAACCAAGGAACCCCACTCACTGGTTGTGACTTGTTGGACATTGATCAGGAGTTCCCTGTTATTACCATGTATTCACCCTAAATGGTCCCAACTCCAGTAATTTGTGATAAAATCAGTGCTCAGCTGCAACAGTCAGTTCCTGAACTGATCAGTGCCAAGAACAAGCTTTTATTAATTTAAGGGACAATATTACCCAGCCCCATTGCAGACACCCCATAAGAGAAGGCAGGAACTGTTCCCATCAGCCATAAACCAGGTTACCTCACTTGCACAGATAACTAAATTTTTTCCTCATCAAATGATACTGGTGAGATGAGTTTTTTTTAATTTTAAAAGCAGTCAGGTAGTGGTGCTTGAAACCAGTTTCATTCAGACAAAACAAGTTCCTATAAATATTAATGCTGTTGATCTTATGCTCCATGTAAAACAAGGGTGTTGTTTGCACTTTAAAAAGCAGTTCATTCAATCAAGTCTGTTGTAATTGAATAATTCAGCTTTAATAAACTCTCCCTGAAGTGTACAAAGTAACATAAATCTCAATGCCCCATCCTCTCTGTGGAAAGAGACTGTGAGTCTTTCCTACCTCCCTCTCTGCTTTCCATCAGTGTTATCAGCTCTCCATTAAAGGGATCTATAGCTTTCTCCAGTCCATTTTTTTTCTCCATCAACTTCTCTTTCAAGAGCCTTAGAAATTCCTGGAAGCAGTACAACAGTTCCTTCCATTTTCACAGGCACAGCTGAAATAACCACATGAGTGTTTATCTTGGAGTTACACTGAAAATTAACTGAGCAGTATGTGGCAGGAAGGCTTGAGATGGGATATAATCAATGGGAAGGCCCTGGAAGTTTAATCATTTGTTGTTATCTGTGTCCTGTCCATACTGGTGAACGAAGGCAGGTGAACAGGACCAGGTGTGTTTTCCAAAACAATCTGAAAGAGTCGTTGAGCAATTAATGGTAAAAACATCCAGGCACCCCTCACCCTCAGCTGCCACCCATCTCCAGCAATTTTAAATGTTAATTGCTTTTCAGAAGATGGCAATCTTACAATCGTTGACAAGTTTTAGATACCTGTCACTGCAGTCTTTTCATTGATTTGATGGACAGTTGACCCCAATTATTTATTAACTTGAGTTCTACTAACCACAGGGCTCAAAAAGCTGCAATCTTGAGGAAAGCAGGAGAAGAATCTGAGTACCAGTGATCTGACATTATTTATTCATAGATCTGCACTCACATACACACACTGTAAGGCACCACTGACCTCCAGAGTCAGGTTTAAGTGGAGTCATCTTCGCCTAACCTTGTGCAGAGCCAGGGAAGCAGCAAGAGTCAGTCAGGGTGCAAAAGGGCAGGAAAAGAGCAAAGTGATGAGCAACACTTTATCTTACACCACCTCCAGAGGAGACAGGATTGCAACCTGGAGGTAAAAGGGAAAGGCAGGTCCTGCCCAGGCAAAGCCATGGTGAGAAGAACCCAGGCAGATCAAACCACTGCACAAAAAATTAGTGACTGCAAAATAGAACTGTGTATTTTCCAAGCAAAGGAGGAGAAGTCAGAGCTGCTTGTTACAACAGCAGACAAGGAATTAGAAGCACATAATCTTAGACCATGAGACAGCAAAAGGGAAAAGCAGAAGTTTGAGTCCCTGGAAAGCTTCAGAGGCTAACAGACACCTCCAGAAATCTGGAAATATTCAAGAGAATTTAAAAGAGATGGTACAGGTCAAACTGCAGTGAGTTTTCCCCATCCTTTTATAAAGTTAAAAACCATGATGTTTCCAAAGAATACTTTTTTATACACACCAAATGGATTTTAAAGTATTCCAGTATTATGATCAAATGTATTTGTTCAGGCCTCCGAAAGGCAAAACCGTATCAGTGATTATAAAATAAGTTTTTCCTCCTCTTGATGTTTTCGACCTTCCCCATGCCCACATGAAACCCAGTATGACAACTGGCTGTTCATTTCCAGCTGGTACCCCTGGATCTTGAGGAGGAGGGAGGGCTCCAGACCTGCACCTGCCCTAGAAAGCAGCACAGCTCTGTATTTGCTTGCAGCAGGGAAAGCAGGGCTTTGGGAAAGCAGGAGTTTGCCTGGGACAGTGACACAGGGGACAGCTGCCACCACTGCTGTGTCACACTGAATTACAGTCACGAGATGCAATGATACCCCAGTGGTGCCAGGCAGGGATTGCCCAGCTGCTTTGGGAGCTCTGGTTCATCCATTTTGCCAGATCCAGGTTGGCCAAGCAGATCTCCAAGGGAAGCCAGGTCAGCTGGATGCTGCTGCCTCAGGCTCGTGGCACTGTTCAGTGTCACTGTTCAGGTCACAGGGTGTCCCCACTGACTCCAGCAGTGCAGACTAAAACCAGGCTGCCCAGTTGGACTATCTACCAGTGGGGCAGCCTGGGATCAGCATTTTCTGTTGCTCCTCCAGAGCCACAAACAGCCCTTTGCCTTTGGCAGCTTCACCACGGCATCCACAGGAAGGCAAAACCCCTGCATGTTTTAATTGCTACATTGATAACACTAAAGCAAAATTCAGAGTTTACCAGGCCCTTTTCATATCTAAAACTTGTACTTGTCATATTATACACAGTAGGAGAGGCTTCCAGCCTTTCCATATTCTAATGTGATGAATCACACTGTGTTACTGAGCTACTCTCAGAAGTAATCTAAGCTTTAGAATAAAATCACTGACTACAGCAGCCTTAAGAAGAAGAAGAGAAAAAAGATCAATAAAAGAGACTCACTAGAAAATAAGCTTCTGTGAATGAGGGCGAAGCAATTTCGTGTCAAAAGGAGCAGATCTTTCATGTGTTGTGTGTCTTTGTAACAGGTTACTTTAAACTGAGGCCTTTCTAGGAAGGCATCAGTAGCAGAACTGAGGAACTGCAGTGACCCCATGATAGGCTGACAGGGTCCCCACTCATAGGGAGCTTCTCCAGCAAGGGAGCAATCCAGCCTGATCACACCTGGAGCTCCTGGAACAGGCAGGGGTGGGTCTGGGACACAAGCAGTGGGGTTATTTTGACTCAGGGTCAGGGCTGCACTGCATCCCTGCCTCCATCCCCACGTTCCCATGGCATCACTGCACATGGACAGGCTCACCTGACCCTGTAAACCTACCAAGGTTGCCACCCTGTGAAAAACAGACTTGACAGGAACAATTCTTTGGTAGAAGCTGAAAACCAAAGGGGTAAAAAACCCCAAACCAGCTTTGATCACCTGATTTTGTGGGGCCGAGGTGTGATGTGCTGTGTGGGAGGCACCCCTGGATGTCAGGGAGCAGTGCAGGTGCCACCTCGGAGGTGACAAACAAGAGGAGGCAGAGACAAAGGAATGATGGTCCTTCAAGGTGAAGCACAACTCCCCAACGGAGCCTTTAGGAAGGAGAGACAGTGCCGATCCATCAGAAACAAACAGGATTCAATGCAATGGCTCATGCTCCAACCCTTTGAAGCAGGAATGGAGTGAGAATAACCCATCAAAACCCACACAGGAGGGGCCAAGCCTCGGGTCTGAGGTGTGGCTCAGCCCCAGAACCTGTCGGGTCTGGATTTGCCAGACTCTGCTCCTGCCCACTGCTGCTCCTCCATCCAAGCAGCTCCTGTCCCTGGATTAGTTTTCCTTGGATGCAGTGAAAATGGAACAGCCACCTCCTCACTTCCAAGGGATCCATGTGCACGTGTCCTTTGGACAGCACAGAGCAGGCTGGGGCTCTGAGGAAGAATTTTATATTGGGGACTTGAGATGCTTCACATTTATGCCTCCTGTTATTCAAGTCCACCTCCCTACTGCCTGGTAACAGATAGAGAGCAGATTCCCAAAGCACATTTGTCTCAGGCAGGGCTAAAGCTCAGTGCTGGAATTCAAATTACAGAGGAGCACATTATTCTCTGAGTGGGTTGAGGCACAGGCCAACCAGAAAGTGAAAATTAGTCTAATGGCAAGAAAAATGCTTTCGTTAGAGAAATGCTTCTAGGAAAGAAGATGGGCTGGCTGGATGATTTGAAAGCCTGTTTCAAACTTATTCAAGTTTCTTGGATGGCTTATTTTTTTCAGCTCTATCACATCAGAACAGTGTTTAATTTTCTTTTTCTTTTTTTTTTTAAACATGGTATTTTCTTACTTATTTCCCTGACTTTTATGAAATTGGTTCTGTAACAGAGTAGGGCAGGTCACTTTCTTCCCTTGGCAACCAGCACAGGACTGGACTCTGCATATGTTTTGGAGCTGAGGAGGTGTCAGTGCCCGGTGTCAGTGCCCAGTTTTCATCCCAGCACTTCTCTCCCAGTAACTTCTCCTGCACTGACGCCAAAGCTCACTATTGAACTGCATCCATGGTAATTAATTCTAATTTTAGTGCCACCTCTTTTTGACCACCAATAAATCCATGTTGCTTTGTAACCCAGAGCTGGGATATGTTCCAGCATGACAGAATTTGGCATTTTAAAACCATTTCTGTACCTCCACCCCAGCTGTCAGTACTCTCAATGTTTGGCAGATGAAAAAAAAATCTACCTGTGTGCTTTAGGGTTGTTAAAGCCTGTGGGATGGCAATTCCAGCAGCAATTCTCTTCCTGGAACTGCAGGCACTGCAGCCCAGCAATGGCATTTGGTATGGAAATGGCAGAAGGAACACGAGCTGGGTGTCATCACAACAAGCTGGTATTCTTCAAGGGATCAGCCACTGGAAATGGCAATTCTGCTTCAAAAAACCACACTCACTGAAAATCCTTCACTTGGTCCTTGTGTGGCTTTTATACCAAGACAAAATTTTAATTCTAATAGCTAAACACTCCTTCTTTTATTCTTTGGAGCCTTTTGGAGATCAGTAATGCAGAAAGATTGTTTTATTGGACTGCAGGCTGTTGTCCAACTATTCCTCAGACGTTTTCTAATCTAATTGTATTTCAAAGAGCTGCCAAAAATATGAACTTTACTTAATTCATGAAACAGATCTATGGATCCTAAACTATGCCTCGCTCTGAATCCTTCTGTGATGACAGCTATTACCTGCTGCTTTCATGGTAGGCAGCACCCACTTGAAATGTGGGGTTATTCCTGAGGAAATTGTTACAGCTGGTGTCAGACCAAGCTGACATGGTTTCAGCTTCCATACCCTCGGGCACCTTCCAATTAGAGTCAGGCAGAGAAGACTTGCACTAATTTGAAATACAAACCAATAAATAACTGGGTCTGCGTGGGGGAGCTCAGCCTGCTTACAGCAGCCAGCACTTGACATGCTCAACTCATCTAAAAGCTGCACAGCCCCATGTCCCTGCCCTGGGGGTAGCAGGGAGGTCCCAGCCTCTCCTGCTGCCCTGGTCCAGCTGGAATTCTCCAGGGCAGAGGAAGGATTCTGTCTGCTGCCTCAGAACCAGAGGGACCTGGATAATACAGTAATAACACAAAGCACAGTAAAAGTATAATTGTATTAAACACTTAAGACAGACTTAGAGCATGATACTTGTCCCACTTACACACATTTCCAACCTAAGTCACTACTCTGTAAACAGAATTTTGATCCTCTGGGGATCCTCTCCCTCTGATATATATTCTGCAGCTCTCTATGATATTCCAACCAAACACTCACAGCTGTTATATTTATATGAGGAAAGCTCAATTATTTATCGTGCTCAGCCTCTACCTTACCTACTTTGGTAAATGAAAACCCAAAATATCTGACACTACAAACCCCTCCTTTTTTCAGCTGCACATTCCAGAGCAGCTGTTGAACTTGTCACACCTGACACCCATAATGATGAACCTGCAAATCTTTCTGTGTTTTGTCTTATTCATTCAAAATACCAGCAGGTGACAAGGACAGGAGTGGCAAATGCTGCTGATAAAGGATTTGCAATGAGGGCTTTAGTTCAGTTTCCACCCCGTGCTGCCCTGAGGAGGTGACATGAACTGGGTGCTCAGCGTGCACACACTCCTAAGTCTGGTTCCAGCTCTGAGGATCTTCCTGAGGAGCTGAAAGAAATCCTACTCCTTCCCAGGGCACCTTGAACAAAGGAATTTCACAGAGACAAGACCTCACAGAATGCCAGCACGGGTCAGGCTGAAGGGAGCACAGCGGGCAGCTGGTGGCACCTCCCTGCCCCAGCAGGGCCATCCCAGAGCACAGGGCACTGCATTGTGTGCACACAGCTCTGGAACATCCCCAGGGAGGAGCCCCCACAGGCTCTCTGCATTCTGTTCAGGGCTGGGCACTGCCCAGGACAGAAGTTCTGCCTCCTGTGCAGGGGGAATTCCTGGGATCAGTCCCTGCCCATTCCTCTGGTGCCATTCCCACATGCTGCCTTCTCCTGGCAGTATAAGGAGAACATTGCCTTCACTGTAAAGAAGGCAAAAAGAAAGAAAAGTCTTGTTTTACAAAAGTCTTATTGTAAAGAAAAGCCTTTGTTTGCAAAGTACAATCAAAATAGAAACATCTTCAGATTAATAAATGCTCTAATTACTGTGCTTTTAAATCACTGCATGCTGAGCTATTATAAGCTTTGCATTTATGGGAGGTTACCCAGGCAGGTCTCATTACAGTGGAAATCAAACCTTCATCTCCAACCTGCCACCACAGCATCACCCTCTCTCTGATTTAGCTATTTATGGGATGAAACCCTTCCTCTTGAACACCAGACAAGACATTTTCTTTGAACCTCTTTGCAGCTTCTTGAAAACTGAAG
Organism: Vidua macroura; assembly: GCF_024509145.1. Taxonomy (NCBI): domain Eukaryota; kingdom Metazoa; phylum Chordata; class Aves; order Passeriformes; family Viduidae; genus Vidua; species Vidua macroura. The sequence goes on from NC_071583.1 coordinate 19,701,189, forward strand.
AACATTCAATCCCTCCTGAGTGTTTTCTGAGAAATAACAGCACTTCATGCTATAAGAGAGATGGAGGTGACCAGGGTTAACAAACACTCTGGTGACAGAATAAAATTAATCAAGGGCAGGCTTTTGTCTCTATCAAAAGTGTTCTGATCCTTCTGCAAAAGGACAACAGCTTTATTTGAAGCAGTTTATTTCAGACAAAAATTATCCAGATATGCCCAAAGTCTCCTTCTTCCCAAACTTCTTTTTGCAAGTAAAAAGGAGTGAGAATGATGCTGGGCCACAGTTTTAGAAGTCTAAATTGAGTATGTATTTCAATTTATGCTGCTTTTAGGCAAAACTGCAATTTTCAGTGTAACCTGTGCTCCTGATCCTTACCTGGAGGAAATGTTCTGGCATAAGTCTTGAGGGAAAAAATACAGATTGCTGTGACTTTGAGATTAAATATGGGTTTAGCAAAGAAAACTAGAAAGGAAGGACTCATGGGGCTTCCAGAGCCAAGCACTTCTTTCCTAGGTTGGAACTTGGGCATCCTGAACTGAGGCCAATCTCTGCTTCCCTGTGTGCCATAAAGGATCCCAGAATCATTTCCCTGGATTCCTCCTCCCTGGTAAGATGGGGAAAACCTCCCCCAGTTTTATAAAGCCAAGTACAGCAGTGTTTATAAAGCCAGCTACAATGCACAGAGAGAGGTCCACCGTGCTGGCAGCAAAGCACTCGCAGGATTATTTCAAGGTATTATCTTTTTTAAAATATTCGCTGTCCCCTGATGGAAATTCTCAGACAGTTTCAGCCCAGTGGATCTGGGTCTCTGCTGAACCTTCTCCAAGGCCTGGTTTGGGCAGTGGACCATGCAGCCAGGGCATGGCTCATTCCCCTGCACTGAATCCCTCCTGGTTTTGAAATGAGCCACAGAATCTGGGACTGCAGGACCAAGTCAGGGTGAGGGTCCCAGCTCCCCAAGGGATTTGAACATGCACAGGAATTATGTGTTTGCATGAAATCTTCATGCACCTAATTTTGCAGAAAATATCTGTATTTTTGCCAGCATTGCTAAAAAGTAAATAAATACTGTGACCACGCTGCAATACCAGAGGCTTTAGATACTTTGTGGTACAGCTGTGAGCTGACCCATTTTCAGGCCTCTAAAGCTAAAACTGCTTGGCAAAGAGGCAGAAATGTGTGCAGACATATCCTGCAGCAAAGAAACAGAAAGACCTGGTAAAAAAATCTGAAACCCAGGAGAACAGGCTGAGCTGCAGCCCTGGTGGCAGGGGACGAGTGGGTGCAGCAGCACAGTCAGCACAGAGTTGTGACAACAGGCTGCAAAGGCTCAGCACTCCTCACCTTGTTGGAACTCCCAGGGCAGGGTGGATCCCTGTCCCTGGAAGTGTCCAAAGCCATGTGGATGTGGCACCTGGGGACAAGGGTCAGTGGTGGCCTTGGCAGTGCTGGGGGAATGGCTGGACTCTATCCTAGAACCATTAAGGCTGGGAAAGCCCTCTGTGTTTCTGCTTTTCCTGTAGTTTGGGTTTTCTTTGTGAGCTCTGACAAAGACCCCTGCTGCAGGGTCACATAATCCAAGATAATCCATGCCAGGATACTGCACCAGAACACTTCCCTTACCCTGGGCTTCAGTGCTAGAAACTGAAACCCCAGCAACTCCAAAGCAATCCTTCCTGCTGGATCACATCAGGGTCCTTGGCCTTGCAGAAACACAGAGTTGCTGGGCCAAGGAGCTTCAGCTGCAACGTGAAAAACACGGCTGTGAGCTGTGAACAGAATTCTCTTTGTGGAGTGCCCCACTGGTTTGAAGCCAAGATAAAATTTCCATTGGTTTGTGCAGGGCCAGGGCTTGGACTCGATCATCTTTTTGTGTCACTATAGGACACGAGAAAGCATGACGCCAGCCGCTGCTATTGTCATGGTAAGAAGACTCATTTATTTTTTCTGACTCCAGCATTTATAGTTTTCCAAAGGTGCCAGTGGATTGGAGGGTGAAAGTGCCACCTCTCCAACGACACTGGACAAACCACCAGTCCATCAAATTTCTCTGCCTCTATGAAGGAATGCAAAACAGTAAGTTATTTACAGAAAGTGTGTGAGAAAGTTTGCTACAAGAATGTAAACTCAGAAGGCTTTAGAAAATCTTAAAAAATCAGGGCGACACTTGTGGGTCCCTTCCACGTCAGGATATTCTGTGATATATATATATACATATATATACATATATATATACACACAGTCCAGTGAAGAGTGATCAGTGGTGAGGAGTTGGAGCCAGCATGAATAAAGCCCTGCTGCAGCTGCACACCAGGACGGCTCCAGGACTCAGCCCATCGTGAAGCAGGGTCCTGTCCCAGGCTGGACAGCTCCGGGTGCTGCCAGCCCAGCCCGGGAGCAGCTCTGCTGGTGCCGAGTCCCACAGGGCCAGCTCTCAGCCCCTGCTGGATTCAGCTCACTGAGCTCTTCCTTCCACGCACACTTAATCCACTAAGCCTCCCGTGAATACGTGCTCAGAGTCTAATGACTCTTCCTGATCTGCCCTCTCTCATTACTAAAGATGGAAATTAATGAGCAGGACCTCTGCCAGCGTCACTGCGTGCTCTGCCACGGGAGCTCATCCCAGCACAGGAACCACGGGCAGCTCCTCGGGAAGCAGCCACAGGAGTGGTGGGACCCACCCAGAGCCTCCCACCTGCCCTGTGCACAGTGAACAGCCCAGACTGATGGGATGGCTCCCAGACCTCACTGAGCATCGCTGACCCACAGCCCAGGGACACTAAATATTCCTTCCTGTTCCCTCTCAGGAAGACTAAATATTCCTCATGGTTTGCACTGAGGCAGCAGCTGCCCCTCCTTCCCCAGAAGTTGTTCCCATTTGGAGAGGGCTGCCAGCAGAACCAGGCTGGGAGGAAACACCTCCTTTAAGGAGCTTTATCCCAGAGCAGCACTGAAGGGGCCCTTGGAAAAAGGACTTTTCAGAGGAATTGGGAGGATACTGGGGGCAAAGGTGTCCATCACACAGCTCCCTGCCAACAAAGAGAAGGCCACTCCAACCTCAGCCCATTCCCAGGAGCCAAGGGTTTGGTCACCAGTGGGAAGTGCTCATGAGACACTCACAAAAGGCAGCCTGGGAAAGGGGACATGACTTTTGGGGTTAATCCAGGAAAAACACAGGAATTGCATCTTCCTCCCTGAGCAAAATGGAGAGGGGAGAGTTTAAAGCTTCTCTGAGGTGAAGCAGCAGCTTTTAAGGCTGAACCATTGCAGCGACAGCCCTTATGCCCACATCCAGCCTCAAATCCTCCTGGCACAGGGAAACAAAAGCCCTGGAATGCACCAGAGATGCAGCAGCTCCTGCCCTGTCCTAGAGACACTCAGCTTGACACAGCTCTGCTGAGGGAATGCCCTTCCCTTCCCACCCTGCAGCAATCCCAGCTCCTTCTCCCCAGTTTCACACAGGAACTCTCCCAGCAGAAGCAGGATGCCAGGTGTGCTCTTGGCCAGGAGGAGCATTCCTTGGAAATCAGATTGCTGCTGTTTGTTCGGCTCAGTTGTATCCCAGAGAGACAAATATTGTGCTCCAACCTCAAGGTTGCTCTCAGCAGCCTTTCACAAACAGCTCAGAGCCCAGCAGGGCTGGCTGGTCCTGCCACACAAACCCTTATCCCAGCCAGCTGATCCAAGGATCACTGATCTCACAGCACCACAAGCATTTTCCTCATGGATCACATCAGGAATGCAGGATTTCCTTGGAACCACAGCCCCACTTCTGCCTCACACACTGGGCAAGCTGTGGCACCATTCCTCTAACTTACTACACAGAAATATTAATTTTGAAGCTGAAAAGCAGAAGGTCCTTGGAGGTTTGAGGCTTTATCTGGACCATGACCAGTGTTGCTGTTAATACTGCTCAGAAGAGCCCAAAACATATCCAGGTGATCCCTGTGGCTTCCAACAGTCTCAGAACACCCGAAGGAGTCTCACTCCCCTTGGGAGCAATCTCAAAATCACATCCAGGCAGATCAGTGTTTATTTAGCACAGTGGCCACATCCTGGTCCCAGTGGCTCAGGAATTGCTCCCATGAAAGCAGAATTAATTCAGCAAAGCCATTCAAGCCCCACACACGCTTATTTCAACAGATGTGGTAATGTCCATGCAAGTCCACAAAGCTGATCCTGCCTAACAGTGGCAAAATTGCAAATTCCATCCTCTAATTTAATACAGACGCTCCAGGGCACAGGGACTCAATCAAACACTCCTCACTCACTGAGGAAAATATCCTGGCTGGTTTCTCCATCACAAGGCTTGCACTACCCAGCACTGTAGACTGCTGCATCCAGAGGGAGGAATGTTTTTCTTATTTCAGTGATAGACTATCTACAAACCCACATTGACAGTGCTCAGGTGGCTCTGAGAAAACACAGGAAGATGTGGCAGAGACAGGAGAAACACAGCTTTTCTACAATTACACCTGGAGTATTTCCCACGAGCAAAACTTGAACTTTCCCTCATATTTTAAATGTCTGTGAATAGGTAAGAAAAAACATTCCTGGGAAAATTTCACTGATTTTTAAACATAATTTTTCTTTTAATCCTGATGTTACAAAAGCAAGTAAAAAATTAAATTCTTTTCTTTGTTTTGCTTTTGTTGAAGAATGGGAGAGAGGGAGACTCGTTCCAGTAACATTCCAGGTTATTGCAAAGCTAATCCCAGTTATAAGCAGCAGGTGGATGAAGCTGCATGTTGCTCGACAAGAGCTGCAGGAAAAGTCCTTAGAGATTTTTGCTACATGTGCTATCAGCCAAAAGCAGAGTGCAAAATGCTTCTCCTACCTTGCATGAATTTGGTATCAATGTTTTTCTTCATAGGTAAAATTACCCTACTGATTTTTTGCATTTAGATTGCTGGGTTTTTGTCTACCCATTTTTCAGCCTCAAAATTAACATTTCCATATACTGAGTTTGGGCAGTGGTGCACAGGACTAAAGAAAAGCAGTAAAAACTGAAGGACTCTGGAGCTCCAAGCCCCTGTAATCTTAAAATGACTCATTCCCAGTGCCAGAGCTTCTCAAAATCCTTCAGATCCTCTGAGCTCGGCAGCTCCTCCTCTGGATGGATGGAAGATTCATGGCAGTGGGATTTACAACGCTTGGCTCCTGGATATCAGGCCATTAATTCACCATAAGAAAAATGTAGGAGCTGCTCAGCCCCTGACAGCAGCAGCACAGAACAATTTACGAGAATTAAAGACAATTTCTGTATTTAATTAAGAACCATCCAGACAGTTGAGAATTGCACAATACCAGAAGATCAATGGTGAATTTTGTATCTCATCCTCTGCAAAGATCAATGAGGCCTTTGCAAAGACCAGGAACAGTTAAATTTAACACAGAAGAGAAAAAGATGGAGTTTTTTGATAATTTCTGCCTTCAGTCCCAAGTGTTACCCATTTTATATAGCTATAGGAACATTATTTTTGTGCATTAAGATTGAGCTACCCAGAAATAAAACCTATTTTGCAGAGGAGAACCAAGAAAAGCCGTGTCCTGCTGAACCCTACACAGCATTTTGCCCTGCCTACATCTAAATACCATCTCCATAAAACCTTCACCTTTGCTGCTTTTACAACCAGCTTCTCTCAGTCACATCCTTCACATTCTCAGCTGTACAACAGCAGCCTCCAGGGTTGCTGGGTCATTCTGCACAACCTTCCCCATGGCTGGATGTGAGACAGGGAAATAATCTGGTTGCCAAGTCTCTCTCTTGCTGGAGTCTTGAAGCCTATTAAAGCCGTGTCTCAGGGAGGGAGAACGTGTTCTCTGCAGAATTCCTTGGAGCTCAGAGTAGTTTCAACGTTGTACTATTAAAATCTGTATTATAATAAAGGTCAAGCCTCATTTTAATGCCATGAGCAGGTGGTAATGTCCACATTGTGCTGCACACACAGCAGGTCACTCATTAACACCCCATCACCCCTCAGCCCTGTGCTAACAAGCCCAGCCTGGAGCATTAACCATGGCTGGAACAGCTTTTCAAGCACCACAAATGGTAGGTGAAATATCACTTTGTGCCACCATTCAACATCACTGAGTTCATTTGCTGTGGATTTTTTAGCTATAGAGACCATTTCTCCTCCTAACATGCCTAAATGTGAGAAAAAGTGCTGCAGCAGCTGAAACCTTAACGCATAAATACAGACTGGTTTCCTTAAATATGTACTTAGGTTGTTTTCTAGACAATTAAACTTCTCAGAGGACAGTATCAGCTAAGAAAGCAAATATTTGAATGATATTCAGTGCAAAAAATGATGACTAATGGAACAGAATGGTGTGATTTCAAGAGCTGTACTTTATAATCATCATTTTGAGCAGAGCAGGGAAAAGGGCTACAAACCACAGGGTACAAACCCAACATTGCTGCAATCAGCTCCTGCTCCTTCACAGAGATTCTGTAGCCTTGTGTAGCTGACAAGTTTTTAATTCATTCTGCCCATTTGAAAAAAGAGCAACCCCAAACCATAGTTTATCACTACTGCTTTTGCAGGATTTGTAGCCATAAATGCACCACTGCAAGTGGGGGAAGCCCTGGCAGAGATTCCCAGAGCAGCTGTGGCTGCCCCTGGATCCCTGGCAGTGCCCAAGGCCAGGTTGGACAGGGCTGGGAGCAGCCTGGGACAGTGGAGGGTGTCCCTGCCATGGCAGGGGTGGCACTGGAGGGGCTTTGAGGTCCCTTCCCACCCAAACCATTCCATGGCTGCTGCCTCCAGCTCTTCCTGCATCTCTGTCTTGCTCTTTAGCTGGGTTTGGCTCATTCCCCATGGGAGATGAACCACTTCAATGGTCCCCTGTCCTCCTGCACCTCAGTTCTGTGTCAGAACAGACTCCCAGAGCTCTGGAGCTGCAGAGCAGCCCCAGCACCCCAAGGCTTTTCTCAGGGGAACGCTGCCACACCACCCATCCTCAGAGGGAAATCCCAGGGGAGTGCAGAACGTGCCATGAGACCTGCTCTGAGAGACTTGGCATCTTCAGAAAGTGGTGAGACAGCCCCGAGGAGGATGGAGAACATCCCTGAGAGGAGGTTTCCTGCAAGGAACAGAGCAGCACGTGAGCAGAGCAGCTGAGCTGCCCCTCAATCCTGGGAAAGGCTGGCTCGCGTGCTGTGGGATGTCTCTGCCTCCGACACAAACCCTGCAAGGCTGCTGGAGTTTTTCAGGGCTGCCTTCCTGGGCTCAGCCCCTTTCCAGAGGCACCCGTGGGTGGAACAGCCAGAGTCCAGCTGCTGCACCCTGGGAGACAGGATCCAGCAACCACACAGCTGAAGGGTCATTTCCCCTTCACAGGGGTGGAAACCAGAAAAAACAGAAACTTCCACAGGCACAGGAGGGCTTGATTTGCAGCCTTGGAAGAAGCTTGGATTGGTGTAAAAATGCAATACACAGACATTATGCAGAAAAATCATAAACTTGTGTTTCTATAGTTGTAAGAATATGCTTTAAGTAAGTGAGAAACTGTACTGAGAAGATGGTGAAGGGTTTATAATGCAGTAAAGTAATAGTATAGAATAAGCTAAGAATTTAAAAGTTATAATAAAAGTGTATGTGTAGACATGAGATAGAAGCCCATTCGATTAAAGTATCCACAGTGCAGCAAAATTAAGTAAAGGTGATAGGTTAGAAAAGCAAAATAAACCATGCAGTATCTATTCATTGGGTTAGAAAGTTCCATATTGCCCTGTAACAAAGAACTTGTGACTACTCTTGAGCTCTGGCCAAATGCTCGCTCCTCTAAAATCTCACAGCCTCTGAGACTGATGTATATCTGAGCAATAAATTGTTCCAAGAGTGGTCCCATCCCCTCATTAAAAGCAGTGATAAGAGTGTCAGGGGTCTTTATTAGGGTCCCATCCCAGAGCATCCTCCCCATGGCCACGGGAGCTGACAGCCCAGCCCAGGAATGCTGTGAGCCACTTTGGCCACAACATTCTCCAGTGCCCCAACGGGGTCGCGCAACGCCAAACGGGAACAGGAGCCATTTGTGGTGCTGGGCTGCAAACTGGAACAAGAGCCTTTAAAGCATCCCTTCCATCCCCACCAGGTGAAGAATCCCTCACTCAGGCAGGCAGCAGACTGCTCATGCATAATTTAAGAGCCTCATCCAGTTCCCAGCAAGTCAATGAGAAATCTCCTACAGACCCCAATGGCAGGTGCATGGTGCCACGGGGAGCAGCTGCTGCTGGGGCAAGATGAGCCTGCCAAGGTGAGCTGAGCTGCACAATTAAAGCAAAAGCAGCAAAAAATAAAAATTAAACCAAATCATTCTATAGAGAAAACAGAAAAATTACTTCCAATGACTACAGTTTTGTGTTTCAAGTGACTGAAGGGGTTTTTATGACATTGCAGGACTTCTGGAGGGGAGCAGTGGCACAGCTGAGTCAGGGTGCTCAGTGCAGGGATGCTGCTGGCACAGGACTCAGAATCTCCAGGGAATCTGTCAGAAAGGCAAAGATGCTTGTGCCACCCTGATCACACCAAACTCAACCTCAGCCATCAGGGTTTTGCTGCTTTTTCTAATTAAAAAATAAAACCAAAAAGCCCACACAAAACCAACCCATCAACAAAGAAAAAAAAAAGAGCAAAAAGAAAACCTAAGTCAGAAACTTTTTTATCCCTGTTACGGTATTAATTTGAAGGAGGGAGATGAGGAGGAAGGGGAACAGAACCATTTCCTGGCATATAAAGTGGCTGTTTTCTGCCAAGCAGAACTCTGCCTTCCCACTGCACTGCCCAGTGCTGCCCCTGCACTCTCAGATCCTGCCTTGAACTCCAGCACTTCCAGGGCTCAGCCAATTTGACACAGCATGCTTCCTGCAGAGCAGACAGCTTTGATAACACATTTTAAAGGCTCAAAAAGGAGAAAATGCCACTTATGGCACTTTCTCTTCTCCTTCCTGGGGACACCAGCCCTGTTTCCCTGGCAAGGACTCTCAGGAACTGGTTTTTAAGGACCACTGCCAGGTTGGAACTTCACTCATCTCAGACACATCTGTGGAGTAATCTCAGTGTAAGTCCACACCTGCTTGAGCAAACCAGCCCTCAGATATTTCAATACCTTCTTGGATTTGGCTTTCTCAGAAGCCTAAGGAAATTAAATCCTTCAGGAGTGTGGCAGCTTTGCCCTCCTCCGGTGTTTGTCTCGTGAAGCAGGAGATGCTTGGCCTAATTCCACTTTTATACCAATCCATCCCACATCTCATTTGCACAAGCTCGCAGCAGTGCTTGAAAAACTCCATCAAAGACAAAGACATGCAGTGTTTCACGTATTAATTTGTGTGTTAAAGTAGAAGACAAAACCCTTCTTGCCTCATGGCCTGACTGAGAGCAAGTGAAGTTTTTGCCACATTAGCAATTAACTACTCATGTCCAAAAGGAGCAGCGAGTCCTCTCCAGCGTCCCTCAGTGCATTTCCACCTCACAACCCCAACTACAGGCACAGCTACCTCATCGAGCTCACTTTTGTGATGATACAGTGTTTTTAAAGATCAATGCATGTCAAGTAACCAGGACTGCATTAAGTAATCCATCAGCTCTCCCAAGGGTTCCTCAGTGAGCAGCTCCCTCCTTGCAGGAGAGCTCAGCCCAGCCAGGACTGGAAGGGGATGATCTGGAACAGTTAAATCAGCATTTCCAGACCCCATGAGCTCCTCCAAACCTGACAGAAGACCACCCAAGTGGTCTCCGACCTTGGCCTTGGCATAAACCCACAGTTTGTGTGCAGAATGTCTACATGGACAGGAATATTTTGCTGTAAATTCAAGTTCACTGCACACGTCTGAACAGCTCTGCAAAAAGCAGGAGGTAGAGTAGGTCCACCTGGACAGGTAAAAACCAGCAAACAAGGGAGACATTTGCCAAGGGCAACACTGATTCTCTTCTATTCCCAGAAAGAAAAGGGAAATTCAGCAGACAGCAGCCTGTGAATGAACCTGGAAATTGCATCTCCATCAGAAAGAAAATTACTTCTAAGCTTATTTCTTAGCTATAGTGCAGATTTAGGTGTTGGCCACATTTTTTACTGTTATATGCTGTGGAAAGAGTCCTGCAAACCATATTAGAAGTGTTTACCCAGGTTTTATTGCTTAAAAATATGACTTAAACAAAGGCAACAGAGAAGATTGAAAGGTTATTGAAGACATCTGAGTCTTGAGTATTAGTTTGCTTACACAATTTCTGGCATACTTTCATTTTCTTAATCTTATTGGAAGTACAGTAAACACATTTCAGGTAACAGCTTTTCCTATAGAATTACAGCTGTTCCTTCACTTCAAAAAATAGGAGCTTTAGATAAAATTTAAAGCATTATTATTAGCATTCTTGTATTCATAATGAAAGTGATAATATTAAGATTTAAAGTTTTCCTTCTACTGTTTACTAGCTGTTCCACATGACTAATAACTTTTATTTTCTACACAAAGTACAGCAACTTTGGGGCTCTTCATGCACCATTCTCAGCTTCAGTATCATGTTTTCTTGAAAAGAAAAATAAAATAAATGGTGCTAACCCCCCTCCAAACACATCAATATTCCCACCACGTGAAAATTAAAGAAAAAAGAACTTTTTGAGACAGATTAGGAATCTTAATGAGTGGAAATAAAAATATGTTATTCATCCAGCTCTGTAAGGAATTGTCTAAAGCATCAAAACCATCCCACCCTCTAACGCCAGGACATCCCACCCAGATCATTCCCAAATCCCAGCCCGCCTCCCATGGCTACAACAGCAATTCCTTCCACTTTGCAGAAAATGGGACAAAGCAGGGGGAAAGGGCTGCTACAGCCCTTGTACAAAATGACACCAAAAAGCCACTTCGCATATTCCAGCATCAGTTTCCCCCCATCTACTCAGCATTTCAAAGTGGGAACGGCTCTGTCGTGACGTTTTCAGATTGCACTTTTCAAAGCAGCAGATCTGTGTTTCTACAAGCAGGAGCTTGCACTGAGCCAGGCCCTTCCCAAGGTATAAATACATTTCCCCCTCCCAAATCCAGTTATGTAACAGGACACCAACCAGCAGCATCATCATTATCGACTTAACAGGGATCTCTGGGATTCTGAGATGGGAATTAATTATTCACAAACAAGTCCTTGTTAACTAAAGCCATTATTACCCACTTACACTAGAGAGCTGGGGTTTAATAAGCAGTGTAAGCAATGCAAATGGAAAATGACTCAGAGATAGCTCAACTCTGCTTCCAGAGCCAGCCCAGCTCCTGGCAGGACACACATTAAGTGAGGTTTTCCCAAACCCACTCCACTAAGGGCTGCAAAGGCACTTCCACAACAAGGATTTCTCACTCAATGGAAAATCAGAACGAACTCTCTGCATTAAAATAATCTACAAAAACCTCAAATGCACCTCTGTGCCCTGAGCAACCTGGTCTAGGGAAGGAGTCCCTGCCCATGGCAGAGGGGTTGCAAGGAGATGAGCTTTGATCCCAAACCAGTCTGGGATTACAACTCAGAAAACAGTTCCTCAGCAAGAAATGCTTATTTAATGATTTCTGAATGTAAGTGCTTAATATTCATTCCAGATCTCCAAAATCTCACAACTGCCAGCTTCAAAATTTGTTGTTATTAATTAGCAACTATCACACAAGAGCCAGGGAAATAGGAGCAGATTCCAGTGCTGGATAACCCCCTTTCCAAGGCATTGTTTCATTATTCATCAGAAGGTGCTGAGGAACATGGGCTGTGATATTTGATCAAGCAGCAAGCTTCTAAAAATATTTTCAGCTCTATTTATTGGGAACTTGCTTCTATTTTTTTTTTTTTTTTATAAACCACTGCATGGCAAAGTGCAACACAAGCTTGCAGCCAGTGTCATAAACATGCCAAGGAGGAAGAAAAAGCTCAGAGCAATCATTCATGTGACTGAAATCCCACAACCTTTAATAGGGAATGAACTCTTTATCCAAACACATTCCCTAGGAAAAGAAGAAAGTGAGATTCCCTGTCCTGCCCCATCTGTGCCCACCACAACCCTCACCGATGTTGTCCCTTCCCACGGCTCATCCCCAGCAAAAGAATGGAATTACGGAATGTAGGACCACGGGATGTCCTGGGAAGGACCCACAAGGATCACTGAGTCCAGCTCCTGGCCCTGCACAGCCCACCCCAAGAAGCCCAGCACAAATTAGGACATTGGATCAACACCAGGATAAACTTCAGCCACGGCTTCCTCCCAGCAGGTCAATTCAGGCACTCCCTGGGCCGAGCCTGTGTGCAAGCAGCACCCTGAAACGGGCTGGCAAGGGGAAAGGCACTGCACCCATCTCTGGAGGTGTTTTAATCGAATGAGGGGCCTGAGGAGTCACCCCTGGGTGTTTTGTAACAGCCAGTTAGGGAGGGCACAGGAGAAACTGATCCCCCAGCAAAGTCAGCGCTGGAGGCGCGGGGAAGAGGCGGAAGAGGGGTGGAGGAGTTGCACCTCCAGCCTTAAGTAAAACCAGAAGGAAATCAGGCAGTGATGGGGACAGATCTGTGACCTGCCAGCAGCTCTTACAGACCCCTGGGACAGGTTTCTGAAATCCTCAAAGCAGTACTGACACAGTAACTTGAGCCATGTCAGAGAAGAAGGGCTTGCATCATACTCCAGCTTATTTCTCAAAACAAACAGAAAGCCCAGCACAATTCTGGTGATAAATCATTCTGCTGTACCTCCAAAGCACCTCTGCTTCCCCAAAAACCACCCACAGTCACCCAAGGAAAAGTGAGAGTGAGCAGCCAGGGGTGCTTTTAACACAGCTAGACGTGACAAAACCTGATTGACAAGAACAAGCTGGGCTCCTACCCCAGCACAGGTGCTGGGTATTTCTAATAATAAACCATCACAAAAATCAGAGACCATGTCAAACACAGAGAAGAGCAGTCAGGGCAGGTTTTCAGCCAGCACATCCAGATGATCCCTCATAACTAATCACAGGAACAGGGACTGAAAAGGGACAATGAGCTTCTAGCCAAGGTACAGCAAGGGGGAAGAGGCATATTATAAAATGCTATTACAACTCAGCAATAAACAGACATTAATTTATTATTTAATAACATAAAGAACATATTTTACATCTATATGTTAAGTATCTCTAACCCAGCTAAAGCTGTACACTCCTAGGCATTCATATGATGATCCTAAGGATTTGTTTTTGAAGAGATGTTCTTAGGCACCTACAAATCCCTTTGTTTTTAGGCTAATGTCTTGGCTGCAGATACCCAGAGCTGCTTGCAAGTGGCCTCCACAGACATTTGGAAGTTGGTACATTTTAACCTAATGTTTACATCTAATGAGAAATAGGGAGAATAAGACACTTCAAAGAAATAAATTCTGGCTTGGTTTTTAGCCAGTTTCTGAAGTTGTTTCTAAGCCAATTTAAAGCACGTGAAGTGGCAGTGAATGATTTTTTGCTGCACAGTGCCTTTTTAAGAGTGAGAAACATCCATTATGAAACTATAAAAAGCAGCAAGAGCAAACTCTACTGTGTTTATCTTATCACTTGACATATCAAAATACCCACTTAGAATCAGCATAACAGACAAAAGTGTCCACAAAAGCAGGATTCTGCTCTGTGTTAGGAACACTTGCCCTTATTTCAATGGCAAGTTTCACCATCACTCTTAATTGTGTGCCCTTTTTGAGTATTTGTGGCACTGCAGTCCTTCCTTCCTGCAATGAGAAGAAAGGTGAGATGTGAATAGGATTTAAATAATTTCAGTAAATATTTGGCAATGGGCTCTGCTCCTGATGCATTCAGCATCATCACTTCACACCACAGCTCCTCGGGGAGTGTTTGGTCAGGAGTGACCAGGGACACACTTTGGAAGGGAATTCCTAATGAGCAACTGCATTCCAGCATTCACATCCATCTGCTTTCATTAACCTTACAAAGGAGATGATTTATTCATCATAAAGATATTAAAATGCACTAAGCCTTCCCTTGTCTTGAGGTATTTGTCATTGTTTTGTACAGAAAATGGCACTTAGGAGGCTGTTTGAAGTCACAGTCACTTCTTTTTAATTATAGTTTACAGTTAATTGGCTCCTAGGGGAGAGACTCAAAGGGACTGTGGCTGAACCAGGGCTCTGAGAGGGCACAGGTCCCATCCCAACAAGTGGCAGGTGAAATCCCACTTCCCCTCAGCCCCTCCCTTGCGCCTGGCTACCTCCAGCACCTCCTGCCCCGAGCTGGGTCACAGCCCCCGGGGCTGCTCACACAGCCCCCCTGTCCTCAGGAATCCCAGGACAAAATCCCTACTTAATATCAGGCAAGGTTAGTTAAAACCAGCTCACCAAAACTTTGAATCACAGAGTGGTTTGGGTTGGGAGGGACCTTAAAAATTATTTTCTTCCACATGCGGGGACACCTTCCACTGTCCCAGGTGCTCCCAGCCCTGTCCAACCTGGCCTTGGGCACTGCCAGGGATCCAGGGGCAGCCACAGCTGCTCTGGGCACTCTGTGCCAGGGCCTCCCCACCCTCCCAGGGAAGAATTTCTTCCCAATATCCCATGTAAGTCGCTCCTCTTTCCATTTAAAGCCACCCCCCCTTGTCCTCACCATATTCTGTGGTCCTCAATGGGACTGAGCTGATGTGGAAGTTACCTGAGGTCATCAGGTTATCAATAGCCATCAATGCCAAGTTTATAATTTCCTGCCAATTTGCTTTTTTCTGAACATTTTCCCATCTTGCCACCATGGACACCCTGCACTATTTCATGCTCTACTTATCCCTCTAAGTATAGGCATCTTTCATTATCACAGATATTGAGGTAACAGAATGCTGATATTCTGTGCTATCTTCTTCCCAAATACTAGCCCAGTAAAATGCCTCTTCTGGAGACAGAGCTTAAAAATCCTGTTCATTTAATGTGCACACACACAGAAAATCAGTGCTCACCTTTTCTTCCTAATTTAAGGTATTTTCTGTTTTGTCCAATCAGTTTTTCTGCTTACCACAGCTTCAGTTTAATCACTTGGTTAAATTATTGATCAATCAGCTGAATCACAGATATTTTACAGCACAGGACCCTCCAAGAGGATATTCCCAGTACTCCAGGGCAGAGCAAATCTTCAAGTGATTCCTTAATAGCTTCTTGGATTCAGCTGTGAGTTCAGGGACAGAGAAGAAATAAATTGGAAAGAATATTGGAATTCTTGCCCCGTTGCTGCTCTGGTGGAGCTGTGGAACAGCTTATCCCTCCGTGCCTTTCACACTGCTCTGCCACCTCTTTTTTGTCCCCAGTTTGCAATCTCACTCTCTAAAACCTACCAACACCCAGAGGATATGGAAAAGTGTTTTGAGATTACTGGCAATTCTGTGGCTTTGAAGCAATTACACTTGGTAATTGGAGAGAGGAAAGGCTACAAACACCTGCTTTAAAATCACTGTCCTAAAAATCAGCTCCACTCTCCTCTCACAGCCAGCTCATCCTAATTTGCCCAAAGCAACAAGGAGCTTCAAGATACTTTGGGTCTGATAGCAAGAGACTATCCCAACCATGGTGCTAAAGCTTTTTTCCTAATTCAAAAAACCCAGAAGCCAACCACAAATGAATCCAGAAACAAGAAGCACAAGTCTGTCCTAACAGATCTCCAGGAAGAATCTTCCCCTGACACTGTGCTCCCACCTCCAGGGAGCTGCAGGAAGAAAAAGCTCCAAAAACCTGGTATTTCCAGCTGTTATGGACTCCCTGGGTTAATAGTGCTGCTTTTCTGCCCTTCTTGGTGGTACATGCCATTTTTAATCCAGACCCATCCACATGAATCACCCTACAACCCCAAGCAGGTCATTCCAACTCCATTGCTGGCACCCCAAGCTCTTCCTTAAGCTTTTCACAATAATAAAGACACAGAAAACATTTTCTTGGGCTGTTTTTTTTTTTTTTCACTCTTTCCATTTCTACAACTTTTAGAATCAATACTTTCTCTCAAGGAGAACAGCTGTTAAAATTGAGTGTTGAGCTCACCATCTGTGAGGTGGTTCTCCTGAACAGAATTTCTGAGCGTTTGGCTGATGGTTCCTGCCAGTGCTGTTCACATTTGCAAGTGCTTGCATGCAAGACAAAGTGAACAAAGCCCAACAGAAAAACCATTCTGTTTTCAATAGAAATTACTGAGTAAGGTGGTACAACAAGACTTCAAGGAAATATTCTAAATCTAGAAACCTAAAAATATCTCTCTGCTCTAAAAAGGCTCGACCATTCAAACCCTTCTGCTTTCGTTTCCTGGTGTTCCAAAAAGCAAATCCACATCATCCACTTCACACCATCTCTCAACACCCCTATTTCCATCTGGATTTTTGCCAGCAGTTCATCTAAGCCTCACTTAAGTGCACATGAAGTTTTAATGTGAAAGGTGCTGCATGTGCACAGCAACTGAAGGGTAAGAGCTCTACGACTCCATTTTTTAAATGAGCATAAATGACAAGCTTCTGTTTCCTAATGAGAATTATTTACAGCTGCATGGGATCCATGTGGCTTGGCCAGATGTTTGACCTTCATCAGACAGGCAGGAGTTCATTTGCTTTTCTAATGTTACAGGAAACAAAGATGCTCCAGCCAGAGATCCCACACCACTTGGGGAATTTATGGAAGGAAGGATGAGTTTAATTGAAAATAGCCCATGGGGGTCAGTGCTGACTGTCCACTGCTTAGTTCTTACATTTAAGAGGAAATTTCCTGCCCATCACACTTTGCACTACTCTTAGGAGAAAGGAGGACAAAGCAAGAGCTCAGGGTTTATATGGCAGGAGACAGAAATTAAAACTCCTCTTTTGCAGATCTGGTTAAGGGCACTTATTTTCTACTTGCATAATTTTATTCCCTAATATTGCCCACTTGTAGCTGGCACTGAGAGCAGACAAGTTTCTGGAATCACATTGTCCTTTCTGAATAAAGAACCAGTAATTAATTTACAGTCTTATTGTACCTTTCCACCCTCCTTCTATTGTTAATTATCCGCTGCCTAATAGCCTCCTACAGCCTTTCAAGGAGTAGGTATCAATTTTGCCACTGGCTAAGTGCAAAGAAAAATTAAGAAATAATCAGTTTTATGAGTCCCATCTAATCCTACACCTTTAGGATTGACCTATTCTGGCTGAGAAACAGCACCAGGATGTTTGGCCTCCAACTGATAATTAAAAAGCTCATTACTGAGCTCCATTAAAGACCTCCATAAAAGCCTGAGCCTGGGAGTGGCTGAGGTGAGGGGGGACTCAGAGGCCAACTGCCCCTGGAGTTTGTGTGGGAGCACTTCCTTATTTAATTTTGTAAAAGGTCCCACCCAACCCTACAAGATGGGCTGTGGGATTTGGGAGGTTATTTCAGGTTGTAGTTTTAATGGTCTAATGTAAATTAGAACTTGGGTCACTCTTGGAGGGCATAAGGTAAAGGAGGACTCATTGAGCACGGTCTGAGAAGTGTTCAGGACTCAGCAGCACTGAAGCTGAAACACATCTGGGAAATCTCTGCACTCAAACACTGCCATCCAGGAGGCTGAAGGTCAGAAGGCAATCCTGCTCCTCCTACATTAGGTCTGTAAGTGTCTGTCAACAACCTCTCCAAAATATAGACACAGTGAGGTGAAGAGTAACCCTTGAGCTTTTCCTCTGGCTTGTCCAGCCTTGCTAGCACACGTTGACACTGCTTCTACTACAAAATAAATTCAAATAAAAAGAAAAATATATTAAAGCTTCCACTCTTTTTGCCTACACAGTTCCACTAACAAACACAAACATATGTCTGCATCTGCTGTGGAGCTGAGACAGGAAATTAGAATATTCTTTTCGGTGTGATTAAGATACATGGAGTAATATGTACTTAAATGCCTTAAGAATTCTCAAAAACATCTTTAAATACTTAAGTCATTACCTATATTTAACACTGACATAAAACAGGACTGCTTCTCACTAGGACTTAAGTCAACTATTTCTTATGAATCTGAACTTGAAAAAGTGACTTCCTTGACTTACAAATGAAGGTGAATCTCCAAAAGAGATTGGTTTAGACTATGAGGGGAGCTCTATGAGCTCTATTTGTGTTGCCAGTTTGAAGTGCTCTTTGCCTGGTTCCTCTTCAGCACCCCAAAGCAATCCATGCACAATTCCACTCCCCTGCAATGTGCACACCCCTCAGTGATGACACCTTTTTCCAGATACTCCTCTGTGCTTCTCCAAGGTCTGTCAGCCAGGCAGTGAAATGCTTCTGGTATCTAAATCCAGCAGTGCCAACTAACTCACAATTAAATTATCTGTGGCAGTGCAGCACATTTTAGAGCTATGGGATTACCAATTCCATTGCAGTGCACAGCCACAGCTCTTCAAAGACAAAGGCTTATTTACAACAGATGAAGTGCACAACCAAAGCAAGGCTCCAGCACCCGCCTGTCATTTCCTGGCTGCTCTTCAGTCCTCTGTGGCTGTGCCTCAAAGGCTGCTGTCCCCTTGGCAGGGGCACACGTTGGGCAGGAGGCGATTTACCAGCAGCTCCTTTCAAAGCAGCTCCTTTCAAAACTAACGGCAGCAGAGATAGATAATGACAAAAAATCAAGAGCTGTAACAGCCCAGGCAAGCCAGGCTTATCTCAGTACACTCTGAGCACATAATAAATGACAATGGGTGAGCTGCAACGCTCATCTTCATTGCAGAGTGGAAACTTCCCTCAATTTATGCATCAAAGCGGAAGGGTTATGAGAAGGCCAGCAGCTGAAATGAATTCTTGCTGGATTTCTGATATTTGCTTGAGCACAAAGGGATGTTTTTTACCCAAAAAAGAATAGTGGTAAGTCATCCTAATTCATGCACAATGGGTTTGCAGGATCCAGAAAGGAAGGATGTGATGGATTGGAGTTCAAGGTTCATTTTAACAAGCAATATGCTCCAATCTTTAAATTTCTAAACTTTTAAACATCAAATTTACTTTGTATAATAAACAGAAATAAGTGAAGAAACTGAAAGCCTGAGAATACCCAGAGATCATTTGCTAACTGTGCTCTTGGAACACTTCAAAACATGGCTCTTGAGTATGGGATTCATCATTAGTGCACCATACACAAGGCAGGTCAAATAAAATTTGACTAGGAGCAAGTCAGTTCCTGCTTATCTTCTACAGACTTGTTATATGGTAAATGTAGATAGTATTTGGTGCAGCTCTATTAATTTTAGCTCCAATCTCTATTTTTGTGTACGGATACTGCTTCTTGAATTAAAATTCAGAGGAAGAAATCTTATTCCCCTGCTACAGTTAATTATTATAAATAAATTACAGGGGTATCCCAAGTAATGTGTTTGATTTAATCAACAAAAAGTTAATGAGGCCAAATTGATGCAGGAGTTAGGCAAGACTAAGCTGACAGGGATTTAAAGATCTGTTCAGCTCATGAGACTGCAGGATCAATATGGGATTTGAGCAGTGAGGGAGTGTCTCCATTATGGAGACAAGGGAAAGGCTTCACTTTCTGCTCCTCTCCTCCTGAGAAGACAGGTCAGGATGGGGCAAAGCAAGGAGGCACTAAAGGTGCAGCTTCCACTCAGGAGGTTTTACTAAAGAACTCACAGCTTACAGCCTTCACTGAGCTTTAATAACCAGGAATCTCCAGCAAAGCCTTTTGTTCATCTTTGAGAAGGGGCAAAATCTACAGCTCCACTTAAAAACCCAGCAACGACAACATCAGCATTATTTGAAATCAATACAATATTTGGCTGCTACAGTCACAAATACAAATGAAGCTTTAGTCTTGACTCCAAGTATTTATAATGCATTTTGTGGTAATCTGAAATTTTCTTTTTGTTTTTATGTTTTTAATAACTGTTCTCAGCTTCCCCAACACACAGTTTGCTCACTTCATCTTCCATTTATTGACATTTGCACTTCCTGGAACAGTTCCAAAAGCATCATTAAAACAGCTCAGATAAGGAACCAAATACCTGAATCACAGTTAATTCCTAATCCAAGGACCATTCTTGAGCTACGTGGAGGCATAAAACTACGTAAGATACAGATTAGGAAAACAAAAAATAAACAAGGGCCTTGAAAGTTATCAGATTATTTTCGCAGATCTATTTTTTTACTGCATATTTTCCTGTTGGATGGAATTAATCTAACCATGACCACCTACATAAAGCAATGAGAGCAGGAAGAAAAACTGGGGAAATTCTGCCTTTTAAGTTGTTGGTGTGCAGAACACTACAGCAAAATTGCTTTAGCTTCAAGTCCTATCTAGAAATGTCTCATACATGAATTCTTTTCAAAGAAATAAATTATGTGCAAGGAAGCAGAGACTTTTTTTCCACCAGTGCATAGAGGCAACTCCTCAACAGAAGTGCCTCTCTCCTACTCATGATCCCAGCAGTTTGCACATGGATTTCCAATAGCTGGTGCAGACTGTTTTCAATGTTCTGCAGAGAAAATTATGCTGGTTAATTCTGTTCCTGAAGTCAGGGCTCTGTGAATAACACTGCATCTCCATTACAAATAAATACATAAATAGAATTGCTACTTTAAACCCATAAGAGAGCTTCAGACTATACCCTGTCCCCCTCTGGAACTCTGCCACAGTGGGGATGGAGTTGGACTATGAGAGCCTTGTGGGTCCCTTCCAGCTCAGGATATTCTGCGATCCCAAGTGGTTCTGTTGGATTTGCTGTGTCCCAGTTCTGTTTTGCAGGACTGAGACCCCTCAGGCAGCTGCAGGCGGCTGAAGGAAGGCAGAAATGCACATTTCTCCTGCCCACAGCACAAAGCAGGGGAAAAGCCCTCCAAGAACATTACAGAGCACACAGGAAGTACAAAACACCCCACATTTCCCCTTTCTTTATACTCCCATTCCCACCCCAAGATTCACCTAGCTTTTTCTGTGAATTCTAATAGAAAAGAACAAAAGCAACCCAAAGAGAATGGCAAAATAATGAAGGGAACTCAAAATACTTTCTATATTCCAAAGAGCAATCCTCTGGCACTGCAAGCCCTCGGCTCCCCAAATTGAGCTGTGCACACATGTTGCTCATTAAACAGCCTTATCTCACAGATAACCAGAGCAGCCCCTCCAAGAGCTGGGGATAGAAATGAGCTGCACTGAATTAATGTGAAACCACTCACAAAGCTTTGTCCTTCTGAGATTGCAAATTCAACAACTGCCGGCCTGGCGAGAGAATTCTGTGGAGCACAATCAGCGCTCAGATCCATAAATTACAGCTGTCGGTTTCCACTGGAAATAACTGTGGGCAAAACACTCGCCTGTACTGCTTTACCCACCTGGATGGCATCCAACATTCAGCCAGACTTGATTCTACTTTTTAGTAGAAAAAGCAGAATTGCAGCAATTCAGAAGTCAAACTATAAATACAATGCACGGCCTGATGCAAAAACTTCATCTGCTTGCAAACAGACACCTACCTGTGTTTACACAACTCCTGCCAAAGAAACCCAGCATCCCTTTTTCCTCTAATTCACCCATTCACAATGCTCTTGGACTTCCTTGAGGATTGAGTCTAAGGCTGCGGTATTGAGGAGGGAAAACAGATGGAGTTCGTGCGGGACATTTTTGTACAAAACATTGGTGGTGTTGTAGCTGTGATAGAATCATTTGCAGTGATGAAACATCATGATGGGCCTGAAGATTCTCAATAAGAAATCCAGAAAAATGAAAATCCACATAAACACAGAATTATGGGCACCTTTTGAACACCATCAAACCACAAACACATCCCTCCTGCTCACCAGCACGTGCAGCTTAAGCTCCACAGGTAAGACACTGGGACTGAAATAAAGAAATCTGGTGGCTCTATGTTTCATACGATTTTTGGGGGGGCAAAAAAGGATTTTTTTAACATCACAAATGTATCATCACTGTTAAAGATGACATAGAAGCAGTTCTGACAATTTGATGAATGCATTACTGTCCTTTCATTCTGAAATTCAGATTAAATCTTCATTTGAAAGCTACAGGAAGCTCCACAGCCATCTCAACTACCAGAAGCTGTTTCCATATGTTTTATTTCTGTTAGCAGCAATAAAACTAATTTAAACTAACATCAGGAGACTCATCAGATTCCACTCCACTGGAGAGGGTCAGCCTGACATTTATGTAAAAATCTATTGGAAGAAAATTTGGGAGGTTTTAAAATTACTAACAAGTGATGATTTTGCACCTTTTAAGGACCGGTGATAAAACTGTAGCAGAGTCATTACAGAATGATTAAGACCAGCCAGAAAAGGCCATTTTTACATATAGACACTGAGTCATTTAGATGGCACAGCAATACACTCCAACTTGAAAATTAGCTTTACAAGTCTCTCTGTGTTTAATTGTACTTTGCAGGTTCTCAGGGAGGAGGCTGAGTCACACAGTTCAAGCAGATTTTCCCGGAGTAAAACAAAACAAAGAGTTCCTTAAACTTTGCTTCCTGCTGGACTTCATCTGCTGCTGCCTCCCTGCAGTTTGTCAGGGTCCGTTTCACAGCCAATCCTCCCACTCCACCCAGCACAGAATGAGGCTGATGCTCCACAATTCTCTCCTGTTCTAAAGTAAATTAGACAATTACTTTTCCACTTCATCTGATGTGCACCTTTACAAGGAATCAGCCTTCCTGTGTAATCCTCAACAGACACAACTCCACATATTTCCTCCATCTACTACAAACTGCGAAAAATCACAATTTCCTTTTAGTTCAGCTAAATAACTTAGCTGATGTTTTCCCCATAATTAGTACTTCAGCTGCCCTTTTGTCTTTCTTCTTATTTTTAAATTCAACTTCAGCCTTTTCACTCTTTCTGGGCCTATTTCATAGCTCCTCCTAGGACACCACACCTTTTTGGCAACAGCCTTGGCACCTCTCAGCTCAGGAGCCATGAAAGCCTCTCCTTTCATGCAGTTTTGCTACAGCTGCCTTCATTTTGTACTTGGTTTCTCCTTTAAAAGCACACAACTAGGAAGGAGCAAGTGGAAAGAAACAAAAACCTAAAGGTGCTGTTTCTGGGCAGGTTTCAGAGGTTTGCTCACCAGAGCTGCTCCCTGAACCCCTCTGCACCTCAGACTGCTCAAATCCTCCCCTCTGGTGATTTTTAAACACACAAGGCCTGTGCAGAGGGAAAAGGAACATCTGCTGCTAAACCTTGAGACAATCCCTGCAAACTTTGACAGGTTATACTGCACAGCCATCTTCATCGTGGCTGTCACCTCATACCACTAAATATCAAAATGCCTTGTAAAACAAATTGCATTTTCTCCTGGAAACATGTGAACAAAGACAGCTAATTAAAGCATCTCGTCACACTGACAGCTCCACACTGTGTGTGCATTCCACCTCAGAATGCAAAGTGTTCAAAGAAATCTCCCCATTTTAACAGATTTAACAAATACCTCGGCTTGGAAATTAAGTGGCATTCCCCAAAGGGAAACCAGAGTGAGTTTATTACAGTACAACTGTATTATAAGCAGAAAGAATTTTAAGGGCTTGTACAACAGGATAATTCATGACTTTTTGTCACAATGAGAAAGCCAAATTAAAGAAATAAAGTCAAGCTGATTTTTGGTTGTTTTAACATATTGTTTGGAATCATATTGCTTTGCTGTGTCAGCCTTGTCTCTGCACAGATTCTGTATTTTCTGCATTTCACAGCGCTATAAAACATCTTGTGGATGCAATTTCCTCGTTACAAGCAGCTATAAAGCTACTGAAAACAAATCCACCAGGGCAATATCCTTTGCAACTGAGCAACAGTGTAAAATTCCAGGGCATCACTTGTACTGGATATTCCATTCCAGGATGAAAAACACCAGCTATTCCAGACCAATCTCTGGGCCAGGAGCCTGACTGCACTCACTCAGCTGGGAGAGGCCAACATCTCTGGCTGCACCTCAGTTTATTTGGAGTGATCCTTTTACCTTCAGTGTCAATGGCTGAGACTCAATCAATCCTAACCAATACTTTCACTTACTGACCACAAACACAAGCCCTTCTAACTTCACTGCACCTGCTGTCCGTCCAGTTAACACCGAGACAGGACATTTTATCCCTGCCTTCCCACCTGCTCGTGGCCCCTTGCACCCCTTGATTTCATGGAACCATTGGGCTGGCCAGACAAATGGATTTTGGATTTGGATTTGCTGCTATTTTGCTGATGCCTCTGTGAGCAGGAACAATGATCTCTCCAGAGATGAAGCACTATTCCCAGACTGCCCTGATCATTTCATTTGAGATAATTACATTTCATCTTCATCTGCCAGAAAAAAAGGAAAAGCAGTAGGAAACAAATTAACCACAACATAAAGATGCTGCCCAAACATCAAGAGAGCTTAGGGAGCTTTTGCCCAAGACAAGACCACAGCTGACCAGGATGTTGTGCAGGCAGAAACACAAAAGCACAGTGACACTTCACTTCAGAGAAAATGCAGTTTAAGAGGGAGGATAGAGAATTTACACTGATTGCCTGCTACTGCATCAGTCTGGTTAAAATCAGACTGTCAGAGAAGCCTGGAGCTGTCTTGGAGCAGCTCAAGCTCACACTGAATAACAGAATTCATTCCCTGAACAGTCTCAAACCAAGATGGTACCAGCACCCAGGGCTCAGCCTGGCTGCCCCCAGGTCTCTGTAGGAACAGAGGGTGCTGATTCCCACCACCACAGCCCAGCCAGGTGGAATGTGCCCCATGTGGCATTGCCAGGTCCCAAAGGGGCACAAGCCTGAGCAGAGCCTTCCTCCCAGGTGGGAATGGCTCTGGCAAACACCTTCCACCAGTGCCTTGCCCTGTCAGTCCAACAGCCCCGACTGAAACACCCCAGTGCATGAAGGTGCCTGACAGGAGCCAGGGCTGGAGTTTGGTTTTCAGGCAGCACCAAACCAGAGCTTAAGCCAGAGGCTTTCAGCTGTCCCTGGGCACTGCCTAAACCCCCCAAACACACTCTGCAAGAGAGGAGCTCCACACACACACATCCATGGGAGCAGCCAAATCCCACAGGAGGCTCAGGGACACACAAGAGCGATCACTGAGGCTGAAACACAACCACAGTGCTGGAAATCCACACACCAGGGGCATTCCAGTTTGCAACAGCTGGCCAGCATTAGTCCTTCCACAGCTTGCCAGCACACTGGCAACTCTGCTGGGAGCTAAAAACCCAAGGAAAGAATGTAGTGATGCCCACAGGCAGCCTTGGGGTTAGATCCAGCTCAGTTGCTGTGCATTAGGCAGATTCCTGCCTCACCCTGCACAGCCTCGAGCTCGGGTCCACACCACACTGATCCTGAATTCTGCTGGAAGTCAAAAGCACCTCAGAGGATCCTTAATCCTTTCCTACAGACTTGTGGTTTTCTGATATCTGACTGTTCTGCAGCTCACCTGTTCTTCGGGATAGTCTGCACATCTCTGGGTTAGAACTGAATTTTAATGCTGCAAGGCAGGGAAGGTCCTGCCTTGGCTTTGGGGTTTTACAATAAATAAACACAATGCCTTAAGATGTAACGTCCTGACAGTCTCCAGAACACACCGCAGGGAACTGTGGTGAAGCCACAGTCAATATCATGAACCTTATTATCACTGATCAATAGTCACACTGCTGGAGAATCAAGGCATCTGCTTAATGGCAATGCTCTAATGAATATGGAACACTTTCAGATTCAAGGATGGAATTTTCACATCTCAGTCCTGTTGAGAGCACTTTTGTAAGCTCTACAAGCTTGACTCAGCCACGTGTGCAGAGAGGTAGGAACAAAAACCACCCCTGAGTGTAAAACACCAAGTGAGTGAGCTGGAAGTGAAGTATCAGACAGTAACATTAAATTCTGCACATTATCTGAACCTTCCAAGAGTAGAATGAGCATTGTAATAATGAGTCAATGAAGTCTCTCCCTGTCAGCTGGAAAAGAGGAGACTGCCAAGAAAGCCAAACAAGTCCATGGATGTTCCCTCAGCACAAATGCTGCCCCAAAATTGGCAGGCAGCTGGCACACAGGGCACAGGGCTGGCGAGCAGGAGCTTGGATTGGGGGCACCAGGAATTAACCACAAATCTTTTGTCATGATCCAAACTAATCCCTCACTCTCAAACCACACTGGGGATGGAATCATTCAGTAACTTCTCCAGGGGAGAAGAACCTTTACTCAAAACACCAATGGCATGCTAAGCACAACCAATAATGCCCACATTAAAAAAAATATCTATTTCCATATAATGCTTTTAAATAAACTATTTTCTTAGAACAAAGACATCAAGATGATGTACACATACCTGAGGCTTCTTGAGCTGTCACCTTCAGACCTGTAAAGTAATACACAAATACTTAGGACACAGTTATTTCCAGCATTTATCATCCAAAAGCCACATACCTTCTCCCTCTGTACTTCAGTGAGTGTCTCTAGGGCTTGTTGTACTTTTTCTGCTAATAAGACATTTAGAAAAGAAATCTACATCTACTTAGGCTTCAAGGAAATCTATTAGAAGTTAAAACCCAGCTAACAGCTGAAGTCAATAACTGCAATATTGAAACAGGTGACATCCTCTGAATCCTCAATAAAGATCTTCCTCAAACGTGCACAGAGATTTATTTTCCATCCTTACAAGCAGGAAGCAACACTCTGACACTATTCTAGAAGCAGATTATTTTATACATTTTAATTTTTTTCTTCATCTCTTCTTCACATTTTAGCTGAAAAGGTCACAGGCAAATAGGTGTGGAATCCAATACTCAGAACACTTTGTCAGACACTCAGAAAGGGGCCAAGGTTGGCAAATAAAGGTAATTTTAAATCCTTAAAACCTCATGCTTTTCTGAATTTCAGAAATGCCCAAAAAGGAGGGATAAGATGTAATAACTTACAGAGAGGCAGGTTAAAGGTGAGATATTTTCATCAATCAAACTTGGAACAAAGCCTCTCCTCTTTCCCCAGTATTTTTAAGCAAAGAAACTTAATTCAGGATTATTCCCACTGAAAAAGGATTTCATCTCCAAGAAGAAATGGGAACATAATATTCAAATTTCAGGACCAAACAAAAATCCAGAAGAAAACACAGAACCATTTGCCCAATTCCTTTCCTCCCTCACTCCCAAAGCTGCTTCCCCAAAGACAAGGGGAGTTCTTCAAGAACTAAAGGACAGGTAAAAACCAGTTGTTTAATAGACACAACAACTTCAAAGCAGCTTTCTCAACACAGAAGTCCCACGAAGCTGAGCTCAGCCCTGCACTCCCAGGAGTAATGAAACAATTAATGAATCCAGGCTTTGAGTGCCACCTTCCCACACTCAGCTCTCAGCAAATTCCATCTGGCAGAGCACACACCTTACGCTGGGAAAGATGTTCATGTAATTGCTTGTGCTTTCAAGTTCTCAAATACAGTAGACAACAATTAATGTCTTAATTTCCTGCCTTTCCTCTGGGCTGGAATAACAAACTCATCCAACAGGGAGAACGTCTCGCAGCGCTCAAAGCACGCCAGTGTCGCTGAGGGGCAGCAGGCACCCAGCCCGCCGTTCTGCAGCATCTCCTCTCCCTAGAGCCCAAGGACTATTTCCTGTGAGGTGAGGGTGATCTCCAGCTGATCACCTCCCAGCCCAGCCCAGCAAACAGGCACGGGGGGCCCACCACCCCTTCTTTATTTTCAGGTTTCCCAGAAAAGCTGGGAAATTTCACAGCTGCTAAAAGTGCACGTTCAAGGGTAAGATTTACTCGTGTAAATTCCGAAGAGTTGTTCAGAGCTGGTCAATTTTGCTCAGGGAATGAGTAATTGATGAGCAGGGTTGAATGAACACAGAGCTGAAAGAACCCACTGCTTGTAGTTTGAGGCAAAGCATTCGATTTTCTTTAAGCATTCTTTGAAAGACAGGGTTGGGGATTGATATTTAATGTTTCTGCTCACACAGAAAGCATGTGCTGGGCTCTGGGTTAGTTTTTTTTCCTTTTAACCCACACAAAAGCAATGATACTGGCACTGCTGAGACAAGGAGAAAGGTGAAAAGGCTTCTGGCAGTATCTTGCATTATTTATTTCAAGGTAGACCTTAAAGGAAAAAAAAAAAGCCCACAATATATAGAATATCTTCTGTGCTGTAGTACTTGGAACTGAACAGATTCCATTTAGATATCTGAGTTGTATCACTGATGAGATAAATGTCACGCAACGTTCTCCAAGATTTCTCCCTTCAGCCCGGGATGGTTTCCAAGATTTCATTTTGAGTAGAACTAAATATTGCAATATTACACTCCTATTGAAGTACAAGTTTGTCTTCTTCCTGACCCCAGGAATTTCATTCTCAGTAGGAAATACAGTGAAACACATCCTTTTTGAGATTGTTATACCCAAGAGAAGCAGAAATTATTTTCCTACCAGTAGTAATTACTGTAATTTCATTCCAAGCAGAGGCCAGGAGGAACAGGTACCATCATAACAAACCTTGAACCAAAAACCAAATGTAAGGAAAAACAAAAAACCCCAGCACTTCAGGTTTACAGAGGGCTGCAAACCAAAGTGATTATTAAAATCCTGAATGATTTTTGAGTTTAACTAAGTACTGCCATCACTGTCTGTCAGTCCATATCCAAAACATGGATATTTCAGAAACCAGCTCCACTCACGCTGCCAAAAGGATTTATCTTTGTCACCACTATCCTCCTATAAAAACCCCATGCAGGAGAACAGCAAGCCAACTATCTTGGCTTCCAGTTGCTGGCTTGGTTGGCAATTTTCCAATAAACCATCCTTGGTGGGAAGTGTCAGCTCCTAAAACTGGAAGCCATTTACAGGAATTCAATTTCAAAGAAAACACTGAGAAAAGCACAAGATGGAAAAGCCCTTCAGATTGGGAATGCGAGAGGTTCCAGGTCTCCTGTTCACTGAGGTGACAGCAGGACCTCAAAAACCCAGCAGCAGCAGCAGAGCTCCTTCAGTGGCTTTTCCTCATCCCAAAGATTTCTGCTCACGCCAGCAGGAAATGTTCAATTCTCATTATTCCCCCCAAGAGCCATAATAAACAAGCTGAAAGTCCTGTGGCATCTCATTTGTTGTTTACACCTAAAGCTGCACTTAGAAGGGGAACAGCACAAGGTAAAGCTGCTTCCAAAGGCAGCCCCAGGACCAGCTTTCCTCTTGCTCATTAAAGTAATCATTCCCCAAATTAAACACTGCTCAGAACCATCAAGGTGTGTGATATGGACTGAGATACACAACTACCCCTGCAGCAATTCCTAGCTGAGCAGATACTTTATTTGGGCAGTGAGTTATGGCAATGTCCTGTAAAAGTATATAGCAAGTATAGTTTTAACAGTTTTGAAACTCTGTTTGTCTAGGATTTATGTCTGGGGGTGCACAGTGTGGTACAAAACCAGCCAAAATTAGAAGTGAAATCTTTCTGTAAGAACCCACAAGTGGACAGGGCTTTAAATAGTTCACAGAGCCACACCTGACACTCAGATCTCACCTCCTTGGAGCTGTCACTTCCATCAGAATAAAAAGAACTGGGGAAAAGCCAAGGTTTCTAACAGCATCTCAAACATCCACTGAATAATCAGACTCCATCTGAAATGCATCTTCTCACAAGGCACAAGACCTGATGTTACTGTAGGAGACTCAGAGTACGCAGGAACCACGTATTACAGAGCATTCGAATTCCATTTTTTACAAAAGGAAAAGATTGAACTGAACCTTCACACAGCAATACAAGGATCAATGCATTTGATTAAGCCTTGCTTTGAGCACAGAACGTGCCTCAAAACCAAAACTGCACCCGGCACAGGTTGTTCTTCTGTAGTGTATGAAATCTTCCAGCATCTGTAATGCAGAGGAACAGATTACCTTCAAGGGAGAGAGCTCCAGAGAGAATTCACTGATGGCTACAGAAATGAGACTCCTTGTGTGAGGAGCAGGGAACACTGCGAGGCTCCTGCAGGTGAATGTTCGGAACAGCATTTCAAACCCAGGCAGATGTTGCCAGGAAACCTCCAACCCCATCTAAAGGCTATTGGAGCTTTCCAGGATTTTTATTTGAGCCTGCTGGGTGTGAATGATGTTCCGTGCCCCTGTGGGTCCCAGCAATGTGCAAAGCTCTGCCAAGGAAAGCAACACTCTCCTCCCAGGAGTCTGGGAAGAGCAGCCTCAGGAACGGCACAGAGTCAAGCTGGAATAAAACCTCCCAGTTCAGACACAGTCCTGCCCTTACACCCCTGCTTAAAGGGTCTGGATCAGCACCAGAGCACTGCCAGCAATGTATAAAGTGGAAAGTGAGTTGGAAGGGACTTTAAAGCCCATTTCCCCTGGGCAGGGACACCTCCCACCAGACCAGGCTGCTCCAAGGCTGTCCCACACAGCCCACATCCCACAGACACAGCCAGTGGAGATTCTCCTTCCCAAGAACTGGTGTGGCCAGCAAGGCTCTGTGTATTAGGTGGAGTCAAGAGATTCTACCGGGCTGAAGACTTGAAAAAAGTGGTAAAAAAAACCTAGTAAGAACTGCCCAGTCAGTAGCATTTTAACAAGGTGAGTTTTAGGATGAGAAAAACTATGAATTTCACCACTAATTAAGTCCCGTTGGCAAGATTCATCAACACAATTAAACAAACTCACCACAGCCTCCCACAAAATTCCAACTAAGCTATAATGGTACCAACCTCACACTAAGGTCCTAGGACTTTTGGTAACTTCCAAGACACAAAAATCCTGTATCTCTGATCACATTCCATGTTTTTAAACACTGGCTGGATGTCATGATGAATGTATCAAAAGCCTTCTGGTTCATTTGTCTCAATGTTTCACACACACAACCATAAATACATTCTGAGTGCAGAGAGCAGTTTAGATGTGATTTCCCACCACCAAGCTGAAAAAGAAGTTTCCATCAAGCCCCAAACAGTGAAAGATTTAAAAGTCACATCAGCAATACATACAAGCTAAATTTGGGCTGCTACTTGGACCATGATCTTGTGGCAGCTCGAGCATGAAAGGACAGCACCTCCCACATGAAATGGCATCATGCAGACGAGTTAATGTGAGCTAAACCTGTGAATCACCCGCTGCAAAATCCAAGGGCACTTATGTAAGAAGCATTTTCAGGCACCATTTTGAACAAAAGGCAGACGGGATGTGCCCAGCTCCTGCTGTGTGCTGCGGATAACCACCAGGCACTGCTGGAAGTGCTTCCCCCAAAACCAGACAATTCCCAGGTATGGCCCCAGGAGCACCCACATAGGGCAAGGAGCTCTGCTGGGCTGTGGAGGAGGGTGTGGCGTGAGCTCTGTGTTACAGCACAACACAAGACTGACGGCTTAAAAAGAATCTGTTTGCTAAATTGACTGGATTTTAGACCTACAACCACCAATTAACCATGTTCAATGAGACAGCACAGTATTTCACGCAGAACATCATTAATCATTCTTTTTGTCCTTATTTTCTCCAAGTCCCATTAAAGAAAGTGACTTTTTAGCAATCTTAAGTGACAGTTAATATTGCAGATGCCCCTCTGTGCAGATTGTGTGCACTCCTATTTGTGCAGAGCACCTCCAGGCTCAGCAGAATCACCCCATGCCTGCTCTGGGAATGCACTGCTTGTGTGGCAGTGATCACAAAAGCTCTTCAGTCCTTACAAAGCTGTGTACACACAGACCACGATGAGAAAATAGCCTTTTTTTTTTTTTTTTTTAACCCTTTAAAGTGAATTCTAACTGTGAGCCTGGACAGGAACATTGAAAAGAGCCACTTCCAGAGATCCCATTTTTGTCGTGTCAAGGCCCAGCAGACACGTCTCAGCCCACGGGAGGCAGCAGACAGTTATCTCCCACAGATAACTCACTGTATTCTCCACCCCAGCCCGGCCATCTGGACACAGTCCTGAGCTCCAGGGAGCCCTGCCTGAGCGGGGAGGTTGGCCTGGATGACCTCCAGTGGTCCCTTCCAACTTGAGCCATCCTGTGATCCTATGATAAATACCATGGAAACGCAGCTCCTGGCATACGGTCTCCATAATAAGCTTGTTATATCCATTCCTGGACTGCTTACAGCCACTACTGTCCAAGAAATGTCCCTTCCAAACTCTCAGAGGTCTCTGAGGAGGGATTTGCAGAGGCCCAGCCTGATGTCCCTGCCCAGCCACCGCTCTGTGCCATATGCTCCGAGCTGGCTCATGAAACGCGGCGCTCCCCACCTCACCTTCAGCCAGCACGGGCTTTAGTAACCTGGGCCCTCTCGATGCCTGGAAATAGTTTGGAGGAACAGCCAGGCTGCAAAGCAGGCAGCCTGTGCTTCCCACCAGGGTTGTTGGGACCATCTGTGTGCTCAGCAGGAGCGGAGCAGCCTCCCCCAGCAGGGACCACGGGCACCCCGGCAGGTGCTGCCTCCCGGAGCTGCCCCCCGGCCCAGGGCCAGCCCACACAAACTGCTGACCATGGGAAACCCAGCACTCTGTGCCTAACCAGAGGAATGCTGCTCGCCCTGTGACCAGGGAAGGGATGGGGGCAGCCCTGGGGCAGCCCAAAGCTGCTGTGCTCTAAACACAGACAAGCTGAGATATATTTTGGTCCTGCCCAGAGTGCTTGGTGTCGCCTCTGGAAGGTGGAGCAGAGCCAGCAGCTGCTCTGCCCCGTGCCCCCCGAGGGGCCTGGCACACATCACAACACTGTCACCGATTCTGGCCACTTCTGCCCTGCTCTGTCCTCAACACAGTCCCTCCACACGTGCACCGAGATGCACAGAAAATGGGATTGTGATCAGTGGGATTCCATGGGATGGAAACCCAGCCAAGCAGAACACACAGGAGGAAGCTTCGCTCCCCGCTCCCCCTCGTGCAGCAGATGGGGAGTTTGGGGCGTGGAGGGTCTGGAGGAGTGAAGGGCTCCAGGATAACCCATCCCTGCAGCCTCTCATCAGCTCCTGTCTCACGAGATGAAGCCATTAGGCTGCACAGAGCAGCCAGCTGATGATCTAAGAGCCCTGCCAAAGGGCCATATGGAAGGGAAGAAAATATTTCGCTTCGACAAGCGAGGGGTGATCTTAAAGTCAGCACCAGAATGAAGACTTGAATCTCAAGTGGTAAAATATGAAAAAAATATCCTTGGTTTATGAGCTCTCAAAACCATTTTACCTCTTTTTCTTGCTCCCTCTCCCCTTCAATTGTTTATAATTTGCAACAGCTTTTAAGAAAAAAAAAATCAGAAAACTGAAAGGCTGCCTCCATTCTGTTTGAAAAACACCTCATTCTTACTACATCATTTTACAAGTGAGTCAATTCCTTATTTTCCCCTGCAGCTGAAACTTTCCAATCCAGTTATTTCTGCACCTTTGACCTGCAGCCTTGTCTGTCCCTACCCCAGCTCAGGGCAGAGCAACTTCACAACCAAAATTCCTTTTAATGTGCTTTTCCAGCTCAGTTCATTAACTGAGGTGTGGAGTGGCTTTTTAACAGCTGAGGGAGAGAACTGCAGTTTAACCCCAGAAGTACTGAAGAGCTGCACAGGAAATTTTTCATATCTAACTGCACATGAGAAATCTCTCCCCAGCATTCCTGTCACCATCCATTTCCTGCAGACGGACAGGCAGTATTAAGCAGCATTAGCCTGTGGCAATCACCTGTACTCAATGTGGAGTATTGAATACAAAAGGCATTATTTCAGCTTAAATTAAGGGTGAGCAGAAGTGGAAAGCCACAGGACAGGATTATTGCAGACCTCTTTCCATTTCCAGGTAAGGCCTTAGGAAGAAAGAAAAATCTCTCTAAAACTGGGGTTTAAACAAGCAGCTCATCCTTTTACCTTACATTCAGAAAAAGTGAGGCTTTTCAACAATCATGGCTCCAATTATGGTCCCTTTCAGAGATCCTTCCTGCCTCCAACAGCAGCTAAATGGTTCTCAGACTGTGAAGATACTCACAGCAGAACATTTTATCATCAATTCAGCCACTCAACATGCAATCATCAGCCATAAACATTTAGAAAATTATCGAATCAAGTTTCATCTTTCACTTGTATTGAGTATTTCTATGTTCCTTAATAAAATCCCCTGCCTGAAGAGGATTGTTGTCAAAATGTGCTCTGGATACACGGAGGATCAGAGAGTTAAAGGCCAAGAGCCTTCAACAAGAATGAGACATTTTCTGCACATGAAATTTATGTCCTTAATCCTCAGGCTTTGGAGACCATTACAGCTCTCCCCTTTTCTTTCATACAAGACAAGATCTATGTTTATCCCATGAGGAGAAAGAACAAACAGTGACACTGATGGGGACAGGTGCCATCAACCCTCCACCCCAGGAATTCCTTCACTGACCCAACAATAATTACAAAACCCAGCCCTGGAAACCTCCCTACGCAATTTAACTGAGGCACTTTATGGATGAAATTTTCAGGGTAAACCAAGTCCTATTTCCAGGGGCATCTGCTCCTTAAATTCCACACACAGATTTTGAGAAGTCCGAGTGATTTACCATTAAAAAGGCAAAGATATTTTCTAGAAAAAATTGATGGTGCTTCTAGAGAACAAACTAAATTGAACATGAAGATGTAAGTAAGTACTAAAGCCTCAACAAACTCACCCTCTGGGTTAACCTCACTGCCTACCCTGGCAGTGCTCGGGGTGGTGCCAGACATGAAGAGAACTTGAAACATTTGGAGTCATAAAACCTGTCCTCAGTGGACTCGCTGTAACCTGCCCTGGAAAGAGCCCTGTCACCACTCAGGACAGGAGCTGCTGGACTCCACAGATCGTTTCTGGTACATCACAGAGCCCCAGAATGGTTTGGGTAAGAGGATTTAAATCCCATCCAGTGCCGCCCCTGCCATGGCAGGGACACCTTCCACTGTCCCAGGTTGCTCCAAGCCCTGTCCAGCCTGGCCTTGGGCACTGCCAGGGATGCAGGGGCAGCCACAGCTGCTCTGGGCACCTGTGCCAGGGCCTGCCCACCCTCACAGGGAACAATTCTTTCCTAAAGGATATTTAAGACCAATCACTTTGATGACTGTGTTATCTGCCCCTGAAGCCAACCTGAGCCCCTTGGGAATTCCAAATGCCACAGGAGTTCTGCTGCCTTGGCTGTAACTCTTTCCTCCTAATTAAGACTAAATTAGAAAACCTGAAAAGATTAAGACAAAACCAAGTATGTATTCTACTGCTATAACTCACCAGACAGACTGCATAAAGAATGGGATTTAAGTCTTCAACTTGTTTTATTTCAACTCTCAGTTAATTCTGTAGAAACACTATAATTTGTAACTATTAAGTCTGCATGCAGAAGCTACAAAAACACCCAGACAATCCCATAGTCAGGATTCTTGGCTTCTCTCTGGATGCCTGGAGGCCCCAGTTTCAATTATAATGGCTGTACTTAGAGCTAATGGTTTTCTTGCTATTAGTCAGCTTCCATCTGTCCCACAACCTGCAGTGGTTACTGGCACAGCCATCCCCACAGAAAATGTCCTTCCTTTGAGAATCTGGAGGTTACAGGTTTTTGAAATTATGTTGGCACTGACTGGAGCAACACAGCCCAGTTCTTCACTTCTGAAAAAATGCCTCAGAAGGGTTTTGGAGGGTTTTTTTTGTTTGCTCTGTTTGATTTTTGGGATTTGTGAGGTTTTTTGACTATTTTTTAGGGGGTTGAGTAGGGAGAGGCAGTGTTTAACATGGTCTGTGGGGTGGCTTTTTTCCTTTCTTAAAATCAGTCCCCAGACACAAGCTTCAGTACCATCCCAACCTTCAGGGAGAGTGTTAACCACTAATCCATTCAGCTTTTATAAGCTTTACTTCAAATACCTTCTTTATCCCCCATAAGTGTTACTCAAACACTCTCTGAGAGATCGTGCACTATCAGCTCTACCTGGTTTTCCCTCAATTCACAGTTTACTTTATTTCCAATTGCGTCTTGACATTGCCACATCTTATTTTTGTGTCCTTTAGGTCAAAGCACTCTCCAGCAGCTCACACTGACCTGGACACAACCAACGAGTCTTCAGAGGTTTTGCTGTTGAATGAGAATTTTTGGTGTTTTACTGTTTGTTTTTTTTTTTTTTTTTAATCCTCAAAGCAAAAAAATAAATGTTGTGTCACTGTTCAGAGTAATATATTTCAGTCTTGCTTTTCAGTGGCATAACCACCTTAAGTGAAAGCAGATCCTGCCCATCTCCATCGGCCCCAAGCAAGAAAACATTCACAGTTCTGTACGTCTGAGGGGAGTTCTCTCTGCTCAAAACCACTTCATAACCTTTTAACACTCCTCCTATTTAATAAAAAAAAGCAAAACACCAGGTTCCCCAGGATGGCTGCTCCATCCCTGGCAGCACCCAAGGCCAGGCTGGGCAGGGCTGGGAGCAGCCTGGGACAGTGGAAGGTGTCCCTGCCATGGCAGGGCTGGCACTGGATGGGCTTTAAGATCCTTCCAACCCAGACCAGTCTGGGATTCTGTGGTTTCATTAGGCATTATCTCACCAAGCTGATTCACTGCATTTTGGCCCATCTGCCCCACCACAGCTACAAGAACCCAGCTGAGAGCACCCAAGCCATGGTGGCCCCTGAGAGAGGGGCTTGCAGCTCTGTTTGCTCCCCTGGCACGGCGAGCAGAGGGCAGGGCTGAGCAGGGAACACGGGCTCAGCTCTCAGCTTGGGCAGGAACTTCTCCATACATCCGAGAGGAATGACAGATTTGTCTTTACAAACAAACTGTAGGGTGGCTGATAAATGAAACTGGATATTGAAAGATGAAAGAAACAATGGGGGGGAAACCCTAAATTCCACGAGAATTAACAATTGAAGGGAGGGTTATACATTAGAGGGAACTCTCTGGTATCAGGCTTTCTGGGAAGTCTGAACCTCTCAAGTACCTCAGGCAATGGGGAAAGAGAGAGGGAAATGCGGCCGGGAAATTGGGATAAAAAGGAGGCTGTGTCCTCCAAAAATTGGAGAGACCCCAGGGGAATGCCCCATGGCCTCTCCCTTTATTTGAATAAAGAAAAAGGACTCCTCTGTCTCCTTTTTGGACATAAACCTCTGATGTTTGGGGATTAATTTTCCTGACAATCCCTCAGAGAGAGAGGTACAGAAGCCCAGTTCCTACAGCAAGTCAGGCTATTCCCACAGCGACCTTCTCAGAATTATTTTTACTGCCAAGACATTTTATCTCAGCATTTCCCTTTCTTACAAGAAGCATTTGTTCATTCCAGAGCTCTGCAGCTCCAGGACATCCAAACCCCAGTATCTCACAACTGGAGATACCACGGCTGATGTCATTTGTCCTCCTCCTTATCTTCCTTCACCTCCTCCTGTCCTTGAGCTGAAATAATGTGAAGCTTCTCACTGCTCCCCTGCCAGGAAGTCCAGGTGACCTCTGAAACACTGCTGAACTTGTCCAAGATCCCTTTGATTTATGGATATGCCCTCAAGGACTCAGGAGCCCTCTCTGCCCTGGAGCTCCAGCCCCAAGCATTAACAGTTCCCTGCTGCCACTTTTTAGTCTCTTTTTGCTCTGTGCTCTGCCCCATCAGCAGAGAACAGGGCCTGCTGTTCACACTGCAAACTAACACCTGCACTTCAGCAAGAGCACACTGCCCTGAAAGAGGTTTCAATGGAAATAAAACAGGGTGCGAGGGAAAAAGCAGGTGTAGAACCAGCCTCAGCCACCTACTAGCACGCTTCAGCCACACTCAAAGGGAGCACTCAGCTGGCTTTGTGCCTTCTGTGCAAAACAACACAATGTGGGTTTATTTGGCTGTTGTCAAAGAAGTCTATAAACAAATGAATTTATTTTTAGCTGTGCTTGAGCTGCCAGTGAAATTTAAACACCACCCAATGAGTGGTACTGGCACAAGCAAATGAAATGATGATAACATTTATCTGGCACTCGATGCATTAATTGCTTAAGCAGCTTTGCCTTCTCAGGGGTCAGCTCTTAGCACGTGTAAGAAATTTAATACCTTCAACTCTGTAAACCAACACAACACTGAAGTTTATATTCAATAGATGCAGAGCTGGGGGAAGAGCATCCTTTTGGATGCTCATCCATCAAGAACCCAATTTTCTAGTACTCTGACATTACAAAAGCAGTAACATTCCACTCGTGGAAACAGCTGAGCTCAGAGATCAAACATGGATGACACTCCAGAGGCTTCTTTACATAGATATTGAAATTTAAATTCCTTTCCTTTTACAATAAATCAATGGTCCCCACCTGAGCAGTCACTTCAGTTTGTGAAGTGATTTTGATGGATCACTGCTACCTGGAGCAATGAATTCCCAAACAAACCTCTCCCCATGGAAAGCGGCTCTGGTGGATAATGACTCCAGAACCCCAGCCTGGACCTTGCAAATCCTGGCACTGGATCCCTGCTGACCCAGGACAGCTGAGCTGACAGGACAAGCACATCTCTGTGCTTGGAAACATCTCTGTGCTTGCAGGCTGCACAAAGTTTGTGCTGTACAAACTGCCCAGAGACACCTCTGCAGCTCCAGGTGTGCTCCAGTGCAGCCCTTTCAGGACTTTCCTTCCCCAGGTGAGCACCAGCTCCTCAGGGCTGAGCAGACATCAGGCAGCCACCCATGCAATGGCAGCAAACTCCTGTGCAGGGGACAGGGTATTTCTGTGTGTTGGGAGCCTGTCCTGCTCTTTACAAGGATGTGGAAGTTGGGCCACCATCAAGAGCTGCAATTCCTACACAAAACCAGCAATTTTAACTCAAACCTCACTGGTGCTCTTGCTCATGACAGCAGCAAGGACATGGTGATTCCCATGGCAACATCAGCACAGAATGTGCCAGTTCTGCTGAAAGCACTTGGTCTTTCCTGGGGCAACAGAAGCTTTTTCTGCTGCATCCTCGTTGTTACAATTATTTGAGCTGCACTGAGGAGTTAGGAACCTGCCCATTAGTGGTGGCTTGGAGTTTTTTAACCTGAAACAGAGACTCATGTTTGGGATATTATACATGGAAATTTCCATGTTGGAAGCATTGAACCTGCCCATCTCCTTTCTTGGCAATCAGTGGAAGGTTAAAAAGCAGTTACTGGATTAAATTAGTCCCTGTTTTAGGTGCTAAGATAATAAAGATTGTCTGTAAATTGAATAAACTGACACCATTACAGATACATTCAATTTCTCAGGCCATACCCAGTTTTAGATAATTCAGACTAAGACAAAGAGGAGACTCCACAAAAAATTTTATGAAGTAATATGGTATAAAATGTTCACAGAGTGGGAAGATTTGTCTCCACTTTTCCACTCACAGCTAAACATTCTAACACAGATTGATTTTATAATTTCACTGAATGTAACTCTAAGCTGGGGAAATTACACTGACATCACTACTAACTGCTGGAGGAAATTACACAAATGCTGAAGCACTGTAGGAGCTTTATCCCAGTCTCTCAAACGATGACAGCAACTTGAAAAGCCACGAAAAACAGCAGAAAGGCAGAAAGATTCACCTGACCAAGCATCAAGGTAAGGTCTCACCACAGAAAAATCTGCCCCATTCTCCAGGTCAGGTTTAGCAGCAGGTACTCCCAGTTCAGTCTCTGGGAGAAGAGACCAGCAAGTATTCACTAAAACTGGGATTTTTAAATGGACTAATGGAGCCTTGAGAAAGTGGTTCCTGAGCCTGGCTTATGCTCAGTGACTCCAAATCTGTACAGAGATGAGAATATTCCAATAGAAGCTCATTAAAAAAATCCTGGTGAATTTTCAAATATGACCCAATGACTTAATGTGGGAAATAGTAAAGGTAAGAAGACTTCCAGAAAGATGTAAAAGGAGGCCTCAGAAACAGAAAGAACAGAAAACTTAGAACTTGCTACAGCTGCAAAGTCTGAAAGTAAAAAAGTTACAATAGTACAGCAAGCAAGGACACGAAACAACAGTTTGAGTTTTAGGCTTGGCTAAGATAGACCTTGAGACTGCAGAAAAATATGCTTAGCATGATAGTGGAAGGTTTTAAGCTTGATAATGGAGTATTGTGTATTGTTAATAGAAATAAAACTACCAACACAATTTCAGTAGAGATATCCCATTCCTTAACACCCCCTTTACAAAGTTTTAGCACTTTAAAAGCAATTCCAAGTTATTCCAACTCCAATTCAGTTCCAGCAATCTCACTACTTTCTTCACCTGCTTCCAACACTGGTTCCAAGTGTTTACAGCAAATGGAAAGGCTGTGGTAGGTTCCTGTAAACAACTGAAAAAGCAGGATGCACTCTTTTTGTCACTTCCACAGAATGGGAATGGCACAGTTTGAGAGCTTGTTTTCCATGCTCTTTATGAAAGGTGCCTTGTCACACACACCTACAATGTTTTTAAGTGGGATGATTTCATTCTTGACATTTAAAGTTAAAAATTAAGCTTGTAAAAGACTTGAAACATTTTGTTTGTGCCTTGTAAGTTAATTCAGAGCTGCAGGTGATGGCTGAGGATGTGTGAGGAGATGAGTGCACTGCTTTCACATCCTCTGAGTAGGACCATTCATAGGCAAACAGCTCCCTGAAATTCCCACAGCCCATTAGAGACAAGGCATAATTTCCTTATCAAGGTTAGAACACGTCATTACACTGATGTTTGTTGATCGTTCCTGCTTTCATTTCAATGTGCACAAATGAATCCCCACACAGAGCAATGTTAAATTCTAACATACAATAGTGCTTAATTGCCTTTACCCTGAAGAGAAAGCAGCAAAGGGGCTGCATTCATCACTGTTTGTCAGGTAGTCAATAACACTATAGAATTCATTTTAAGGAAAGAGACAAGATATTCTATTAAGTGTTGATCTTAAATTTCCAGTATTTAAAGGTTCATTTTTTGCATCTATGCAAACAATAATCTGAACAAATGCGTACCTAGGCAGTGATTTCTTCCCTCCCAATGCTTTCTTGTATTTGTCATCTATCTGCTGTTCAAGTGCCACATTAAAACCTCTACAGAGGGCTTAGAAGAAAAGAAAATCACAAAAAGAACATTGTAGAGGTAGCAGGGCCTGCAGGTTTCCCAGTGGCTACAAATCCAAAGCCCTGCCAGGACTTCAGGGGGGCGTGGAAGGGGTTAAATCACACTTCTGCCTTTCTGATCTCCAAAATCTAAATAAAAATACACAGATTCTCTTATTCTGAAAATGACTGAGCTTGAATATATTTTCCCTGGGGAATTTGTGCAAGGTGGACGTTGTCAGGACAGAGCCAGGATAAGCTGGATCCCAGCTCAGGATCCCATCAGACTGCACGGACAGCACAGGAGGATTCAGGGACACTTTTCCAGCTGAGACACTTCCAAAAGATACCAAAACCAGGCTGTTTTGGTCCAGATGTTTCCAGAGACAGCTCAGTCCGTTGTGCTTTCCTGCAGCCACATCTGCAGGACTGAAAAGCTTGAAGGAGAAACTTCATCACTTGGATACTGATGGACATTGGAGATACTGGGGAGAGCTCAAACCATGTCATTAGGTAAAAGCATTAATAAAGACCCTGCCACAGAAATCTGCCACTCAATAAGGGAAAGACTTTCAATAGCTAAGGTACAGGAATTATGTAAGTTACACTGCCCTCGCTTCTCCATTCCCCAATGCAAAGAGTTTACTTTCAGTAGGTCATTATAACCTACAGAGCACCTGAATTGTGTGTTTAAGGTCAAAGGACAGCAAATATCTGCTTTATTCTACAAATTGCAGAAATGACAGCCTCAAACACTGTGGCAAATATCACCTTTTAAACTCATTACTGCTCCTTTCTCATTCCATTCCCTTCTTCCACTCACAGGCATTGTCGAGCCACAATTCTCTGTGCAATTTGGAAACACAAGTGGATTCCAGCCAGCTGGATCTCTATCTTTAAATGCTGTTTGTGCCTCATCTTTGGCTGTCACCAAACCACCTTGACCATTCCATCCTATGGATTTCTGCTCCCACACCTGCTCACATGGCTGCAGACCAGAGAGGAACAATCCAAACTGCTCACTGGAAAGCTGGCACAAAAGGCTTGAGAAATGCTGCAAAGAATTCCTGCTCAACACATGCCCCAAGGCAACTGCCTCCAGGAAAACATGGCAAGTGGCACAGCCAGAAACTCTCATGGTTTCTGTCCTGTGAAATTTGGTGTGAAAACAAAAAAGCCCCACCTGGATGTGCTGTGCAGCATCAGGGTGTTTGTGTGCTTAGAGGTGCTCTGGGAGACACCACACCCTGCTCATCCCTGCCCAAAATGGGGCTCTAGATTGGGCTGGCAGTGGGGTTTGATGGCAACAGTTACTTACGCAAAGCTCAGGAAAATAATATGGCAGTAAAACCTCTTGGGATTTTAACCAAGTATTCCTCAGAGAAGTGAGGGGATTTCTGTGTCACGAGACCACCGCCTGTGGCTGCTGAAAGCCTGTTCCTTCAGGAGGAAAGGAAACCTCTTCTTCTGGGCACTTGGAGCTAAAAGCACCACTTGAGAAAGAGCCCAGCACATGGCTGAATATATTACCAGGAGCTTCCTCGAGGAAGCTTGGGTCAGGGAAGACAGCTCAGATCTTCAGCTTATTTGGGCTGGTTTCAGACAAGACTCCAATACTGCAATGTCCTTTTGTTGGAACTGCACTAGAAGAATTCAGAGCTCACACTGGACTGTCATTCCCACACGAGCCCCAAAACCGAGCCCTGAAAGCCACATTTCCAAATTCAGGAAAGCTCAGAGCCTGGCTTTGCTCCAAGCCCCGCTCTAGCTGGAATCTGCACTGAGAGGATTCAGCAGAACCTTTTTTAAACACCACCAGATCACTCTGGGCTGGCTCTCACTGAGGGGACAACACCCAGCCCTTGTGCAGCACTGCTGGGGACATTCCTGGTGTTGGGGGGTGACTCTCAACTCTGTGAGACCAGAAATGTTCTCTGTCTCACAGCTCATTCCCCAAGTAAGTGCTAAAGCCATCAAACCAGCACACAAAGGCTGGTAAACAGCAGAGACAGTAAAATAAAGAAAAGGTAAATCCTTGCTACCAGCTCTAAGTATTCAATACACTTCTTTTAGAATAAATTTAAATGCAAGACAGTTGGAACTACAGGATAAGAGTGATCTTGATATGAAATGAATATACAGAAACACCATTTATCACTCACCACACTACACCTACAATAAGGCCCAATTATTACAATAATTAATATCTCATTTTCCAGATGTTCATGACATTTTTTTCACACAGGACTTAATTGTTAAGAGTCTGGTGATGTTTAGTGACTCCAAACCTGTACAGAGATGAGAACATTCCAATAGAAGCTCATTGGATCATTCTTTATAACCTGGAGTTGTACAATGCAGGTAAGAGTCCAAATATCCTCTATTCAGAAGGCAGCTGCTTTAAGAAAATTAACTCCTACAAAGTGAGGTGGGTAAAGGAGATCAGGTAAGCCAGAACAAGTGTACATGTGGCAAATCTGGCACACAAAGCTGATCTGAAGGATGCCTGTGAGCAGCTCCCTGGAGCAGCCAGTCCTGGCTCTCACCAGGAGCAGGATCAGACATTCCCCTGCTGAAAGCCAAATCCAGGACCAGCAGAAGTTCCCCCATTGAGCAGCTTTATCTCTGTATGCTCCTGTCATTACCTCTCCCCAAAAGCACATCAGCCCTGCTCTCCTCTCACACTCCTGGTCCAGGTTCCAGAACACCTTGGCTCTGGCAGGTGCAGGGACCACGGGTGACAGATGGCACCACAGGACACCTGCACCCTGTGGGAACTCCTCCCTTATCAATTATGCAAAGCTGGCCAAACCCACAGCAAGTGCAGGTGCTGAGCCAAGGCACCACTCCCACCCCCAGCCCTGAGCCCTGCCCTGCAGCAGGAGGAGATTTGGGAGCCCTGGGGACAGGCTCAGGGGCTCAGCTCCTGTCTTGTGTGTTTGATCCAAGGAAAGGAGTGCAGGTGCCTCCCCTCACTGCAGCACCTGTGCCACAGCAGGAGCTGATGTGAAACATAAACTTTAAGAGATTTAGAGATTTTAGAGGAGCTAAGATTTTAGTTAGATAAACCTTACTAGAGTTAATTAAAATAAATGAGTAGGCCTTGATGAAGTTAAGAGTTAGTAGTTAACTAATAATTGATTGCTTGTCAACACAATCTTTAGTTAGCTGGGTTTATAATGAAGAATAAAGAAACTGACAAACAGCTTTTAGGAACATAAGACAATTGTGGGCCTCCTCTGTTCTGAAACCAATTGAAGACAGGGAATGGGAGTTCTACCAAGGTTCATTTGTCATATTTGCATTGAAAAGGTAGAAAGGTCAGAATGAGGAAGACTTCATTTACTTCCTCATTTTGGGACCCCTCCCCATGAAAGGGACCACCGGCCCATTTCAAGGAACAAACTACGCATGCTTAACAGCTTTGGGAATGATTAGCATACGAAGTGAGGAATGGGATGTACCAAAAGGATGAATATGTATTTGTATTTTGGGTATTCAATTCTGGTGTGGATAAAAGGACTCTGTAATCATTTGAAAGGCGCGGTGTGTATTTGGGAGCTATCCCACACGCTGCCTGGTGTTGCAATAAACATACACTTTCTAACTTTAAACTGTTAGAGAGTTTTTGTCCGTCACAGTTGGATATCGGTACTAGATCAATATCCATATTTCTTTAATAAATCAGATGGGCAAAGGCACCACCACAACCAGTGCCAGGGCTGCTGGGGACAGGATCCAGCACCTTCAGCTGCCATGTAACAGCAGGCACCAGAAGGCACATTCCCTGTGCTGCTGGCTGAGCTCACGGTGCCTGTTCAGGTGAGCAGCAACCGCTGCCACCAGCCCAGAGCACAGCAAAGTGAGACGCCAGAAGTAAGAAATACCTCTGGATATCTAAGAGTGATGCCAGGTACCACTGCCCCAGACCACACTCCTCTGGGGCCAGGAAAGGCCAGGGCTGCTGCTAAACACAAGGATATAAAATGCAATAAACATCACCAGACGCACAGGTGATTTCGTGTG
This sequence comes from Vidua macroura, assembly GCF_024509145.1. Taxonomy (NCBI): domain Eukaryota; kingdom Metazoa; phylum Chordata; class Aves; order Passeriformes; family Viduidae; genus Vidua; species Vidua macroura. Next base: position 19,746,123 of record NC_071583.1, read on the forward strand.
GAGTATTTATATTAATACTTGCCATACTTCCTAAGTCAGAGAATGTAGGAATGGATTTGTAGAGAGTTCTCAGGGCCTGACAGAAGGCCCACACTCTATGCATCTATATACAAACTCTGAGATAAGAAATGCTGACTTAGAAATGCTATGGAGTAAGGACATAGAGATTGTTAAGAGAGAAATAGAGCTAGAAAAAAGTTTCAAAAAATGGCCTTACAAATAAGACTAGATACTTTAGGGAAATAGAACTATGAAAGATGCATTGTATTTGGACCCACAAGGGGTAGTTTTAGATGACTGGCTTTAAGGCATCTACAGCATGGCGTGGCAAAAAGCTGATAGGCCAAGAAATGCTTATAGTGTTTTGTAATTAAGAAATAGTCAGCTTCTGAGTGTGATAGAGTGAATTATAACATCTGTATTGTCTCACTCTTCTCATGAGACTGAAAATGGAATAAAAGGTTTTAAAATGCCTCTCAGTTACCCCATCTCTGGGTCAGAAAAGGGAATTGTCTGACACTTACCAAAGCCCAGGAGAGCCCCACTCACACATTTCCAGCTTTATGACTGTGGTAGAGACAGAAGAGAGGTGAAGCTGAACTGAAGTTTGCTACAAATTGCTTCCCCTACAAAAAAAAAAAGGGGGGTTCTGAACCTGAGGACCTGCTTCCCCCCACTCACATGGCTTACTGAGACCCCTACTTAGGTCAGTGGGATGGAAAGGGGTTCACAACAGTTCAAGCAGTAATTTCTGTGACAGCACTGCCAGAACCCTTTGTGGAATCACAGGACAGTTGGGGTTGGAAGGGATCTTAAAAATCCTCTAGTTCTGACCCCCTTGCTGTGAGCATGCCAAACATGGAAAGCATTTCTCTTCCTAATAAACTTTCACATCAGTGAAAGAATTAAGGCATGATTTTACAAATTTGCAGAAAATAAAAAATCAAAACTCTCTGCCAGCGGTAATTCTGTATCTTAATCATCAGTTTGATACCAAGGGCAGCAGAGCACAGTGTTATCCCCCCTAAAAAGCCTTGTCAAAGAGTGATTTCCCCTCTGGGGCTCCCAGCTCTGTGTCCTGCACCACTGAGGGCAAAGAGAGATGCTCAACTTGTGAATCAGATCCTGACCATTCTCCTTCCATCAGCCATGGAAATTCACCTCCCAGCCAAGACTAAACTGATTCCAACACAGAGAAAACTGATGAGGACAATTCATTGCAGCAGGATTTATCACAGGTCTTGACGCTTCCCAAGATGAGTCACAGACTGAAACATGGGAGCCAAATTCTCCATTTGCATTGTGGAAGTTACACATCAGGAAAATTGCCTCATTCGAGGCCATTTATGAGTGGTTTCATAGAAAATGCCATTGCATTGGTGTCCTTAGAAGCAGTTTTTGTCGTGGGCTAAAAGCTTCAGGTATTTGAATCCAAAGCTTCAGCTACTTAAATACGTTAGTGTTTGGAAATGGCTTTTGGGCATTTGCAGCCACACCCAGAGCTGGTGTCTGGGCTAAAGGCAAGAGGCACTGCAGCTGGAAAACCTCCACCAGCACCAGAAAAACTCTTCCATCTCAAATTAACACTCAGACCAGTCAATAATGATCTTGCTGGAGATCTTTAGTCAGTTATGTGACCAAAAATGCATCAAGCCTGACTCAAAATGCTTCTAGCCCCTGCAGCAAGTGGAGTCCCTGTCCCTCTTGCAGCTGGGTTTCCTGGGAGAAGGAGGGGCTGGAATTTGTCCAGAGCCAGCAGACAGGGTAGAGGCAGCAGCAGGAAAACAACCGTGCCTTCATCAGCCCCCTTTGGCCAAGGTGCCAAGCCAAGCAATAATAACATGTAAAAAGTCTCTCACTGGCCATTTTGTGTCATAATCCTCCATCACTTGATGCAATTAGAAAATAAACCACAGCACCTTAAGGCTGATCCATTTCCCACCGAAACTCTGTGCACAGAGTCATTATTTCCAAGGCAGTAGCACCTCTGCATGTGATTTTTCACCTGTGATCTGTGTCTCCTGTCTGCATAACTCACTCAGCTTCCAGGGGTTCAGATCCAAAACAATTCAAGGTTGGTGGCTATTTTGGGTGAGGGCTTTTGCTACAATTATAAAGTAATGTTCTCTCAGTGTCTGCAGCAGACTAATTTTCTGGACTGGTTTGTCTCAACACCATCACTAAACCCAGCCATACAGAAGCACAGGAGTTATTTATCACACATGAAACACTTCAAATAAAACACCCCTTCAGATTTATGCACAAAGCTGAAGCATTTTTTTGTTTGAAATAGCAAAAGGACTTTTCTTTTTTTTTTGAGTCAGAGAAGAGAAAATTTGGTTTCGTTACTTTTTTTATGTTTGTGGGGTTCTTTTCCCCAGCAGTAGAGAAATGTAAAACAAGTGTTCTCAGTACAATACAGCTGCAAAAACCAAAAGATGCTGCTCACCTCCTGCCCACCTGACAGGGGCTCTGTACAGGAGCTCAAGGACAAGAGAACATTTCCTCACCTTTGCCAAGGTATTTCTTGGCTCTGCATCCCCAGGCTGCCTTTTTGCCTCTCCCATATTCTCTCAAATATTCACTTTCCTGGGCACTGGTGGAGTCACCATTCCCAGGAATGTGCAAAAAAACCATAGATGTGGCACCTGGGCATGGTTTAGTGGACCAGGGTGGTGCTGCTGGGCTCATGGTTGGGTTTGATGATCCTGAAGGATTTTCCCAAGCTGGATTCCATGTCCCTGTGACTGGAGGGCAAGACAGTGTCTGTGCACCTGCAGTGCCAGCAGGAGCTGGAAGTGCAGGGTGTGAATACAAACACCAGTGCTGGTTTGACAAAGATGAATATGTAAATCATACAAGCTTTCTAAAAATACCTGCATACTTCTAACCACAAGCTGAATACATAAAATTAAAGTCTGATTTATCAACAGTACTCCCACAGTCAGCACATCCACTCCATTAAAAATACAGCTCGTACATCGGTGTCAATAATATCAATGTCCTCCATAACTTAAACAGTTCATTAATTACCCTCACAGAAAATGATCATTACACAAAAGGCACAGGCTTATGGTAACCATTGACCCCATCAAGACTCCTCATTTTGTCTTCACAATTCTGATGACAAGAGCAGCCTTTGCCCTATGATCAGGTATTAATCACGGATCTGTTATAAAAATGAGCTTTCTATTGAACACTGATGGGCAGGAAAGAGCCTTGTATGGCTTAGCTACAAATTACTGCTGTAAAGGAATATTCTGATTTATACTCCAGTTGTGCAGCTGGATTGGGTCATCACTGAACTCTGCTGCTGCAGAACATTCTCTATGAAACACCTAAAATTGTACCTCAAATCTGTACAGGATCAGGAAAGACACCCAAGTTCTGCTCCTCTTGATAGCCAGTTTTAATACATTCCCAGGCAGAAAGGAAAACCTGAGCCTTCCTTCAAGGGAATCTTTTGGGGAATGCACTGCCTGCAGCAGAGCTGCTGCAAATTCACAGGGCCTCCCTCCAGGAGCAGGCAGGTACTCAGGACACTTGGAATAACCTACTGGCTGCCTAAGGAATTCTCAGGAGGAATAAGTAAATAAACAAATATACCATTTACCATTCAAGTCTCTTCTCAGTTAACCCCAGCTCTGACTCCAGATTCCACAGGCCAGAAGGGGAAGAGTCCTGAGGTGAAGGAAACTCCTGGCTCCACGCAGACCTCCCAAGGGAGGCTCTGGGCAGCTCTCCCTGCCTGCTGGCACTGGAATGCACTGCAGGCAAGGAAACAACTGGGAATCTGAGCTGTGTCCTCAGACAGGCCAGCTCTGCCGTGCTGACAGTGAGAGGCAGGGCTGGCACCCCACAGGAGCTTCTCTCACCCAGCTGCTCAAGGGATTCTGCTCCCGTATCCCACCGGGGGCCACACGGCCCATTTCATCCGACTGGGTTGGGCTGCATGGAACCATGGAATCATCTAGGGGAGAAAAAGCCTTTCAGATCGAGTCCAAACATTAACCCAACACTGCCAAAAATCCATTAGCTCTGATCCAGCACCCCCCAGGAACAGGATAAACAATCCCAACAGCACAAGCAAAACCACAGCAGTTCTCCTCTGAAAACTCAAATGGGATCAACTTTTCCCTGAAGAGATTTCCAGTACTTGAAGCTGAGTACTTCTGGTGAGTCCTGCAGAGATTTTACAGAGCTGCTCAGACCCCTGGGGGTTCCTTCCAGCTCAGAATATCCTGAGATGGTTTAAAATGCCATCCTTTGGGCAGCAGCACTAGGAGGAACAACAGGAGCAGGTGCCCAGCCCAGAAGGACACCTGGAGCTGCAGGAGCTCTCCAGAAGCAGAGAAGGAGCACAAAAAGTTAATGAGGAGCAAAATCCATCCCCACACCAGCAGAAAACCTAGGGGCCCTCCATGGGAGTGGGGAAAACACTAGATTGATCAAGAACAGCCATGAACAATGAACAGTCCCCCAGCAATGATCCATCAGAGGGGCAGGAGGCGTCCATTTTAAAAAAGGAACAAGCAAAAAAGCCAAATATTTCTCCCAAAGCAGAGTTTCAAGGAGTTATTCTGTTATTTAATTAGAAACCTGTTTTGCTTGGGAAACAAAAAAGCTGTCCTCCTCACTGCTCAAGGAAGGGAGGAAAAAACCATATTCCCTTATTATTTCCCCTCCAATACAGCTAATTTACATGATAAAGAGATATTATTTCAAGTGAGCAGTAAATTAATTTCTAGCAGACAGGGAAAACCACTAGATTTAATCTAAAAATCCATGACCCATGATTTCCTCTCCATTTTAGCACAGGAGGAAAGCTGACCTGTGAGAAAACAGAGCGGGGCACCAGAGCTGGATTGGGTCTGTCTGGAGAGAGCAGAGTCTGGGGACAATCCCTCCTGGGTCAAGGACACGGCCCTTTGTGTGCCAAGGAGGGAATTTAACACCAAGAACAAAAATAAAAACTGCTCTCCTGCCAGCCCAGAAGTGCTACTGAATGGCCAATTTGTGGTTTCATTCACCACCCAGAAGGGCTGCTCATAAACTGCTCCATCCGAGGAGACACAGCCCTGTGTCCCAGAGAGGGACTGGATCTACATCTGCCTGCTCCAAATCTGACACCTCTCCTGGAAAAAACACCACAGAAATGTATTCCAGGAAGGATTTAACAGCAATCTGTCCCAGATGAGACATATTTTGGGAGAATATGGCACATGGATGAAAAATAACTGGTACCAAAAAGTTACAGAATAGATTAAGAACATTTCACAGCCAGTATTGAACATGAGATAGTTTTTTTAGCCATGGGGCCAAGAAGCTGCTTCTTTCCCAGATAATGCCAGTCCCTGTTTCCACGTGGCACTCATCATTCATATGATCAAGCTCAATTTAGGATGATCAGCAGACTCCTCAGACCCTACACACACAAAACGCTGAATTGAAAGACAAATTCATGTTTATCCAGCACTTGCAAGCACTGAAAATCTGACAAGAAGTTTCTCAGAAAACCAACACCTACAAAGTTTACCGTGTCCTCATCTCTCACACTGCTCAGACCATTTTTCTCCCCTTCTTTTCATCTTTATTGCACTTACAGCTACACTGCATCATACATTTATAGCTATTGCATTATATTCATACATGAAAGTGCCAGAAGTTCTCCAGTGGATGTTTTTAGGCAGAATTTACAGCACAAAATCTGACCACAACCCACACAGTCACTGTCAGCACTCGGGAATCTGCCCCATGGGAAAGCAGTGTGCAGTTAAATAGAGATTTACCTGGCCCTTCATCTGGCCACCAGTGAAGTCAGCACAGAGCCCAGATAATCTATGTTGGAGTAATCTGCTGCATGTCTGTGATGCACGTAAAAAGACTTCAGACAGCTTCTATCAAATCCTAAATACAATTCCGTGGGATGATGTTTACAGTTTCTTATCACTGTGTTATTAAGCACCTAATTTTCACCCAATTACTTTCATATTAAATTAATATGAATTACACCAGTTGCTACTAATTTAAAAAATTATTATATAAATTATATAACTTCTACTGTGATATGAATGAATACCAACTAAATAAAGCAGTATTTATCCCTGTCACTGACTCCAGGTGGCTGCCCCCAGACAGGGGATTCAGGGAGCTGTTGTTTAACATTTCCAGTTTTATCAAGGGCTAAATGAAGTCTCAAAGTTGGTGACCATGGTTCCCACAGACCTGCTTTCCTCCTACTTCACATCTTTAATAATCCCATTAAGAGCTCTGCACTTCCCTCCCTCGCTTCCTCCAGAATTAATTTTGTTTTAGCAAACTTGTGTTCATCAATCTTTGTTGGTTACCTGAAAATTGACTACAAACCCCCAAGGGACACACCCTGCAGAGATGATCCAAGGAAGGGCACTCTGGGAACACCTTCCAGCAGCTCAGCACACACAAAATGGGAATTTACCCAGTTCAACTAAGCTGGCAAGTCTTGAATCCCACACCCTGCTCTCCTCACGAAGATGGAGCAGCTCTGATGTGGTGCTAAATCTGGAAGTGCTGAACATTTGCCCTGTTTCAATGTCTCCTGCATCCCCTCTGCACATCCAGCAAGAACGGGGAACCAGGAACAGCCTCTCAGCTGAGAGCCCGGATGTGGAGGATGTGTGAAGGATCCTGCAGGATCGCTAAACCACAGAATGGGATGACTTTTCCCACCCTTACACATCCAAACTAAACCAAAACTATAATATATAAACTAAAACTATAATTTGCAATGTGTGAGAGCTCAGCATCAGTGAGTGAATTTGTGCTCTCCAGTCCAGACACCTCCATAAAGATTTAATGGAATAAACCACTCAAACACCACAAGTTCCCACTGTACCCTGGCCACAAGGTGCACACTGAGAAGTCCAGCAGGCCAGGAGCTCATAGTTAGTTCAATATTAACAATTAATTGCTGTTATCTTTCTTCTCACATGACGGTGTCACCGAGCTCCAGTTACTGCTGTCCCTCCTGCTGACCTTCCCAAAGATGTGTGAGGTCAGATAAAGGGTGGGGAAAAAGGCAATGGATGAGTGGGATGAGAACAGCTCGAAGGGAGTCAGTTCCTCCTACAGAAACCAACTGCATTTGTTAAAACACAGCTATTTGGGACATAACATTTGGATTTGCAGGGTGATCAACAACTGCTGCTTATCAGTGGAAGAACATCACTTAAAACAGAGCTTCATCTCTGAAGCAATTTCTTCACTACTTTTTAAAAATTTCCTTTTAAGTTCCAAGAAGTTTAAATTTTGAAAGGCAGAGGAGACAAGTCTCTGTGTTTATAAATAGTCAGCACTGAGGCTTTGAAAGCCTCTAGGAGGAAGATGCAGAACATCCCAAGCTGATCAGCCTCCTCCCGAAGGAGACAACTCTGAGTGGTCCTGATAAAGCTTCTCCAGGGAAGGTCTCCAAGCCACACCTGCGCAAATGTTGTATATTTGGTTCTACAACTGGTTGGGTTTTACTCAAAACTGATGGTCCATCCCCCCCTTCCTACAAGTGAAATACCCTCTCCAAGAGAAAGGGAAGAAGAGTTTAAGCCTCTTCACAGTATTGCCAATGCACGATGCGTTTCCTTTAAAAGTTTCCTTAGAAACTGATAGGATGAATTTCAGCCACCAAATTGGGCTGAAAAAGCCAAGTATTCTTTAACTTTGCTTTAAGTCCTGAGGCTTTGCAGCTTCAGAGAGGTAGAAAATGTAGCAGCAATCACTTATGTTTGCAGTGTGTCTCAGGTAAGGGAATGAAAACTTTGTGGGAGAAAAGTGCATAAAACAGACAGTCATGTAAACCCTTAGAAAAAACAAACCAGAAACTCTCCATGACTACAACAGAAGGTTTTATTGGATTAAATCCACCATGAAAATAGGATTGCTGGGTTAACATATCTATCCATTTATGCCGAGAGAGAAGAGAGTTCCTCTTCCATCCCATCACTTTTGACAGCACAGAGGAGAGAATCATTTCACTTGCTGCTGACAACCAAATGGTGCTGAGATGTGGAAGCACTTGAAGTGCTTTAAGCTGAAATTGAGGTGGTACCACACACAGTAGTTCTGATCAAGGCTTAGAGTTTTCTGCCTAAAGAAGTTGCAGTAACAATTCCTAAAATTGAGTTTTGTTTTCAGGAATTTTGCATCCTTCCTTCCAGCAGATACCAGGTGCTTTAACAGCACTTCTCCCAACAAGTCACCGCCCACTCCAAGCCCCACGAACTGAAAACGTGTTTGTGAGCAGGTCCTTCTTTGTGATGGCAATTCCCATTTGCTCACTGCTAGCAGCTGTAAAAGGATCTGCCCTGCAGTAATTGGATTCTTAACCAGCTCAGACACAACTTTCCAGCCCACTACCAGTAACATTTGTTTTATTTTTAAACGTGCAGCCAAAGCTGCCTTTCACACCACTGCTGAGAAGGGCACTGGCTGAACTGCTCTAAACTGCATTTTTACAAATCTGGCCATTATAAATTACACATAGGTGGGAATATTCACTTTAACGCTGCCCACAACATTAACTAATGTTGCCCATAAAGACTAAACATGCTTTACATGCTCTTAAGCATCTCTGCTGTTCATCATGTTACTAAAAGCTGTCTTGGACAGCAATTCCCCTTCTACGCTAAGTAAGACTCTGTCCTTCGAGCCAGCAAAGCAGCAGCACTCAGACTGCAGAGGCACATTTCTATCTTTGATTGCACAGTTAACTCCCAATTTGTTTCTCCAGTTTATTTCTCTGTAGCTTTTTAAAGTAAAATCCAGGGCTCTGAGGTGTCAACTGCCAGTTAATCACATTCAGGGATTATGGTACAACCTCATAAGGAACTGCAAACATCATTAGGGTAAGGACTACCTGTGCAGACCACTCACACACCATTGCTGCTCTTCTGGCAAGAGCAAGAAAGGTGGGACTGCTCAAAAAGAGCTCAAGTTTTTACTTCCACGGGCAATCATCAACAGACTTGCTGCTCAAAAATTGTCACAGTGGCAAAAAAAACCCTAAGTTAGTCTTGCTTTGTCACTTCAGAATAAAAAGAGTCAGTATTTGAGCAGGTTACTGCTACTCCTTCCTGCTACATGTAAGGCCAGAACCTGGCCAGCCTGTTTAGCTACTGAACATCACCTGATCAATAGCAGAGAGCACCTGCACAAAAGGCCTTATTACATGTCCTGACATGGAATAGAAGGATTGGGGAATAAAGTTAACTCAAGTCACTCATAATCATGCAAGTTATAAAATATTAGAACATAACTGTCCCAAATGCAAGCTTAGAAGGCTGAGGAGAAAAATCCAAATCTCTTTAGAAGCAGCAGAATTGTGTGCAATATTTCACTGCAGTTCAATCAGATTAAAAGCCCATTTCCTGTACAGTGACAGCTGCAGGAATCCCACCTACTCAGGGATGTCTGGACTCTGCTCCATTGTTTTCGGCCAGGACTCCAGAGGAGGCAGCACAGCTGAATTTTCCTCTGCCCTCCCTCCAGAATCCACAATTCGCTGGAGGAAAAGGTGTTTTTGCTTGTGGGCTATTTTTAGGTTTGAAGTTAATCCAGCTCTGAGCTGCTCCAGCAGCAACGTCTCTGCTCAGCCTCCACACAGGAACTCCAGAGCTGCCACAGGGAAAACTCTCCCCAGGCAGCAGGAAAAACCAAACTGGTGCTTTTAATGAGTGACTCTGCTTAATTGCCTGTGTTCTCACCCAGGCATTCATGGGTGTGGGTGCCTGGTCACAGGGAGGGTAATGCTGTCCCCCAGGGAAGAGTTTTCAGCTCAGGGTGGAAATTTTTGTCACCTAAATTCCTGTCCTAGTGAAAAGCTCTGGTCTGATATTCCAGCACCAACCAGAGCTGTTAGGACAAGCTCAAGGCACAAGGCATGTACAGCTAAATACACAGGCAAGCCTTTCAAAGCAGAGCCTGCCAAGGGAATGGATTGTTCCATGCCTCATCCGCTGGGAATTGCTGAATGATCCAGCAGAGCTCAATGCTGAGACCAGCTGGCAAATGGAGATTCCTCAAAGGAGGATGAAGCAAATGAAGCAAAAGATTAATTTTTCCTCTGGTTTTAAGGAGAATGAAGATACAAAGTAGACAGTGCAAGAGATAACTCTGAGTACCAGGTAAAAAGGCAGGATTCTAAGATTGGGCCTTTAAAGTCAAGGCCTGTTCTGAGATGGCCAGGCCAGTGCTGTGTTACGAGTGCGAGAACAAGGGGAAGGGCTTTAAACTTTAAAAGTCAGTTTAGATTGGATATTAGGAAGAAATTCCTCCCTGGGAGGGTGGGCAGGCCCTGGCACAGGGTGCCCAGAGCAGCTGTGGCTGCCCCTGGATCCCTGGAAGTGTCCAAGGCCAGGTTGGACAGGCTTGGAGCAGCCTGGGACAGTGGAAGATGGGTTGTACTTGGGTCATATTTTAGGTCCTTCCAACCCAAACACTTCCATGACTTTGTGATTCTGTGTTACATTCTGTTCACCCCAAGAGCACGAGAGGAAAGGCATGAGAGAGAGGGAAGGTGAACACTAAGGCTCTGCCTGAAGTTAAACCAGGGTGCTTACATCCCCCTGTTTGTGCTGAACAAGTACACACATATGGCTTTCCACAAGTTTCATAACCAAAATCCTGCACACACTCCCCTTCCTACTTCAGAAAAAGACACAGAGCCTGAGGGAATGCTGCTGCAGGAGAAGGGATGGAACTCTGAGCTCCATCACTGGCTACTGCCTTTACCCATCTGGGGCATCACAACTGAACATTCTCAGGCATGAAGAACACATCCATGATTGGGATCTTTGCTTGTAAATCCAACAGATTGGTCAAAGCTGACCCAAAGCTGCAGTTCCAGCTCCAGCTGCTGAAGAGGCACCAAGGCTGCCCTTCCCACAGCTGTACCCAAAGCAGCACCAGCATAAGAGCTAGCAGGGGCTGCTCTGGACAGCTGATGCCCTTCAAAGTGCTGGGCAAGAGCTGAACTCAGGGTGCAGACTGCAGCTTCCTCAGAAGCACCAGAACTGGGGCAGAGGATTTCACCTGAGAGTGACCCAAAAATCAGGGAAGGGAAGGGAAGGGAAGGGAAGGGAAGGGAAGGGAAGGGAAGGGAAGGGAAGGGAAGGGAAGGGAAGGGAAGGGAAGGGAAGGGAAGGGAAGGGAAGGGAAGGGAAGGGAAGGGAAGGGAAGGGAAGGGAAGGGAAGGGAAGGGAAGGGAAGGGAAGGGAAGGGAAGGGAAGGGAAGGGAAGGGAAGGGAAGGGAAGGGAAGGGAAGGGAAGGGAAGGGAAGGGAAGGGAAGGGAAGGGAAGGGAAGGGAAGGGAAGGGAAGGGAAGGGAAGGGCCGTTATCCCCAGCCTGTTCTGCACGAAATGCGCCCCCGCAGGAGCTGCTTGGAGCTGAGCCAGGCTTTTACTGCTCCACCTAGGGTTAGGGTTCAGAAAACCACAAAGCCCAGAGCTCCAAGCACTCTGCAGCTACAAAAGGCATGCCAAGGGGAACACAGACAAGGCTCCCTCCACACCTTTCTGCTTGGCACCAGCCTCAGCTTCATGGTGTTCACTGCTCCACCTAGGGTTAAGGTTAAGCCTAGGGTTAGGGTTAAGAAAACCACAAAGCCCACAGCCCTCATCCAGCACAGACAGCTCTCAAATCCTCTGAGCCAAGGCATCAAACTCACTGCAGAGGGGTGAAAGTGAGCCACAGAAATTCCAGTGGATTCTAAATGTACCTAGTCTCTCATCCTAAACGTCCTTCCCAGTTCCTTTCCCCACATCTCCTGCCTCCCAGGCATTTATTCAAAAACAAGTTGAGGTGTTTCTCCCACAGGCTAAAGCAGAAAGAGAATTCCATGAAGTGTCTCTTCCTTCCAGAAGGATATTCCAATGGCACTTTGTTCTTTTGGTGATGGGGTCCTGCCTAGATGAGGAAAACCTTCACCTAAGGGAGTTCCACACAGGACTACAAATGAAAGGGATATAAAAGCACATCCCGGACCCAAATCTTTTCCACTTGTTCTTAGGCAACACCTCAATGAGGTAATGTTTTCCTACTACAAAGAATCAAAGAAGTTACAGCACCTACTGTTACTTCAAGTGCCATTTAAACTATACCTGCATAAGTAAAATTGGATTATATTAAGAAAATTTAAATTGTTTCCAAATGCATCCAATTTTCAGCTTAAAGATCAAATCCTACTTTAAACAATAACTTCAACTATAATTATACAAGGACATAGAAAAATCACTTTGTAACACAAAAACATTTTTTTTCTTCCCTCCATCACCCTAAGAATCCATATTGTGGCAGTAATTTTGCTCAGGAATACCAGTGTGTCCTACGGAACAGGTGGAGGAACAAAGCAGGGAAACAGCCCTGCTAATCTGGTATTAGCAGGGATTGCTTACAAAGAAAAACAATTTATGCATGGGTTTAAAGATTAAACAGAATTTTATGCTGAGGGACTGTTCAGGTTATGTTTTCTTTTTTATTTTAATAAGTGAGGGGGGAAAAAAGAATTATAGAATGGTTCAGTTTGGAAAAGCCCTCTGAGATCATTGAGCCCAACCATGAACCCAGCACTGCCAGTCCCATGCCCTCTTTAGCTCATCCTTAACTCCAGGCAGGCTACAACCACAAACACACTCAAAGCTGTTCTTTTCCTGAGGACAGCTGAGAAGTTAATCTACAAGCTTAGAAATGAGAGGCTGGTTTAGTGCAGCAAAACTTCAATAGTTTGCCAAGGTTGCTTTTAGGTTTCCCTCTCTTCAGCTTCTTTAAACTTCCACTACCACCAAAATAAAAATTAAAATAAAATATAACCCTTAAGTTTTTGGGAAGAGAAGGTAGACACAGCCTGGGAAATGGGATCTGCCACACCTCATTTGGACACAGCCCTGTGACAAGATGAGTAACAGCTAGAGATGGACACACACCCCCTTCAAAGTGTAATTGCAACAGGAGTGCCCAAAGTGCCACAGAAAAGTTCAATCTCAACAACCACCAAATCAATTTAAATTGCCCTGGTTCCACTTGAGTCACAGTTTTAGCCATTTAATTATTCTCACCTGATGCAGAGCTTTGCACAGGTTGCAAATGATGGTATTTAAATAACTTTACACTTTTGGCCCTGGGAGCTGCTGGTGAGCTGAGGGATCACAGAAATGGGTCACCGTGACATAACACAAGAGCTCATCACGTCACTGCCCCTGGGAGCCCTGCAAACATCCACTGCTGCAACCTGGATAATGCTTAGGTTATAAACTGCTTGGAGATCACCTGAGCCAGGGCATTCCAGGGCTGCTCCAAAGCCTGCTGAGTGAGATTTATACGCTGAGGTGGGGCACAGGGAAGAGAGGTGACAAAAAGATGCCACAAGCTGAACACTGGCACCTGATACAGAACAGATGAACTCACTTTATTACACTGACTACTTAATAGAAGTCTATCTCAGCAAATAAAAAATGAGAATTCAATGCTGTCTCATTAAGGAGTTATTTGTATTTCAGCTGTAAATGCTGCTGTTGCTTGTGCTGCTGGTGAGAATTCACCGATTTTTAAAAACTGCACTAACCCCAGTGCTTCTGCAGAATAGATCAATTATGCTGAAATTTAAGAGCCCTATCTGTTAAACCTGAGCTTTGCAGTGGGAAAATCAGTAGCTTCCCTAGAAATCCATTAAACTGAGCCCCCTGTCCTCACACTCCTGCCATGAATGTGGCAGGGTTTTGGCAAAGACTTCAGCAAAACATTGTCCTTCACAAATAAAAACATGGGCCAGTCTCTCACTTGTGGCACTTCACTGCAAATATTTTCCCCAAAGAAACATGAAAATCTAGTGTGTGCCACACCAAAATATATCAAAACCACAGCCTGAAAAGATCCTCTCAGTAGGGCAGGGATTCTAAACCGTGCCTGTGGTACGTGGAAGTTCAAATACTCAATACTGTGAGATTGGACAAACATTCCCATTTCCTCTGCGTAGCAATTTTTACCCTCTTCTTTATCCCAGTCCTTAACTTGTGCTTTGGGAGGTGACTGATCTCTCCAGCCTCTATCAAAATAGTGTGAATACATCTCATTTTGTTAATTCCACAATGTACTGGAATGACAGCTATGGAGAGGGAGGTCAGGAGAGCTTCTTCTGCACGCTCCCCACGCAATTATTTTAAAACACTTGCCCAGCTGCCAGCTTCTCCTCCTGACAGCTGGCCCTGGCTCCCTCCTGGCCACAGCCTGGCTCCCCTCTACAGGAGATTCAGCCAGAGGCTGGAGAGATGCATTTGGAACAGAATGCAGAGATTTGAAGCTCTTTACAAGTGGTTTATTATCTTTTCTCCTTCAGTTCTAGAGTGCACCAGCATGCTTCTTGTCTGCTGAATGCTCTGCACGGGAAGGAAAATAATGGTGCAGAGCCCTCAGGCAGATGAACGGGGCTGTGCCAGCATTTCTTGGTTACCCCTGGAAAATGCACATCCTAATTCAGCAGAACCCTTAAATGCAGTGCTTCCAGTAGTCCCACTGACTTCATCAACTACCTGTGAGCAGTTTAAATGTTTCTGAAGGATTAGCAAAGCTGAGCCCTGCCTGATGCTAAGCTTCAAACGAATTTGGCAGGATAGAAACTGAACACTTGGAATCAAACTGTTAAAGGAACTGCACGGAGCATTTATTCCTAACAAGCCACACTTGAACTTACAGCCTGCAATTCATAAGCCCCAGCTCCTTTAAAGCTCTAAGCAGTTATCTTCACAGTTCTAAAAGAAATACAGAAGAGTTGTGAGGTCAGCCCCATCTTTTGAGCATTTCACTCCCCAGAAAAGCCCCTCCAGCAGAGCAGAGCAACCTCAGTTTTCCATTTCAGAGTGTATTAAATTATTCAAACATCATCCCAATTTCAAAGTGGGTTCCTAGGCACATTTCCTAGGCAAGTCTTAATACTGGGTTACTTGCAAATGTCCATTGCGAGATTCCAGCACAGCTACACAGGCTCCTACATCAAGGAGAAACCCCTGCTCTGTTATTAAAAGACAGCTCCCCACTTCCCATCTGCAGCTCTTGTAAGGGACAGAAAAGGCAATCATGACACTACTCCTAAAATTCCAAGCAAAACGATGCAGGTTTGTATGAAGAACCCATTACTGCCAGGCTCCAAAATGTCCTTTTCATGCTTCTGAACCAAGATCTGCTTCCACAGTGCTGACACTCAGCCTGCTGATCAACCCTGAAAATTTAGATAACACCCTGCAGTGTGCACTAATTACCTCAAGCATCAATTACAAGCCCAATAAAGCCATTTGCAAGGAGTGACAGCCAGGAGCTTGCTAGGACTTGATGTCATTCAGCATTATTAAATTTGAAATCCATCCTCATCCCGTGTTGTGCAAGCCAGACCACAGCTAAGCTGATTTGCCACGTCAGGTTACACTTCATGGCCCTGAAACACTCGATCTGGAAACAGGAGGAGGGTCTATAAAAAGGCACATAAAAGCAGCTCATAATCTACCAGAACACACACGAGATAAGAAAAGAATCATTAGTTCAATATCAACACTGTATTTCAAATTTGCTGGTGTAAGAGAACTGTAATCTCTTCCAAATAAAGCTAAGTCAACATCTACAAATAAGAGTTACTATATTTATTTTATATTATATTTATTCTCTTGATCTACTGCACGTGGTTTTTATCACACATTACACTTGTAAGAACACAGCCAAACCTGAGAAGAGGCATCAGTGCATGACAATCTCAAAAAGATCAGGGAAAGATGACCCAAAGAACGTGGTGTGAGGGTAACCTTTGAAAACCAAGTTCACATCTAACAGACTCAGAAGAAATTCAGAATTAGAACAAGGCGTCCTCACATTATTTGTTTGGACAAACAGATGTTATTTGGCCCAGTGCTTTTATCAGCAACAGTCTGTAAACCAAGCCCAGAATTTCAATGCAGAAAGGTGATCCCTTCCTAACAGGCAGAAATAACGAGAACACCTGCTCGTGTGCTCCAGGTGTTTGAGGGAGGGAATGGCAAGGAGAACAAGAGCAACAACCTTGGTTAATGATTGACATTCAGAGCCACCCCTCAGCTGAAGGCAGAGCTGCACCCCACTGATGCCTGGAGAGGCTACCCAGAACAGAGGCTGGACAGTGTTAAAGAAGAAAGCAGGGATTTATTAAAAGGCCTTCAAAGGATACACCTTGGGCAGCACAAAAGCCTGGCCAGGGCAACACCCAAGATGGACCCTGGGTTAGGAGTTTTCACACTTTTATAAGTTTGGTCCATTTCCATATTGGGTTAATTGCCCAATTCCAGATCAGGTGATGCAGTCCCATCCTCCCAGGTTGCTCTCCTCCATTCCCTGTTGTTTGCACTTTTTGGGGCTGAAGCTGCAGCAGTGTCCTTGGTTCTGGGCTGGAAAAGGATTGTTTTGTGTGACTGAGCTGTGAGGAGAACTTGCTGACACTTTGCATGAAGTTCAGAGTTATACAATAATGCAGGACAGAATCTGGAAAATATGAAAGCTAGAACTTAAGGCATCACCACCTCTCAGAAAGTGAGCAAGCTTTCCAACAGCCTTATCTTTCACTGGGGTGGACACAAAACCAGATATAAACAAAGCCTGGAGCCCACTCCTGATCCTCTCCTCAGAACATCCTTTCCAGCACTGGTGGCAGGAACCCAGTACTAGTTTTGACTTGGGATTAAAAATACCAGAGGACGTGCTCCAAGCAAGATGAGACATTCAGTCACAAACCCCTTTTAATTGCATTTCACGTGGCATTTACAGTTGGGTTCTCTGAATCCCTTTTTGGAAGGGAGGAGAGGAAAGAGGGGGAAGTCCTGTGTTTTCCAGGCTGGCTGTTCTGGGAGTATTTTCTTCCCTTTCTTACATAAAGAACAAGCTCTTCATTAATGCCAAGGATCCAACAGCAGATGGTTCCAGCAATCAGCACTGATGCTATAAGTAGGTTCTCAACGCCTACTTCACGGAATTGGAATTTCAGCAACACTCCCAAGATGTGAATGGCAAAACTCCCTCCAAGCGTGGCACAGACCCTCCCAGCTGCATCCCACAAATCAGGGCCAGATCCTGCCATCTCCAGCACTCCTGTGACAGCACAGGGAGCTGCAAATCAAACAAGCCACTCGTGGCCACTCAGAATTCTACTGGCAGCTCAAGCAACAAAGGAAATACAGGCTCAGCAATTTAATGAATATCCTGATGCTTTGTCAGCAGCACTGGCCACTGAGAGCCCTGGCTAAACCTGCCACCCTTCTTAGTGCTTCAGGTTCATCCATTTACTTAATTATAAACAAGAGATCAGACAGCAATTCATTTTGCTTTGTGGGGAGGTGGGGTTTTTAAAATTATTTTTAAGTCATTTTTTAAGCAAACTTTGTGCTATGCCCTTTTCTACTGCAGTGCTAAGATTTTTCTCAGAATAACCCAGTTGTGAATTTCCTTTAACTTCAGCAGGTAGCTCCACTCAAGTAAGTCTGTCCCCTTGCTGGATCTTACCAGATTCCAAAATAAAAGACGCATCAAGAAAACACAATTCTAAGAACACAGAGCTGCCAGTGTACCTGAAATCACTGTAAATATCACTTGTAAAGTGTTCTCCAAGGGAAAGGGAAAAAAAAAAAAAAAAAAAAAAAAAACACAAACAAAAACACCACCTTCAACTTCAAGTATTTAAATAAGAAGAAAATCCAGCTGGTAAATAGAATGTGGCTGCTGTGCAGGAAGATTGTAAGATTGTTAAGGGCTTTCTAAGGTAAAACTGTATTTGGATAATTCCTGAAAAACCCAAGGTCCAATGGTCTGCTTAGTCAAATACACTGTAGATATTACATTAAAATATACATATTTTTTTTAACAAAAACACTAATATCAACATGAAATCTCACTGTAGCTCATTTTCACTGCCTCAACTCATAAATTGTGCCATATCACTGTTGTTTGCAGAGCTCTAAAAGTCCATTTCCTTGAGGGGAAAAAGAACAGCTGGGGCATCCCCACCCCTCCTGCCTCTGATCCAGGCAGGCTTTGTGTCCCAGCACAAAAAGGCTTCTGTGTCCCAGCAGAGAAACCAAACAGCCAGAAACATCCAGAATTGCAGTGAGGATGCTCCCAGGCTCGTGGTAAGAGGCAGCCAGAACACTTAAAGCTCATTTTCCAACCTCACCTTGGCCACCCTGGTCTGAATGAGCTTCCCCAGGCAGTACAGGGAGTGCAGAGGGATGAGATGGGAAAAAGAATGCTCCAGGAAACTTGGGAGCAGGGAGAGGTGTCCAAGGCAGACACACCTGATTTCTTCCTTCAGCACTCCCTGTGCTATGTTTAGCACAAACTCAAATTGTGCAACCACCACGGAATATTTTGTTGGGTGAGGAAGGACAAAAGGATGTCAGTGGCTGTTTTGCCACCTTTGGTTGATTGAGGTAAAATAAAGCACAAGGTGTGAAAAGCCACCAGAATCTGAGATTTTTGGCGAGTTTGAGGGTTGGGCTGTTTTGCTTTCTTTTTGTTTTGTGGCTTTTTAGTTGTTTGGTTTGTTTTTTTCATTGTGTTTATTGGGTTTTTTAAAGAAAAACTAGCATGTAATAGGAAGGCAGATTTTCCAAAGTATAAATTATTGTCCACGCTACTTTTATGAAGGGAAACAGGATTTTCTTTTTCTTGCTATCAAAGCAAGTGAGTGAGAAGGGCTGGGTTTTTCACTTGCCTTAAGTAAGGCTGCAGCGATGCATTCCTTCAGCTCAGTCTGCAGCATGAAAAATCACATTGTCAGAGGTGCAGAACATAACCCAGCCACCTCAACAGCAGCCTTCTCCCAGAGCTACCAAAGCAGCAAACCCTAAAGCAAGTGTTTTATGCAGAAATACCATAATTAATAGTTAATGAGTTGGTGCTGTGCAGCTGCCTTCTGCTGTTCGTAATCCCGTCCTACCAACAGGAAGCCTTCAATGTGGACTTTGATGCTCACCAGTGCATTACTGGTCACAGGTAAATATAAATATCTGCAGCTCCCTGGGTAGGGAGACATCAAAAGAATTAGACATTGGTGTTAAGTTTGAAAACAAATGTAAAGAGCTTGCCTCCCCATGAAGGAAGTGAAAAGAAAAGCCCATACAAAATTGTCATGTGAGGCCAAGCTAACAGATGGACCCCAAATATAAAGTCCTGGAGGTTAGGAAAGCTCAGCCAAGCCAAAGTTAAAACTGGGAGGGGTATCTGTAGTGCTTCTAGAGGAGCTAAGCAGAGCAAGGGTGGCAGGAATCTTCCCAAAGTTCTGTTTTCCAACCACAGCTGAACAGGGAAAAGGGCTCTGCTCTACATGAGGAAATGCCCCAAGAGCACCAGGGTTTATAGCAAGAGCCTCAGCCTTTTATCAGAGAAAGGGGTTGATGAGTGGAAAGAAAAATTCTCAACAAGAACAAAGTCACTTGTTCTCCAAATGCTGCTGTGCAAGGGGAGATCATAAATTAAGCAGATAGATAATTTAGTCTGCTACCTGCTCTGTTTGGGGACAGGGTATTTTGAGACAGGATTTTTTTAAACACTGAGGAATAACAGAACAACTTGCTTTTCTGGGCACCCTGTGCCAGGGCCTGCCCACCCTGCCAGGGAACAATTCCCACCCAGTATCCCATCCATCCCTGCCCTCTGGCAATGGAAGCCATTCCCTGTGTCCTGTCCCTCCATGCCTTGTCCCCAGTCCCTGTCCAGCTCTCCTGGAGCCCCTTCAGGCCCTGCAAGGGGCTCTGAGCTCTCCCTGGAGCCTTCTCCTCTCCAGGTGAGCACCCCCAGCTCTGCCAGCCTGTGTTCTTTACACGAAGACTTCCCATTCCAGTTATCCCCAGGAGGTCTGGAGCTGCAGAGCAGCAGCTCCTGCATTCAGCCCTTCTTTAGTCACACCTTCTCAAGTGCATGGGCAGAGCACCAGTACCTCCACACTTTAGATCAAACTAAATTAGCCAAGAGAGAAGAGAACTTACCAGCTTTGACAGCATCCCAAGCTCCCCAAACCCCAGGCACTGCTGTTGATTTTGCCTGTTTCCACAGCCCAGACAATACTATTACTGCAGCTCAGAAGTCTGACTTCTTTCAAACAGACAGCTAATTGGAGATTTGAGTTTCTCCATCTCCCAGGAACTGGACACCTGGAGATCGAGCCACCCCACACTGACATTGCTCTTCAGAAATAAAAACAACCTGCTTCAGTTAAAGATACTGTTGATTATGATAAAGAATTCTAGTAAAACTCACTCCCTGATCAGCTGGCAGAAAGTCAAGAAGCAGCACACTTGAGTCTTTCCTGTTACTTTCCCTGCCTTATAGAAAAAATTCCAATTGGTGAAGGTAATACTGTGTAGTGGACATCAGTTACTCAGGCAGACTTCCTGGCAGAGTCCCATCCTTTGGGAAGGAGCAGATCTGCAGCAGTCAGGAGATCCCTACCAGCAGCACTTTCTGCCTGAGTGGGACTCCTGCCCAGTTAACTCCACCAGCCCAAACAACCACTCAGCACAGGCAGCAAAGTGGAAATCCTGTGCTCAGTTGAGCAGGTGACATAGACTTGAGACATTTTGTTGGCATTTCAGCTACCAAGGAGCATGATGGCTTCTAGGTCCTTTTTTGTAAGAGTTTTAAAGGAAAGCTTGAAGGATTTGGCTCAAAAGGCTTTGAGTGTTAAGCTTGTTCCAGTCCATAACTATCCCTGGGGAAAATAGAACCAGTTGTGATCACTGGTCACACTTCTGAGGACTGGAATCACCCCCAAAATCACAGAGCATATCACACCAGTTTCATGGTATTTATTATTACAACAGCAGGCTGCTGAACAGCCACTTTACACAGTCTGTTCCTAGAGAGAATACCAGAGCATAAATCAACGTAATGCACAAAGACTGACCAAGTTGCAGACCTGCACAAGCTGAATTATTAAGCAAAGCTCTGGTGACCTTTGCCAGGTATCTTTGGAAGGTTAGTTAAGTATGTTGGGGATGCCAAGGTTCATTGCATTGCTAGCATGAGCGAAGTATATTTCAAATTAAATCATGTTAGCTGGAAAAGAACTCTTCACCTCATTTTGAGATGTTCAATGATTTCCTTTGCTCACAGCAAGATGACTCAAACAGCCTAAGAGGGTCATGCCATGCCACACAGAAACCACCTCTGCTCCTTGCTCAAAGCCTGGGAAGCACCTATTTAAGACAAAAAGTCACTTGAAACAACAGCAGTGTCACAGGTGTAAAGCTACAGACTCAGACCACACACAACACTCCCTCAGCAGGCGGCTCAGACTGGCATCTGATTTGCCAGCAATTTTCCTTACTCCAGAGTAAAATACTCCAATGAGCTCCTCATAGTGCCCACAGTCCTCAGAGCCAAGTGAGGTCAAGGAAATAACAGGTTTCTCATGAGCAAGCGGAGGTGAAGATCGTGGCTTATGTCAGCAAGTTCTGGTGATGTATCACGTTACGTAACAAAAGCTCGCTGCTGGGAAGCACTTTCCTCCAGAAGTTACATAACTGCAATGTGTTTTAAAGAATTATCCTTTCTTGCTTTCAGAGCAAGGAGGAGAGAGGACAGACAACCCTCAGCCCCCTGAGCAGGAGCTGCTCTGATCAGATGCATTTGGGTGGAGATAAGATTGCTGGAGGAAGTTGTCAGATGGGTGAAAAAAAGGCAGGTGAATGAAAAAAAAAAAAAAAAATTACTCCCAGCACATAAAAACACTCCGTGAGATGAGAGCCTGATATCTATTTTGGAGCACCAATAGCAGCAGCAGGCTCTCAGTGATGAGTTCCAAGACAGGAACATTTCTACCACCCTAAAGCTGTCACTAGATTGAAGGCGAGTAGAGAGTAGGAAAAACCACGCAAAGCACAGTGTTCTCTCTGCTTTTCCAAGGACTGGTGGCTTCCTCTAAAGCATTAAGTCCCCCTGGAGACACTGAGGTGTCTCTGATCCCTTTGGACAGCCCCGAGGCCTGCCCAGGCTCCAGCACACCCCACTGAGCTCACACACTGAGCTGCTCCTGACCTCATCTCTGCAGCCCCCAGAGTCCCACAGCCCTGCCCCAGGAATGCCAGCAGGCCCAAGGGGGACACAGGGACACTCCACAGAGAGCACAGCCTGCAGTGATGCCCTGGTCCTGGCAGCCTGAGGCTGCAGCCACACCCACCTTAATGCTGCACAGGACTGCACTGCTGCAACACTTGTGCACAACCAAACCCATTTAACCACAGTGCTCTGAAAAGATTTCAGCAAATTTCCTTTTTAGGATTAAAAATCCCGTGTGCTGCTCACCAAAGAATCCAGATCCAAGTCCAACCATTCTCTTTTTTAAGCATCAAAGGCCAGGAAATTTGTAAGGCACAGCCCTGGCAACTGGGGAAAGCAGGAGCAGAAATTAATTTCACTGCCTCCCTCCTTCAGTTCCAGTCACCTGCACATCAGGCTCTGATTAAATATTAAACCAGCACTAAGGTGAGCTCCATCTACAGCAGGACATGGTCACAGGAGCCTGGCATGGGCCTGGCAAGCCACATTCCACTTGAAATAAATATGAGCAGGAGGAACTCTTGACCTTTGATTCAAGAGGTCTATCCTACCTTATGTGAAGTAGTTTTTATCACCCTTTTAGAATTCCCTTGCAATGCAAGCCAGGAGCAGCTATTGAATTCCATGCACAGTCTCAGATCACTGCCTTCAAGGTTTTCCTCCCAAGCCATTTGGAAAAAAGGTCACAGGTAAGTTCCTTCACTCCTCATTCCCCTCCCTTCCATGCCTGGCACTTTCATCTCCGAACACTTGACTGGCACAACCACAGCCCACCAGGCAGGGGGAGTGCTCCATGTCAGCACTAACTCTGTACAGCACTGGTGTCACAACCTCAGCAAACCTGAAATAAAGTCAGCTTTCTCCTTTCCTGAAAGACAAAGTCATTCCCTCAACCCTTGACGACCTCAAGCACTCAAGAAGTGGTGGACTCAATTAAAAGCTTAAAATAGAACCAAGCCTGAAAGCTGAATATAGATTTTTTTTTTCCCCTTATTCAAATCTAGCCGGTTCATTTGCATTAGATCCCAGCCCCTCCTTGCACAGCACGGCCTCACTCTTTGGGTCTCAATCAGGGAGATCAACAGCAGGAAAGGCTCTGCTAAATTAAGAGGAAAATCCTCCAGGAAAGAGCCATGGGGAGGGTCAGACATCCCCACTTTACCTTCCTGTAATTAGAGCCTGCTCACCTCTGGGCATTACACACCCAAGTTATGTGCATGAATTGAGATACAAGATGATAGAGGCCATTTTTGCCTTTAAAGAGATCAGGACAGAGGGTTTGATTTTAGCAGTGAATTTTACCAAGAGTTACACTGAGGGTTTGAGAATCCCCACCCAGAGTCCTGCCTAGGTGAAGCAGAAAGCCAGGCAGGATGAACAGACTAAAGCAGATGTTCTTTGGAGTGCTCAGCTTCTCCAGCTTGAAGCCAAAATTAAATTCTTCTTCTGCTGCAGACAGCACAGAAAGATGGAATGCAAGGAAAAGTCAAAATACACCTATTCTCCACAACACAGAGCCATTAATCAGAACTCCCAGCAGCAAATAAAACCCCCAGGGGGTATTCCTACAACTGTGAATTCCTTCTTTGCTGTCACTACAAGGACTTTCCACACAAACAGCCCAACCTGCTCACAAAGGACACCAGTGCACGAGCTGGAGAAAGGCAGCCTAAAACACAGGGCACACACACCCCGGGTCATGGTGCCACTGGATCCTGGCACTGAGTCGAGAATTTAAAATAACCATCTGTCAGGGTGCTTTGGATTTGAATAACAAATTTCCAGAGGAACACCTGTCTGCCTCAGAAGGAAACCATGAGGGGAGCAAAGGACCATCAAGCAGAATGTTTCTGAGCCACCTCTGCTCTGAATTCCCTGTCAGAAGAAAGGTGAAGTGGCTGTAGCAAGGTGAGCAGCCAGGATGAAGAAGGATTGGCTCAGGGCTCTGCAATCCCCCGAGGTGCCTCCAAAGGCAGCACAGCACAAGGTCTCAGCTGCACTGCAGGAGAGGAATCCCACCTGCAGCCTGCCCTGGGCACGGCACTCAGGGCAGCTCACATCCCCTACACTGCCATGGACCTTCCCCTTCAATTCCCTGCTCTGAGCACCAGTTCCAGCACGGCAGCAAGGAGAGCATCCCCAGAGCAGACCTGGCAAACAACCACTGCAACAGCTCTGGGTGCACCCAAAGGCTCAGCACCCTGCCTGTCCTACCAAGAAACCATGCTAAAGGAATATTGCTGTCTACCACAATCCATTACAAGTGGGTTTGCTTTCTTTTCATTTGTCAAAATGAAACCTTGATTCTAGTGAAATATAACTTTCTAAATTCAGAAAACCATACCAAGAGATCAAGGCTGCAGATTGATGGGACCTGAACTGGAAGCCAGTCATTTGTCTGGAGTGACTCACATGCATCCCTGACGTTTCACTGCATTTCCAGGACCATTAATAGCACACGGAAGACAAACAAACAAGATTTTCTATTCCCCACGTGTGAGCAGAGAACCATTACATTCACAGAAAAACAATGAAAAACAAAATGCTGCTGCAGTGAACCTCTGAAATTGAGACAACCTGGACCAGTCAAGCAAAGGTCGTGCCCACCTCACATTAAAGTATTTATTTACTCATATCGAAGTGTCCCATTTCTTACCTGTAAGCAGCCCCAGCGAGGCACTGAGGTCTGCTCACCCAAAGCTGCTGCTCAGCTCTGCCCAGCCCCGTTCCCCTGGAGCACTGAGGTCCCAGCTGGCCATGGGAGGGGGTTCCACCAGCTGCTCCTGACACTCACCTGCAGGCACTCGGGTCCCCATTCTCACCTCGTTAGTGAAGGTACCACTCCTTAACTCGGTGGTTGGCAACAGCTGCTCTGCTCACTGAGATGCAGTCAGAACTGCAGAGAGACGATTCTCTGCTTACAGAAGAGCTGTGTGGCCTCAGCCCCCTCCTTGTCCCACGTCCCCAGGTGTGTTTCCTTCTGCACAGGGCCCACGTTTTCCCAACTCTTCCCTTTATCATCTTCTAAAGATCCTGTAGAAACTTTTCTTGTTGTCCTTGATGTCCCTGGCCAGATTTAACTCTACCAGGGCTTCAGATTCCCCAAGAGAATCCCTGTCTGAGAACAATCTCCCTGTGCTCCCCCCATAGCTCCATGTTCCATGCCCAAAAGGAGCAATTAAAAGCTCCCAAGTCACCTGCAGTCATTGTGAGCCAAGAGAAATCCAGCAAAGATGGAAACCCCTGACAAACATCAACTCCCAGCTGCATCCCGAACCCTGAAGAAGGCCAGGAGATTGCTTCCCCACCTTCCCCTGCTGCTTTCTTTGCCTCATTACAGAATGGAGTGAATTCACCCTTAGTAAATCTGAATTGCTGTGCTGCAGTTAGAGATGTATGACATGCGTGCCTTTGTCTCCACTTGTGTTTGCTGGGGAAGTCTGACTAGAAATCTTATTAACATGCAAATAATGTATATTATATTTCAATCAGTCGCTATAGAGAGCTACTCAGTAGCAGCATTTTTCTTATCTAGCACAGCAGTAGGACTCAGTCTACTCAGATACCTCACAGCAGAATAATTTCTTTCCTGTGAACGTTTTAAAACGGCACCACTTGAAGAGAAAGTTTCCCCCGGCACTTCAAGGCAAAACTTCGCTCATGAATCTTCAGCTGCTTTCACAGCAGCCCTTCCGACGTCTGGGGAGACGCAGAAGGAGCGGAGATGTTGCCATTAGAAACAGGTCCCACGCTCCAGATGTGCTTCTGTAGCTGAGCATTGAGAGCGGAGCCAGCAGAGGGAGCACGGCCCGGGACCGGGATGGGACCGGAGGGATGGAGACTGCCCCGGGATCACAGCTCCACACCCGACAGGACACAACAGCCGGGAGAAAAACCCGCGAGTCGGGGATTCAGGTTCTGCTGGGAAAACTGCTCTGTTCTGCAGAGTTTCGCCCTCCTCAAATATTTTGGCCACTTTGCAGCAGACCCAGCTCTGGAGCCAGGCTGGGAGAGCTGGGGGTGCTCACCTGGAGAGAAGGCTCCAGGGACAGCTCAGAGCCCTTCCAGGGCTTAAAGCACCCCCAGGAGAGCTGGAGAGGGACTGGGGACAAAGGATGGAGGGACAGGACACAGGGAATGGCTTCCACTGCCAGAGGGCAGGGATGGATGGGAGATCGGGAAGGAATTCCTGGCTGGGAGGGTGGGCAGGCCCTGGCACAGGTGCCCAGAGCAGCTGTGGCTGCCCCTGGATCCCTGGCAGTGCCCAAGGCCAGGTTGGACAGGGCTTGGAGCAGCCTGGGACAGTGGAAGGTGTCCCTGCCATGGCAGGGGGTGGAATGGGATGATTTATGGTCCCTTCCAACCCAAACCAGCCTGGGATCCGTTCTCTGATTTTAACAGTATTTGTTTTTCCTGCCACAAACCACACAAACAATATCATTAACCTCAAACAAGTTGGTTTAGAGCCAGGAAGGCACCCAGGCTTGTTTGTCTCAAGCGTGCTGTTTAACACAACCGTTTCTCAGCCCAGCTGAGCAACCCATTAAGAGAAGATCATTAACTCTGACTTGCCCAGCAGTAAAAGAGCCATCAGTCCCCCTGCTCCTTGTGCCAGGGCAGAGAACAGGTCAGCAGGAGGGACTGAGGAGACACCTTCTGCTCCTGCCCTCAACCACAGGGCAATGACCATTAACAGCAACAATTCCTACCCACATTTCTGGTCAGCAAAACCAGCATCTCCCACTGTAGCAGGGCAGCTACAACAGCTGAGAATTTCAGTATTTTAAGAAATGCTATGAAGGATCTGGAGAGGAATTCCTAGCAAGGAATGTGAAGTAAAAAGCCACCCAGGGACAGGTACCCAGCAGTCAGCAGGATGCACCATCTCATCCAGCTCTTCAAACCACGCTGCTCTCCTGCACCACAGCCTGCTCACACTGTCTCCATTTTCAATTCTACAATTCTGCTGAGAAAAACAGTGCAATTAGGCAGGGATATGGGCAGAGAGGAATTATGACAACCTCATTCACGGCCTCGCTGAGCTAAGATGAAAGGCAGGAGCGCTGGCAGGTACAGCCTGAAAGTATCTGCAGGCTGCAAAACACACACAAAAAAAGGTGCAATTAACATAATAGAGAGGGTCTGAGTCGGAATGATGGGATCAAATTAGAATAATGCAAGTGTGGGCTGCACATCAGGAATTACTTCTGACCTGCAAAATCCACTTACCTAAGCAGCTTCCCACACACCTCCTTGGGGCCTGGCATGGGATGACCTCCCTGCACCTGCACACAGGAGCCTGGGGCAGAGCACAGCCCCATGGAACAAACCCCCTGGTACAGGCTGCCTGCTCTGGGGGCAGCTCTGCCCAGACTGGGGATGGTAACCCCGGCTGAGCCCCCAGACTGGGGCAGCTCTGCCCAGACTGTGACCCCAGCTGAACCATGAACTCCAGGGAAATTCAGTGCACTGTGATGCTCCGTGGGTCTGCAGCACACCACAGCCACCAAACTGAGCAGTGTCAAACAGGGGCTGCTCCTCCTGCCCTTAAGAAATCCCTGGAGGAAGGCACAGCCTCTGCACAAACCCTGAGCATGAGACACTGGGCTCAGCTCAGCACCACTGATCAGCACATGAACAGCCAACTACTTCTGCTGGGTCTAAAAACTCATATGAAGCTTTTTGAGGTGCTGCTTGCCAGGAGGATTTAAGAATTTACTATTTCAATGTTAATAATTTAGTCTCCTATAAGTATGCTGTAGGAAAACACCTTGAAATGCCTGACTCTTTTTCTTTCAGAGCTTCTGTGATCTGCCCTCAAATCAGCTCTTCCTGAAGACGTTTTTTGGGTGTGCTGTATTTTGCTTCAGGTTTTCAAAAAAGCTGCAACTGATTTTTTTGCCAGAACACACCTTCCCTAAGGACTGAAGGAGACCTGTCTTCCTAAGCAAACAACCAGGGCAAGAAGGCTGCAAGGTTCAGAAATGTGCATGTCTGCTCTTCACCTCCTCCCAAAGGTTTGTCACTTGGAGTGGACAAAGCTCAGCATCCTTCACCCAGCAGGGAGCTCAGGTCTTCAGAAGCAGCACTGACTTTTAGGGTTGATCCCAAAATCACTGCCTGATGCACCAACCCAAACTTGCCAAGTTCTGAGGAGCCAAGGACAGACCGAGGTGCTGCAGTGAGAGCCTCCTTCCACAGGGGCCATCCTGCTCCTCTGGATGCTGTGGTTGCTGGTAAAACCCAGCAAAGACTGGCACTACAGACCAGGAGAGCCTTCCCTTGCCCTCCTTGGGTGGGGACAGCCAGCAGTGCCCTGCTGTGAGCTCCACACGTGGGTGTGCACAGGGCAGCAGATCCAGGCTGGCTGAGAGGGAGGGCTTGGGAGAGAGGGAAGGGGGTGCTCAGACACACACCTGGCTCACAGAAAGCACAGCATCCATGCACATTTCCAGATCTTTTCCAAAAGTACATCTTGGGAAGTGCTTTTCAGTTTCCTCAAGAGTGACTTCATAAGGAAGGCTATCAAAAGCTATCAAAGCACCAAGGAGCACAAAAATGTCCTTTGTTCTTAAAGTTCAGAACACAACTGCAAAGTTGGGGAGCTCAAAAGCTGTGTTCTGTGTCAGCACAAAAAAAAACTTCAGCAGAGGAGGATTCCAGATCCAGCAAGTCCTGGTAATTCTTTAGGACTGCTCTGCTCTAAATGGAACATATTTACTTCAAGTTTCAATACCATCTTTAAAGCTGTTGTGTTACAGGATGGATTACTTTCTGCTACACTGCTTCTTCTCTCCCAAAACCACACCTATTTCTGCTGTTCTCTTTCTGGACCATATTCTCCCTCCTCCCTCTGACTTCCCAGGAACTTTATTGATAGCAGCACTCTGCTCTGTCATCCCTGTGCTCCTGGCAGCCCCCTCTCTGCCTTGGTTTATTGATTATACAGCACACATCAGCTTTCAAATGAATTTGTCTTTATGTGTTATCATTTAGCTTAATGTTTAGCAGATATTAAGTACGAGAATTTGCCAATATTTCAGAGATCCAGAATAATTTAGCTGAGTTTAGTTAGCAAGTTCACATCTTCTTACACATCCTCACACTATTGATTTCCTGCAGCCTGCCAGCACCACAAATGCCTGTTCTAAGGGATGCTCACCCCTGTGCTGCTGTCCAAATCACAATAATGACCCCAAAATGAGGGCTTCAAAAGCAAAAACACTCCCTTCAATGTGAAACCCCCACTCTCAGGGCTCAGCAGTCCCACCACTCCAGCTATGGATTGAAAATGAAACAAATAGGCTACTTTTAAGTTATTTGAAGGTGGAAGTTTCTGCCCAAAGCTGGAATTACACCATCCCTACCTGCTACAGGGCTGACAGGGCACACAGCACCCTGCAGGAATACCCTGCTCACCCTGGACACAACCTGTGCTTCCCACATGGATGCATTCCTCACCAGCTGAGCCAGATAACCAGGCAGAGGCGCATCCCTGCTAAGAACTGCTCTGGCACTGCCGACTTCCAGCCACAAACCACACTTCCCCCAGCAGCTGCTGGAGAAGCAGGACTCAGCAGCAGTGCTTCATCTCCATCCCTGCTGCCAAGGAGGCAGAGAAAGCAGAAGCCTGCCCAAGCACGAGCCTACTTGAGCAGCTGCTGGGTACCTCCACTTCAGCACACAAAACACAAACAAGCTGCTGCTCGAGTGCGGCGCGGGCAGGGAGATAGGATTTACGTCATTTGAGCAGCCTGCCTCAGCAAAGGACATCTCTGGAGGGAGGAAAAAACAAGCCCTGCTGGTCTCTACACGAATGCAATGTCTGGCCTGCTGCTGAGGCTGTGCAGGGCAGCTCCCAGCGCCGGCAGCCACAGGCCAAGTCACAAGCTCGCTTTATGTAGGGCACAACGCAGCCTTCACATGTGACTGTCACCAGAGCAACAACTTCAGCTACTCCGCTGCTCCCAGCACACCTCGCCCAGACCAGAGCATCTCCCAGACGCTCTGGGGGCGTCTTACAGCTCCAGCCCGGGGATCAGAGAACAAAAGCAGCCCCGGATTCCTTTAAAAATAAATCAGCCAGGCCGGGTGCAGCACTCAGACCGAGCTGCAAACAACAGCCCCTCCAGGCTGTTCTGTCTCAGCAGACAACTCAGCTCTCCCTCCTCCTCAGCCTCTCACCAGGCACTTCCTCTGTGGAAAAGCAGCACAGTTTTAAACTTGATTAGGTTAAGCACAAACATCCCTCCCTAAGCTGCGAGGGGCCAGTGTTGAACTGTCAGACACACAAAACTATCCTTGTATAGATGTGAGAAAATGCAGTGCATCTGGGTTTACACCCCAAAAAGAAGGTGCATTATCGAATTACACCAAGGAGCTGAGCTCTAGATGTTCTTGCTGCTTCTCAAACGTTAAATGAAATGGATTCACTCAAAATTAGTCTTATGCAACTCAGAGTTAAACACTTTAATGAGTTAAACACCTATTGTTATCTTCCTCATGCTGATTCATCACGTCTAACAAAGCCTTGTTATCAAAAATTCTCATTTCCACTGGTGCATTTTGATGTTATTTGCTCTCAGCAAATCATTGTAAAATTACTGAGACCACCCCCAAACCTTTTTTGGTCTGTCCTTGTAGGATAAGGAGCACACCTGCACCTGCTCACCCAGCCCTCTGCTCCACCCTCCCTTCTTCCATCAGCAACTGGCACAAAAGAAACTTTTTTTCCACTCTGGGATTTTCTGGAAGTGCATAAACCAGATTATTTTTACATATTTATATACATATTATTGGACTGAGTTTCTTTCTTCCAAAAATCTATCTCAGGGCTCATTGACATTTCCTCTCCTCACAAGCTACAGAATGTCTATAACTACATCAGCTTTTCCAAGTTATTTAAGCAGTCTTCACCTGTATATTCCTTCCATTGTGAGAACTGAAAACTTTTAGGACTTGTGGGGATTTTGTTGTTTTGGTTGTCAGGTTTCCTTACTATCTTTTATTAAGACCTAACCATAGCCATATTATCTCATGTAACTTTTCCATACTTCCTTTTATATAAGTTAACCCCATCTGGCAACATGGGACCCCTGTCAGGGAGCCACAGCCACCTCACACAGCTGGAGCTGCTGCAGGCCAGGAGTCTAAGCAGTTTAGAAAAGTTGTTTAAGTCAAGGTACAAGACAACTTCTAAAAGCCCTGGTGTATTTGACTGAAAGAAGCCTGGTTTCCTTTAAAAATGATTCCATTATTTTTAGCCTTGAAGTACAAAAGTGTCAGGAAGAGCAGTGGTCTCTGCCCATTTCAGCATCACTGGCACCTGACACTGAACTTCAGCAAAGAAGGGATCCTCATGTGCTACACACACATCCCCAGGGTGAATAGGACAATTAGGTCTGAGGAAACTGAGGCTGAGCTTCTGAGAGCGAAGCTGCAGACCCCTGGAACCTGCAGGTTGGACTGTCAGGAAGCTGAGGGAACCGTGGGACTGGGAGAAGCCTTTAAAACAAGGGTATTATTCTCTGTTTTCCAAGTTGGAGACTTCCTTCACCTTTTGCATCCAGCCAGAGAAGAAACTGATGCCACGAGTGGCTCCTGTCCCTGCTCTGGCCAGCGCGGGGCCTCAGCAGGCACAGCACAGTCCCTGTGCCAGGCCCACGGGTGTGATGCACCCACCCAGCCACCCACCCAGCCAGGCAGGGGAGAACAGTTCTGGGGGAGGAGAGGGGACAACGGGACTGCTGAGCTGAAGGTTGCCCTGAAGCTGTGGCTCCCCAGGCAGGCACGTGGGCCAAGGGCCTGGCCAGATGCACAGGGCTGGCTCCCAGCTTCCCCACTAAGCCCCCAGGCTATGCCTCAAAGCAATACAACTCTGCCATAAATATCCCAGATTAATTCTGATCCCAGCATCAAATCCACTTAAGAGACTTAAAAGCCTCCAAGTCTCCAGAGCTGCCTGCCCAAGGAGGGCTCTGCAAATGAGTCCTGGGCTGCAGAGGAGAAATATTATCAAACAAGGCAAGCCATTTGTACAATTTTTGGTAATGTCGTTTACAAGAGACAAATGGGACAAGATAGCTGAGTTGACATCTTGTACTACAAGCACAGCCACAAAATCCTCGGGTACTGGACATGGAGGCACAGGATAAGATTAGTGTAAATATTCCATGTTTTCTGGAAACACCTCTTTCTCCTTAAGGGATTGACTGATTGATTGATAAATGACAGCATGATCTCCAGTTTATTAAAGGAGCTATTTACTTTCAGAGAGACATCTCTTTATAAAAAAAAGACTAAAGTGATTACTCCAGCACCACAGAAAAAGAAGCCCTGTTAACACTGACAGCAAGAAGGGTGCTGGGGAGGCAGAGCCACTTCCCTTCCCAGCCTGCTTCCCTGGCCAGGGGCAAGGCTTGGGAACAGGAGCAGGCAAAGGGGACGTTGAGTGACCAGCGACCCTTCTGAAGCCTCCACAGCAGCACTGAGGAAACGCTGCTTCGGAGCACCAGCACTGCCGACTCCGAGCACAGCAGCGGCAGCAGCACTTCCAGGCTGCCGGCGGGAGCTCCCGGGACATCCCTGCCCGACACCGCTCCCCGGAGGGAGATGCTGCCGAGCCCAGCGGGGCTGCCCGAGCCGCTGCCCCGGGCCCCGGCAGCTCCCGAACGAGCGGCGCCTCCCGCAGCGGGACGGGCACCCCGGGCACCCCGCGGCCGGAGCACGGTCCGGGGCTCGCCCTCCCTCAGGCGATGCCGTATCCCGTATCCTGTATCCCGCATCCCGGGGGCTGGCGGCGGCCGGGAGCCGCCGCGTCTGTATTTATAAACCTGAGGAATTCGAGCGCAGCGGATCACAAACAGCCCATTGTGCTGTGTCAAGCAGCGAAGTGGGCTCGTAATCCCATGCATGCTTTTCCCACTCCGCTCCAGGAAAGCCAAGCCTCAAATACTTTTCCAGAAGTAAAAACACGCCGGGAAAGCGCCGACCTCAGTTCTTGCTATTCCCGAATCCCTACTGCTTCGGAACCGCGCAACTAAGCGGATTTCCCAGCGCTGGGGAAACGCAGACGATTAATTACAGCTTAGAGAGGCTGGAATAGATGCGGCGGTCGGGAGCGAAGGCGGCTCGAACGGGGCGAGCTGGCGCTGGCCCGGGCCAGCCCGCCGGTGGCGAGCGGCCAATGTTTACTGACCCCTGGCCGGGTCACTTTCGATAGCGGCCGGAGCCAAAGGCCGCTCCTCGGGGCATCTCCCGGGGGGCGAGCGGCTCCCCATGCTGGGTACCCCACTCCCCGCGGCGCTCGGACCGGCAGCGAACACGCTACGGGGAGAAGGGCAGGGCTCGCCTCGCTGCTCCCAGCGCCCCGCTACCGCGGCTCTGCCCGGGGCATCCCCCGAGCGCCGCGGGCGGCGGGGCCCGGGGCGGCGGTGGCCGCAGGGACAAACGTGGGCACGGCCGGCGGGGCAGCCGGGGAGCCCCGGCTCGAAACTCCCCGGGACCCCGGCCAGGGAGCGAGTGAGACACGGGCACCGAGGCTGCGGCCACCCCTCCGCAGCCCATCGCTGTCCCCCGAGCCGCCCGGGGCTCGCCCCGGGGCACACCCCGCAGGGAGTCCCGCTGCTTCCAGCTTCGGGCGGCCGAAGGCAGGAGGGGAAAGGGAAGGGAAACCCCGCTAGGGAAACCCCCTGCGCGAAAAAGGGGCAAAGAAAGGCGGACAGCGCTTACTTCTCGTGCCTGGCGTTCTCCTGGATGGCGCTCAGCATCCCCGGGGGCGCGGGGGGGACGCCCTGCTGGAGCCGGCATGTGGCCAGGTGCCGGTGATGCTCGTCCTGCAGGCAGGCATTTTCGTGGTACAACTTGGCCACTTGCTGCTCCAGCTCGTCTATCCTCCGCTTCTGCTTCTCCAGCAGCTCCTGCTGCGTCTCAATAATCTTGTTCAGCTCCTTCAGGTACTCGGCCGCCTTGCTGGGGTTCTCGGCGGGGCTCTCCATGGCCGCCCCGCACCGCCGCGGCGCGGGAGGGGGGGCAGGCGCCGGCCAGCGCGCTCCGCTGGCAACTTAAGCGAGAGGGGAGGAATAAATACCCCGGCGGAAAGCGGCGCCCCGCGGCCCCGCGCGTCCCCTCCTAGAGCCGCGGCTGCCCGGGCGGGCGGCGGCCCCGCGCCGCCATTGCTGCCGCTCGGCCCCCGCTGCCGAGCGAGGGCAGGGCCGCCGGCCGG
The DNA here is from genome assembly GCF_024509145.1 of Vidua macroura. Classification (NCBI taxonomy): domain Eukaryota; kingdom Metazoa; phylum Chordata; class Aves; order Passeriformes; family Viduidae; genus Vidua; species Vidua macroura. The sequence continues at coordinate 19,780,433 of NC_071583.1, forward strand.
GGGAGCCGGAGCCGCCGCCGGAGCCGCCCGGAGCCGCCCGGGCCCCGCCGCGCGGGCGCACGGCGCTGTCCCCGCGCCCGTCCCGCCCTGCCCGCGCCGCAGCCGGGCTCGCCCGTCGCCTGGCAGCGCCCGCGCCCCCGCCGCGCTCGGAGCCGGGCACGGGCAGGGGCGCGGGCCGTCCCTGCGCCGGGCCCGCCGCTCCCCGCCTCCCCCGCCGCCGCCGGGATGCGCTTAAGTAACGGCGGCCGTTCCTCCGGGGGGCCGGCGGGGGCTCGGCGAGCGCCCCATCCCCGCGCCTCAAACGCGCATCGCATCCCCGGCTCTGCATCCCATCCCCGCATCCCATCCCCGCATCCCATCCCGCATCCCATCCCGCATCCCATCCCCGCGCCCCATCCCCGCGCCCCATCCCGGCGCGGCTCCGGCCCCGTTCCCCGCGGTGGGAGAGCCCCGGGAGAGGTGCGGGAGCGCTCTCGGGAGCGGGGCCCCGGGGCGGCGCGGGGAGCAGCGCGCTGTGCGCGGAGGCGGGCGGGGACCCGGCCGCGGGACCACAGCTGTCCCTGCCACATCTGGGGAGCGGGCTCCCGTGGCGGGGGTGGCCCCCCGAGCCGGGCGCCCCAGCAGCACGCCCCAAGTCAGGTAGCAGAGCCCTCCGCCTCTCCCGTCAGCATCCCTGGCGTTAAAACCTCTGTTGGCGAAACGCTGCTTCCCGCTAAGGCTGCGTCAAGCCAAGAAAAGTTGCTGAGGTTTTGGGTCCTGTATCATCCCAAGTGTGTGTTGGGAATGCTTGTGAGAACCGGGAGTAGGAAAGGGAAACGGGGAGATACTGCAGGAAGAAGATAGGAAGCTGAAGACGTGCTTTTCTCCTCCCTTCCTCTTTATGTCTCCTCATATTTTTTTTTCTAATTTTTCTACCTCTTCTCCCCATTTTTCCACTTTTCAAGTTTACAATTAATAAAATTTTCTTAGAGGGGTTGTTCCGCTGTCACTGACGCCCCGACCCTTCGTGGTGGAGTCAACTCTTTCTCACCTTTGCGAGGATGCGCCTTTGATTCAGGAGCGCGGCCGGTGCCGCAGGGCGAGGGCGAGGGGGCTCCGCTCCCGGGGAGCTGCGGGCTCCGCCTCGTCCCCATCGGTGCCCGGCAGGGCTGGGAACGGAGCTCCCAAGCACAGGCTGTCCCAGCTTCTCCCTCCCTGCCTCTCGCAGTCACCAGGGGGAAAAGGAGCGTGAGGGGAGGGTGCAGCCACAGCCAGACTCGTCTGGCAGTTCCCAGGTGATTCTGGCTTTAGGCAGAAATAACTTATTGGTAAAACTGTTATTTTTGCTCTGACACGAGTGCAGAGAAGGGCTGTTGTGACTGTCGAGGTGACTGAAGCATGAAAGGCTAATTTCCAGTCCGGGTGGGGATCCTGACTTCATAGACACATCTTTAGCTGCTCTCTGAGGAGACCAAGCCTCCTTCCCAGGAACTTTGTTAGTATTTTTCATTAGAATTTATGAAAATACTTCTTTCCCGAATGCTGTTCGTTCAGAATGTATTTGCTAAAGTGTAGTTTACTCTGCTCTGTGTGGAAAGAAATACTTATCACGATGTCTCACTGAGGTGACCTGCACAGTAGCAGGCAGCCAGAGTATTTGCCAGGGGTTAAATCAATAAATAAAGCAAGTGAACTTGCTTCTTATATGCAAAATAAAATGCAAAGTAAGACACTCAAAACTCATTAAAGGATGTGCAGACAATAAAAGCTTATTAAGCGTTTCACGGCAAGGACAGTGGAAGTGGAGCAGCACAGCTCCTACAGTGAATCTGTTTAAAGGCAGAAATACCCGAGTTCACAGGACCTATGAGCAATGCTGTGGGAGGCAGGAGCCATGTTAAGGCAGAGAGTTTCCTGCTTTCTTGTCCCGATTGCAGGGAAAATGTTCCATTCCCGCCCGGAAAGCTGTGCCTGGCTTGGCTCCCGGCCGCGGTGGGTGAGTGGAGCAAGGGGCGATGGCTCCTGCAGGGACCGGCTGCTCCCTCCGGCTGCTCTGCCGGGCTTGGGGGCCTTTCCCGGAGGGTCCCATGAGCCTGACTTGCCCGGCTCCTTTCCCACAGAGGACATGGAGCAAATCAAACCTGCTGGGAGCCCTCTCCACAGTAAACCATGAATTAGCCTGAAAAGTACATTAAACCCTCAGACATGCCCTGGGGCTGGCACCTGGGGCCTGCAGCGTGTTCCTGATGTGTTCTGGATGTTGCTGCTGCTCTGCGCTGAAAGAGGAAGGAGGATTCTGTGCCTCAGGGATGGCCTGTGCCCCTCCAAAAGCCTGTAGGCTCCACCCGGCTCTGTGAATTAACAAGGAGAGGTAAACTTAGAAGATAAGCATATTCATAGAATCAGTAATATATTCAATCTCTATCTGTGGAGACACAGATTGTAAAAGCAGACACAGCTTGTTCAGATTTGCTCAGTTAGAAAATTAAGTGACATCAAGCCTAACCTTTTAAAATATGAAAATCATCAAAATAACATTCTTATTACTTGCTAACATCCTACCTCAGACAGTCCCTTTCCAAAAGCTACGCGGCACATGGTTAATTCTTGCCTGGGAAAGTGCCAGGGAAGATTTAAATATGAAAAGGAATGTTGCTCATTCAGTAAGCAGGATTCTCTTACTCATTTATTATTGGCAAGAGAGAAATCAGAGAGAGGTTGGGGCTGGAAGGGACCTTTGGAGATCATCCAGTCCAACATCCCTGCTAAAATACCCCATTACCCTTTGGAAAAACCTTAAAGTGTCTCAAGTTTTGGTGTCTTCTGGCAAATCAATACCCTGCAGACGACCCTTTTGAGTGTTCCGAATCTGGTCCAGACTCAGAGTCACATCCCTGGTGCTCACAGGCTCTTGTGCTGTTTGATGCCCACCAGAGATCAGGCACAATGCTGGTCCTTGAGCTGCCAGAGCTCGAGGGGGGTTTGGGCAAGGCTCTCAGGGTGTCTGTGCAGGGCCAGGGGCTGGGCTGGGTCATGCCTGGGTGTCCCTTTCTGTTCTGTGTTTGCCTGTCCTGTTCTGAGAGCCTGGCTCTTGCGCCCACTGCCCAGTTTGGGTAGTTTGTCAGAGTTAAATTTATAGTCCTGTGCAGAGGCTGGGCACAAAATGTCACTGTTTCAGAAATGGTTTGGTGTGCCTAATAATGCCCTGGGTGAGCAAACAGCTGAAATCATTTTTTTTTTTCAAAGGAAGATAAGAGCAGAAAAAACCCTGTGATACATATTTTTCTATGTAAAATTAATTAGGTCAGTGTAATATAAAAAAACAAGAATCCAGAAGTCATGCAGTGATTTGTGCTCAATCTTAACTCTGCCCTCCATCCCTGTCTTTTAAAATTCTCTTCGAAGCCTCTTCTTTCTTGGTTGCATTTCTCTCCTAGTTCCCCCTTAAATCTCTGCCTCACTTCTTGGTTCTGCTGCTGTTTAGACACTGAGGAATTTTATCCCGCTGTTCAAGTTTATCCTGTTGTTAGAATTTATATGTAGGTCACAGAACTCACAAATGGATTAGGTTGGAGGAACCTCAAAGCCCATCCAGTGCCACCCCTGCCATGGCAGGGACACCTTCCACTGTCCCAGGCTGCTCCAAGCCCCATCCAGCCTGGCCTTGGGCACTGCCAGGGATCCAGGGGCAGCCACAGCTGCTCTGGGCACCCTGTGCCAGGGCCTGCCCACCCTCCCAGCCAGGAATTCCTTCCTAACATCTCATCTCAATGTCTCCTCTTTCAGTGTTAGGTCCAAGCCCCTTTCACACCCTGTATTTAACGTGTGTGTCCCCTCCTGGTGTCCTAAGGCAGGACAGAAGTCCTGCTCTCATTCTGTGTGCTCCCCACACACCCAGCAGTGCCTGTTCCTCTCCAGTGGATCAGCTGGATAATACCAGGAAAAGCAACATTCTGGGGGGCCCTTTTGCTGCACTCTTTGGAGATTCCTGGGGGAAAGAAGGAAAATAGGAATCCCCCTGCTGACCGAGACCACGGGCCCCATGAGCCAAAAATGCCTGGGAGATGAGACCTGATTCTGAGGGATTAAATAAGAAAAAGGAGAAAGCACAGCCATAAAGACCTGAAATCTTTTAGGAACTGTGATTTTTCTGGTTTCTTCCCTCTCCTGGTTAAACATAACCCACTTATAAGACCTGACATCTTATTTCTCTTAACAGTTTATTTGATTTCTACTTAAAGGCATGAAACTTTCTCATGCCTTTTCCTACCACAAATCCTTTTCATTATAATCTCTTGTAAAATACGATCATATGACACTTTTTTCTTTGTTAAATGGACTGCATTTAGGCTTGATCTATGTACCTTGACCCCTCCTCTAAAGAGGGAGAATACCTGGCCCACTCTCAGGAGGCTCCTGGCTTGCTCCACCCCACAGTGCCTGTCTGGCTTGGATGGCACTTGGGGAATTAGGCTGTTCTTACCCTGACCAGCTCCTAAAGCATTTGAAGTATCCCAAGCTATAAGCATGGTAAAATTACAGGCCATATTTTAAGGTATCTCCACAAGGCAGTAAAAAGTTCAATTTTAATTTTCTAAGTCTGATCCTGAGTGGACTGATCATTACTGTTTGTAGGAATTGCCTTTTGATTTATGAAAGAAATTATAAATTGGCTCCTCCAGGTTCTGTTGCTGAATCTGGAGGTTTGTCTGCAAAGTGTGATCCAGAACTAATCCATCTAAGGACGCAGCTTTAACCAAGCCTTCATTCTAATGAGCCTTTCATAAAATATTTCCTTTGTGCTTTTGTTGGTTTCTGTGATTTCTGCTTCCATATCTTGTTTTGGTAAGTTATATCAGGGACTGTTAGCAGGCAAAAACCAAACATGTCCTCTTGTGCAAAGTCCTTGGGAAAGGACCGTGACCTTCTGTACTGGAAAATAAAAAGCACTGTTAATGTAAGGTGTCAAGCAACTCAAACCTAAAAGTGATAATTTAACAGAGATAAATAATGACAATATCAATGCATCCCTAATATAAAAGGGACAAATTAGCAAGGAATACTTTGCTTTTCTGGGGAAAGGGGAAAACTCAGTGCTGGGTTTTAAAGGAATGGGTGTGCTGGAATGGCTCCCAGCTGTGCCTGGGGGATGGCAAGTGGCAGGGTGGCAGTGACACCAAGGGCAGGGCTCACACAGGACCTGGCTGATACTCTGGGCTCTGGGGCTCTCCGGAGGGAAATCAAACAAGAACAGAACAAATTCTGCTGTGAAATTGGGAAGCAATTTTATAAAAGGGACTAAATGGAACTTCTAACTCTAATTTAGCAATAAATATAATGAAATTTGGAGTATGGCATTAATTGAAGAAGTTATTTTATAAATGGTGCAGAAAATTTTTTCTTAGTGCTTGAGCTGAGATTGAAGCCAAACCAGAGTTGGAATCAAGGACACCTTTTATGAACACATCATATTTTAAGTTGTGGGATAAACTGTGATTGGAGGAGAAGAATTCTTGCTTCTCAAGAATCTTCCCAAGCACCTGGGGCAAGAGCAGAAAAATGCCAGAAGAAAACACTTCCCATCTCATAAAGGTGATAAACACAGGGACAAAACCCACAACCTTGGCATCAGGGTAGGAAGCTGAATCCTTAAAGAGGAAAGGAAACAAATAAACCTCTCCCAAAATTACAGCTTCAGAAACTCCCTGAAAGCAAGAAGTAACAATGCTAAAATAGCTGATTCCATGTCTCGTCACCACTCCTTGTGGTTCCATGATTTCATTGCAGCGTGTGTGAGCTTATAAAGCAATAAAATATCAAATAGCAGCATTTCAGTAGAAAATAAAAACCCAAACCAAAGTTTTCATCAAGTCATTTCTGAACAAAAACTTGGTAAGCAAACTTGCTCATGGAAATCTGTCGGAGGTTTTCGTGTGTGTTTTATTGGGTTTTGTTTTAAAACATCATTTAAATGATTAATTACCTAGGCTGCCAGAGTCAAAGGCGCCCACTATTTTCCATTTTAAGATGTTTTATTCCATTTTGATTCCATACATTTCCATTCTAATATTTTTCTGTGCATTAATTGGTCAGAGTCAGTTTTTCCATGCTTACCATATCCATGCTTAGACTGAATTATCTTGGCAAATTTCAGTAAAGGCTGCTTTTCAGAATAAGATTATGAGGAAACATGAAAATCAGATCATATTCTGTTCTTTTTTAAACATCCATGGGAACAGAAATTAGAGAAAGGTCAGACTAAGCAACTGTGATAAAGTACAAAGTCTTTAGAAATACGGATTTATTTTCATAGAATCATAGGATATTTCAGAGAATCTCCTGAGTTAGGAGGGAGCCACAATTCAGTCCTGGCTCTGCACAGACTCCCTTACAATCCCACCCTGTGCATCCCTGAGACGCTGTCCAAGTTCTCCTGCCACTGGCATTTTAAGTGGGACACCTCCACTGGTGAAAACCAAGGATTTCATCATTAATTTCTTGTTCTCTTTTCACATCTGTAACTGGCGTGTTGCTTCCAAGAATGCTAGGAACAGAAAGTCACTTGGATGGCACAGTAATATTTCTTACATTAAGAAAATAATTCTGCCTTCCAAGAGAAGTTTAAATTAAAAAAAAAAAAAAAGGGTGAAACATCCTGAAAAATCAATATCTAATCATAATTCCAGTATGTATCCTGTTCATTCCATTTGAATCCAATGGATAAAATCACAGTTTGAAAGCAGTGCACACTATACTGTGTATGTCTTTGTCATCAACAAAACTTGAAGGAAAAATATCCTATTTTACTCATTTCACATGAACTGCAGCAGCCTATAAATTCTGCAGGCTTGGGTTCCCCACCTTTCCTGCACCCAGACCACCTTTGATTGGATATATTCCTATGGTTTTAATGGTGATGTGGAGCATTTCACCTCCTTTTTCCAGTTGTGCAGCACCCCCAGGACAGCTGCACTATCTGCTGGCGAGATCAGCACACAAAAATACAACATTTTAGTGTATCATAGCAGGTAGAAAAGGGCAATGTTAATTCAGACAGTCATTAACTAAAACAGGGCATGAGCTAATAAAATTGTGCAATGATAAAAGGGGTATATTTTTGATCCTGTGGTCATTAAGGTATATTTGTACCAGTGCAATTAGAGCAGCCCAGGTTTGCTCTGACTCACTGTATTTTATCCATCTGCAGTTGTTTAGATTTCCACCATATCCTTTTGTTCTTGAGAGAAACCCATAATATATCACTCTATATATAAATATACACGTGTGAAGAGAAGGAGAAATAACATTTCATTTGTACAAAAGGAGGAAAAATCACCCCCCAGCTTTATCGCTGATAACAACTGAGGGAAATTTAAGTTCTTTCATTTTATTTGCAGCAAGGCTTAAAAATAGATTTGCAAATTCAGACTGGAAACTCTTCTATCCTTTTCCAAAAAAGAAAAGCACATCACAAAATGGACAAATCAATTCCAATTGCTTCTTGCCCAAAGAAACAGCACTAAACCTCAAGGTGTCTTAGGTAAAGGTTCCAAATCAGGAAATGAAAAGCTGAACAAGAAAACGCTGAGGTCAGGCAGGCTCAACCTTTCCTTATCCCTTTTTTATCCCTTCTCTTTCATGCTGTTGGGAAGCACACGGAGGGGTGGGAGGTGCTGCTGCTGGGCTGGACCATTAGGAGCAGTCTGTATTTACAATTTCAGCCTGGGAGCCTCAGCCAGTCTCTAGGGCTGTCCTGGTGTGTGCAGCTCCAGCCTCCCTCCCTCCCTGGTGCTGCAGCTGCCTTGGGGAGCCCCAGAGCCACGGAGTTAAGCTCTGCTCAGTCGGGGGAGGTTGAAGGGTGACACGGTTATTTCTGTCCAAGCTTACGTGAAAAAAAATGTGTTTGCCACCTCCTGATTGCCAGAAACTGCCTTTTTTCTGGTCTTGCATAAGCAAGGGCAGCGAAACGCTGTGAGCAGTGGGGGAATCCAGCCCAGGGGGATGTTTGCCTTATGGAGTAGGTGGTTTTGTTGCACATTTCCTGTTACTATTAAAAACTCACAATTAAAATGCTCACATGGACACGGTGCAGCCCCAGCCTCTGGGTGGTTGGTCATACAAACAGAGCTCTTGCTGTGAGTTGAGGTTTCACTTAGATGAGAACTCCTGAAAAGCATTGATCCCACTCTCTTTAGAGAGCTGAGAGAAATGCAGCGACTCCTGGAAGCTTTTCCAGTTGAAATGCTAAAAAAAAAAGTACTTGCTTTTGGAAGCTTTGGGGCTCTCTCAAGAGGAGGCTCTATCACAGCCTGTAAATGTGTTATAGGGAACGACAAAGCAGTGTGGCAGCAAAGTGCTCAGTGAACACTTTGGTGGGGATTACAGACTGGCAGAGGGAACAGCTTTTCTAAGACAGAGAATCTTCCAGAACTGACCCTGCCAATGAGTAGCTGCAGGCAAAAGCAACTTGATTCACCCTAAAGATGAATTGGAATTCTACTCAAAAGGAAAAGTAAAAAGGGAAAGTGCTGCTGCTACAAAGAAGAGATGGAGATTTAAGTTCTGGAAACACAGCACAGAAAGAAGAAGCTACATTTTTCATAAGTCTCTCTGTGCGTGTTCCTTTGTCAGAATTAATCTGTGTCATTTATCCAGAGGAGAATAATGATCTGAACCAGCCCTGAGAGCAGCAAAGTGTTAATCAGCTGTTTAGAGCCTTCCCCTTGGGCAGGCCCTTAGAACACAAGGAGAAACTGCGTATCAAACAAGTCCTTGGTACAAATGATAAATGCAGCTTATTCCCAGTCCCTCGGCAGGGACTGAGGTTTTAGACTTGTTAAAAACACAGAATGGGCTAACTGGGAGCTGGTGACAAACTGCTGAGGGTTCTCCTGAAGCCCAGCTCTCTGAGGGAGCTTGCTCCAGGAGGTGCCTCAAGAAACAGCAATCCCACAAAGATAAAGTGCTCAGGCTCCTCAGCTGCCGGGTTCTGCGAGGTTTGTGCTGCCCTGGCAGCCTTGGAGAGGATCCCTGAGAGGCCCCACACAGCAGGAGGAGTGCACAGAAATGCAGGGCCTGGGAGTCGCTGGGGCCCCTTGGGACTCTCCTCCATCCAAGTCAGGCAGAAGCTGTGGCATTGGATGTTTGCAAAATCCAGGGCAGCAAAGGTTTATAAGGACCCAGATATCAGGGAAGAAGGAAGAGGGATCGTCTGTGTTTTCAGCCAGGACCAAACCCCAGCAAAATCTGCAGGATCTGACCTGTGGGAGATTCCTCCCTTCGTGTGTGGGGCCTCCGTGCTTGTGACACTCCAGGGCTCAACCCCAATGGGAGGGCTTGGATTGAAGAGGTGCCTTAGCTTTTAAAACCTCTGTCCCTTTATTCTGAATGGGTTTTGACTCAGTTTTCTTCATAAGAGTTTTGATCCTCAACCTGCTCAAGACATTTGATTTTCTCTGTGTGGACAACAAAGTGAATTTCTATAATCAGAAACGCCTTCTTAGCAGAGAAGGTGCAGTTTAAATTATGTGATAAATCTGATCCATTCCCACTGGAAAAGCTAATCCTGATCCCCATATAAAGGCTTTTAGTGCACCGAGCTCTGTATTCCATTGCCCCATGTAATCAAGAAGTATCCTCTGTATCTTGAATTAATTCATGTGAGTAGCTCTTTACTGAAGCACACAAGTGGCACTAATCAAATACTTTGGGGTGAGTGATCTTGAAACCTGTCTTTGAGGAATTCTATGACAGGGCTGGGAACTGGGAACTTGGTTTTGCCTGTCAGTGATCTTGCATTTAAAAGTCTCTCACTGCATTTACTTGCTGAGTTACTACAGGAAAAAGATGCATTATTAATGTTTGGCTCTGTCTTTCACCTGAAAAATATATTTTCCAAAAAGGAATGTAAAGAGAAGATCTCATAATTGTGTTTGTATTACTCAGACCTGTTGAGGAACATAGTTCTGCCATTACTTCAATGTGTGGCCTGGAAAGACTTTCACGTTGCAAAAAATTCACTTTGCAGCTACATTTTCTCAAAAACTGGCTGTCAAAAAGTCATCCCTGTGTCATTTCTGTGTTTGATGCTGGCTATAAGCTGACAGTTGAAATAGATCTCGAGGAATTTCTGATGAAGAATGAAATAAACGCATCCTTGGAAACAAAAAGGGCTTTCAAAAAGGTGCGGCTACAACTGGGAGCAGGTTTCAACTCATTCCTTTTGGCTTCTGTTATTGTCTGTTGGTTTTTTTCCTCTTTAATCTCCCAGAAGTTCTGCCATTGCCTTTGCCACACTTGCTACAAGGGCAAGCGTGGAGCATTTACCCAAAACAAACAGGCTCCAAAGCAAAAGCTGAGCTCAGGAAATCACACAGGCCTTTGCCCGGTGTTCATTCCCATTTCAGAGAGCTCCTGACAAAAGGGATGTATCTCTGTCATATTCAAACTCAGAAGTGAAGCAGCCAAAGCCCTCATTTGGCTTGCTGCAACCACAGCTGTAACCCGACAAGAGATTTTTTTTCTCCTTTATTTTTTCTTTTTCCTTCCTTTCTGCCCCTCTCCCCCCTCCCTCCTGCCTTCCTTCTTTCCCTTCTGCCCTTTCCTCTTCCCTTTTTTTAAAATTTTTAATTTTCCCTTTTATTTGGCACCAGAAAAGTGCTGAGGACATTACTCATCAGGACTGCACTTCAGAGCAGTTACAGAATCTTGTGAACTCAAGGTCAGTAAAACTGTAATTCAGACACTCTGCTCTTCATCTTACTCTGTTTGGTGCAAAATTAGGAAGAATTCTTGACAAGGTCTGCACACCCATCGCATTCCTTCTCAGCTGATGACAGGGAATGTGCTGCTTGGTGAAACACTGCATATCAGCTCTCACAGCATCCAACTGGCAAAGAAAGCAGGCCCTTGTTATGCAAAATCCTTGTTTGTAAACAGTGTTCTGCCTTTAAATTGATTTTAATGCTCTGCCTTGGAGAGCTCCTGCACTGATTTTCCCAACAGAATCCACCACAAGGGCCATCTGGTGGCAGCAGCACATTGAATCTGCACGAAACCTAGTAGGGAATGACCCAGGGGTAAATTTCCAGCAGAATGCAAAGGGATCTAACCCTGCACTTCTCTTAAGGAGATATGTGCTGAAACACACTCTAGCTTGGAAAAATTCCCACAAACTTGGAGGGAAAATATAACTTGTTCTGTGGCTGTCATCCCAAGATAAATGTCAGTACAGATATTGGAATGTAATAATTTTCTATTTTATATTAAAAATTAAAATTGTTTCCCTTCCTGTCTGTGTCCCTGAGCTGTCCCCATTCAGGGATTTTTGCTAATGGACTCCTCAATGCCTTCTTGCAAGGAGGAACATCTTTTCCTTACTGAAGGGAAAACACCCAGGACTGCATTGCACTGCTCAGTGCTGTAGAGAGGCTCATTTGGTACCCACAGCTTTTTACAGATACACTAAACCTTCAGGTTTTGGAGCCAAGACTTTAAAAAATGTCATGCTTGAACCATCATTGCTATTACAATTGTGAAAAGATGAAAAATCCTTTGGGAGAACTATCTGAGATTCAGCCTCTCAAGGTAAATGTAAGACTTTTTTTCCCTGGGAATGCTTTCCTGGGGTATTTTGGCCTGTGTCTGTGCATATCTGGCAACAGAGTTTCCTGCAGCGAGGTAAATTTGGGGGGGTATCACGAGGTGGATGTCAGACACAAGTTCCATGTTCTTTTCTTAGCACTGAGGGGGTGCTCAGGCTGAGGCACACAGATGCTGTGGTGTGGCACAGCACACAGGATCTGTTCCCAGATCTTTCAGGAGGAGAGCACAGGATAATCAGGAGGATTTGCTTTCTCCCCCTGTCTCTGGAAGTCAGTTATTGAGGCAGAGTTGCTGACTAAGGAGCAACGTTTGGTGCTGGGTTGCAGCTCTCCAGAGGAGCTGCCTCAGCCCTGTGAGAGCTCCCTTGATACACAAACCCCTCTGAAATCATCCCAGCAAAGCACTTTGGGTCACTAAACAACACCCCATTGAGAAGATAACCCCATTTTGGATTGGAAACATCCTATTCTGGCTAGAAACATTTCGGTCTGCCCATCCAGCATTCAGCCTATTTCATCAAGCAGCTTTTTCTCAGGCAGGGTGGCTGCTGGTGTCACACCAAGCTGTGTCACACCAAGCTGTGTCACCTGCCCTGTGTCTGACCCCACACTGCACAGGGGTGACAGCCATGGGCTTGGTCCTCTGAAGCCACCTGAGTTCCCAGGGCTGACCCAACATGTGCAGCCTCTGTGCCACGCCAGAGATTGACTCCAGCCCACCAGTTTGTCACTGGGGGGAAAGGGGACCCCTCCCAGCCATGCCCACCCCAGGATTCTGTTCCCAACTGCTCAAGACAATATGCAGTTGTATCCCAGTCTGTCAGCTGTGTGCCTGACCCCATCCCTCAACTTTCCACACCATGGTGCAAAGCAAAAGTGGCTCAGAACGTTTGTGTCTGGCCCAAGAACATCAAAGGAAATAGAAGTGACCTCCAGCATTTGGTGGAAAATTGAAGGTGCAAACTATTTCTTAGTCCCATGGATTCAAATCAATCAAAAAAGGATGATCATGGACTAGTGTGATGTAAAGGATAAAAAATAATCTATGTAAAGCACCAGAAACACATCCTAGATAAAGCCTCTTTCAGTTGCTGGAACAACAGCTAGGGATGAAGTCATCCCTGGATGCCTCAACAAGTGCCTGTTGTGTTGTTCTGTGAATCACCCTCAGAGGCAGGAACCTGTAATTTCCACATGCAGAATGTCCAATTTCAATGCAGTGGTAAGTGAGAGGGAGGAGAGCACTCGAGCTGAATCACTCACACACGTCAGGGCCAACAGGTACTGCCAGGTGAGTCACCAGCAGGGCTGGGGCTGGGCTGGGGAGGGTCTGCTTCTGGGGTACCTGGCACAGAAAATATCCTTGAGCCCTCCTGGCTCAACTCCCCATCCCTGGGCACCCCGACAGAGCCAACAGGCTGCTCCAAGGGCAACATCCCACTGCTGGAAACACGCCTGGGGCAGGGAGGGAGCGGGGAGGTGGCACTGGAACCCATCCCAGTCCTGCTCCTGCACCCACCCAGCCTTGGCTCTCTTGGTGCCTGGCTACAGCTTCCCCCACTCAAATCCCAATCATGGAATCACTGAGTCAGTAAGGCTGGAAAGGACCTCCAAGGCCATCATGTCCAACCTTGGACTGGGGATCTCCTAAATCACACAATGAAGTGCCACATCCACTTGTTGGTGGGTTTGGTCCATTCCCACAATGAGGTAAAGCCATAATTTATGTGCAATCTTGTGCTGATTTTCTGAGCTGAGAAAGCTGAGAAAGTCATAATGCTGCAGGAAATACAGAATTTGCACAGCCCTGATGAGGATGCCTATGGACAACGAGCACCAGCATGAGGGATAGAGCAGGAAGGGTGAAATCCCATGCTAGAGACAAGAACAAGGTATAAAGATTAGGACAACACAAGGAAATTCCAGCATTTTAAGGAATTTAAGCCACTGAGGCTTCCTCTTGAAAGTTTTTGAAAACTTGAAAGTTTGGAAAGATTTCCCTAGATGAGAATCCAGGGCTTGAGACATTAAACTGTTCCTGTGGAGAGAGAATTCCCTGGTTGCACCCCCCTCATCTGCCATTCCTGAGGGCAGGGGAGCCAGGAGCCTCCTCCTGGAGCCCTGAGTGAGGAGCCCAGGTGTGCAGCTGTGTCCCAGCTCCCTGTGCTGCTGCCAGGGACACCTCTATTCCCTCTGAAGTGGCTCCTGGGGAGTGCTTGGAGCAGCAGAGAGGTGCTGCTGGTGCAGAGTTTAACAGCCCCAGCTGTTCTTGCACCTCCCCAGCACTGATTAAAGGCTCAAGACTTTCCCTTCTGCTGCCTCTGCTTGTCCTCAGCATCTGAAAACCTCCAAGCCCTCACAGAACAGCGCTGGCCTTTTCTGTGATGAAACCACTGGTTTTTAACACAACATTCTGGCCATGTCCCTGCCGATCCTGTCCTGCAGGAGCTGCTCCAGGACACACACATGCTTCTGTCAGGGCTGAAATCATCACTTACTGGGCTTTATAAGCTGTCTTTCAGCTAAGAGACCTCAGTTTGGCTATGAATAGTTCCAACATCACAGCCTCAGTCCCAGTGTCTGCTGTATGGATATACTGATGTATCCATAGCGATTCCAAGGGATTGGAAATCACCTCTTCATTCTTATTTTTAAAACCATCCTTATAAGAGCTCTTACACCTTTTTAAAAGCATGAACCCGTGGCTTTCTGCAGAATAGTTCCTGTACCTGTTGTAAGCAGTAAATGTCTTAGGGTGGGAATGTGTAATATTTGTGTGTTTTGTTAGGGGAAAATGCAAGATTCTGAAAGTCATTAAATTTTATATGTATGAATAATTTGACCTAACTCACCACTGGTATATATAATCACAGCAAATGAATTTGTTGTATTGTGCAGTTTGGCACAGTAAGGTAAAAAATATTTCCACCTGAGCAGCATTTCTTAGAAGTTCAACAAAGCAGTAAATCTTAAAAAAATCCATGTTTTTTCAGTGGACGTTTTCAAGGGCTCCATTGTGGCAGGAAATGCTAATGTTATGAACTGATATGCACTAACGTTACTCATGCAATGGGCTTTTTAAAATGTAATTTAACATAATGGAGATCTCCTAGAAAGGTAGATATTAATTTTCAAAAAGCTTTGATCATCCATTTGAATTAAATGCACACCAGTTCATTCCTCAATGCGTAATGCAAACTTCTATTTAGAAGACAGATGCCATCATTTACCCAGCACCAAGATCCTCAGCTAATGTAACACCTCTGTTTCAGGCAGCAGTAAAACTGTCTTAATTAAGGAAATGCCAACAGATTAAAATGTTCTCATGGTTCATAAAATATTTTAGAGGGTGGCTTGGCAGCAGTAGTACAAATGTTGTGCAGCCTGGTGTGTTTGAAGCTTATGCTCTGTACTTAAAAAAAAAAAAAAAGATGCTGTGAACCATGGAAAAAGATGGCAATGTCACATTTCTATTGCCATA
This sequence comes from Vidua macroura, assembly GCF_024509145.1. NCBI lineage: Eukaryota > Metazoa > Chordata > Aves > Passeriformes > Viduidae > Vidua > Vidua macroura. The sequence goes on from NC_071583.1 coordinate 19,795,496, forward strand.
TGTTGATATCTGTAGTTATTGTGATTATTTAATGGTTACAGAGTGAGTTCCTATATGGCCACATCTCAGGGTCATCACTGAGTTTCTACTGTGCTTTTACATCTCCAGTAACTTCCAGCCAGTAAAGGAGCAACAGCAAAAATTCATCGAAAGGTAAGGATGAAATTGGAAGATAAAAGGAGCTGAGAGAGGGCTGGGTAAAAGAAAGAAAAACTCACCATAAGAGGGAAGAACTTTCCTTCAGTTCAGAGTGCAAAAGTGCACAGATAATGAATGAGGGGTTTGCAGGAGATGAATCCACGGCACAGCACCTGACCTGACTGTAAATAATACATATTCACATGGGCCAAACTAATTTCATTTAAGCCACAGCTGGTAGCAAAAAAATCTACATAACTGGGGGCTGTTGCAATCAGCACTGAAGTTTTGAGTGAGCAAATAAATTAATTATGCATCGATTTTCCCAGGCATGTTTGTTCCAGTAGTGAACAACTGCGAGTTTGGCTCCGGAGTGCTGAAGCATCTGTTGAATATTTACATCCAGCTCCTGAACACAAGCTCAGTGCTTCCTTCCTGGCTCGAGGCACCACGGGCAGAGAGGGAACAGCTGTTTGCAAAAAGCCGCGCAATCACAATGTACCTGCAGAAAATGTTGAGTTCCAGCGTGGCCCAGGGGAGGGAAGGCGCCTTGTCTGTTTGCATTTAGGCAAGAATCATAATAGGTGCATGTATTAATTCAGTAGAACAAAACAGAGAGAAGGGAAATATGTGTCTTTTCATGAATTAATGCTGGATGTTGCTGACTAAAGCAGAAAGTAAGTGGAGACAAGTTTTCCTTCTTATTTCTGGACTTTACAGGAAAATCTGTTTGCACTTACCCATAAACTCACACAGAGTTGTGTTCCATGGATATAATCCTGGGAAACACAGTTCCCTTTTGCACTGAACCTGTCAGGTCTCATTGATTTTAGCAGTTACTGAGGAAAACCAGCTCCTTGCTGGGCACAGAGTGAGTCCTGTACACGAAGCATGCAGCTGGATCCTGAGTGCAGGGCTGCTGAAATCAGTACCTGAGAAGTAGCTAAAGCTAAGGGGAGTGAGTAAAAATATAAATTAATGGGAAGTGATGTCTGAATAGGGATAAAATAGAGAAGCTAAAACTGATGTTATATTGGAAAATGAGACTTCCTAGTTAGGATTCAAATATCTGTTACACGAGCTTTAATGAAGTTTATGCCCTGGCAGTGCTGTATAAATCTAGAGCAGAAGACAGATTTAATCCCATTAAATATTTGTCAGGGATTTAATGTAGTAGATAATATAACAAGCACTATTAGACCTGGCATTACAATTTCCCATTTTTACCAAGTCCTGTGGCTGCAGGCAGAGCTTTGCCTGAGACAGGGCTCGGTGACTGGGCTCATGTTTCTGTTAATGGATCCCAGGCAGGTTCTGGAGCTGCTCTGGGTTTCTCAGCTCCTCTTTCCATGCACACTGAACCAGCTTTGCTCCCTCCCTGCAGAGATGGCCACTGGAAATGCTGTAACAGGAATATTTCCATAACCTTCCTTTTAACAGAAATAGGCTAATTCGACCTGCTGGTTCTGTATGTTTTTTCTATTCAAGAGCAGAATATCATCATCATCAACCTCCTCAGAGTCAAACAGCTGCTGCCAAAACCAACTTCCTTTGCTAAGACAACGACACTCCCTGGTACTGAAGCCCACTTCAGCCAGAATCTCCAAATTTTAGCTCAGGGAATGCCTGTCTTCCACGTTGCTTGTACATTTTATTTTCTTGTATCATCCCAGCTTTTATGCTTGGCTGAACAAAAGTAAGATAAATTAAAAAGGGTTTGAGCTCTGTAAATGTGGGGAAACTTTTGTTACACCCAAGAACTTGGAATGGATAAGGCATCACTGAATTTCTTTTCATTTATACAGATTAATTTCTATTCTTTGGTTAGTTAGTGAGGTGGTGTTTGAGGCCTTTTTGTGCAGTCTGTAGCAACTACCACCACACAGCAGATGAAAACTGCTTTTTAAGAATACCCTCCTGCTCTGTCCTCAAAAATTTAGAGTTTCTGGGTCATTATAATCATGCCTGTGGCAATTAAAATGCTGGGATTCAGATACTTCGTTGTTGGGGTTTTTTTGCATTTTTTAATACAGTCGTTCTCAGTAATTAATTAAAACAGAATAATTAATTCTTCAAAGTTTATTATTCTCTTGTTTAAAACCTTTTAGCTGTCAGAGCTGAGAGATAAACTTGGTGATTGCTGATCCTGAAGAGCACTAAGAAGGGTACCTTTCATGGCTGAAGGTGGTGGCTTCAGTGCCATTTATTTGAGGAACACATGTAAAATGAATATTTCCAACATAGGCCAACTCATAAAACTTCTGTTGTTTTCACTTGTGCATAGTAAAAGTTGGGCTGGAGACCTTTTCATGCTGTGTTTTGTGGCCACGCATCAGGTGATATTTTCTGTCCAACAATGGAAGGAAGTGAAATAAAAGATGTGTTATCATGAACTAGAAGTGTTTGGGAAATTCATGCCAGGTTTCATAGGAAGATAAATCGTACCCAGACTGTCCAAGCCTACATTTTCCACTGACAGGCTATCAGCATCCCAGCAAAAGTGAAACTACTGCTATCTGCTAAAAGTAAACCCACATTTTTATTAGTCCTTTCTCTAGAGATGTAACTCAGCCTTCCCAGGCTTTGCAGTTGTGTCAGAGGCAAAGTCAGACACAGAAAAGCTAATTCCTGCCCTCAGGACAAGAAACCCTTGGTACAGCCCAGGGAAGAGCACTTTTCCTGTTTTTTACAGAAGAAGATGGAATGTTGCTGTCTTCCCTGTCTCTGGCACCAGGTTTGGAGCCCAGTATCTGCAGAGGAAGGATGTTCTGAGCCTCGGGGTGCTGGGGTCAAGTCCCCAGGGCTTCCTGAGTGATGAGCAAGTGAACAAATGTCATTTCCCTTCTGGAAGCAGCTCTCCAGCGTGTCCCCAGGGCTGTGGCAGTGCCAGGCTGGGTCCTGCTCCTGCTGCACAAGGGTGAGGCTCCTGCAGAGCTGTCCCTGAGGCCTCCACACAGAGGTTTTTCATTAAAACAGTTTGGACAAAGAAGGGATCAGAAATTCTGGAAACCCCTCAGATCTGTGGTGCTGCACTTGCTGCCCTTCCTCTGATTGCTGGTCTTGGCTTGCCCCAAAGGTCCCTTACATTTTTTACTTCAGCAATTTCTATCAGAATTTTCTGTTGAGCTGATGGGAAATGTCCCCCTTCTCTGGCTCCAAATCCTTTAATTTTCCTCTGATCCTAAACATTTCCCCTCTTCTTCCCTTCAGCAGGATGAAACTCTGACTTTAATATTTTTCATGGTGAATGGGGTGGGAGGGAAAGGAGTCATTCCCAAGGATTGATCTGGAATTTGGGTCAATTCTTTTTAAAGCAAGAAGATTCCACTTTAATTCACACTCTGAACTGAATCAGGACCTTGCACATGGCCCAGAGTACAGCATAATTATGACTAAATGTAGTCCTTTTGCTCCAGTGAAAATTGTGGGTATTTCATTACCCAGTGAATGTTTATCTAAATTCCCACACTAAAGGACAGATCTCACTTGAGAAGTGGAGATACTCACTGGAGTAACACATTTCTCTAAAAGCTGTATGTAAAGAATAATCAGGCCAGAGCAAGCAGGCTGCCATGGGAATGGGGATGTGTTACAGCATTTTGACTGCACAGCTTCACTCCTGGAGAGAATCAGGCAGATTAAGAGGAATTTTTAATGGATACAATCATTGTTTACAGTAATAACTTTAATGAAAAGGTGTTGGGATTAGGGTGTGCCAGGGTCCCCTGGCACCCAAAGGGTGGCCAGAGCCCATGGGAAAACAGGCAAATGAGAGATGTGATCTGTAATTCCCTGGAGACAGGGGTCTGTCTTTTCTGAGAGGCCCAAGTGTAGCTTTTCCAACCAAAAATTAAGTTTTAATGACTTCAATAAAAATTAAATTCCTACTGAGAAAGAACACCAAGTGTATTGTATAATCAAGACTATCTTTTTGAAAAATCTGTTTCCCAATCTGTGAAATGCCTAAATACTGGAAAAGATAATTAAGAAATAAAATTCATGCTTACAAGTATTATAGAAGGCATTGAAGTCATTTAAATTTCAATCTCACAGTTCAGCAAATGCACTCAAAAAGCTACAAAGGAAAAATTCTTGGATAAAAGGTGACAAGTTCATGGTGTCATCATTAAACCCAAACGTGTCACAAAGCAGCACAACAAGAAAATTCAAGTGCAAACTCAAGTGAAAAAGAAATAGCTTTTTGTAGATAGCTTAGTACAAGCTGTCACAGCAGTTCCTTTGTTTAAAAAATAATCTAAGAAATGTTAAGATTCCAAGCAAACTTGGAACAGCTTACATGAAAACCACTGTTTGTCTGCATGCCTGAAGTGGAATATTGGGAGCACCACATGAGGATATTTTACAGCTGGAGCAGCCCCACCCTTGCTAGTAGACATAAGGGGAGGGCCAGAACTCTTGGGTCAGACTCACACTCCTGTTAGAATTAAAATTTACCCTTGTTGCTAAAAACCAGTTTAAACCTAGAGATAGAAATGGCATTTTGTCAATCAAAAAAGACATTATGTCTAAGGAGTCAGGAAGAATCAAAAGAAAGACAAAACCATATATGTGATCATAAAAAGTCCTGAAAGCTCAAATTATACCAGATGCATATAAATTAGCAATATTACTCAGATAAGACATTCTTTAATAAGGGAGATAACACTATTAGTGTAATTACTGACTGCCTGGTCCAGCACTGGGAAAGAATTAAATACATTACACTTCTGGATAAAGCCAAAGTAATTATGAATTTCCAGTTCTTTCCAACTTAAAGAACTGTCTGGTGACCCTCTCTAAATGGGTCCAATGCAGCAACTCCATCCTGATACCAGTGCCGTTCCAAGGCCCAGTAATCACTCAAAGCAATTCCCAGTTTGCCAGTGTTGGATTGCCTCTTGCTCCTCCATTTCACAAGCTGCCTTCCCACCCACCTGCTGTCCAGCACTCCTCACTCTCTGCAAAGCAAGCCCAGCTCTGGTGGCACCAATGATGGACTGACAAGCAGTGGGGCCATGACTCCAAAACGGGGCAGCCAAAGCTGAGTGTTCTGTTCAGGCTCTCCAGGCCCTGCATTAGAACGACCTGGATGAATCACTTCAGCTGTTGCTGGCTTTAACTCATTGCTCTCAGTCTTTATGAATTATGTGGGTTCTAGATGTCTCTCAAGCCTTGAGTTCTCATGCAGTGGGGCCACAGTGGTTGTGTTTCCTTCTCTTCATGACTTGCCACGGATGAAGTGTCCCTGTTAGTAGTGACTTACAGCCTCTGCCACGCTTGGCAGATCTCCCGTTGTTCCATGTGTTATTTGTTATCAAAGAAAACTGCACATTTTTCCAGGTGACAAAGCTTGTAGAGCAAATCTGTCTTCTCTGTGCTGGAGCCAAGATACTTCTGTCCCCTGCCTTGTTCTGCTTTCAATGCAATAATATTTTTCTGAAGGAACAGAGCAGTGCAAAGAAGGTGAAGGGACGCAGAGGTCGTGTAGGAACTGATTTGTGCTGGTGGAGCTTTCAGGAGCTGCTCAGATTTTACCTGCACCCGGCATCTGTTCCACCTGTCCCCTCAGTAGATCTCCTTCCTCCTCTGGAAGGCTGGAAAGAACCTTTCAAAGGTCTGTTTGAATTACGAGCAGCATTTCACAGACCTTCCCTTCCCTTCCCTTCCCTTCCCTTCCCACTGTGTCCTGCCTCTGAGGCATGGTGCCTCCAGCCTGGCTCCCCCATGTGCTGAGCAGGAGCCCACAGCCCTCAGCCCAGGGTGTCAGCAAAGCTTCCAGCCAGTGGGCAGTGGCTGGGTCTTTATTCAATCCAGCTTTATTGTAGTTATTTTTCCCTATCCATAGAGCCACAGGCCTGGGAATCTTCCTTGCAGACCAGATGCTGTGGTGCCCAGACAGCACGCAAGGAAGTTTCTGTCATGGAGAACTGCAATAAGCTCGGAGAAAACTGAAGAGACAGAGTGAGGCCCTCCAGAAAGAAATCTGACAGAGAACATTATTAAAGCATCAAAACCCCCACAGTTTAAGGGTATGCAAACCTTGGAGGGGAAGGGGTCAAGAAAATAACCTCAAATCCCTTCTTTTGGGCCATGGAGCTGCAGACACTGAGGGTGCTTTGCACCAGTAACTCCTCTTCCTCTTGCCCTCACTGTCACCTCATGGAGGCACTCAAAATGCTGTGTTTCTATCTGGCTCTCTGTTTCACACAAAAAATCAGGAAAAACTGACAACTGGCTGCTGTCATGCAGACGAACTCTGGGAATGTGTTTATTCCTCACTACAACAAACTCATCTGGAAAGGTTTTCAGTGCACACCGTGGTGGCTGGAGCTATCTCCTAAAACATGAACCCTTATCAGCATTCAGATTTCTGCTGGGCAGATCAAAGGGTTATCCACAGGCACCTTAGGAAGCCAAGGGTGCTTTAAAGAACTGGAATACCTTGAAGGAGTAGTAAAGAAGAATCAATTTAAGTACTGGTTTATAGAGAATTCATAAGAGGATATGCTTGAATAGTCAAGTGTAGTAGTCAAAAGATCATTTTGACAAATTATCCATGTATTTATAATCATCTGCAATCCTACATTCAGGTATTACATGCTAGGAGTGGCTTTGATTTTGTCACTCAATGACTGAGACATCTGGCACACTTCATTTCCCTGACTCCATTTCTTCTGGGAAATTGTAAATCTTTTGACAGAAGCTAACTATTACTTCACACAAGTACCTTTAGCTTCCCCTACTTTCTGAATAGACTTCGGAAACTTTTCTTTCTTTAAACATAAATCTGATGCCTTCAGATTTTTCACACTGATTTATGGCATTATTTAATGAATTATAGTAGAAAATAAAAAAGGAGCTGGCTCAGAATATATTTTTACGGCCAGTGACTTATGTTATCCAGGTAGAATTGCAAAAGAAATTCATATAGTTAACTAAACCCTTGTTGTATCATGTAGATTAATATTCCTGCTTTGGCAGTCAAGCAGAACCTGATTTTTTAAAATAAATCACCCAAAGTGCTCAGTTTACCATTACCATTTGTATTATTTTTTTGTTCATGGTTCCTGACCACTTGTGTTAGGAGTCCACTACAGTTTGCTTCAGTTATTTTGGATTTTAATTCCAGTGTAATAGAGCAAACAATGACATTAGGACTTGAAAATAAGCAACAGTGGAAGAAGCAGATTAATCAATGCACAGCAATGGATTGAGGAGAGTGTGGGGCAGAACCTGCTGTTGTTTTACACTGGTTATAGTTTGTCATCTAAAGAAAATCCTCCCACTCACACTGGGACTGGGAAGAGCAGAGCCAGGCCCCATGTTTTGGGATGTAAAGTGTTGAATCCATCTCTCTTTCCAAAGTCTCTTCAGTGGGTGACCCATCCTGCAGCACATCCAGCCACTGCTCTGCTGCAAACCCCAGCTGCAATCCCTGCAGCCTAAAGGCCAAAACCTGATATTTCTCCATTCCTTGTGTGCCAAACAGCCCCAGAGCCTTCACCTGGAGCTTGGCATCCCCAAGAACGGTGGAATATTTTTATCACAAGGGGTAATAACGAACAAAGGCCACAACCTTGGCAGATCACAAGTGCTGGTGCCCCATGGAGAGCAGGAAACAGACTGGAGAGGGTTTGGTTTCATCAGGATGTGAAGCCCTTTGTTTCTCATGCCATTAACCTTTGCACTTTTTATGGTGCAAAGCCTCTGGTGGCAAAAGCCTGTTATATTAATGTTTCATTTAAATTTTATATTTCTTTATATACCTGAAGTTACTAAATGCAATTCAGTTTAACATAAAGCACCTGAGTAAAGAGTCTGTCTCCAAGAAAATCTGCATTTACACTATTGTCCTCCCACCTCATAAAATAAAAACTCCAGAGAGAGAAGAGAACTTTCCTTTTCCTCTCTTTAACAACATCCTGAACTTTAAAATAGTTAAGTGATCCTCCATTTCCTATATAATCACTGGCACTAAATGAATTTATCCTTATACATCCTGAACACAGATTACTATACTCATATTAAAATAAAGATTTTTGTGGTCTCTCACTTCCATCCTGCCATTTTTCTTTTCCCATAATGAGTCAAAACAAAGGACAACAGAGTTTCTGCCTGTTTTCTCTTTATACATCTTTCCCTTCCGTGGCTCCACACGCCTGACTGCAATTCCACAGCTCCTGCACCTCCAGGTGCCTCTGCCTGATCTCTGTTTAAATTTCCTCTTTTTCCCATCCCTGGGGAAGTCCAAGGGGATCACAGCTTCTGGAATTAACTCTGGTCCTAGACCAAAAAGCCTCTGGTCTAGACCAAAAAAGAAGGAGAACTGAGGCTTAATTTAAATGCATAATTCTGAGAATATATCCTCAAACTTTGCCTCACCCAGACAGCTGCTCTTCTGCTATTTGACAGTAACATTGCCTCCAAATTCTGCCTCCACTGCCTGGGCCCTGCTCAGAGCCCTCCCTGGGACACCCAGGGCTGAGGGCCCCTCTCAGTCTCCTGATCTGCTGTCACCCATGCAGTTCTTTGAAACAGAGGACAAAATAAATAATAATAATTTTCAGAGAGACAAAATTTAAAAATCCATGTGCAAACCCTTCAAAACTTAGAGTTTTCTACTTGACCCACAATGATTGGAAGGTGCTGCCTCATTCCATGGCTGAAAACCTCCCTTTGAGGCAAACCAGGAGCACAAAGGTGGCACATCTTAAACCCAAAATCACTTTGTCATAGGGCACAGGCACATCCCCCATGAACCTGTGCTTGCTCTCGTTCAGGACAAACAAAAACCTCAGCCCCACTGAGGGTCCTAGGGAAGGGAGGAGAGCAGGCTCCACACTGAATGCTCATGGGACTGAGGATTTGGTTCGCTCCTAGTTTGTTTCTGAGTTGGCTTTGGATCTTTTCTACATAAAACACAGCTATACTGAAATCTGGCACTCAGGAGATGACGTTTGGAAGGATCTCCACAACTCCAGCTTATTTTTAATATAATACAAAAGATAGCTTCAAATGAGCTCAGCACAGTACCTGCAGGGAAAAAGGCACCACAAAACAAAGCCAGGAACTGGCACCATTTCAGCTCTGCCTTGGCTCTGCACAGCAAGGGAGCAGCATGACCAGCTGCCAGCTCTCAGCAGAGAATAACTGATGAAAACCTCCCAACTCCTCCTCATTACAGGCAGACTTTTGTCACCACAGCAAAGTTCCCAAGCTGCAAATCAAGTGTCACAGTGGCAGACACAAAAACCCAGGGACAATAGCTGCTAAAATCTGTCTCATTTGTTCCTCCCACAGTCAAGATGCTTTTTGGCCAGTGGCTGGTGTTTACTACTGACTCCTGTTTTCTGAAGCAGATGAGCAGCCCAAGGCAGGAATTACAGTTTTAGAAGACTCAGGGAAGCAGGTGGAATATTTATAGCTTGTACCATCATTTCCAAGTGTCTCTGGCCCCTCTGATGTTAGCAGGGCTGCAGAGCAGGTCACAAAGGCTGGATTCCCTGTTTCCCTGGCATTCATCCTCCTCTGGATGTTCTCCTTTGTAACAGGAATCTTTTCTTCAGTTTGCTCCTTAAGACTCAATACCTAAAGAAGAGCTTGAGTGCCTCATGGTACAGGTGTTTTATTAAAACTTCTGCCAAAACTCCCATCTGAAGGCAGAACAATTTAATGCCTTTCTTTGTTATTCTGTTTCATCTGAAAGAATCCTGCCTGTCACCTGGATGTCATTGTCATGACCCTACACTCACTGATGCATTTGGGATGGGATACTTTTGGTATGAATCCATCATTTAAAAAACTGACCTTCGGCTTGAGGTCCTGCTTTTGGGAAGGGTCTCTTTTGCTTTTCCATGCTGTAGGGCTACATTAAAATGGGGATGGCACCAGTGGTCCCTGGACTGCAGCCCCTGACATCCCAACTCAGGTGCAGCCACGTTTATCTAGAACAGCCCAATACAAGACCACAATGCAGAAATGAGTTGTCACTGCAGCACTGCCAGAAGCTCCCAGGCCCTGGTGCTGATTTCTGCCAGCAGAGTGGCAGACAGACTCACAGACTCACAGGCTCAGGCTCACAGGCTCAGGTGGTGCTGAATGCTCAGCCCAAGCAGCAGCAGTGGTGGCTGTGCTGGGAATGCCAGCACTGAGTGTCTGCAGCCCGGGCAGCCCCTGCATCTGGCCAGCCCCAGCCAGCCCACAGGCCAGTGCCAGCTGGGCAGTGATTAACAGCTGGGCACATCTGGTGCCTCAAACCCTGGCAGCTGGCTGCTCCCTGCCTGTGAATCAGCAATTGCCACTGAGGAGGATTCTCCCAGTCGGGCTGGATTCCCCTCCCTCCCAACACTCTCTGCCTCAGCTGCTGCACTGAGGGGCTGCATTTAAATTCCTCTTGGCTCTTTATTTCCCAGTAAGCTGCTTGGCGTGCAGGAGAGCAGTGCTGTCATTTTTTATGTTCTTGACATTCTCTGATAGGCTGCTATCAAGGCAGGCCATACATTTCTAAAGATACAGGGCTGGTTTGATCTCCTTCCAGTGTTTATCATTAGGAAAGTGAGGTTAGGAAGAAACTTCCACAATTCTGACACATACCAAAAAATTAATCAAAACCAAAGCACACAACATTTACACCCAAAATCAAAACATAGGAAATATAAGACCCCAGGAAACTACGTTAAGGAAACGTCTGGGTAAACATCTGCAAATGAGCGTGGACAGGATGATGTTTTCATTTGAAACAGTTCAATCAGAATCAATGAAAACATTTCCATTGATTTCAGTGAGAAATTAATTAGAATTCCAGCAGCTTTGGACAGGACTACAGCTAACTGAAGCCAAGAGGCTGATGTTGTGTGCTGACCCACGTAGAATCGTGTGTTACAAATATATAATAATTATTACTGTATGCATGTGAAATACAGATTATTATAGATAATTATATAATTAGTATCAGGATGCAGATCAGAACATGAAACCTACTTCTACCTCAGAAAATCTGTTTATTCTGTTCTGTTCACTCCTTCACAGTGGACAGGAGAGTGTGGTTCTTTCATTTCCCAAATCTCAACTGTAAAAACAAATTCCAGGCTCTTGGTTACAAAGCTCAGAAACACTCTGCTCTAAGAGCAGGAAGGCAAGAGCCATGAAAGGTTAATAATTTATCAGACATGTTTCAGTGCATAAGCAGTGTTTCTGCACATTGTACCTGAAGGAAGGAGACAAACAGGATCTTCTCACAGCACTGGTTTTTTAACGTGGCAAGTCCAGACATGGCTGTTATGGAAATGTGAGTGAGGTGCTGTTAACTACAATAAAAGTAAAATGTGAAGGGACTTTTCTGTCCCAGGCCAGGTTGGACACTGGGGCTGGGAGCAGCCTGGGGCAGTGGGAGGTGTCCCTGCCAGGGCAGGGGTGGCTCTGGGTGGGCTTTGAGGTCCCTCCAAACGCAAAGCAGTCTGTGACCCTGTGAGTGAGGGTGTTCCACTAAACAAAGCCCAGATCTTTTAAGGCTCTGCCTGAGCTGTGAGGGCACAATGGGAGGACAGGAACAGAGGGACAAAGCTGATTGGCAATTCCAGTCTTGATTCCCAAAGGGAATTCTTGAGGATTTCCCCCACTGATTTCCAAAATAAATATTCTCTCTCTGAGAAGCACCTTGATTTCTAGTCAGCTACTCTCATCACTTTCCTTTCTAGCTCTTTTCACTGAGATACTAATGAGAAAACTACATTTTACTTCATGAATTATAGATGCTTTAATGTTACCAAAATAAAACTCTCCACACACAAAAAAAAAAAAAAAAAAAAAAAAAAAAATTGCAAAAGGGAAATACCAAATTATGAGTAAGTATTCACAGAACACTGTGGGGAAAAATAAATTTGGAGTTTCTGGCAGCTCAGAGTAAAGCATCTGATGGCAGACTGTGTTAAGAGGAGACCCATACAGATGAAATAGGAAGCAATGATTTCATGTTTACTTTGTGGAGGGAGGATGTCGTTTGGAGTGCTACATCTCAGGTTTGGCTGTGGCAGAAAACATGCACTGCTGGGAATCTTAGCCACAGGGAAAGGCTTGGGCTGTGCTGGAAGAGCCAAGAACACCAAAGTCAAGTTCTCCAAGAACTTCAGTAAATGCAATATTGATTGTTCTACAAGACAGTTTTATATCATAGAAGAAAATACAAGGTGGATTCAAGGCCAAGCCCTTCCCCTCCCAAACCAGAAAACCCACCTCTCCTCCCCACCTGTGTAACCATGAGCTAAGCAGAGCCAGGGACACCTCAAGGTTCCAGGAAATCTGGGACACCCATCACACATGCCCAGCAAATGGGCAACCCAACACTTCTTGTCCACAGCTTTTAAGAGTGAGCTTAAATAAAGCATCTCTAAAGAGCAGTCTAGCTTTACCTTATCCTCCTCTGCATGGCAAGCAGAACTAAATGATCATTCATGGCCTCTACAGTCCTAATATTTATAGAATCATAGAACCACTAAGGTTGGAAAAGCTCTCTAAGATGATCAACTCCAGCCATTAGGCCAGTACCTCCAGCTCCAGATATAGTCCAACCTAGATGAACCAAAATTGCAATTATGGAACCCCTAGCAGAAACTCATCATTAATGAAAAGGAAGATAAATGCAAATCAAACAGGAAAACTATGAAGGTTATAGTACATTAATCCTAAATAAGTGGAGAAAGGGCCATTCACAGCAGAACCTGATGTAGCAGCACCATGGAGATCAGAGTGCTGACACATCCTTTGGCTTTAACATCCTGAAGAGGACACAGAGTACTTCCTCCCCTGTAAAGAAAAGCTTTCATAGAAATAGGGCCCTCATGCCATGAACACCACCTGGCTGTTTTGCAGTCCCCAGGTCTGGAAGCTTTCAGCAGAGTGCAGAGTCTCACTGAGGGTGCTGGCACTCTGTGGGCTGGGTATTGGCACTCCAGGTGCATCTGCACAGTCTGAACTTCCTCTAACCTTAAAAAAGATTCAATGCACTTATTAGCAGAATAATTCTAAAGTTCAAAGAACAACAAATACCAATTCATCCTACTAGCTTTGTAAATACCTTGTAATTAAGATTATTTGTTCTTTGCATGTGCGAGGAACAGAGCAGCTCTGAGCAGTGATCAGGGAGAGGCAGGGGATATTTCCCCTGTAATGCTCAGGGCTGATTAACACAGCACCAGGTTGTACTGGCACAGGGCACACCACAGCAACACTGAGCATTCCTGACGGTGGGACTGTCACTGTGGGCTGGAGTGGCACAGGGAAATGTCCTACAGACAATCACCTGCAAATCACCTACCAGAAAGCTAAAGCATCTTGTCCCCAGGGGCTTGTGCATTTGCCAGCAGAGCAAAACAACAACACAACAACAACACCCCCCCAAAAAACAAAACAAAAACAAAAAAACAACAACAACAACAAAAAACCAAAACCAAAACCAAAAACAAAAAAACCACCTCCAAAGTTAAACTGGAGTTCAACACCCTGCAGGTGATTGTGTTTTCAAACCAGTCACTTGTGTCTTGTCTTGCTAGTCTCAGCTGGATGGGGGGCACCAAATGAAAACTTCTTCTGGATCACACAAGGCTGAGCCTGCAGAACGAAAGTTCCCTCCAGACGTTCAGGTGCTGCCTGTGAATTAAGCTGTGTAACACCAGCCCTTCCCTCTTTCCAAGGAGGATCCCAGCTGCCTTCTCTCCATAAGGGGAAGAGGACAGGCTCATCAACTTCCTCTGCATCACTGCCAGAGACTGGGTAGCAACTCCTACATCCACATGGATTCAGATCTTTGTTTGCTGGGATGGCATTTTGCACCTCCCCAGTCTGCCAAATTCAATATACAGTTATGCCATGCCTTCTAGAGCAGAGGACATGGCCTATACCCCTGCAGCCTGAGACTGACCTCTAAGAGTATTTCTGGACGTGGGATATTTAACTATTTTGTGTCTCAAGGTCACAGCATTTAGTTTGAAACACTTTTCATCAACTGCTCCAGAATTTCATTTATTTAAAAAAAAAAGTTTTCTCTTCATATTATCATTTCTATGCAGTGCTCTAAAACTTATTTTGTGAGATTCCAACCTGCAGGTTTTATCACTGACTTAAAATGAACCAGACTTTTACCCTTCGTTTAAGGTTACTTTATCTGTGCCTCAGTATTTACAACATCCATGTGGGAAGCAAATATTTTCTGTCAGGGTCTTTTTCAGCAGCTCTCCCCAGTGCTGGAATTATTTCCAAGGTTAGCAGAGATAACAACTCCCAGTCTGACAATAACAACCCAGGAAGGAGCTGCTGGCAGTGTCTGCAGGGCGAAGCCAGGCTTTAGAGCCCCGTGCTGCTCCTGTGTTTGCACCAGTCCCCTGCTGCCTGCAGACTGCTCTGTGTGACACAGATTTATATGTAAAGCTGACAGGAAGTCTGCTGGGTCACACTGTGTCTGCACAATCAGACACCCACATTGCTGCTGGGGATTTGTCAGCAAGAATTGCAGGAGTTCCAAGGATGGGATTTTGTGTCACATTGGGTCAGAACCTGGTGTCCCACAGAGACCCAGGTACCTGAGCTGGCAGCCAAGCTGAAAATTCCCATGGCCCAGCACAGAATCCCCCCAGCACCACAGCCACGAGAGCAGCACAAGTGACACTGCTCTGCCTGACAGGGACAGCAGCTCTCACTTCCCTTTTGGCAGGAGGTTCAGGTGGGACATCAGAAACCAACCCTGAATAATGCAAATTCTGGACAGAATTCTACATTCTCAGTTAGATTAACCTCCACAAGAATTTTACCAAAGGACAGCTGATGTGGGTTTGTTACCCGGTAGGAAACATTGTCATTCTCAGCAGTGAAATCAGAGCCCAACTTCCTCCTCTTCTTCCTCTTTGCCACTGTCACCCTGGTTCTGTGGGGAGAGCTGGCACCTCCAGCACCAGCCTGTGCACTCAGCATGTGGCACAGGCTGGAAACACAGTGGTCCTGGGCACTAAAGCCTGAACAGCAGTAAAAAGTTTACCTGGATCTCCTTCTTAAAATGAACCAAACTGGGGAAAACACACCAATTACATCCTCATTAAATTTATTACTAGCATTAACCCTATTCCACCACACACTGGGGATCCTTTTAAATTCCTTCTCTTCCCTCTGGGCAGACACTTTGTTCTGCAGACAAGGCTGCTGAAATCTGTACATTGCTACCATTCCAGGATTTATCTATGTTTTGCTTTTTTTTTTTTTACTGTTCTAGTGTTGTCCTCTCATCCAAATGGGGGAAAAAAGTGCACAGACAAAACACCACCTCCACCCCCATCCTCCCTCCTGGCTGCCTGCAGCAGTGAAGCGATGCCAGGTCACAGAGCTGTTATGTAAGTGGTGCTCGCTGTGACTTTCTGGGCCTGCAGCGATCTCCATCTGTAGGAAGCTCTTGCTGCCCCTTCCCTGAGCACAGGGCTGTGAGCAGGAGCTGCTCCTGCCAGGGACCCGCCCTGCAATTCCCCTTCTGGGCTCCATCCTGCAGGAGCAGCCCTTGGCTGGGAGCTCTCACTGCCCAGGGCAGGGAATCCCCCCTGCTTGGGCTGCGAGGGGCCCTGGGGCTCATCTCCCATCCCACCCCCACTGCCCAGGAACTCACTCCTGGCAGACCCCTGCAGGTCAGTGCCGGCCTGAAGAACCTGCCCACCACCCCATGACCAAGCAATGCCTCTTTTCACTGCTTCAATCATAAAAACTGCCATTTCAATGAATTCTTTTACTGGCAACAGGAGAAATGCCCTGTTTTCAGTGGTGACTTTAGTACTAGCTACACACTGAGCTTTGTGTAGCTCTGCTTCTCTCATTATTTAACTGTATTGCTTTATTCTTGCCTAATTATAATTGCCTACATTTTTTAAAAATAATAATAACAAAATTTTGTCCCGCTTTTTCCCTGTCGTCCACCAGATAGCAATTTTCTGCTGGATTAAACATCTCAATATCCTTCAGGAATATGTACACATCAACTAATTATTAGAAAAAAAGATTTGTTGTTCAGGCTTTAAACATAGCAGGAGGCTTTTGAATTGCAGACTAAAATTTTAGGCAATTAAATAATTTTTTTATGGATCTCCTTCTCTTCCCAAAGCCCTGATCTACATAACAGCAGCATCCTGAAAAGCTTATGCATTTGAGCAGAAAAACTTTAAATGGAATTAATTAACCAGGCATAATTTTAGATATATATTTAAGTTCTTGGATGAATCAAGCACAACATTTTTGTTTTCTAAATCTAAATAAATGGGGAAGAAGCCAGCAGAAAGTAAACACATATACCAGTTTATCCCAGATAGGAAGTTGTGATTCTTAAATGGCTCAATACTTAAATATCATTTTGAAAAGCTGTCAAACATCAGATTCAGAAACATATTTTCACTTGAAATACATAATGCTGCTGCTGCAGTGTACCCAGAGGAATCAGATTCCCACTTCCACACATAATGAGCTGCACTGGATGAGCAGAGACGCACTTGTACACGTGATAAAAATAAGAATAGATAAAACACCAACTTCCACATGGAACTACCAAAGTTCAGCTCCAGCAGCAGCACAGGAGCTCCAGCACTGCCCTGCTGGCTGAGCTGCAGTGAATAAAGCACCCTCAGTGTGCCAGGGCCTCTGCAGGGCTGTGCTGGCACAGGGCAGGGCTCAGAACCCAGCAGCTTTCTTCTCTTCCTGGGCCCTGCAGTGCTCTTCTGCTGCACAACTCAGCATTAGGAAAGGGGGATTTTGCCTGGCTTATGGAAGCGTATTCAGATGTTCAGATGGGCTAGAAAATAAAATTGAAAATAAAATTATTATTATTATTATTATTATTATTATTATTATTATTATTATTATTATTATTATTATTATTCTATAGCCATGAACAGCAGGCAGGGCAGTGCCAGAGCTCCTGTGCTGCTCCTGGAGCTGAACTTCAATAGTTCCATGTAGAAGTTGGTGTTTTATCTGTTCTTATCATAATAGTAATAATAATAAAAAATAGTTATTATTATTATTATTATTATTATTATTATTATTATTATTATTATTATTATTATCATCATCATCATCATCATCATCGTGATCTTCTTCTTCTTCTTCTTCATTATCATTATCATTATTATTATTATGATAAAGCTTGAAAGTGGTTTATTGACCACTGACTGGTAAGGAGTTTCCTCAGTGGCTCTGGCCATATTTCAGCACTGCAGGTGAATTATTTTCTGTGGGAAGCCAGCAGGGTACCTCAGGGAGCTGCTCAGAGCTGATCCCAGTGCATCCCTGTGTGAATCCCACCTCTGCCAGCATTTCCCATTTGCATTCCCTCTCCTTGGTGTGATGGTGTCACAGACCCAGCCCTGAGCTCTGCTCAAACACAGGTTCTATTTTCAGCCCTGCCTCTGCCCTGACAGGGGCCTTGGACAAATCATCTCTCTGTGTGCTGCAGCCTTCCCAGTGATGAGATAAGGATAATAATTCTGATTTATATCACACATGGATTCTCAACAATAGAGTTCAAAATACTTTACTGTTCTATATCAAGCACTGAAATAGTGCTGTGAGCTCCAAAACAACCTCTCCTTTCTTCTCCTTTCTGCTCCACACAAAAATCCAAAAAAGTAGGTCCTCAGCTGGTGAGCTTTACAGGTTTTGATATTTCATAAAATGTAACTTACAGAATATGAAAATGTTAATGTTTACTTTATGGGGAGGGCAAATAATAGTATATAACAGTTGGGAGATGATGGTCTGTAAAGTAAAACATAGTGAAACAGGAGGGAGAAAGAACCAGTTCCAGGAGGGATCATGAGTTAAATCTAATTGTTCTTCTTGAGGATACATTTCTGCAAAATTCACCTAATGCAGTAGTGCAAGATAAACTGTGTTACAAGCTTGGTAAGCCAAGTGAAAGGATATCAGGAACAAACAACCTGCTTTGATGCCTGAGACGAGGCTCTAAGCTCTCTTTGGACACTAGTGAAATGAATTCTCATGGTTTCATGTCTAAATTCCCATTAATTTAAAAATGAGAAGCTATTTATGAACTTTGAATAAATGCTCCTGCATTTTTACCAGTGACCAGGATCCAAGGCACATGCAAATTCCACAGCTGCAGGCAATCAAGGCACCACAATGCCAGCAGCAAACTTGTCTCCTAGCACATGTAAATCCATGTAGTGGCACTGAGTCATCAAATGTACCCACAGGTTTACACAGTCACACTAATCAAGATATAATGGGGAAAAAAAAAAAAAAAAAAACAACCAACAAAACCCAAAACCAGACTAAAACTTTATTCAGGAGAATTTGTACATGAGCAGCTGTAGAGTTGCAGACTCCAGGCTCTGAGGGAGGGCACTCTCCTCCTTCTGGAGCCACCAGTCTGGAGCTGCTCTAGAGATGCAGCTTCCCATAAATCCACCCCTGGAAAGCAAGTACAGCTCTCTACAAGGGCTTTGCCTGCTTGGGAGTGTAACACTTGAATTCCTGCTGCTCATATTTTCAGTGAGCAAGCAGAGTCATGGAACCTCGGAACCCCAGAATGGTTTGGGTTGGAAGGTGTTGGATTAAGATATTTTCTGGCTCAGAGATGGGGTAACTGAGAGGTGTTTTTAAAGCTTTTATTTTATTTTTAGTCTTATCTGAAGGGTGAGATAATACAGATGTTATAATTCACGCTATTACAATTAGAAACTAACTATATTCAATTATAATACATTTTAAGTTTTTTTTTTTGTTTATTAGTCTTTGCTACACTATGTTGTAAATGCCTTAAAGTCAATTATTTAAAATTACTCTTTGTGGGTCTTACTACAATGTATCTTTCATAGTTCTTTTTCTCCAAAGTATCTAGTCTTATTTGTAAAGCTGTATTTTGAAACTTGTTTCT
Organism: Vidua macroura; assembly: GCF_024509145.1. Classification (NCBI taxonomy): domain Eukaryota; kingdom Metazoa; phylum Chordata; class Aves; order Passeriformes; family Viduidae; genus Vidua; species Vidua macroura. Next base: position 19,814,550 of record NC_071583.1, read on the forward strand.
AGTTCCATTTGTCTCTCAACAATATCATAGGAAGAGACCCTGGAGCTCATCCTGGATACCTTCCCCCAGCCCAGGTGGCTCCAAGCCCTGTCCAGTCTGGCTGTGGACAGCAGCAGTGGCTGAGCAAAAAGGAGATTATCTGAGAGTGCAGACACTAAACCAATGGAAAGTCTGCTCAGTTAGAAGCCTGAACAACAGATAATCAAGATACAAAACAAGTTCATATAAACAGATCCTTTAGTCACTCACAAGAGGTACAAGTACACCAATATATCTGTGGATCTGAAGTCTTCAAAGAACAGTGACTTAGCAGTTACCTGTTCTCACAGACAACATTCCTAAAGCTCTTTGGCACTGAAAGTATTTTAAGTTAGTAGTCTTTATTGCTTGAATTCAGCTGCATAATGTGCTGGGGTTTTGAGCAGCTGCAGGTGCTGGGAAAAATATTCACTTTAAATATTTTATTCATCTGGAATGAAACAACCTAAAAAATTAATAACAGACTTAGCACAGCCCTATCTGTTCAGGCAGATGGAATGAGAGACATTTATAATGATAAGAGAACTCCTGAAGCACAGCTGAACACACAGTACTGGAGACCTGGTGTCTAAGAACTTTATGGTCAGATTCCAGCAGCAAAACAAAGATTCACCATTCAACCTGAAAGATGATGCAGAATTTAAGACAACTTCCAATTTTTAAGTTAGATTACTCACAGGAAACCTTCTTGTCCCTCCTTGCTGTCTTCTCCCAGAGCTTTATTCCACACATGCAGGCTCTCATAAAACTGGGAAATGAAGACATAATTCCCTTTGCCAGTCTCACTGTGTTATGCAAACCTACTGATGTAGTGAAAATTGTCTTCTACCTCTCTGTATCTCATTTTCATGCATTGCCCAACACCTTCAGTGCTGTGCTCCTGGGGCTTCTTCTCAGAAGCCATGGATTTATTTCGCTTTCAGATATTTTTGCCTTCTTATGTACTTTTACCTAAATGAGAATTCTTTAGGAACTCGCTTTAAGAGACTCTTTCTTTCCTCTCTCATCAAAGGTTAGCTCCAACTATTTCTAAATTTTGGCTTGTTAGTATTAACTGGAACTATTCCAATCCTTCACAAGCCTAAAAGTCTTCATCTAGCGAGCCTAAGAGGCAAAAAGCTTTGCTTTCTCTTGCAGAATTTAATTTGGAAATATGTGAGCTGTAGATTATTCATATTTTACGGAGTCATGGACCAGAGAAGAGTTTGGGTTGGAAAGGACCTTTAAATGTCATCTAATCCAAATCTCTGCCATATAGCTAATATATAATATAATATAATATAATATAATATAATATAATATAATATAATATAATATAATATAATATAATATAATATAATATAATATAATATAATATAATATAATAGCTTGTATCATGTAATGGCTTGCCAGATCATACGAAGAAACATTTTTGTGAGTGCTCTACCAATTCAAAAATCTCAAAGTTGACACTAATAATTTTAAAAGCTGCAAGACTGAAAGTTCTGTGGAGGCACAGCAGGTGACACCTGAAGTCAAGGCATTTCCCATGGGGTTACCAATTACCTGGAGCAGAAGGTGATGCTGGTGGACACTGGAACACCACAAAGCTCATCCCAGTAAAAGACAATGGCCTAATTCCGAGCTCACAGGGTTCCAAGGATGTTTCATTTAGACAGGTAACATTAAGAGCTTGCTTTCTGCTGCTGCCTGCCCTTTCTAGAACCATGACTGCCTCAAGTCCTGGTTTTACTGCTGACATTGTTTCATTAGACAAGAGGCTTCACCTTGAAGATTATCTGGCAAGAAGAATAGGAAAATAAATATTTAGGGTCCTATTCAACAGTGGGTTCTATATATAAAGTGTTTATTTTGTTGCTGAAACCAAAGAGATTTTATTCACGATAGCAATCACTAATCATAACAGCAGGATGCTATTTGAAGATAAGCCCACATGCAAAAGCCAGAATGAGCTGTGACACATTTACAATAGCATTCACAAAAGGCATTCTGCTCTGTAATTCTGCCTGCTTTGTTGTAGAGCACACTCAATGACTTTTAAAATGACATTTGACAGATTTAATGAAAATGTGCTCATCCCAGTACACAGTCCAGCTCTATCAAAATAGCTGCACTTACACCTCCTGGGCAAATGAACCAAAGCACAGAGAAAGCTTCCTTTAGCAAAATGTTAAACTCCTTTATTGGGGGCTGAATGACAAGGTGTAGTCATTGAATGAGGTTGCAGAGATATTTGAATAAGTCTGAAGGACATGAAGCCATCATGTAAGAGTGTTATTACCTAAATGAAGTGCTATTTGCCAGAAAGCCCTGAATTTACAGGGTTGGGAACCAGGTGCTCCTGTATCATTAGATCAGCTCACCTGCTAAGGCAGAGGGAGGAGTGCTGCTGGCAGGTGCACGAGGAGCAATGCCCAGAGGATGTGTATTTGTGTACACAGAGATGCTGAGTTTGGGCAGGAGGCCAGACACAGGCAGAAGAGAGACCAAAATCCTGCTCGGTTTGGAAGGAAAGCAGCTCCAAGGGCTTCCTGAAATAACGGACTGGGGCAAGCACTGATCTCTGCTCTGGGACAGGGACAGGACCCAGGGAAGGGCTGGAGCTGTGCCAGGGTAGGCTCAGGCTGGAGAGCAGGAAAAAGTCCTTCCCTTCTTCCCCAGAGGGTGCTGGGCACTGCCCAGGCTGCCCAGGGAATGGGCACAGCCCGAGGCTGCCAGGAACAACACTGCCAGGGATGCCCAGGGTGGGATTGTTGGGATGTCTGTGCAGGGCCAGGTTGGACTGGGTGATCCTTGGGGGTCCCTTCAGCTCAGGATGTTCTGGGATTCTGTGAATATAATTTTTATCTAAGTCACGTATCTAAAGTTCACCAATATCAAACATTCCACAGTTAAACCCAGAACTGGGGCCTAGGGTAATTTTCCGAATGTACAAACAGGCTGCCTTTCCCTGCCCTCCTCTGTTTAGGAGGGAAACTTCACTGTCCAGTGCTTTCTACAGCCCCTACTTCTGTGATGCACTGCTGGAGCAGGATTCCCCTTGGGAAATACTACTTTGAAAACACCTGGTGTATTTCCACCCTGCTTTTACTGTGTTTCATGGAACAGTAGTTTCTCTTATGTCAATTCTACTGCTTGGTAAGTCACTGCATTGAAGGTGTATTTACACTTGTACCCAGCTGTCCCAGCCCTGCAGGCTGGTCAGTCACCTGGGTCAAGGTCACAAAGCACTTCAGACCTTTCCTGAACAGCAACTGAAAGTCAGGATAAAAGGAGAGAATATTACGAAGCAGAGGGAGAGATTTCTGCCATCACTGCTGAGAACATGAAACTGTGATTTGCTAAGTCAGATCATGGAGTGAGCACTAACAGGGTTCTGTGACCTTACAGCTCAGCACTGCTTTTTAACTTACTCATAATTCTGACATTTTGCACTGTCACTGTAGCCCTAAATCTAAAAATCAGACAGAAGTGTGATCTAGACCTGTCTGCTTTCAGAAGCACATTCAGCAAAGCTGGAACTAAAATGAAATTGCTGTATCATGTTTTATGCCTAAATTACATTCTGCCTGAACTACATTCTGCTCTCCCAGCACCCCCAAGACAGCCCTGAGCGAATTGTTAATAATTTAATGAAATCATTTGAGAGTGGTAGCAACTACTGTCTACTTCTTCAATTACCTCAATTCATTGATCTCTTCCTGCTGAAGGAGGTGGAATCTCACACCAGAGATGCAAAAAAAAAAAAAAAAAAAAAAAAAAATCACACAAAGGTCACATTTTGGAATATGGAAACTGCAGCAATGGTGATGATAATCTGTGTAACACAGATTCTTAGAGCCCAGCCTGTCAGTGATGTCTTATGAAAGCAGCATGCCCAGAACTAAGGAGTCAGGCACCAAAAACCCCCACAAAACACTCCAGCTGACCTTTAAACATCTCCAGTAGACCAATATTTCTACAACACTATCAAAATAATCCTTCAGTTCAGCTGCTTATTTGGAATCCACTTCTGGCATTGCAAGGAGGATGTTTAGCCTTCAATGTTTGCGTACTTGCTGAAAATACTTCTTTGTTTGGCAATTTTATTAATTTTCCTTCCATGCAAGAACCAGCTGGCAGAGAGAATGCACCAGCTGGGGTCAGATGCTCAGGACAACAGAGTTCTTTTTTCTTCACAAAAGATCCTTAATTGTGCTATAATCAAAGGCTATTTATTTCTATTGGCCAGTCTTAACCCAGCATGAAATGAAATATTAATCTAGCAAATGAACAAACCCCCAAATATCCACCAGGACATGGGCACAACTTCAGATCCAAAGATGATTAGTGAGGCATGAGGAAAGGAAGTTTGGAAAGATAAAAATGCATAGGAGCAATGACAAAGTACTGTGGCCAAATCAGCTTTATTGGCTGTGTTTGGTGACTTGACCAACTGTGTGTGGCAGGAGAGTTCAGGAGCTGGTAAAGGCTGGATCACAATACTGAATCTCCAGGATTCTTAATATTCTTCTAAGGACGGCTTTGACCCAGCTTCCACTAAAGACAGGCTAATTAGCTGTTATAGAAGAAGATAATTGACAGCAGCCTCTTCTATTATTTTTACAAAAAAAAATATTTTAAAAAGCACTTTTGGTGTGTTAGTATTTCAAATAAGCTTACCCTGTTCAATGGTCTGGTGCCTTCTTAACAACATTTTATGAGACATAGTTTCTTTGTTATCTTTGTACTGAAAAATAATTATTTTGGTGAAAAATACTCTGAAAAAGAATTCTTTTGGTGCCTCTTCTATTTATGACTCAGTCATAATAACACCAGTGATTCATGCTGTCAAATTACAAGCTATTACTTTGGAGAATTATTTTTTCCCCTTCCTTTTGGATAAAATATGACAATTTTCACTATTTTGTTACTAAGGGCAGCTTCCTACTACTTAAGAGAGTCTCAGAACTTTATTTTCTAAGTAAAGCATATGCCACAAAAGACAAAATCATCTCCCACCTCTTGTCTCTCTCACAGATAAATACACCTGAAATAGAACAATTATTTAAACCTAGTTCCAGAACTTCCAAGCTTGTTGATCAGTAAACTGAATGTCAATCACCAGATTTTATCTAGACAATACTGCTTTTGTTTGATTTAAAGATGGTCACTGTAAGCCATAAGCACATGCTGGCCTAGAATTATTTACTAGGGCTGCCCTTGGCACAGGCAGCCTGAGGTTCTCCATTGCAGGGATTTCTGGTCTGACTCTCCAGTGAAGTTTTGTGGTGCTTTCCCACCCAAAGTGTGAAAGGATGTCCCTAGGTGGGAACTGGCTTACTTGGAAATGAAATTTTAAAATTAACAAAAGGTCACAAAAGAGACCTTGGCATATCCATAAGCACAACAGCTTTAAATAAATTTATTTGGGCTAAATGCAAAAGTAAGCTTTGAACTGAGCAGAATGGGAACAGCGCTTTAAAACACAATGTGGCAAGTAAGAAGTGAGAAGGGAAGAATGAATGACTGGGTGAGTAACAAACATGTACACAACGTCTGCTCCATGGAAAACAGCAACTGCAGCTCCCAGTCTGTTTGGGGATTATGGCAAAGCACTGAGAGGGAGGCAGCACACACAGCACAGCACCATCAGGCTGTGCTGAGGGGTGAAGATGGTAGAAATGGCAGGAAATCATTTATTAACACACAGAGCTCAGGAGGAGACCACCTGCAGAGGTGAACACAGCACGTGGGATAAAAATTGCTCTGGAGATGGAGAGGGCAAGAGGGCTCAGTGCAATGGTGAGAAATATGAATCAAGGAGAAAAATTAGTTTCCCATTCTTGTTTTAATTTTGCAAGCTTCAAGAGAAGGTCCTGGGAAACTGTGCCAAATTTGCACAGAGAAGTTGTCTCACTGAAGTTAACAGATGAAAAGTGAACCCAGCTTTATTCAAACTGAAAATAAAGGGAATGTTCTTGAATTTTGCCAATAAAATAAATTAAAATTAGAATATTTAGTATCACCCAAAGACCTTATGTCAGATAGTTATCACTTGCTAAATGCCTATTTTTACAGCTTAGAAATTGATGCATTTCCTACGAGAGCACAGGGGCTGTGCTGTGGAGAACACAGGCTGGAGTTTAAGGGCAGCTATAACCTTGAACTTGAAATTGATACAAAGAAGAAACAGCTGAAAAGGAATGGTTTTAATCAAATCACTAATACTACACAGACTTAACACAGAATCATAAAGCTAAATACACAACAATACCTCTAGTTGCCTTACCAGAAAAAAAAAAAAAAAAAAAAAAAAAGAGGAATTAACTGGAGAGCATGTCCCTTGCCTGTTAACCAAACACCATCTATCTCCAGGGCTGCTCCAAGGAGAGTTCCTTAGGGAGGATTGCTGAAATCCCTGAGACACAACAAGACACAGCCTAACACAGCTGTGTCTCTAACTGGAGAAACTGGGATGGGGAAACTCCTCAAGCTTCTTGGGGAGCCCTGTACTAAAAAATCACCAGAGGATGTTCATGAATGACTGACATGTGCTCATGAATGCCATATCAACAACCAAACACAGAAGGTAAGGATGCCTTTATCTGCAGGCCAAGGCTGGACTCTCACCTGGAGAACTTTAATCCTTCATACAAACTACAAAAGGCAGCTGACATGCTGCCAGGAAAACCTTCCCCTGAAACAGCACACCATAATCTTGGTTGCCCATCCGAAAGAGCTCTTTGCTGAAAAGGCGTGTGCCATGTTTCATTCATCATCTGCTTTGCTTTTTAAAGGGGGTAGATGGAGAAATAAAGATTGGGCTGTGTTTGGGATGTTTTATTGGGGAGCAGATTGGCTTGAAGACCAGTATTAACCTAGCCTTTCTAACCTTAACCTGATTGAGTAATTCCTTGGGACACACCTGTTGATCAGCTGTTGGCAGGCAGGGATTTTCTGGATGCAGGAGTCAGCCTGGCACAGCTCAGACATTTCAACTCACATAAGGCCTGGAGCTTGGAACTGACGCATTCCCAGCAGCCCTTCTCCCTCTCAGGGGAGAAAACAGTCAGGAACAACCAGTAAGTGAACAGGGGGGGAAATCGGCATTAAATGCAAATCTCAGTTTATTAAAGTCAAAAAAAAAAAAAAATCTTTACATTGGCAGCAACCTGCACAGAAAAATTTATATCCCCAAATCCCCCCAGCTCCAGGAATGGCCCCACAGGTCAGGTGAGCTCCTCGAGGCAAAAGCCTGGTTGTTGCTCGCAGGAGGTTGGCTCCTGAGCCATACCAGCACCCTACTTCATACTTTTTTTTTTTTTCCTTAACAGGAGACTGCAACTACTTGCCTAAAGAAATGAAATAAACAGCGAGCATTTGCCAAAGTACTCCCACCACTTGGAGCAGTTTGTTTTTCAGAACATTCAGTGCCAGATTGCTGAATGGGAAAGAGAAACAACAGGAGAGCAAAATCTCTCCTTTAATCATTTCTGAAGAGTTTATCACAGGAGCACAGAGATATTCACAGCCCATTGATTTCTTGTTGAATGCAAGTGGAAAAAAGATCACATCTTTCTTTTAAAACCCAAATGAACAAAATGGGAAGTTTGAACAAACCTAGAAAATGAACAGCTGCTTCTACAGTCATCACTGATTTCAGCAGGAATTGGAGATGCTTAGTGAAAACTGGAAGAAATCTCTGACAACAAATACTAGTGGAAGAATTGTCAAAATATTTAAAAACATTACATTGCCAACAGAGAGAAAATTAAGATTGGAAAATCGTGATTGCAAACACTGAGGGGCTGTAGGAAGTGAAGTTCAAACAACAGCCCAATGCTAAATTCTAAACAGCCAAACCGCAAAAAATTCATCAACAGCAACATAAAGGAATCTTTAAAAGCTTTATTAAATAATACAGATTTAAATAATATAGTCCAGTGCTAGACTCTGAACAGCCATACCACAAGATAATTCAAAATAAAGGAGTCTTAAAAAGCTTTAACACAGATTCAAATGATTATCTACATCCAAACTGACCTTTTTCAGTAGTACTAGCACTTAAGGCACAATTTCTCCAAAACTAGCCAGTAAGTTAAACAAGACTCAATACGTGTAACAATCCTTTTGTTTTTAACACTGTGTGAAACCAAAACACTATGCCATGCACTGGGTTTGCATTCCATTCATCTATTTGCCTGCATAGTTCTGCACCCAAAGTATTTTGTTATTTCACTTTCCTCATGGTCCTTAGGAAAGTTCAGACAGCCAGAATATTATTCACAGTTAAAACTGGGATGCTTGTTATATGTAAACAAAACCCTTATCTGATAGCTGCAAAACCCTGACTGGGTTGTGATTATATCCTCAAAATAAAGGATTCCTACCAGAAGAAAGGTGCACTTAGAGGGCACATGCTTTCACATTCCCAGTTCAGAAAAGTGCTTACAGTACCAAGGAATACTGCAGTTGTACCCAAAGGAACTCACACTAAGTTCTGGGGTTCTTTTTTTTTATCTTTTCTAATCATTGTTGTAAAAAAACTTCTAAATTATTCACAGTTGTTCCAGCATTCCTCATGCTAAACCAGCATATTGTGCTGGTGAATCCCAGTGTAAGGCTAAACATAAGAACACTTATCAGTGCAATACATTCCTGAGTTTTTGGAACGCCAAATAAAAACAGTTCTTCAAAATATACAATCCTTCAAACTTTTGGCTATATTTCACCTGTTTCACCTCATATTTCACCCCTTTTTTAAAAAAGTTAATTAGAAAGAAATCTAATTTTATAAAAAGTAAATAAAAAACTGTTATCGCTCTAACTTAGCTATAACTTCTAGTTGCTTGGAGAATGCAAGGAAGCCAATCTAGCATAAACATTGCTTTTTGTGCAGGCAGCAAAAAACAACAGATAAAACAAGCTTTTGAGAACTGAAGCACTGACATTAAAAAAATAAACTCAAAGAGCCCTAAATAGCAAGAAAAATAAATTAATTAAGGACCTAGTTATATTCCAGAGCAAACCTGCATTACATCCCGACTGCTGAAGTTGCTGAGCTTGCTAAGGCACTGAGTTGTACATTTATTTTTATTTGCCACGAGGAGAAGCCGTGCTGCCTCTACTGAGAGGCGTAACCCGTGCTCCAGAGCGTGGCCGAGGGGCTGGTCTGCCTGCTCGAGGCCTGGGAGCTGAAGGAATGTGCAGGTGACACAATGGAACCTGAAACATGGGAAGGAGAAGACAATCAGGCTCCGGAATGGTGGGAGAAGAACAAACAACTGCTCTTGATCATCTGCTGAACGCTGGCAATGAACCTGATGAAATCATCCCTTTAGCTCAGTGCCTCTTGAAAAGGCATCCTGCAATTATCAGAAGTTTGTGGCTCTTCCTGTTCAAGACTTAAGTCTGAGGGGGGCACAGTAAATTTCCGCTCAGCGAGTGATGTTCACTTGAATTTGCCTTATTTCATCTGAAGCATCAGGCACTTGTGTTTACAACCAGGCCTGCAGCTCACTGTAACTTAAACACATCTGTAAGAATGTGAATTATTTTTCATTGCCACTCTTGATTACAGACCTTCCTACATTCAATTCCAGTGCAATGGCCAGACGAATCAATTAATTCACTTCTAACTGGGTGACAGCTGCTTACTGTTAGGGGTGTGCTGAAGACTTGTCCTTGGGTGGAATACTGGCTGATTGTGCTGTTCATTCGGTGAGAAAAATGCATGGTAGGCTGCAAGACAATTGAAAAACAAACCAAAATAATTTCACATGGCAATCATTCCTTTTTACCTTACAGCTAACACACCATAAGAAGCTATGGAAAAAAAATTCTTGTGCAATCTTTCCTTCTCTTACCTATGATCATAACAGCTGTCCCTGCTAAGAGTGCAAAAAGCGTGAAGATCATCACCTGGTAAGACTCAACAAACTGCTGGAAGAGACTGGCTTCATCTGCAGAATTGATTAAGAGGAGGCAATATTGAGTTAAAAGGAGCATCTTCTCCAATCTGCTTTAAGAGTTAACCTCATAAACATCAGAGAAGCTAAATGTTTCTGCTGGCATACAGAGTACAGAGCTAAACTTACATCTCATGGGTGCAGTGGTTCTGTCAGCCAGGTAGATCACTGTCACTGGGATGGTGATGGACTGGTCTGTCATGGGACTGGAGACAGTCAGAGTGGTGGACAGGGAGCCCTGGCTGGGAACTCTGGGATCAGCCAGGCTCACAGTGTACACCACGTAACTTGGCAGCCCATAGGACTTCTCCTTCTCCAGCACCTTCACTGCTGGGGACTCGCATTTCACCTGCACAGGGAACATCCAACCTGCAACAGACTGCTGGGACAGCACAGCACAGCTCCCTCTTCCAGGCCACGTGCCAGCAATGGGTGATTCCACAGAAACACTCAGCAATTCACCCCTCCATAGGGCCAGGTGTACACTTACAGTGACACCTGCAGCATTTCCCCCTGCCTATTGCCAAGGGTGCCCCCTCTCACCTGCCCCTTCCACAGGTCTGGGCTAACCCCACACAGCCAAAGCCCACAGACCCTCTATGGGCTGTGTGAGCTGTGGGCAGTCAGTCACACTTGGGCAAGACTTCCCCTGCCACAGGGGTAAAACAGGTTTTTGCTTCCTGACCCATGAGCTGGTGCACACATGCCAGGCTGTATGCCCAGGTGAGCCTGACACACCTGTACGACCCCAAAACCCAAGGGCCAGCCTGGATGGGCCCCTGAGCAGCCCAGTGAGTGAGTGGCATGCCATGGCAATGCATTGGAGCAGGATGAGCTTCAGGGTCCCTGCCAACCCAAAGCATTCTGGGATCCTATGGAAAGTGAAAACTGAGGAAGAATCAATCATCATTTCTTCTCAGGAACAAATCTTGACAGGATAAAGATGGCAGGGAGTGCCTGCATCTGCATGTGACAGCTCAGAATGCTTTCAGCTGTGCTGAGATACTTCCTGGGAATGCACTCACCTCCAGGCTATCCAGGATTTCACTGGCACCGAAGATTTTCAGCACGGAGCTCACATCCTGGTTGCTGAGCAGCATCTCAGCCTGGTCAGCGTAGAACCAGCGGTTGAAGGGCACCTCAGCGCCCTGCTGCTGCCCGGCCGCGGCGCTGCCCCGCACCGCCGCTGCCACCCACAGCGTGGCCTTGCTCCTGCTCAGGTGCTTCAGCTGCTTGTCAGTGAGGCTGAGCATCCTGATGGAGCACGTGTAGTGTCCTGCAGGAACAAGACAGCTTGGGCTGTTAGCTGCTCACCTTTAAGGGTGTAGGGCTGGCTTGGATGGATGGAGACGAGAGATCTCTGAAGTCAAGTCTTAGAAGATGTGGTTTATTATAAAGGGTGAAGGGCCCTGCTTGGAGTTGCTAGCTGCAACTCTTGGCAGGCCCTGGGAGAGAGAGGGAGAGAGGCAACGAGGCTAAGAGAGGGTTCCAGGTGAGGGTCCCAAGAGGAAGATCCAAGAGAGCGTCCGGTCCCTCGGCCACACCTTATCAGGGGGCTTCAAGGTGGGCTGGGACAGGACTTGGACCAAGGGGGTTACAGATACCTGATACTTTAGGGGAGAGTTACAGGTATGGGATGAACCAGACACTGGGGGGTGAGACACAACATTCCATGTGACCTTTGGACCTATCTGTAGGTAAAGGGCATTGTTTAATCAGAAGGGGGAATTGCTTTCAATCTGGCTATGCTATTGTTTTCTAGTTCAGTAATTAAGGTTTGGTATCTCAAACCTTGTTCTCATCTCAATATCTGTATTTTCTAAATCTTTTGCCAGGCAATCATATTTATAAGGCTTTCCTATTTCATCTTCCCCAACAAAGGGTTTTTCTCCACGCAAGATTGCTGGGACATCTTCAGAGAAAAGCTAAAAAAGGCGGTAAAGCTCAACCAGCAGTGATGAGGAGTGCACAGATGGACAGGGACAGTGTGTCTGTGGAGTCAAACATCACAATCCCAGCACTACAACTATAGAATTATTCCTTGTCCCAAACTGAACATCATGAAAAAAACCACTATGCTGGTAACTTCCAGTCACATTTTATTCTAATATGCCATTGAGACTCAGTTCCACTTTGAACATAACACACTAATACTGAAAAGCTTTACTGAAAACAAGACTGAAAATCCTATTTCATATTCTTTTCAACTAGCGTTAAAATTTAAGCCACCTACCATCACCGAGTCTGTGAAGATGTAGTTTATTTATAAAAGCTCCTTTAAAAGTTATATATTCACCATGTTTCTAGTCTCATATGGGACCAATTAATCTGTTATTGGCAGTAAAGGTAGTAAAAACTTCCCAGAGAATTGAAGATAAAAAGGATCAGTAACAAGGAGAACTTGCCAGGTGCATGCTTTCCCCTTATTTTCTTCCCCTACCTAAGTAACAGAGGCATATGCAGGGCAGAATACGAGTTTACACAATGGGTGCAGGGATGAGCTTGCAGATTAATTATCTAACAGATAATTAATGTTCTTTAAGTAAAGTCCATGGTGGTTTCACGCTGTTCTAAATTAAGTTACACTTTCAAAACATTAACACATTTTGTAGACTTGACAAATTTATTTCCACCTCCACAGTGTCTGGCAATTTCCCCCCCTTTTAAGGCCCAGTTCATGATGTTTTGGGGGTACATTCCACTTTTGGAATACTTGTCAACTGAGTGCTCCTTTGCTTCTTTTACTTCCTACAAAAACTCTGCAAAACATGAAGTGGGCTACCACTTCTGATATCTGTCTTTCTTTGAAAACCAACACAAGATTTTGTCACAGGCAGAAAACCCACTGAAACAAGAAGTGTCCACGTCAGCAACTCACTGAGGCCTGAGCTCCTACACAGCAAAGCCCAGAGACTTCAGAGGAAAGAGAGGAGGTTTATATTGGATGTTAAGAAGAAATCCTTCCCTGGGAGGGTGGAGAGGCCCTGGCACAGGGTGCCCAGAGCAGCTGTGGCTGCCCCTGGATCCCTGGCAGTGCCCAAGGCCAGGCTGAGTGGGCTTGGAGCAGCCTGGGACAGTGGAAGGTGTCCCTGCCATGGCAGGGGTGGCACTGGATGGGCTTAAAGATCCCTCCAACCCAACCCATGATGCTGGGATTCTGTGGAGTCTGCTGGACCAAAGAGCTTGTGTTTGTCTGCAGCATGGCATCTTGTCATATCTTACCTGAAACTGCATCAAATCCAGGTTCTGCCACAAAAATATCCTGTGCTGGGAAGTCAAAGGCATCACTGTTGAAATCGAGATGGCAACTGATAATGGACTGTGGTTGTAACTCAGCAATGGCTTCAATCTGAGCAGGTGAACACTCCCCTAGGGGGAAGGAAACAATTAATCTCTAATTAAATACAAAATAAAATTGTAGCTAATTTAGTTGAATTAATTAAAAGCAAAATCATGGCTTGTAGCATTGAGTTATTCTACCACCTTCTGAAATAGTTCCACAAGGTTATGAGGATCTTAAAATCACTGGAAATCACAGACAGCTGCCTTTGCTCAGGGTCTAATCCCAAAGAGACAGCAATGAAAACTTCATGTGTTGTGGGGTTTTCTTGACAGGAATAATTTATTTACAGGAAAGAATAAGCTGCAGAGAATCTTCTGCTCAGATGTCTCTTGAATAACTTACATGATCCTGGGAGCCTTGAGTTAGATTTTACTATCTGGTGAGATGATTTTTTGGTACGTTAATAACTTACATATGGCAAAATAAAATACTATTGGAAGAAGTGCTGATTGTTAAGCTAGAAGCTAAAAGGATCTATAACCACACAAAATACAGCACATTAAATAGAGGACACAATATGATGCTTAATGTTTGTATTGATTCTAACTGGTGATAAGTTCTGCAAAAGATTTAAGCATGGTAACTAAGTAAGAAAATGTAACAACTCCAAGAAGGCAATTGCAATTAAACATACAAGCAATTAGGTGATTGCCCATTAACTGTTGTTCATATGATCAAAAATGGTACCTCTATTAAAATCTACTGATTTTGTTACTTGTGAAATATTAATAGTGCTCCAGAACACTTTCCAAATTCTGTCCCATGGCTCCCAGAGCTCCCAGGACTCTAGAAAGGCATTTGAGGTTCCTGGGGATCTTGTAAATTACCCTTAAACAACAAACAAAAACCCTGTAACACAAACTAAAGCATCATGAATCCAATAAATCATCAGCATAAATATTTTTTCATCATACCTTTCAAATTTTTGTTTGTTTCCCCAATTAAAACTATGACTTTTGAAGCTGCCACTCCCTGTAAGCTTGCCTGCATGCCACTGACATGCATTGCTGTGGTCCTCTGAGGTGCATTAATCAGGATCTGAAAAAAGGATGAGGCACATTGTTACCAAAAACTGTTTCAACAAATAAAAATGAAGGCAAACCCAGACTGGATTGGTTGTGAAAGACTCCACGAGATGATGTTTTTCTTTGAAATCCCACATTTCTCTAATATTAGAAACTGCCTTTCCAAGCAATTTAAGCTAGCAAAAACATTTTGTCTTCCTACCCAACCCCCAGAAGTTAATATGCATAAAGCTTTATGTCTAAATTTAATTTAAAAAGAATGTCTAGTGCTTATGCTGGCTGATGCAGTGAATTGTGTCAACAGTACGACTGCATAGAGATAAACAAAATAATTTAATGGAGTACTTCTGATCAGTGATGCATGGCACAACACTTGAGCAACTTCTTGCTGACATCTAATCCTGCAGTGAAGTTTCATTCATAATAGCAGCCATACTCAAAAATTGGCTAGCACCTGAAAGCAACTTAAGCCAACAAAGGAATCAAAATGTACAATATAAGAACAGTAAAGGTGAAAAATCAAAATGGCTATGCTACATTTTCCTCCTTAGAAAAGTTTTTTTAAAAAAACATGTTTTTGCCCACATACCAAATTCTTCCCAACCATCTGCATTTCTAGAAGAACATTTCTAAGTATTTATAACAACAAAAAAAAAAAAGTCCACAGAATACAGTTTGGTGAGGTCCAAACTAATCTCAGCAGTACACACAACAGTGCCTCACCTCTCTGTAGGTTTTCAGTAACCCAGGCATCTCATAGTAGACAGTGACTACCCCAGAGTCCCTTGCCAGGGCCACGCCAGTCTTGGAATCCACGAGAAGAGCACTTGAGGAGGAGCTCCACACGCCTGGCAGGCCTGGAAAACACCAAAGGGCACTGCTCACACCCTGCTGCCAACTGCAGCATTTCCTGGGCACTGCTGTCTGAGAGTGCCTCTGCCAGGCAGGGCACACATCCCCCAGTGCCCAGGAACCACTCTGGTGTCTGGGAGTGCCTCTGCCAGGCAGGGCACACATCCCCCAGTGCCCAGGAGCCACTCTGGTGTCTGGGAGTGCCTCTGCCAGGCAGGGCACACATCCCCCAGTGCCCAGGAACCACTCTGGTGTCTGGGAGTGCCACTGCCCAGCAGTTATTCTGACACAAGCCCATTAAGACCAACAATCAAACACAGTGAGTGAAGGCAGGCCTGACTCTGCAGGAGTCCCTCAGAACCAAGCCTTCCCAGCTAATGGAATAGAAATGTCTGAAGTGTGATGCTCAGGAATTCAATACAAGAGACATACTGCACAGTGCAATTAAAATTAGAGGAGTTGATCAAACCTATTTTTATCGTTAACAAGAAGAGTGACATTTGATTCTGAACAAACATGGTAAATTATGCATTTAGTTTTGCTGAGACTGGTGTCCCACAGAATAGCTGCTAACCCACACAGCTGGAGGCCACTCACCTTCCTGGGCTGTCAGCAAGGTCCTCAGGCAGAGGACATCCCCCACCACCACGTCTGGGAGCTCTGGGAAGATGGCATGCTGCACAGGCAGTGGGATGTAGTCTGCAGTGCCACTGTGCTCTGCATCCCACACCCTGAGCAGGGTCAGCCCCACGTTCACAGTCCTGATCACAAAGGTGTTGTTGGCGGCTCCCTTGGCGATCTGCACGAAGTCGTCTCTGCACACAAACACAAGTGCTGCTGCATGAGGGAAGGCCTGGGAATGGCACTGTCTCTCCAACAGGAGAGGTATCAAACTCTTCAGCTGGCTGACTGCTTGTTTTCAGGAACAGTCATCTGATGAAGTCCAGCAAAGTAAGGAAATTGTAAAAATTATTGAGGTGCCACTGAGGCAAATTACAGTTCTCAGTTCACCACTATGCTGAGGAAATACCAAGATCGCAATTACGCATGAAAACTACTTCTTAATTGTGAGAATTGCAGAGCTTTAGAATGACATCATTTGCCTCTTTTTCCTTTTCTCAAGGGAGTTAGGAAGCCAAGAAATTTGAACATCAATATGCAGCTTCCCAGACATAATGCCATTGGATGGCCAGTTCTGGTATTTACCCACATTCAGCAAGGTGCTCTGCAGAAAACAAACCATGTTTCAGTAACAGCACTAGTGGTATTTTACTGAAGACCACAGGAGGCTGCTTCACAACATTTATTCTGTGAGGCAGAGACCAAAGCCTTTTGAGGCTTGTCTCTGCTGTGGGAAGGTTGCACAAGCCTATCTGAGGAGACAGCCCCTGATCCAGAACGTTCCCCACTTACATAAGCCCTTAGTGAGTCAGTGGAACACAGCACTGGGAGAGGTAGATGCTGAGGGATCAGCTGTTTCTCTGGGCCACTGCTGCATGCGGGGGATGATTCAGAGTCACTTAGAGCAGAGCACAACTCCTGCAGGCCCCGCTGGGACCGTGCTTTTCTGGGCAGCTTTCCATAGCTAGGGAATATCGATTGCCAACTGCAACTCTCCTTCCTGCCACTGCCTCTGAAGGCCGCAGAGACAAAACCCTTGCTTTGCTAATCCCAGCCCAAGCTGTATGCTCACTTGGTATCTCTGGAACCATCTTTGTTTTATGTGTGTCTGGCCTTTTCTTGCTCTGTGTAATTACCACCTGTGACAGACACCCACCTGTTGGTGGCAAAGTTGAGCACAGCATTGTGTGAATGGAAAGTATCTCCGGAGTGATCGTGGAAGTGGACCGTAAATGTCAGTGTCACACCCAGGGGCAGGGCCTGCAGTGCCTCTTCGTTCTGGGTCAGCAGAACGGGCCTCATGGAGATCCTGAGGTAGGAGATGGGGCAGACCTGGAAAAACATCAGCAGTGAGAAGGGAAGTTAAATTGCTTTTTACGATGCCCCTATAAAAATAATCGAAAAGAGTTCTTTTTATGTAAATATCCAGAGCTGTCTTCATGAGCCATTTGCATTTTGCCATATGCCAGGACTAACACATGAAGCTGCTGTTATCAGTATCTCCTTTTCAGGTTAAAAGGGGCCTCTGACACTGTCTTGTCCAGCCCCCCTCTCAAGCTGGGGCACCCAGGGCCAGCTGGCCAGGACCATGTGCAGGCAGCTCTCGGGCATCTCCTCGGATGGAGACTCCACAGCCTCCCGAACTCTGTGTTGAACAGCTACCCCAGTAAAGAGTGCTGTCCCACGTTCGTTCAGTGTTTCCTGTGTGTTCCCCTTGCCCTGTCATGGCTCTGTCTGCTTTGTACCCTCACAGCTGATATTTCTTAGCCCTTTTTTTCTAGTACCACTGGGAACTGAAACAAGAAATAATCACGTAGAAACATACATCTCACACACAGAGAACACATTACTATCCTATCAATTCACACTGTTAAGATTCCCTGGATATGCAAGAGAAGAAGTGGCCCCATGACCTCTCTCCTAATAATTCCTGAAATAAAAGGTGCAATTTCTTGCGCAGGTATTAGAAGGGTAACTCACAATGTAGGTGTGAGTAAGGGGATGGAATGGTCACTGCTGCCCAGCTCCCCTGCAGCAGGTGAGAAAGCCAAGCTGTTCCAGGCAGAGCTGCAAGCTGACAAACCCTGAGGGCTCAGCAGGCTGAGCTTGGTTCCCTCAGTGCCTCTCCTCAGCCAAGACAGAAGTTGGGAACTGCTCTGAACTCCTCAGGAGAGTCTGCTCCATTAACCATATGTGCACAGCCCCACATTTCTGCAGTAACACTCCAGTCAAGAAAGGTTTTCTGAAGACAAAGACTTGACAACCTATTCTTTTGGTGTTTAAATTGCATATTACTATTCTTGATTAACTTACCTAGGTTAATGAGCAAAATTACCCAACAAAAATAATGCTCTTTTTGTTACAGCTGTTGAAAAACAAATAATGGACAAAGGAAGCAAAACTCCTCAAATATATTGAGAAAACTATTTTAAAAGAAGGCCTCAAGCTTATCTCGTAGAAAAATCCCTTTATTTTCCCGACCTAAGAGGCTCAGCTAAAACGTAAAACTCTGCAATCTGAAAATGTACATGTCAGAACTTAAAAAGGAAAGGACAAATTTGGCCTCAAGCAAAATACATCTTTGGTGAATCCGGAAAAAAAAAAAAAAAAAAAAGCGGCTATAACATCAGTATATCCCACTGTCTGCTCCACAGGCTGGTTTCATCAGTTAAAATCTCCATGCACACAGATCTCTGCCCAACAAGCTGTGATTACAAGCCAACAAAAAACCATTTCCCTGGCAGATTATCAAGCTTGCTTTACTTTAAAATCTCAGCAACTGTCCCACAAGGGACAACTGCTATATTTAATATTGATGAAAATAGCCTTTTACTGTTAAAGTATCTTGGGTTTTGATGTATTTTTTTTTAATTAAATAAAAAATAAAATAAAATACCGAGTGCAGCAGGTCCAGGCAAGTGCTGAGCTTGGTCCCACACTAAGCTCACTGTCACTTCTTCTTCCCCCACCCTCCCTGGCTTATGTAAGAACCCTTCTTTGAACAAGTTCAAGGTCTAAGTGTTAGGTGATGCTGCTGCAGCAGTTTGATTCTTAATTGTGTACACTTGTAAACAGACAACACCAGACCTTATGAAAGAAGGACAAAGTGAAGGAGAGAGCTTTGCCTTAGAATGACACAGTAGATTCAAGCTCATCTCCAGCTCTGTCACAAGTTTTCTGACACGACCTTCGGCAAAACCTCTCAAGCTCCCTCAGCTCTTCAGCCATAAAATGAATTGTGTTACCTCATGGGGTTAAAAATATAATTTCCATAAAGGCACTACAGTTGTAGTAAGTACAGGAAAACAAATGAGCTGTACAAGGTGCTGAACTGAGATGGGTCCTGCTACAGAGAGCTCTGTATCACCATCCTGGGTACAGGACAAACTCACACAGGGGGATCTGACTTCAGTCCCACTGCGTGCTGACTAAACGGCATTTGAGCCACCCCAAACTCATCAGACATCTTTCACTTGCCAATGGGAAGAAAAAAGGTCATCAGTAACAGAGCTGGAGATGAATTTGGGAAATTCCAAAATTCAAATTAAAAAAATCCACCAAGCCACTTCACAGTGATTACAGGAATTAAACTTAGAAATAACTTAAAGCACTCAATTGTACATTTTTCTCCTTTAGCTGGGACAGAGGGAAGATGCTGACAGTAAAAAGGGATAGGAGGAAGGGGAGCAATGGGTATCTCAAGGCTCATGCTGCCAGATGCAGGAAGTTCTTGGCTCAAGGGTTTTTTGAACAGAGATGATGAGCTTACACTCCCTGGTGTCCTATGGTTCAGAGCTCAGAACTGTTAATTCCTACACTGCTCATTTTTCAGAAGTGAAGTTCAAGAAGTGTAGCCAACAATCCCTGTTGGAGTAGTGAAGATGTACTTGAGCAAAGTGCAAAGGAAGGGAGCTGACAGTACCTTAACAGCAGCTATGATGGTCTGGTTGATGCCAAACAATTCTTGTGAAATCACTTCAATGGTTGAGGATCCGATCACAGACCCAGAGACAAGGAATCCTCTCTCATCAATTTTCACTACAGGGACTTTGTCTGGGCCATCCAGGACACGGTAACTTAGGGAGGCCACTCGGTCCCTGAAGCAAAACAGAAAGTAAAGAACCCCTTAAATGTGTAAAACCATATTTAGGGTCTCTTTCAATACAAACCATTCTGTGATTCCATGAAACTTAGGGTT
Source organism: Vidua macroura (assembly GCF_024509145.1). Taxonomy (NCBI): domain Eukaryota; kingdom Metazoa; phylum Chordata; class Aves; order Passeriformes; family Viduidae; genus Vidua; species Vidua macroura. Next base: position 19,834,578 of record NC_071583.1, read on the forward strand.
CCCTCCCCCTAAAATGCAAATGCCTCTAAAGCTTTGCCCTCAGTGTGTGTCCTACTGTCTCTATCTGACCACTATTATGCTGGGAAAACTACATTTCAAGCCTGGTATGAGTCTAAAATGTCAGTCTTTGAAAACAGATTATGTAAAAAGAATTTCTCATTTGGAAATGACATTTTAATCTGAAAATCCAACCATAACCTCTGTGTGCAAAATACACAGAATTATATTCCACAAAGCCTCAATCACCCATCAAAACCTCTACAGGAAGCAGGCAGCAGGGTACTGCTTTAACTGGCTCAGCTGCTTTTAAAGAAAGGATCTGAAAGTTCCCAGTATTGAATAAATTTTACAGCTACAATCTAATAAAAGATTTGACAAAGCCTGAGAGAACAGTAAGATACCATGAACCAGCAGGTAAACTGTGTATTAAATGGAGGAACAGTGCTACTGAGAGACTGAAACAACTCCCTTAAACACAGCTGTCCTACAGTTTGGATACAGGGGTGACACAAGCCACAGTATGGAAACTGAGCACTGACCTGTTGGTCCGAAGTTTAATAAAGGAATTTGGTGACATGAGGATCTGCTCTGCTTCTGCCTCTGGAGTGACTAGATTAAGTTTTTCAAACACCTGGAAAGTAAGAGGCATTTTGGCCCACTGTTGTGTGCAGACAGTAATTTACTTTATTTGTTTAATCTTCAAAATAAACAAACAAACTAAACAGAGCTGTAACTTTCTTTCTTCTCTTGTATAATATATATGGTAAAAAAGACAACTGAACATGAATATTTAAGAATGGGAGAGCCAGTATCTTCTACAAGTTATTCTGAGAGTATTTATTTCCAGGGCTATGGCTAAACTGGCTTGTAGTAAGTTCAGGAATTTTCTTTAACATGAAAACAGAAGACTTCTCAAGGGAAAAGGTGTTGGGAACCCCATATTCACCTGAGTTACTTTAGACTCCCCCTATCCCCATGAGCCCATGAACTGAATGAGCCCCAGTGAGGAACATTATACAAACAAGAGTAAGGGCTCAAAGATAAACCAAAGCTGGAGCTACTCCTGCATTTCAAATTCCTGATTTCAAACACAGACTTCAGTCCAGTTCTGAAGGAGATACCTCAACATGAACAACTGTGTAGAAAATCATCCTACCTGAATCTGGATTTCGTCGGACAGTTCTCTTGCCATGTTGTAGAACTGGTTGGCTGCAGCATCAAGGACCTTCACTACAACTTTGAGGCCTGTTCTTCCCTTTACTCTGCCATAAACATCCACCGCAAAGTTGTAGTTTGCAGGAAGCTGAAAAGCAGCCTTGGACAGGAGAAAGGCATTAAAGTTTGACTCATGGAAAGCGCAGACATTGGCACCGAGCTGCTGACAACTGATCCTGGGTTTTGAGGCAGTGGAGGCAGCAATATTCCCTGCATTGCCCTGATGTGGCCGTTTCCTTTTCCCAAGCTGCACACACATGCACTACACACACACACACACACTTTACCTCACTGTGCCTTGTCCTGACATCCAGAGTGTCCCTCTTGGTGACAGACCAGTGGAACGTTAAGCCTGGCACAGCACTGCCGAAGGAGAAAGGAGTCTGAGTGCTGGTGATGCCCATGACATAAACTGGCATCTGGAAAGAGAGAAACCAGCCTGCTTAGGTAATGCCAGCATGCAAACCAAACACCTGCCCACAGCAAAGAGAATGAAAATTCTCTCTGATTAAGAGACGGGTCTCTCATGAAGAAAATGGTTCCTCCCAGAGCTGCAGTGCTGTCACCAGATGATGTGACAGCAATAAGCACAAGCTGCAGTTCCAACATGTGAAGGTGACAAAAGCCAATCCCAAACCAACTCACCTGAGTACCAGCTTTCATTCGTGTGATGGGTGCCCGAATTCTCACAGCTGTCAGCTGTACCACCTCAACTTCCACCTTGTCCTGGGAAGGAGGAAGGGAAGACACTGTAAGCACTTGTCAAACAGAAACCAGACTTCACTTTCAGGCTCTACAGCCACTATTTTGCCATTATCTAATCACTGTTGCTCTGTCATATGCATGACTTGACAGAGGAAATACAGATGGACAAATTCAGCAGGACTGTAAAAAACTGAAAAGGATTAAATTTTGATTTATAAGCATTTAAAATGCCCCCTAAATTACTGATGACATGAATGATGGAGCTGAGAGGTGAGAGACAGCAGCAGACAAGATCACAGGGGGCCCCAGCAGAAGAGGGATGAAGAAACCCAGGGGTAAAGGAAGACATAGAGAGGAGTTAGAATGAAATGAGGATTGTAGAGCACCAAATGGGACAACTGAGAATAAAAGGATGATGTTTTACTCTGGTATCTCCTTTTCATATATCCAGGCATTCCCGACAGATTTTATTCCTGCTATATACCGGGGAGGAAAGGTCAGATCTGGACCTCAATGGGCAGCAGACTGACCTTTCAAGTTCACTTTGCCTCCTGTCACACCACTAGGCCAGACTGCTGCCCTGCTGCCCATACATGAAAAAGCAGAGATTTCTTGATTTATTTATTTATTTAGTGTCTTCTTGGACTGTGCTGACACCTGTCAAGCAGCAGATCTTTGTGGTTCACAGCAGCTGTGCTGCCCTGAGCTCAAAAGAAGAAGTCATAAGATCTGGCCCAAGTTCTGTTTATCTGAGTCTCATGCAAGTCCCAGGCCTGCCCACCTCCCTCACACTCAGCTGCAGGAAAATCTAAGGACACAGATTCTGAGGGAATGTCAGGGATTCACTGCTTGCACCTCACAGATGGGTTCAGGACACAAAAAGGGACGAGAGTGTTCTATACAGACTGCTGCAGCTTAGGAGACAATGTGTGGTTTTTTCAGCAACAGCTGCCTTCTGGATCATCCTGACCTAAGAGGGAATGCAGACCAAGACAACCTTCTGCTGTGCTGGAAAGGCTTCTTTAGATGGGCTTTTCTAGATGCACTAACCAATCCTGAAGACTCCAATCCATAAAGCCTCCCTGGTTATCTGAGAGACTCTGATTTAAGGCACAGCAAGATTTACCTGCCTGTTCAAAGTACTACCTGTGCCAGTACCTGTGTAAGTTCACATGCCAGGGAGAAGGAACACTGAGTTTTCTTCTTCAGGAAGCCAGAGAACTGCATGAGGTAACACTGCTCATGCAGAAAGACTCTGTCCCCCCTTTCAGAGCCAAAGCCATGAGTCAGAGAGTTCCTGTCAGCCCCCAACAGCACCACAAACATTACCTGGGACACTGCCACAAGCTTCTCTGTCTCTGCATCAAGAGCCTGCAGCACTCCTGTCACCACCCCGCTGCCAATGGCCACTCCTCTGACCAGCCCAGAGCTGTTCACTGCTGCGATGTGCTCGTTGTCAATAGAGAAAATGACATTGGAGAGAGGCTGGGGGCCTCCTTCAGCACTGATCTGTCAGAACAGCACACAGAACAGCTAATGAACCCTTCAGATAGTTCTTCTGGTCACCACTACAGGGCACACCCTCCCTGCTCAGCACCACAGTGACTTCAGTGCTGCCTGCACCTTCCCAGGACAGCTCCAGGACTATTCCCCCAGGTCCTAGCAGGATGTCAGCCTGGGAAACGTGTGAGATGAGCACAGAAGTGGACTCTGTGCCTCACAGAGTGTCACAGGCAGATGCCACCTCCACTCCAGAAAGTTTCAGCAAACTTTTCCTCCCCTTCTCCTCAGCCCCCTGGTGTAGAGCTCTGCTCTGTGTTTCAGTGTGAACAACAAGCCCACTATGCCTAATTTCATGGAGCTGACAGATTTACTCATGCTGTGCTGGTATTTAACACCAGAAAAGCTGACACTCAATTGACAAAAGCAAATACAAATCCTTTGATCCAGAAATAGAGCAAAACAGAAGCTGGCTCAAGAATGACACTGTTCTTGCTCGCAGGAGTATTCATCACAGAAACATAATGGGCTGGGTTGGGAAGGACCTCAAAACTCATCTTGTTCCATGGGCAGGGACACCTTCCACTATCCCAGGCTGCTCCAAGCCCTGTCCAGCCTGGCCTTGGGCACTGCCAGGGATCCAGGGGCAGCCACAGCAGCTCTGGGCACCAGGTGCCAGGGCCTCCCCACTCTCACAGGGAACAATTCCTTCCCAATATCCCATGTGACCCTGCCCTGTGTTGGGTTGAAGCCACTCCCTGTGTCCTGTCACTCCAGGCCCTTGCCCAAAGTCCCTCTCTACCAATCCTGTCAGTCCATTCAGTGTGAATGCAGATAAATGTCAAGTTGAGTATCTACTGCTGAAAATCCAGTTATGAAGATTTATTTTACAACAGAAATTACAAAGTAAAGAAAATATGTAAGAAGATGCCTCACCTGAATCATGGCCCCAATAATTAGGGTCACTTTCCTTGGCAGTAGTCTAAATGGGGGAAAGACCTAAAAACAGAAATATGAATACCTGTGTTCAGGATCCTTCAGTCAGATAAATTATACCACAAAACAGTACAAGTGCACAACTGAGTCTTTAGTTGCTTAATCACAGTAAACTGAGCATGCAGAAATTTAACTCATCATCTGCAGTTAAACAACACTGAAATCTGACTGGCATTAGGTCAGCTTCCAGACAGAATGAATTTTATGGCAAATTGATTATTATACTGTAACCATAATTTATGTATTCCTGTTCCACTGTAGCACAGATTTCTTTATGCATGTATCTTATCTGAAATTATTTACTTCAATCTGCTGTGGAGCAGAGTTGATTCTCTGTCCTCTTCTGTCAGCCACAGTTGCCATCAGACTCGTCTGCCCAATGGTCACCCCACGCACCAGGAAAGCAGCAGTGTGGTCATCCAGAGCCTCCCTCAGGGGGCTGCAAAGAAATCCATTAAAGAGATAATAAATTACTGTGTAAATTACAAATAGCAAAGCAAAGGACTCATTTAGTGACCAGCAGTTTTATCACAAGGCTAAGTGACTGTCTGAAGCAAAGTTAAGGAAATTATCACATTTTTACACATGACAGCTCTTTGCACACAGTGCTTTACTGAAACATTAAATACTCAAAGTGAAAATGAAACAAGTAACAGACACAGTGAGTGTCTTCACACTCAGATGTGCCTTCACACAGCACTCTTCACCTGACATTCTTTGCCAAGTCATTGCTTCCAAGATGCACAAAGCTTCATCAGTCATCACACTGGAGGAATGCAGTCTCATTCATCAGCCAGCAACATTCAGGCTGTTAGTTCAGGCAATTTCCCTCACAAATAATATTTTTTTACCTTTTAACAAGTAATTAAAGCTTCACAAAAATAAAATAAATAGAATCTCAGCCATTGTGTATTATCATGCCTCTAAGCTAATACCTTTATTCATTTTTTGCCAATTCTTATTCACCGATTAATTTCAAAAATCCATTAACTTACACAAGTGAGACAAGCTGAGATGCTGCTCTGAGACTGAGATCCATGACAGGGAAGTATTTTGCCAGAAAAGGTTTCTTTGAGTCATCCAGAACTCTGACATAAGCCTTAACTGATTTTCCAATCTCCACCTGAAACAGATATATCCAGTCATTCTGCATTCAAACCACTCTTATTTATTAGCATAAACATTTTCATTTTATTTTATGTTACACTTGTAGTAGGGTAGTGGAGATAGAGCCCCAAGGTTAGACTAGCACTGATTTTAAAGACTAATCCCTGCCAGCTAGAGTTAGTGTCAGATGAAATGAATGAACTCAGGTCCTTCAGCTGGCAAGGGCATAATTAAAACATACAGAAATATCAACACTTCTTTTGTTTAAGGCGCACCCAAGCTGGCAAGAGCAATGAGCTGGACTTTTTTCTGTTCAGTTTTAAAACCTGACATATGGAAAATGACCTTGGGGCAAAACCTACTCCTAAAAGAATTGCTCACATGCACTTTAAACGGGAGGAAATGTAAATGAGTATGTCCATATAAATTATGGAATAATATTGCTGTGTAAATGCAAAAGCTGAGATTGCTGCCACACAGAACGTGAACAGATACCTGATACTCTGAGACACTTATAACCTAAAGGGATAAATTTGGGAGGGAGAGACACAGGGAGGTTGTAGTTGCTTCTCTGTTGTAGCATCTTGTCCATGTCTGATCTCTGTGTTCAGGAGCAGCACAGGGAGTCAGGGCAGGCTGGATCAGCTCCTAATGCTGCTTCCAAGGCACTGACCTTGTCAACAACTCGCACGTACAATTCCTGGATATCAGATACATGAATTTCAGCTTCAGCTGGGGCAGGGAAAGCCAGACACAGGTCATGAATCATTACAGTCACTGATCCTGGGAGCAGAGGCTGCACCTGCAATGCCAAAAGAAAACTGCATTATAGCACTTCTTTTGTCTGCTGTTCACAGGATAAAATTTGTATCACTTTCAGGGCAGAAGAAGTTGGATGCAGAAATCTCCAAGCTTAGACAAGGAGAATTCTTCCACCAAAATAAAAATCAAGCTGTAAAACATCTGTAAAAAGTACCATGCTACTGAGCTAGTGCAAACAGCCCCCAAGCACCAAGTGAATTAACAGCTCTTCATCTGGATCAGTCTGGCATCCTGTTACTTTCCCACCATCAGGAGAAAAAACATACAAATAATTTAGAGCAACAAAACTTTTCTTAGTAGAGTGAAAACCAAAGTGATAAGGAAAAAAAAAATAGAAGACAAAAATTATGCCTGTAAAGCATTGGTATTGCTTCCAGTCAGATTTGTACTCTACTGTCACTGCTTTTCATTTGAGCAGCCAACACCTGGTGGTAGATCCTGGCAAAGAAGACGACAATTGACAGATCAGGTGTTTCTTTAATAAAACTGTTATTACATTAATTTTAAAGAAAGAGAATGTTACACTTAATGGATAAAGAGAATAAAACAATGAAGAGAGAGGCCTCTGGTCCCAAACACAAGCCCTCAGAACTAAGCACCCATCCCGAAGTCCCCTCTCCCAAGGCCATGCACCCACACCTTGCTCACATCAGCTCTGCAGTTCTCCTGCAACTCCCTGACCTTGTCACAGACCTCAGGACAATCCCAGCTGTTCTCCTCCCTTTGGCCAGGGACAGCAGTGAAGCTGGGTGTCCTGTTGTGTGCTCTGAACTCTGAACAAGGGGACATGGCCAGGCCCCCCAGCGCACAGGAGTTCAGTGAACTCTCAGCACTGCCCAGCAGCACCACAGGAGTCAGCAGCAGAGCAGTGGGGAAAGCTGACATTTTGTTCTGTGAGGGCACTACTCCATTTTTCTGCCTCAAAATAGAAAGGGATGTGAAGTTTTAATAAAGGTCACTTCCAGAACAGCAGCAGTTCCCAGAGAGGGCGGCTAATACAGGGGCTGGACAGCAGGGCAGGGGGAAGTGGCCAGGGGAGGGAGCTGGAACAGAGCTCAGCTGGGCTGGGAGACCAGAGAAAGCAAACAGGGAAAAGGGCAAGCAGGGCTACTGCAACTTTTAAAACTCTCCCTGTCTCAGCAAACTCTGCTGTTCTCCTCTCCCATTATGTGCTCAGTGCCTCCCAGTATCCAGGGATATTGCACTGGAGACCACTCTTCACTCCTCCCCTGCTACCACCCACCTATGCCCAGAGAAGCTGCTGTGTCAAAACCAGAGGGAAAGCTACAGAATTTCTCCTTGGCAGTCCCACCGAAAAGTCTAGGAATCACTGCTCCAGATAACTTGAATTTAGTTTCTCAGAAGAGTTTACTGCCAACTCATCCTCTGTCAACTTGGCTGCACTGGTACCTGCCATGGCAGCAGCCTGACAGAGCCTGCTGATTTTCCAGGCCGTTCTGCTGCTTCCATGGAAAAACCCAGGGCTTGCACTGGGATGTAACCCAAGCACAGCACACAGGGCTAACAAACCTGCCAAATGTGTGTGGGGTTGTGTTTTTTAAAAAATGTGTTTAAAGTGGACTTTTCTCTCCTTTAATCTGACAGGCAGTTAAATCTCTTCCTACACTTCACAAAGCCTATCTTGCTGTCACTGATGCACTCCTGAATTCCAGACGACAGCACTGAACCTATCTCATGTACATCAGTTAAACCCATCAGGGAGACCTGGCTAAAAAACTATTGAGAGTTTGAACAGTGTACTATGTACAAAAAACTTCTCATCTCTTCTACTTTTTTCTCACTTCTGTGCCTAGTTGAAAAAAATACTCCCCCCCCCACTTACAATAGTTAGAGACAATGAAAATGTTTCACAAATTCTTTTGATATTCTAATTTCCACCTTAGTTATCACTATTTCACAACTTTATCAGCATTACTTCTTAAAAGACAAACCTGTAAATTATACATTTATAAAAACCACCCTTTAGAGCAACTTGCTTCATTTCAAGTTCTTGCCTAATGAAAGCAGCAATGCAAACACACAGTTTTATTGGTGTTCACTGCAGAATGCATTTCATATCCCAGGCCTGATGAAGTCAAGCACACTTGAACTTTAGTGGCATCTTCTAGTGGAAAAGTGCATTAGAAACTTTATATGGAGATCAGAATAAACTCTTTAATAGAGATTCATTCACAAAATCAGGATGCAATGCTGTGATTTAAAAGTACCCTGAAACAGCACTACAAGACAGAAGAATTTGAAGCCTTCAGAACTACTGGCCCACAGCAAATACTCCAGTATTACTTTGGAGACCAATTAATGTTATGTGTAGCTTCTGAATAATTCTGTCAAGTTATTCTTTGTGGTGTATTTGTGGAATCAGGAACATTTTACTACAAAGCTGTAATGGGTGAAGTACTTGGAACTGGCTTTTATCTTATACAGAGAACACAAGTGCATCACAGCTGTAATGAAACAATTTCCTGTACCTGAGACTATACCTGAAAATGCCAGTGCAAAGATCCCCTGCCTGAAGCACAACTGTGACAGGCAAACACATCCAAAATGCAGCTACTGCCTCTCTATCCACACCTGCTGCAAAACACCCATGAGTGCTGAAGCTGCAGAACAATAACCTGCTTGCCAAAAAGGTGTAAAACTATAAAATACTGCACTCACCAAAGCAATGCCTTGAGTCTCCTCATGTGTCACTCTTACAATATTTGGCACACTGGTATTAATGAAAAAATATCCAGAACCTTGTTGGATGAGAAGTTCTGCCTGCAAAACCAGAAAAGCATCCAGAATTAAGATTGTATCTTTCTAGTAGAGCTGTCTCCTCACACACCTTCCGTAATGTGTGATGTTTTCCTCCCTGATGGTGGAAAGCAGCAGAGTAACTCCTCACCTGGATGTCAGGGTGGTTGAAGATGGAGAGCCCAGTGGGGCTCACTTTCACATCTTCCACGAGCATCAGTTCAATGGTGGCAGGCCCTGGGAGCACAGCTTCATGCTGCAAGAACAATGTTAGCAGTTAGAGCCAAGAGGCACAACACTGCCAGAGTCCTGTGTGTGCAGGGAGGATGTTTAAAGCAGGCAACCAAAGCTCAGAGCACAGGCTGAGGGAAGAGACGCTACAAGATCCAGAGGGCTCCGTCAGTCATCCTGCACAGGGAAGGGGATCCTCAGGGCTGGTCTGTTCTGCACCCCTGGCCAAGGTAGAGGACAAGGGCCCAGGACTGCAGGATCAGTGAATGATGTCTGACAAGCACAGGGTATTAACTCTGAGCCATGGCCTAAGTTCATACAGAATGATAAGGCAAACTACACAAAGTTTTTTAGCTCTAACTCATCTTTTCATGATTCTTCTTAGCAGGCCACCAAGAGAAATTCTTCCTTAAATATAAGTACATGAACACTGGACCAAATGCAGGTTTAATCACTCAGTCATAACAACACTAGCTCAGAAAAGGAAAAAGATTTCTAGAGGAAGTCGCTACTCTGTACCCATTTCACCTCATTAGTAGAATTATTTCCTTGATGTAGAAAGGATGCCATCTTTCCCTAATGACATAATAGGGTGTTTCACTTAAACATGGACCAACAGTCAAGACATCTTAATATCCCATCTACTAGATTCTTGTTTGTGTTTTTGGCTGCAAGGAAGGAGAATGGGCAGGTTTGAAAGCAGAACAGAGCAGCCCATTGCTGATGTACTTGAAAAATGCACCCAGGTCACCTCAAAAAAAAAAAAAAAAACAACTCATGAGCCTACAAAGTGCAGCGGGACTGGCATCTACAGCTACCAGAGTCCTCCCAAATTTAAACACAGAGAACAGAACTTAAGAATATTCCAGTGTTCTCTGAATTCAAGGCAAAGTTCAGAGCATTTGTTTTACCAATTATTTCTGAAAGTAAGAAAGAATATGTAATACTGGTTTAACAAAGCAGAGCACAGTGAACTACAAAATAATTGCAGAACATCAAGTACCCATATTACAACTCAATTTTTAAGAGAAAAAAAAAAGAAACACAACTAAATATCTCAAATAACTTCAGCAGCAAAGTAACTGTGTCTCTGCAGTAATTCTCACTAAGCTGTAGTCAAATTCTTCAGGGCAAATGCATCTGCACCATGCTTTTCCAACATGAGAAGAGTGGAAACATCACAGAAAAGTCAAGAACCAAGTGCCAAAAAAGATCACCTCTCAAAGAATTTACTAAGCAAATGCCACATCTAGGCCATGCTGAGAAGAACCTGGCCTGCAGAGTATTTCACATTACTGGTGCCCATCTGCTACCTGCTTTGAGTTAAATCGTGTAACCTCTCATTGCATATTTTACTTTTTGCCTCAAGTATGTTTTCAAGGTACTGCATATAGTTCAAATCCACTTAAAATCTTGTTTAACAAGATTAAATAGAAATTGCAGTTAGGAAGCAGAATATTTTAAGAGTCAGTTATTGCATATGTCAGGTTATTCCACAGGCTGAAACCTGCCCTTATATATTCAGCTTACAAAAGTGACATAAACAGAAAACTGCCAGCTGTTTACACCTGCCCTCTTTGTTCATCATCACTACCTTTTGCTGTTTTTCTTCCCTAGGTTGAGTAGCTACACACTAAGTATTTCAGGGAGTGGCTAATGACTTGTGAAATGAGAGCCTGGGCTTACGGCTGGCATTGTACAATGGAGGAGTCTCTCAGAAAAAAAAAAAAACAGAGCATTAGTCAGAGCCCAGACTAACATATGGTCCATATGAGGAATCAGTCAGCTTTTGCTTTGCTCATGCAGAACTTTCCCACCCAGCTCTGCAGGGGCAATAATCCATTTGCTTTCCCCAGTGACAGCTGCATGAAGCACATGGCTGCTTTAGTGAAGGACAAGCAGCAGAGATTCACCAATTCATTAAAAAACCCTAAACTGAAACAAAACCAACTGAAACACTTCTCTGTAACACCCTTGCTCAGATGGTTATAAACCTCCCAAGGACTTGGACAGATTTGATTTGGATAGCAGCACCCAGTGCAGAGGAAAGCAGGAAAACCATGAACCAGTATCAAACCTCTGCAGAATGAACCGGACTCCACCAGGGAGCTGCCTCATTTGTACAGTACTGTGTGGGGAGGAAATAAAGCCAGCTGAACACTGGGTATTAACCACAGGGAAATGGCAAACCCCCCCAGGTACTGTTACCGGTATTTTGGCCCTGGCTGCCTTCAGGTGGGGCTGCTGGAATCCAGTGGCAGTGGCAGAGATGGCAGCAGTTCCAAACTCACGGTCAACTACCACAGTTTGCAAGCCTAGAATGTAACATAAGATGAAAAATACACTCAGTTCCTCTAGGATCGTTCTCATCAGACAAGAACTTCCTTTCTCAAGACAGGTTCTAGACTTTGGACTTGGTTCCTTTTTTCTCCTCTCTTTATTGCACACACTAAAAAATGCACATTGATGTTAAGCTGAAGTATGACTGCAGATTACAGTAATTTCTTTAATCAAGATGAGACATTGCCAAGCAGATTTAATCCAGACCTTCAAACAATTAAATGCTCATTTCAGCCCACTCATACCGTGCATTTTCTTCTGACCATTGCCCTCTTCCTTCAGAGTCAGCTCCATTGGCAGCTCCGGCTCAATACGAGCAATGGCCTTATTTGTGGATTCCCACACAACACTAAGAGAGCTGAAGTTATCAAATTTCCTGCCTTGCTGGTCATAGGCAGCCAAATCCAGTACTGGATTGCGGTAATTGGAAACAGGAACCTGAAAAAGAAGAAATATTTTGAACTGAACAGATACAACAGGATTTTTTAATCATTAAATCATTAATCATTTAATCATTAAATGATTTTTAATCATTCATCATTAAAGAAAACGTATGCTGAGTTCCATGAGGTTTGTTACAACATCAATGCATATGGAATGTTCATTAAAAGGAGCCATCAGTGCAAGGCATTAAGCTGTGCTCCAACAGCCCTGAGATTATCTCAGCTGGTCAGAGCATAGTGCTGCTTACACCAGGTAGGTTCAAGTCCTGTATGGGCCATTTGGAGTTGGACTCCAGGATCCTTGTGGGTCCCTTCCAACTCAGAGCATTTCGTGAATCTCTGAACTCTAAGGGGGTTTTACTGGAGCATGGGTTTGGGGTTTTTTTAGCCAGTGAATTACCTTAAAACAAACAAACAAAAAAATCCCCAAACCAACAACAACAAAATTGAACCACAGCTCAACGAAATTGTTTTTAAAATTCAAATAAATTATGACAAACACTGCTGTTTGTTAAAGCTCAAAATTCCGGTGTTGCTCTGGTGAAATGCATTAGCAACAGCAGTGCACCAAGGTAGGCTGACACGTAATGGAACCAGAAAAGCAGGTGAGCTCTGAGGTGGCTAATAATACACAAAAGTCTCCATTTTCTCTTGTTATTACATAGAAGCTCTTTAAAATGATTCATTTTAGGGAAGGAGGATGACTTTTACATTTGCCTGGGAATATTAACACAACAAAACGTGGTTTACTCAGCAGCCAACATGCAACAACACCCATTAGGAAGGAAAACAGAATAGCAAAGTTCTTTATCCCTGATGATGTACACATATCTCTTGTCCATTTACTGCAGGACCCCCCCAGCCTGCTCTGTGCAGGAGCTCCCAAGGACACCAGTGTGGCCACAGCACCAGTTACTGCTCCTCTTGCAGCAGCTCAGATGCTTTGTTTCACACATGGAGCTCCAAACGCTGATTTTTCAGCTCTAAGAACACCTTCTCCTGCCACTTCCCAGGCTTACCACTTGCTTACTCTGCTGGAGCAAAGGGCAGGAGAGATCAAGCTGAGGGCTGCCATAAACAGGAATCAAAGTCAGCCGGGAAGGGACGGCACAGACGAGCTTCACGACAGCAGGCTCAACCGCTGGGAAAGGGTTGGTGACTGTGGGGCTGTTCCCAACTCTTAAGGTAATAACCTGAAAACAGCAAATGAGGAAAGAGTTCAGGCATGATGTATTTCCACAGGTCTCAGTTACACTGTGGTATCAGAATGAAAAGCAAAAGTACAGTTCTTGGGGATTTACAGCACTATTAAGACACAGGAAGATGTAAAAGAGAGAGCATATTTCAAGAACAATTCTTTATCACTATGAAAGTACTGTTCCTAGGAACTCTTTCCTCGGTGTTCATGTTCATTACTATCAAACTTGATTCAAATAACAAATCTCATGTAACTGAGAAAGAAAACAGCAGGTGTTCCTGCAGAGTGAGAACAGAACAGCCCAAAGGCAACATTTATAGTCACTTCAGTGTGTTTAAAAACATCTCATCTCTTATTTTACACTCCTTTTTTAGCCTTCAGCAAAGTGAAGTGGATATAAAACCAGAGAAGGCTGAGGCAGCTCTGGTCACCTGCCCCATCCCCCCATGCACTGGTGCTGGGCAGAGCCACGCAGGTGTGATGTGCTGGGGACAGCCAGCCTTGCACAGACCTGCACACCAACACCAAGGCCTGTTCCTTTGCAATCTGCACTTACAGAAACAGCTCCACTTTGCAAAGTGTCCACTGAGGAAATCAGTGGAACTTGGCAGCCCAACCAATGCTTAGGCCTTGCAGAATTGCAGGAGGAGAACACTATATTGAAGCTAAAAGCTTCATGGGCTGAGGAGGGTGAGTAAAGCAGGAGAAATCATTTCTGTATGTTGGAGAGAACAAAACCAGGTGGAGAATGAGCACAGCCATGCTCACCAAGGCTGCACAGAGAGCAGAGCAGTCAATTCCTGGGGCTGCCATTTGTTAGAATAAACAGAATTACACTGGAAGGTAACACAGTTAAGAGGAGCAGGTTAGACAGAGAAGTCAGCCTGCTCAGTAACGTTCTGCTCTCATCCTGTTCATGCAACCTGAACCTGCACTCATTAGGATGTTCAATGCATCCCACAACATAAGGCTTCCACAACTTGGGTTTATACTGCAATAAACCCATCATAAACCACTTTTTAACGTAATGTTGTGAAATGCTCACTCTAAAATCTGCATCAAAATGCATAAACAATGTACTTACCCAAGTTCTTTACTGGCTCATTATAAAAGCATCTAGCTACATAACAGGCATATGGCACCATAAATCTGTCTGGAGTCAGTTCTCAGTGCCTGACGGAGGGCAACAGCAAGCCCTTCTGGCACTCACCTGCTCTCCCAGGCTCCTGCACAGCACCCTAACCCAGTGCTGGTTGCTGTTTCGAGGTGTGGGAGGTTCAAGTAAAGACAGGGCAATGCTTTCTGCATCCTCAGCAGCAACGTTCCGGAAGAACTTGGAAGGTTCTTGGACCCATGGCCTCGGTCCTCCTTCAAACAACATATCCTTAGAGGAACCCAAAGTCACTAAAGTGACAGATGGTGGATCGATAGCCTGTAATCAATTCATTAATTAATTGAAAATTAATCATCTATTTGCACTGTTTGGTTGTGCTCTGCAAAATAAACCTCCTTCTGAATGGAACAACTATACTTGGATAAGGCTGTGATTTCTCCCATGCAGTGGTCTGTCAGCACACTTAGTGAAAAACAGAGCTGCACCAAAATCCACAAGGATTCTGTCCAGCTGGATTAGATTCAAAGGAAACCATAGATCCAAATATAAGTTTTAGCTGCATTTTAATCACATGTCTCTTATGAAGAATTACAGCAAAAGGGAGACCCTTAATATATTCTCTGAGCACAGAGAGATAGTATTCTGCTACACTTTTAAAGAAGTATTCAAAATGAATGAAATTACATCAAATTGTACTTTCACTTGACAATGTTCTCTCCAGAATAGTTCTGTGTATGTAGTTATTCTCCTACATAAGTTTTACTTCAAACCTATCTAACAAATTCTGCACTGATGTGCATCCCTGGGACAGCCTGTGCTGTTCACCACCACAGCAATTAACCTGACATTTAGTACACAAAAATAATTTCCAGTTTGTGTTTCACAACATCATATTACATCATTATAAACACAAATCTGCAGGATTTGCACTAAGATTTTTTCCATATTGAGGGAAAGCTATGGTGAAATACTCAGACTTCAGCCTGCAGTCAGTGCTAGGCCTCTGCAGATGAAGCAACAAAGCAGCCTCTTCTGTATTTCCATCTATTGACCCTGGACTCAGCTTCTTTCTTATTTTCTTCACTGAACCAGCCAGTGGTGGAATGTAAACCCACCCACCTCGGTTTTTCAAACCTATTCCTTGCATAACCTGCTCCCTGTCATGTAAAGGTGTTTCAGTGCTGGATCCTGGATCTCTCCAGGAGCAGAGGAAGCAGACTCACTCTCAGTGGGAGGTAAGCGGCGACGGCGATGCTGGCACTGAGGCGCACATGCCCCTGGGTGTACACAACCACCAGCCTGGTGTACCCCTGAAATTCAGCCTTCAGTCTCACTCCACTGCAAAAATCAGCAGTTGGCTTAAGTCTTCCTGTCAGATAAATTAAAAATATATAAGAGCTTATTTGGAAAGAAATGCCCATGCAGGTTCATCAAATTCAACACAGCTTTTTGAAGGAAGCCTACCAGAAAGATGGAAAGAAGTTTTTACAAGGACATGTAGGGACAGGACAAGGGAGAATGGTATCAAACTGAAAGAGAGAAGGTTCAGATGGGATACTGGGAAAGAATTCTTGGCTGAGAGAGTGGTAGGGCTCTGGCACAGGGTGCCCAGAGAAGCTGTGGTGGCCCCTGGATCCCTGAAAGTGCCCAAGGCCAGGCTGGACAAGGCTTGGAGCAGCCTGGGACAGTGGGAGGTGTCCTTGCCCATGGCAGGGGGTGGGACTGGAAGAACTTTTAAGGTCTCTCCAACTCAAACCATTCAACTACTTGGACCCCCTCCCCTCTGAAGTTTGGCACTTCTGTGGGGATACTGTAGAGAGCTATGAATCACTGATTTAAGGGAGAAGTGTGACTTGGTGACTTGGGAGAGGTGTGACCTGCCACCAATTTAACTTCCAAACCAGGGAGGGAGTTGAAGCACCTTCAAGTAGGCTGAACACGCCAGGGTTCTCCAGCTCCACCCCCAGCTCCAGCTGTGAGCAGTCGCTCAGGGGGACCAGCTCGCCCCTGTCCACACTGGTCCAGCCACTGATCCTCAGGGGCAGCTCCAGCACCTGCCCCACGTGTGCTTCCACCTGGCAGGAAGTGAACTCCACGGCGCTGGGCTCGCTCACGTACACCTGCCCGAGGGAAGGAACAAGGACAGGCCTGGGTCAGTGCTCTGCTCCCACGCCAGCCCAAGCCCACAGCAGCTTGGTGAGCCTCCCTTTTACTGCTGCTCCTGTAATTCTCTCTTCTGCTTTACAGACTTTGAAGTGTGGACTAAGTTGTGTGCTATCTCCAGGAGGTACCATCACCAGCTGGGAGAGGTTTAACATCCATTAAAAAATCCACCTCAGACCACAGATGTCAGAGCAATCACAGCTTTTATTTGCAGTACCTTAACTACTTCATCTTCTGCAACTGGCTTCAGGATACTAAACCATATGGGACAGAATTGAAGCTGTAATATGTGTGGATTAACTACTCCTAACACTACTACTACTAAAAACTTGCTCACTGAGGTCAGTAAACAGAACTCTGAAAAGCTGTTCCACACAGAAAGCAGCTCCTAACACAGGAAAAAAGGCATTCAAAAATAACCTATTCAGATTGTGCAATACACTGCTCTGAAAGCTCACATGGTCAGAAGGTTTCTTTCTGTCTTCAGGCTTTGACTTATGTTTGAGGATAAGAAGTTTTAGCTGAAAAAATCTTCCTGCCTGTGTCTCCAGCTGGTAACTGCTGCACTGCTAAAAAGCAGCATCCTAGGTTGTTCAGAGAATTATTTCAGAGTGAGTGTGTAAGCTAAATTCTGAACAGATTTTAATTAATGTCACACCCCTCCCTTTGAGGCCACCAGATGTACTGTTCCTGCAGTCTCCTCACTCCAAACCACACACACTGACCACCATGACCTAAGAATAGGGGTTGGTCTGCAGAGACACCACAAAATCCCTCTTGGGAGCTAAATTTTTCATTGCCATTTTCTCCTAATTTTTTTTTTCTTGGCCAACTTGGGTATCTGCAGTCAGTCTGCAGCACTGTGCTCACTTCAGTTACTTCTCCAGACAGAAATTTCCTTGTACATCCTGATAACAACTGTCACCCTTTGGTATCAAGGGAGAACACCCACCTATTACCCTACAGAATGAATTTTTAGTTTGGCTTGTCTGTTTGGATGGCCAGGCCAGGAGTCAATTACCATTTCCTTCTTGCACTTAAAATTTCCATCAGGGAAAAAGACTTGCCAAAGAAATCAGGAAGGGGCAAAAATGGGAGTAAAGTTAATGCACTGGACAGTGTTTGATTCCCTAAAGCACAAACTGAAACTAATCACTTAACCTGCCACAGGGCAGGAAGTGGAAGGGGAAAGCCTATGGCATTCTCAGTGCCTTTGCTGTTTCCAAAAGCCACATTCAAGAACAATCACTGAACAATGAATCTCTTGCCTTCATTTCTCCATAATGCAGTGGATTCCGCACGTCAAATGCCTGAATAATGCTGACCCCAGCATCGCTCCCCGTGGTCATTACTCCTTTGACTGTCACTGTGGCTACTGCCTGGTTAGAAGAGGACCAGCTGAAATTGCCACTTCCACCCTGAGCCTGAAATACAGAGGGAAAAATCTTTCAAACATTTAATCAAGTACATGGTTCTCACATTCCACAGCTTGGATATCTTGCATGAAAACCAGGAATGCACTGAGAATGGGACATACAAATAAAATAACACCTCAGAACTTAATAAGCAAGCGAGAGATGAGATTTCTACCCTTCATTTTAATTTCAGCTTCTTTCACACACCAAAACAAATGTCAAAAATTCCATCAGAGTAAAACACTGGTGAACACTGGAGCTATTTTAAAACGTATATTGTTTTAATTTCTTTAACTTCCTCAGCATTTCCTTTAACCTATTTCATAATTAAAAACGAACAAAGTGATAAATCTTGTCTAGAGGGACCGTGTGGAAAACACACAAATCTAAATTATGCAGGAGCTTAAAATTTAATTTTTACCAGGGAAAGAGAAAAAAAAGAAAATTAAGAGGACGGTCATTTCCCTTCTTCCTTTCTCTGAGCACGTGCACAACCTGATTACAGAAGGACACAGACAAATAAATAGGTAGTGGTGTATAGTAAAAAAGGGCAACCCCAACTGGGAAGAAACGATGATGTTTGGTTTTAGATTAGAAAGTTGAAGGATAGTTTTATTAAAACTATACTATATTACATTAATATACTATTTAAAGAGAGACTATCTTATTTTATATATATACTTTTTACTTACTTATTAACTAATAAACTTGTGACTGTTTCTTGAGAGTTTTGAGATACAGCTGGATTTGATTGGTTATTGAACTTAACTTTTACTAGAATCTAATCAAGTAATCACTTTAGGTAAACAATTTATATATTAAATTCTATACAGGGAAAACAAAGGAGTAAAAATAAAGATTGTTTTCTCTTCTTTTCTCTGTGCTTCTCCTGAGAGACAGAATTATGCCTCTCTCTCTAGAGAACATGAATGCTACAGTGGTGTGTTACAGGAGATGCATGGGATGTGGTGAGAAAGGCTAAAAGAATCCAAGAGCTCAACATATTTGTAAAGGTGTTTCAGTTGAAACAGGGAGATGAGCAGAAAACATAAAACAGAAATACCCAAGTCTTAATAACTGTATGAAGTCTCAGATACAAACCATAAACCCCAGACACCTCACTACATTTTCTCTCTCTGGCAGTCAGTCTGCACTGAGGAGAGGAAGGGAAAAGCAGCTTCCCATGCAGCTTCATCATTACCCAGAGCCTGGCAGGGAGCTCCACACTGCTACCTGGGAGCAATGCCCTCCCCAGGAACCTCCACGTGCTCAGCCTCACACAGCTGGCACTGCACCTCTCCTGCGTGCACCGAAGGAAGGCAACAGAAACATCTCATTAGCACAAATATGAACAAAGCAACCCCCAACAAACCAGACAGCTGCCAAAGGAAAACTTGCCAGGCATTCTGATACCATCTGGAGGGAGTTACTTCAGCTATAAGCAAAATTTGGCTAGATCCAAAAATCCCTTTCAATTTATTTTCAGAAAAACTTTATTCACCCGTTTGAAATAGCCTGACTGAAGCTACGGAGTGGGAGGCAAACTCTGATGGAGAGGCAGGAACAGCTGAGCTGTGTGTATGCTGTTCACCAGTAGTATTGTGGGATCTAGAGACCAGAAGAAAGGTCTCAGTTTCAGCAAAATTTAAATCTTGGGAGAAAAAAGTGTCTATGTTTTTATAGGAAAAAATCAGAGTAAAGTAAGGACAGCGACACAATTATTGCAGTACCATGAAGGAATGTTCTCTAGTGAAATACTTCATTATATATGCAAGATAAGGTAAGACCAGAACTGTGAAAGAGGTAGGAAACAAAACCACATTTCCTTTCCCTTACTGGAAAAACTCCAGCAGAATTATGAAGTACTGAAAATGCAGATTTAGTACTAAAAATTTTTACCACACTCTGCTGGTGTGGTCAGGAATAGCATGAAATAAACCAAACTAATCCCACAGAACAGACAAGTAGAGATGCAGGGCTTAACTCAATGTAGCTGCCCTTACATTTACACTGGAGAATGCAGTTTAATCCTGTGAGATTGACTCTCTCCATGGAGTCACTGAATCACTAAGGCTGTAAAAGACCTCTGAGATTATCAAGTCCACCACTGAACCACGTCCTCAGGTGCCACACCCCACGATTTTTGAGCCCTTCCAGGGATGGTGACTCCACCACTGCCCTGGGCAACCTGTGCCAGTGCTTGACAACTCTTCCTGTGAAAAAATTTTGTCTAATATCCAATGTAAATGTGAGGATGTTTTCTCTCATCCTATCCCTTGTTACCTGGGAGAAGAGCCTGGCACCAAGTGTCCTGCTGCCTATTTGGATATAGTTTACTTAACACAGATCCAAAACTGAGCATTACTTTGTGCTAAAAGGGAGAGGTGGGAGTTGTGCATCCAACACCTGAGTGCAGGGTCTGGGTATCACTGGCCTGGGATAAGAGTCTGGGCTGAGAAAGCACAACTTTCTTTTCCCTACTTAGACTGGAGATACTGGATACTGGAACACAAACCATTTGCTTCATGAAGCATAAGGAATAACTAACTGACAGCTTGGGAGCAAAGACACACCTAGTAAACATGGAAATCATGTAAATGAGCTGTGGCCTTTGCCTCCCTGGAACTGTGTATTAGGAGCACGAGGTGTTTGGCCAGTGAGGAATACTGATGTCCAAGGCTGGCAGAGTGCTGCTAATTAATCTTGCCATGCCCTTTTTTGCAGTCACTTCACACTCCCATTCATATTTCCCATCCCTGCCAGCAAAGGGCAGCCTCTAATGATTGCTGTGGATCTTTGCATATAGGATGCTCCTGGAATTCCAAACCATCCCAGGCATAGGTGCGTGGTGCGTGCGTGAGGGAGAGAGGAAGACAAGAGGTAGAAGTCAAGTGGGGTTTTTATGTTTGTTGGTGCTTTTTTAAAACTGTGTATTAACTCCTGTAACTAACGTCCCATGAAGTTCCTCCAAGTTACATTTTGGATGCCACTGTGCCTGAAGTATCCAAAGTCAACCCTAGCTCGGTGGTGTCAGGCCTCTGTGTGCCTGCCTGAGTTACACTCCCTGCAGCTGGGTACTTCTTTGGCATACCTGGATGGTGTACTGGTAGACTCCTGCTTTTGGCTGCCAAGGAAACATCAGAATGCTGGGTACAAGAAATATTGGAACATAGATCTCCACATCCTGCTGGTTTCGCACTGGAACTGGTAAGGTATGAACACCTCCATCCTGCAAAGTGCAAAAGCACAGTGTTATAAATGGCACCACAGAGCTTCCCAGAGTTAATGTCTAGTCCTTAGGTACAGACAAGTTCTTGAAAATACCTCAGAGAGGAAGGAAAACTATTTAGGAGCACTTATGAACAGAGCTCCTAGTGAGCAAGGTGTGCCACTGTATTAAATGAGTGCTATTGCTATGAAGATCCAGGTGCCCACACTAATTTAAAAGGCAAGAAGAAATACACTCTTTCACTGCTCCTATTTTGAGACCTCAATTGGAGAACCAATCTGGAGGCTCAACACCTGTATTTACTCTTTGCTCATCCCACTGTGTACAAAATTCAGCCTGAAAGAGCCATTGCTCAGCCCCCCCAAACACTGGTCTTCACAGCTCTGCTGTCACTGCAGTGCCACAACCCTCTGGCACAACACACTGTTACTGCAGTTCTGAGGGAAAAACAACTCTCAGGGGATGCTCTTCCACTGAAGAGAATATCTCTGACACAGAAAATGACTGAGGCTTATCACACTGAAGGAGCTACTAAATCCTGCTCAAGGAATCACTAAAATGATTTCACAGCAAATGGGTTGAAGTGTTGAATTTTCAAGCAAAAGCAACTCACTTCCACACCACGTGCCCTAGTTAGCCATACATTCAGCAGCCTGCCCAACCAGCAGAAAGTTAATGAATATTAATTTGGAGAAATGTGCAGGCTGATACATTTGGCAAATTGTCATTCCAGAGTTTAAGGTCACTTACCAATTGATAGCAAACTTCCCCAATGTAACTGACTGCAGAACAAGGTCAGGGTATGAGTGATGATCCTACCACAATAAAGTGTAAAATTCCCTCAGCCTGTGAGAGGCCCCTTGCCCAGTACAAGGATCTGCCACGAGAAAAGAAATCAGTGCTGTGCACCACTGCCTGAACAGGAGTTTGCCACATGCTTGGGAGCAAAATCCCACAGTCTTTAATTTAAGCAAATCCTCTGTTGACTCAATTGACAGTTTTCATGAAGAAAGGATTTTAGAATTTGGTTCTTAATCTGTTCAAACAAAGACAGCTCAGACCCATGTAATTCTTAGGCTTCCTTTTGCTAGGAAGTCACTACTGCACAGCTCAATTATTTTTAGGCCTACCAGTGAAGCAGAGTTTTCACAAAGACACACCTGATCAACCACTGATGTCAGTGCAGCATCAATCGTGGTCTGACCTGCCTTTAGAGCCATCACATAATGATAGGACCCATTCAGAGAGGACTGCAGCACCTCAAAGTGTTCTTCGGACAGCTCTGTAGTAATTCGGATATTCTAAAACCAAAACATGAAATAGAAATTGCCACAGGTGACTGACATCAATGGAGGACAGAAAGCCCTAAATATACAACAACAAGTCAGTGAGCAAACCACTGTTTAATAACACAGTTCAAAGACATGCTGCTGAAAATGATTAGAACTCTCCCTATGGAAGTTTCAGTCTTTCAGTAAGATTTTACATTTAGAGACAACATTAACTCCACAGAAAGTTTCTTTTTAAATTATCAGCAACATGTAATTTAACATGAAAGTACCCATATTTATACCATTAAATAATTCATATTTTACAGTATTTTTCTGATTTTTTTCCTTCTTCAACACAAAGAACACATGAATATACTGTCTCAAAGGCACACTACTGAGCTCTAGCTCAAACTCAGATCTGTATCCCAAAAAGCAATTATGGGCAAATAATATTCCCCTAGCTCCAATACTATCAAAAGCAATAATTTAATAAAATTTTTCTTGTTGCAACTGAATTATTTAAATTTCATTTTCTTTGCAGTTTTTAAGAACTATGTGTATTTGGCACCTAGTATCTAGAATTAAGGAAGCAGCTCTTCCCTGGGAGGGTGGACAGGTGCCCAGAGCTGCTGTGGCTGCCCCTGGATCCCTGGCAGTGCCCAAGGCCAGGCTGGACAGGGCTGGGAGCAGCCTGGGACAGTGGAAGGTGTCCCTGCCATGGCAGGGGTGGCACTGGATGATTTAAGGTTGCTCCAAGCCCCATCCAACCTAAAAGACATTGTCCAACTTCCATTTTTTTTTTTCTACAGCACTTCAGAGTCCAATAATTTCACATGAATCACCCAGAGTGCTTTATTTTTAAAAAGTAACAACAACAAAACAAATGGTAAAAAAGAAGAGGCAAGAAACAACTAGCTTTGCACTGTCCTGTCTCAATGTAAATAAGAAATCACTCAAATAATTCCCAAGCAAGTCAGGATTTAGGAGACAGTCACTGCAAAGTATCTACACATTTCAACTTACATCAGATAAATACACCTTATTGCTTGATTTATCATACACGTCAACTGTAATTTCATAAAGTCTGCCCGTTTCCAGGACCCATCTGTCACCTGGATGAACTGTAAATCCTGCAAAACAGGAAATATTGAACAGCACAAACCAGCAGCCTCTTTATCTAATGGAGAAAAGCTTTTTGCTTCTGGTGCCCACACTCTGCAGATGAACATTCATTATTTTAAACTGCTGACTACAGAGATAAAAGAAAGTACATAAAACCTATTTCACATTGAGCTACTTTTATGAATAAAATTGCTTTTCCGTGAAAACTAACACTGAACTGAAGCGTGGAGATACAGCATGAAAATCACAGAAACAAGGCCAGAAATTGCATTATGCAATCAGGATGATTGCAGCAATACCAACCCAAGTATGCAGGAGCTACCACATAGACAGTGCTGTTGGGCAGCCTGGACACCCCCTGCATGCGGATACCTGAGGGCTCAGTCAAGGAACACACGGTTCAGCACAAGTCAGGATCAGCATTCTCCTGGGACTCCTCATGCCTCTTTGGCTATTTTAAAGATAAGCGTACACTGCAAATAAACATTATCCCCACTTCACTGCAAGACAGTGAGCACTTTGGAGAGATCTCACTAGAGAATATAATGATGGAAATATAAAAATTAAATAAAGCCTCATATATTTCTACAGTGACTGAG
Organism: Vidua macroura; assembly: GCF_024509145.1. Taxonomy (NCBI): domain Eukaryota; kingdom Metazoa; phylum Chordata; class Aves; order Passeriformes; family Viduidae; genus Vidua; species Vidua macroura. Next base: position 19,858,805 of record NC_071583.1, read on the forward strand.
GGGAACAGACATGATTTAACTGATCTTTTGCCAACCTAATTTGTTAAAGCATTCCATGGCATCAGACAGCTCTGCTGAGACTGAATTCACAGCAGTGCTGCTTTCCACAGCTCCTGATTTCCAGACTCTTGATACAAATGAGGATAACTTGATCTTTCTGTGTTGCCAAGGGTGGAAAGCTTGTCTCCTGCCACAGTGGTGGCTGGACAAGCATTCCCAAGGAAGGATACTCTTGTGCACCAGGATGAGGTTGGTTTGGCCCTGCTGCAACGCAGTCACAGTGGATGTTGCCTGGTCCAGCTTGGCAACTGGCCGGGAGGGATCTCCCTTGGGATGGAGGATGTTGTTCTGGAGCTGCAGCCCATACTGGTCTGATGGCATTGCTATTTCTGGACATGAAACAAAACATAGGAAACATTAAAAGCAGGTGTGGCAAGGTTTAGCTGCTGCTAATTATTGCTGATTATTTTTTATTGATGCCTAGTGCATATATTAAATCAATATTTCTAGTGTCTTGTAAAAATAGCACTTCTGTCCTCATAGCACACACACAAAACGAGCTTCTTGGCAAATTTAATGCCTGTGAAACTGCAATTCCCAACTAATATCATCTCAGTATTTAGACCTAACATTCAACTCATTTCCAGCTTCAAAAGAAAAAAAAGACAAAAGGGAAAAAAGGAAAAAAGGAGAGAAAACTCAAGGCACTGCATTTTGAAATGGGCATAAAGCCAGCTAACCCACATTTATAAAGGCTTCATTTTGTGGAGTAAATCCATTTGCCAATAAAACATTTTCTGTTAGAAAAGTTACTAATCTAAATTTGATTTAAGTAAGAAAGTCAGCCAATTCCTTAGTGACTGTCAACATCTAAAATGACAGTGTTAGCTCCCACTTTAAGTTACCCTTGTCTCTACATCCTTGACCAATCTGCAAGAGTATATTCTTAACAGTCACAATTTTTTTGACGGAAAGAACTAAACAGCTGTATCACTGTGTGCCTTAGGAAAACAGTATTAAACATTAACAAAGTAGTTTAAACACAATTAAAAATTCACACAAAGCATTAAAAAATAAAAATAAATGAGAATAGAACAAACCTGTGATCTTCCCTTGCCTCAGTTTCTGAACTCCGTACTGAATTGATGTTCCTACCAGAAGATAAATGTCATATGCTGGATTTAAAAGTATGTTTTCCAAAATAAGCAATCTGACTTCTGCAGGGTGTACATCCTGTTAATAGAGGGGGAAAGAAAAGTAACCACATTAAAAGCAGCTCATTTGTTTGAAACAGACCATGCAGCAGGAACTTAGACTCTGGAAGTGAAAAACATTATTTGCTGCAATTGGCTCTTTAGTTTCATCTTGACTTTTGTCACAACAGGGCAATGCAAGGGACAGTGAATGGTACAGAGATCTGCTCTGTGCACACAGTGCAAGAATAAAGAAGAAATTCATGTCAATATGAAGATCATTTTGAAGACTACAGAAAAACAGATGCTCATTCACACATTCAGAAATCCATCTTCTCCTTTGACATTCAGAAATCTTACCTTATAGATGCTTTCCTGAAGTCTTGCCTTTAATTTAGAACTCCCTGTTTTCATTCCAGACACCAGAATGGTATCTCCTTGCTTGGCAACTTTTTCCATTTCCACTATATAGGAAGGTGGGATGTAAGTGGATTCTAAGAACTTGAGTATACTGAAAGGTGAATCACAAAGTGAACGGAAAATTGTTAACCAACCTTTGTAAACCCACAGAGAAACACCACCAGCATCTACTCTCAGCCACTTCCATTTTTAAGCCAATTTAAGATATTTGCCTGGGACCAGATATCCAAATTTTATTCATTCTTTGAGGTATCTGCAGCTAGTTTCTGTGACAGATAAGTCTGTCTGAAGCTCACTTGTGAGCTATCACAAGACTGCACATGTTGTCTACAATGACCCCTCCAGTTTGTTCAGTAGGTGAGACTGCAAAAACTCCCTATATTGTAGAAGAACTAATGTGCAAGACCCAAAGCTTATGTTTATAAAAGCAACAGCTCAACAAACCCAGAACGTAACTCTGACCTCCCTCAAGAAGCCAGGATGTATTTAACAAATGACTATGAAAATCATCTACAAGCAGAAAACTTGTAGTAACTGTTAGAAATTTCAGTGAACAGTGGCAAAAGAGAGGGAAGGAATTTGCCATGAATGGGCAAATGACAGGAAATTTTGGAAAGAAGAGCATGTTTTACAGGTTGTCACCTTCTGTATGCACATGACCTGCTTGGCTTCATGTGCACTTTCAGAGAAAAACCAGTAGAGCCATATGGAGAACAGTTATGGATATTAACATATTCATGACAATTTATGATTTATTTCGCAAAGCTGCACCACCTGTAGAACATTTTTATGGTTTCATAGTTATGCTAACAGTAGAGTATATATCAATATTAGTTTGGTTAAAATCACATCAGCAAATAGTTATACTGAAAAAAAAAGCTCCATATGTACCAGGACTTGGGATATCCAGTCCCACTAAGCCATTCATTCTGGCTCTCACTAGTACCTTACCTGCAGCTTCAGGTGTATTATGGGCTTAGCAGGCTTTCCCCAGCCAACGCTGCTTCTCTAAGGCTGCAAACTCAGTTTGTGTTTGCCCAGGAGCAACGTCTTGCTGGCTCCCCCCACTCCACTTGCAGCGTATTTGGAGTGTCAGTTTGAGGATGGAAGTTGGCTGTTAACCATTCTGCTCTGTAGGAGAACTGGTTTCCCCACAAGGAATCCTCCTATCTCAACACCAGAACTAAGTGTCCACTGACACCCGAAACTCTTAAGGTTAAGAGAGCTCCTTTCTGAAATGGCAGATGACTTTTTTTTCCTTAAAAAGCCTAAAATAAAACTCTGCTGAAATCCTGAGATAACAATATTACTGGTAAATCTTCCTTTGGCATGAGATGTTTCAGCAAGATCAACAACTGCATCTGTTTATTTCTGATTATTGCATCAGAGCTACCAGAGCTGCTCACGAATACTATCAGTTAAACTAAACAGAGAATGAAGTGCCCAGGCTGTCAAGTAGGTTCAAAAAACCCAACCTGAAACAATTGACCCTTAACATTATGGTTTTAGGCACCAGTTCAGTAAACTGCCTAGATGTGGGGAAGTATTTTTCATGCATCAGACTGAACAAACTTTTGAGACCAAAGGAAATGGCTTTACCGTAGAGCGTTGTGGGAGTCTGAGAAGCCATCGGCCTCTGGGTCCTTCACCACTGTCCAGTCAAACACCAACCCTGCCAAAGTGCTGAAAGTGTTTCCTACAAATCAAACAACCAGATTAAAACAAAAATAGAGAACGAGCATAGAGTCTTCCTGAACATAAACCATGACTTATTTCCCTGGGAAATGTCTCTATTTTATCCCTACAAGAAGAACCATGAAGTACCCTTGAGTTTGCACAACACCAAGCCACGAATCCAGCACTACACATAGGATAAAAACAAATTTACTTTTCATTATTAATATATTACCATACTTCACCTGACATTCATGGTTTACAAACACAGGTGGGATGGGCACAGTAATCAAAACAATTAATTCCACCTTTTATAGCAGCTTGACACATTATTTCCCTTCAGTAGTTGTCCTAAAAATCCCTTGCTTTGAGTGCTATGTGTGCACAAAACTTGATTGCTGTAAGCATAGAATTCTTACCAGATCATGGCTCTTTTTCTGATGCTACAAAAGCAGAAGTTTTCTGATCCTATTAAATAACAATACATTCACAAAGGCACTGACTCCTATGAGCCTAAATAGTGTGTCCCAAAAGTGAGTGTTTGTATAGTAATTAAACAAATTGAGCAATAGGTGGTTGATCTCAAACATCACCTCTGAACCTCCTGTCAGATACCTGACCGTTCACAAAAACATCTTTTTGCAAAATTCTTTAGACTACCTCAGCTCAAAAGAAAAAAAAGAACACAACGTATTATCCAGAGAAACTCCTTAAAATTCTCCACTTGGCTTCAAACAAACAACAGTGTGACAAATAAAGCTAGTACATGTATCAGACAGTTAGAACTTTCAATATATATTTAATTTCCTACAAGCAGATCTCTTACCTTCAGAATCCAAAGCATGAATTTTGAGCTCCAGTGGTGAATCCTCAAGGTAGAGCTCTCTCGTTGTGGACACAACTTGAATGCCATGAATTAAATCAACGATGGCATCACAGCGAAGCACTTGTCCAGTCACTTGAAGAGACATCAGAAAGAGCACAAGAAAGCACAACACTGGATGTGCTCATCAAGAACAATAATTAGTCAAGATGCACCTCAAATTTAGCCAGTGACACAAGACACTGAAGGAACTGAAACTTGGTCGTGACTTCCATGAAGAAACTCGTGGTCAAACGGTGGCTCAGAAAGCAAGAAAAACAGTTCCCTTCCTCACTGAACTGCAGAATAAATCTGCAGAAACTCTGATTTCCATCTACACTGACAGGTGCAGGTGTTATCTGGGAGTGCTTATGCAGAGTTGCTACAGTGCTCTCCTGTCCCAGAGAAATTAATGGCTTTTACCCACAGACAATAAACGCCCATAAACTCCTTCAGTTAGTGACTGCACTGCATTTAATTGGCCATCTGGTTTTGCCTCTCTGTCACTTTAAAAACTAACCAGGTATATTGTATGACAGACACAAAAGCAACTTTCAGATACTTTGCATTTGAAAAGCTGGATTTGCACTAGTCATTTTTATTGAACACTTTTTTATATTTCAGTCACTCCCTCTATTTGTGGATTTTGGGGGATGGGAGTTTTAAGAATTACCTTTTTCCTGGGTGTATCATTAAAATCATTAACACTTATCTGAGGCAAACAGAAGTTAAAACCCACAGCAATGCAAAGTCTAAAATGACTGTACATAGGAAGTGAAATGTGCCTGTGCACCTCTAGGTCTCAGCTTTGTTCCCGGAGCACGGCAGACGCCCACAAGAAGCAGCAGTTTGCTCAGACTCACGTGTGTCCTCGGCAGAGATGATGGTGGTGAGGCGCGTGGGCTGCGAGGAGCGCGCCTGGACCAGCGCTCTCTGTGAGCAGCGGCAGCCGTCGGGCCCCAGCGGCTCGATGCTCGCCACCTCCGGCCGCGTGGATGACCTGCAGGTGGGGAGCTGTCAGCACACAGATCACAGCTCTGCCTTCAAAGCCGCCCCAGCAATTCACCTGGGACATGCTGCGTGGTCAGCAGCTGGCTTTGGGAAGAGTAGATGGCAGCAGCTCCTCAAGGACACCAGCCAAGGCAAACGTGGGCCGAGGACGGATAAAGCTCAGACTAGAAGCAGGGCAGGCAAGCTCAGCATTCTCCCACCACGGAATCAATCAACCTTCCCCTAAACCCATGGAGCAGGCCAGGGCATTACTTAGTGGAGCCCAGCTCTCCCTTCCAGTGTACCAAAACCGTCAAGATAAAACAACAAAAGTTGAAGAGTTATTAAAAACCAAGCCTCTTGAAAGTAAATCTGAGCTAGCAGCACTACACATCTGAGGGGTAACTGCAGAGCCAGTGAAATGTTGCAGCAGCCAAAGCCCTTGCTAGTCATTCCAGACCTTCAGCCCCATGCCCAGGCTGTGCCAGGGGCGGTCCCAGCTGCTGCTCCCCGGCCGCGCTCATGGCCCGGAGCCGGGCAGGGAGGGAGAGAGGCAGCGCCGGGAGCTGCTCGGGAACCCAGCCCTGCTGTGTGCCCGGGATCCGCTCACAAGGGCCCTTTGAAGGATTAAAACAATGAAAGCAAGCACTGATGGGTGACAAAGCTGCTTGGGAATTGCTTCTCCGGATGATAACAGCAGATCTGATGAAAACTTAGTGCAGACAGCTGCATTATCTGGTAAATGCAATCTAAACTGGGCACTGGATTACCCCCTGGTAATTTGGGGAAGCTGGATGGTTTGGACTTTTTTTCTCAAAGATGTACAGAAATGCCTACCTGGGATGTGTGGGGAAAATTCTCTAACCCAGCAAGGAGCAGATTGGGAGTTCCAAACAAACAACAATGTCATGTATGACTGAGTTCCCAGACTCAGTTTCACCTCCTTCTCTTACTGGCACAACCAACAAATCCACACCAGAAAAAAAACTGAATTTCTCCTTAACTAAAATTGTATCTATTGAAAAACAACACATCACACTGCACTGAATTATCTGAGAGTTAACAGCTGCAGCCCAGGTGAGCAGGGGCCTCTGCTTGTAGCCACTGCAATAAAACTGCAAATCCCGTTTCGAACCTTAAGCTCCCGACAGTATTTTGCTTACATAAGGAGCAGTTTTAGAGGATTTTGAAACGACAGTATCAACTGCTGACCCAGAATTTCAAAGTACTTCATCTGATCAAGGAAAAAACAGCCCACAGCAGTATGCAATGGGCAATTTAAACACCAATTAAAAGCTTAAACCTGAAAATTGTTTGTTTATATCTAGTCTATATACCTAAACAATGTACACAAATATGTGCATATCTTTTATAGGGATTACACTGTTTCTAAAACAATATGATTTTCTCTATTAATAGCACACAGCTTTATTCTAAAAAATTAAAATATTTTAGAGATTAAAAGTGAGCAATTCGTTATTTTCCTGCTGTTCTGTTGTTCCCAGGCAACCATGAAACAGTTTTCCAACATTTAGCAAGTTTCTTTAAACAATATAAGCATTCACAACAAGTAAGGCTTTTCCTATACTTGCCTGGTTGGCTTTTGAAGCTGAGCATGTGCATTTATCTTAGTCTGCACGCAGGTATTTTTAAATAAGTATTATATGTAGGAAACTGACTTTTATTTAGCTCTTTACACTGCTTAATACTCTCTGCCATTAGATTTTTTGTTATTAATTTGAGGATTTTGCATTCTTGCAGTCTGGTATTGATTGTGTTTACAACACAACAGGGGTTTCACTGAGGTTTGTATTTGTTCTTTTAATATCTGGCTATGAATTGTAATACAAAACCACTGTGGTTTGCACTAATAGCAGTTTTGTAAAATGGAATCTAATTACAGGATACTTTTCAGACTAGGAAAAGGGAGGAACAAAGATCAACAAAAATTAAATCTTAACTGTAAACATACATACACTCCCCAATTTTAAAGGAACTTTCAAGCTTTTACAGCTAAAAGCCAGTCATTGCAGTAGAAAAACTGAGATTAGACACTATTTGGCTTCTAGCAATAGTTTAAGAGGTAGAACATCAGCTGAATGTCTTTTTTCTAATACAAATTTTACTCAAGCGGGCCTTTCTGAGGCTTGGTTTCATATGGATTTATATTTAAAAACAATCTGCACAAGTAGTGTTTTTTCCATCAGAACACAGGAAGTATCTGGTGACCCCTCTATCATTCAGCAATATCAGAAGCACATTCTGTTTACAGCTACCTGGATGCAGGGCCAAGCACAGAGAGGCAAAGGCATTAATCAGCCAGGCTGGGGATGACAGCAGCACTACGCTGGGATCACTACTGGATCCTAGATGGCCAAGAAAAAGAAACTTCAGCTTTAAGTGACAAAACCCCCAATTTATATCCTCTGTCAACTACAGCAGCTCTTCAGCAGTGTGTCAGTGTGTGTGACATTGAGAGCTGGGCTTGTCAGAAGGCAAAATTAGATCCTGAGAAGCCAGCAATGGGAAGCATTTCTGGCACTCGCTCTGGATCTCAAGCCAGCGCCTGTAAGAAACGGCAAGGCAGGGAGGAAGGACTTGAAAGAAGACTGAGGAGGGAAGGGGAAAAAAGCTCACAAAAGTTCCCAGTTTGTATTTCCCTCAGAGAAAAATCCTACTTGTTGAGGAATGAATGGCACCGGCAAAGAGGCTGCCAGTCCTCTTGTCAATTTCTGCTTCATTCACCATTTCCATCCCCCTCTAGGGCCCCAGACACAGAGCCATGTGCCAAGACTGCATCCACACATCTACCCAAACCCAGGCCTGTGCTCTTCATTGACTGTTCTGTAACACCACATGTCAGTCAATATCCCACTGGATTATACTTCATTTATTTATCAGTTGGTTCAAAGATCAGGCACTTATTCCTGTTTCTCTCCCTGGCAATTCTCTGTTGATTCTTATTGCTCCAGTGTTTTATACTGTTCTGTCAGCTCTTCAGACTGAACTCAGCTGACTGAGTCAGCAAAAATCCACCTCTGTGGAGCTGCACCACGACTGTCAGTTGATCTGATCTTTTAGAATTTTATCAGGCATTTGGGCAGGTGTGCGGTCAGAGGGAAACTGGGCAGTAGAAGTCTCCAAGAGTTTGGGAAGATTGGACTGACCAATACACTGGGGACATCATATAGTCACTCTTGGGACTGAAAAATGAGCAAAAGTCTAAAACATGTATTTCATGGGTGTTCAGCAATGAAATGTTGCCCCAAATCAACAAGTCCCTAAACCTTCTGTCTGCCTTAGCAGGCAGGTGATGCTCAGACTGAGAAAAAGCTTTTTTCAACAGTAAACTTGCACTGATATTCACACATCAGCAAAGAGAAACAACATTATTTCTTATGCCTCCTGGGCTCTGTCAGAACACTTCTGCTACAGACTCGCACCCCCTGCTCTGGTTCTGAGCCAACACTCTCAGGTAACACACACACCTGAGCCACAGCAGCACAGCCCCTCTCATTTTACCACCTAGCACACTTCAAACCAACTCTGAGCTCCTGCTGGCACTTGCAAGAGCTTGAAGCCCTGCTGGGAAAGCACAGCCAGGTGACTCAGGGAGAGGGAGAACATCCTGCTGCCCACTGCAGTGCCTTACAAGTGGGAAATGCAGAGCAGGTGAGAAGCAGAGAGGGGGATAACAAACATTATTTAAGATGTCACTTCACAATATGGAAGTTAACAGTATCTCACACAAAACATTTTTCAGTGACAGTCAGACGGGTTTTTTTAGACCTGTGGTGAAACAGGTGATCCAGGAAACAACACAACTCCCACATTACCAGGGATGAGACTATTGGTCTTAGAGCAAAGCAACAGATCTCAATGAACAACACTACTGATACAGATTTTTAAAAGCACACAAGCCAGCACATGGAGAAGTAAGATCAATCTACAACAAAAGTATGACAAGGTAAGGAGCTGGAAAATGAGCTTTGCCAGCCAACTACTGTGACAGCAGCACTGTGCAGTGGGTTTGGGCTCTCTGGAAGTACCTGTGCATCCCACAGCTCCAACACCACTCGGCCACTGCACCTCTCCCTTTACCACTGTGCCACCAGCTCCTCTCCCATGGCAAGTACCTCAATACAACCCCCTCAGTGAGGGCTTCAGTAGCACACACAAACCTCTCATTAAGGTAGAAATAAACTCCTCTTCATTTTCACCAGTCCTCACCATGTATCTCAATTCTACACTCCATGAAATAATGAGATATGTAAACATACTTGTACACTGCAGATAATTTCTGCTACAAATACCCAGCCATGGAGTGTACCTTAAGGGGAAATGGGTTTTGTGCATGTGTGTTCCCATCCTCCTCCCAAAAATGTTATTAGGCAGGTTTCAAGGAGAAAAATCTGCTTCTGAATGCTTTCATTCTTTCAGGTGTAATTTATGGATTAAGGTAGTTAAAAGACAAATACAGATGCAATATAAATGCTAAATATATCTGCACAGACTGTATTTTATGCCTGAAAATAGTACCATATACAACATTAACAGATGGAAACACCGTGTGCTTTGAAAACAAAGCTTTTCCCAAAAAATAATTTTAATATAAAGGCAACCCAAACTCTAGAAGGCATGAGCATCTTGAAAACCAGAAAATACTTTAGAGCCATGCTTGTAACTTTACCATTACTCCCAGTCTGCTGGGATGAACTTGAACCTTTCCCCCTCAATCAGTGCAACTCTCAGATACCACTACAATCACTGAAAATATCCTACTTTCAGAGGTAAACTTGAAGGCTGAAAGGGAAACTGGGAAAAAGTAAGGTCACAACATGCTGTAGACTGATCTTTCAGGAAATTGGACACTTAGCTTTGAATTCTGAATGCCTGAGATGAGTAATGCAGACCTTCAAAAGGTGTCAAGCAGCTATCAGATGCTGCTGTACAACCAGAACAGCTCTCATAGACCACCTCTAACCCCACAATCTCTCCTATTACAAACCCCCAGTCCCCTCTCCAGACAGAGAGGGCCTGAATCTGACCATTTCCATTCAAATCCCTGCTTTCTTGCATGCAAACACACCTATCATTTCCCAAAGGTGAGGAAGAGTCACTCCATCCCAAGCCATTGCATTTGGTACTTCCTAACTTGTTCAGTTCGACAGCCCCTCTCCAGTGACAGCTCCTTCAGACAGGAAGCACAGAACTCTGTCAGCAAGTGGCTGTGCAGCTGCTCCTCCAGACACATTTCCTTCTATCCCCCCACAGTTCCAGGCCTGCGGGGACAAGGATGCAGAGGGAGAGAGCCCCAGATGCAACTGCTGCATCTGCCCAGGCACACACACGGCTCCTGCTTCCTCAGGAGGGTTTGCTGAGCACACCCTCGACACCTTTGTGGAGTTTCACAACCCACATCCTGCCAGGCCTTGCAAAGCACAAGTGAATAAATGCCCATTTACAAGCCACAGAAGATGATGGCACACAGAAGGTGAATTAGGTGTAATTTCCTTAATTCTCAACCAAAATTCATCTCTGAAGGGCAGAGGGAGAGGATGGAAAAGGATGTTGAGGCCTGTCTGCATGAGGGATGAATCATTGCATACTGGCAAACAGCACCAATAGAACATGCTCTGAAGTGCACAAAAATCACCTCTATTAGATATGGATGTGGATCAAATATGGCATTTCTCTGGAGAACAATCTTGCATCTTTTCATACGCAGACTTCAGTGAGATTAGCAAAGATCTCCATGCTTCTGACAGCAGGATAGCACCTGGCATGTGCAGGAGTGGCTGCAGCCAGTCCAGCATCATCTCACAGCTCACTGGCAAACAGGAAAGGGAGTCTATACTTCCAGATTTTACTAGTGCTTTGATGAGTTTTGGGGTTCAGCTTTATGCAATGTACTTTACCTCACAAACCAAACCCTTTTAAAGAATCAGCAGCCTTCAAAAATTCAAGTAAGAAAAGAGAAAAAAACCCACAGTTATGAGATTTTCACTAAAGTGGTCCACTAAAAATTAAATTACATGACCACAAGCAGCTCATCTAATAACTTTCATTTAGTTGACTTCTGGATAAAGTTAATTACTTCTCTTCTGCATAAGCATCCTCAAATATATAAATTGTAACAGACCAAAGGGTTGTACCCAGCCCAGAGATGAGAAACGTACAACAACCAAGCAAAGAAACTAAGAGAATGAAAATATAGCCCTTTAAGATGTATTTCAGTAACTGCCACATACAAAACAACTGAAAACTGCTACATGCGTCCATCTGGCACATATGGAAGTATTATCCTAAACATACCTCAACTGCTGCTTCTTTTTCAGGTGGGTGCCTCCTGCTCATTACTGATTAACTTACCATTCTGGAGCTCGACAGAAAGGACAAGGAGTTGGCAACATTTGTTTAACATGAAGACTACTGTGAGCTTTCTAAATTTGCCCATGCTGTGGGATTTGCCTTCAGCCTCTGTGCTCAACACTACCCAGTCCTCCCCTCTGTGCAAGGCAGAAGTTCCTGGAGTACATCCCATGTGCTCAACACTGAGAAAACCGGGAAAGCTTTCACTTTTAAAACTCGGCTTCACTGTTTCCAGGTGAAGTATTAAGGGTGCTGTTACCTACACTTACAGCAGCAGTGAGAGGCTCCCGACTTAGCTACAACTCCTTTAAGTCCACAACCTGACCTCAAAGCTGTCAGGACCTTCATTAGGGACTACAGCAAGAGAAGGGGTATTTCCACACCAGCAGCACGACTTCTGGGTGCTGTCCCTGGACATGTGGGACAGTGGCCATGTGTGTGCGGGGTGGCACTGCGGGAGCGCGGGGCAGCAGGGTGAGCACATGGGGGGGTGTGGAGGCAGAGTGGGCACGGTACGTGGAGAAGCAAGTGGAGTGTGTGTGTGTGAGAGAAGCAGCTGGGAGCTGTGGGGTACGAGGAGAAGCAGGTGAACGTGTGTGGGGTGTGTGGGTGGGGGCACAGGGCTGTGAGGCACATGTCGGGCACGGAGCCATGGCGGGAAGCTTCCTTTACAAGCAGGGACTTTCTGCTCAGGGCCCGGCCTGCAGACACTGCCCCCCCTGCAGCGGGTTGAACCCCCACTGCAGAAAACAACCAACCTTTCCCCTTCGGGATGATCTCCATGTCTGCTCCCGCACTGCTGGGCCGCCCAAACCCACCCGCAGCGAGGTAAAAGCGGTGGGAAAGGGCCCGGCTGCCTCGGGAGCCGTCAGGCCCCGCCGCGGGCCGAGGAGCCGCCGCAGGTGCCGGTGGGGGGAGAAACGGACAAAGGGCGGCGGCACCTGCACTCACCATCGGTAGCAACCCTCGCTGGCCTCTAGCGTGAAGTTGACGCGGGTGCCGCGGGTGAAAGGGAGCAGCACCTTGGGGGTGTTGAGCTTGGAGGAGGCGGCGAGGTGCAGCAGGAGGAGGAGGAGAGGCAGCGCCCCGGGCGCGGGGGGAGCCATGCTGCGCACGGCGGGACCTTGCGGGGCGCGAAAGTGCGGCGGGAGCGGCGCGGCGGGGCCGGGCCGGGCCGGGCAGGGCAGGGCGGCCCGGGGGCAGGGCCTCCCTCCGCCCTCCGCCCCCTGGGGCTGCGCCGCCTTCCCTCGGGGGAACTCCAGCGGTGCCAACGGCGAGGCGCTGGTTGTTTGGAAAACCTCCTTTTCTCCGGGCCTAACCCCAAGTATCTCATAGGAGTCGTGCTCCAGACCCTTTCCCGCACAGGCTCCAGCACCTCAATGTCTGGTATGTCTTGGGGTACCAAAGCTGAACAGAGGATTCGAAGCGTGGCTTCACCCGAGCCCAGCACAGAGGGACGGTCACTGCCCTGGTCCTGCTGCCACAGCAGGGCTGGAACAAGCCAGGTGCCACTGGCCTTCCTGGCCCCCTTCATGTTCCCCGGGCACACTGGTGCTAACAGCTATGCTATGTTCATTCATTGTCATGGCCTCTCAGAACGGTTTCGGTTAGAAGGGACCTTAAAGCACCTACCTCTACCCCTGCCTTGGGCACCTCCCACTGTCCCAGGCTGCTCCCAGCCCTGTCCATCCTGGCTTTGGACACTGCCAGGGATCCAGGGGCAGCCACAGCTGCTCTGGGCACCCTGTGCCAGGGCCTCTCCACCCTCACAGGGAGGAATTTCTTCTTAACATCTCAAGCCCCTCTCTTTCAGTTTGAAGCCATTCTCTCTTTTCTTGTCACCCCAGGCCATTGCAAATAGCCTCTCCCCATCTTTTTTGTCAACTCCTTAAGGTACTGGAAGGCCACAATTAAGTCACCCCAAAGCTTCTCCAGGCTGAACAAACCCAATTGTCCCAGCCTTTCCTTGTATGAGTGATGCTCCATGTGTGGAGGATCTGCTTGTCCTTACCTATGATAGAGGCATAGTACACATATGCATCAGAAAAATAGATTTCAGGAAGGGCACAAGCATGTTGGAGATGCTTAAAAGATCCTTAAATCCTGCCCAGAAGATCAGCCTGCTGTCCAGGGACACCAGCTAAGAGTTTACCCAGCTTTAATTTAGGTGGTATTACCAAAGTTAATCAGTTCTCATTTATTCTAAGCAAGTAAACTTATACAGGATGTTCTCTTTACATAGGAGCACTTTTTGCACTATTTATTCAGCTCGTGTTTTATTTATCAGTACCTCAGCAATGCTGTTCCACTTTCTATCCCAGAGGAATGTGTGCTGCTGGACAGTTCACTTCTCCCTGCAGCTTCTGTGTGTGATTACACATTTTCTGATTAACTATCATGAAATTGTATGGTCTGATTTAGAGAAGAGCTGAACTTTGCAGTTGCAATCTGAGTTAATAGGAGCTGGGCCTAAAAAAATGTGCGATATTAAAGGTGTTGGCAAATCAAGCTCTTGCACTTTAAATTGCTCCCCAAAATACTGAGGGTTGTTTATCTTCTTTACTATTTCTCTCAATAAAGTTGGAAGCTTTCTTTGTAGGCATGTTAGGAAGATAAGTTCAGTAAAGACGGATATTAGGGAAGAATGTGATAAAATTGCCCATGACTAAAGAGTACAATGTGTATACAGTTAGTACAATTACAACTGAGTAAATAAGAGGTAGATAGTGAGTATTTTGCATCCTGTGTTGTGAATGAGGTGAGGAAATGTCTGTATCCCAGTACTTCCTAGCTTTAAAAGCAGAGTGTGCAATCTCAGAATTTATTTCCTTTCTCTCATCAACAGTAGTAGTGATGAGTATTCAATGTGAGAACAATAATTTTCCAGTAACAAATACTTCTTAGACTTATTTTCATAAGGACCAGCAAGGTGCAGTTGGGACCTTAAAGCTTATTGATAAAACATGAGTACTGCAAGCAAACATCTAACACATCTTTCAGTGCACACCGAGCAATTTTAAGAGCACAGTAAGGCAGGAGACATTGATGAGCAAGTCTGCAGTTTCCATTACATGGTAAAATTACCAAGTGAATTTTGTGCTCCCTTGAATTTTAAGTCATGCATTGCAGCAACGTGTTAGCATTTCTTTTGGCCAGAGAAGGGTGAGCTGGGAGGCAGCCAGTGCAGTGTGGGCTCTGTGAGGAGTCCCTGACTCAGGGTTAGAAGGAGTCACTAAAACATCAGGGGCTGACTTAGCAGCGTTGCTGCACTGCTCCACTTTCCCTTCCCAGGCTGCTGTGAAATCCATAGGAGTCAGCACACCCCTCCTCCCAGGGTTACCTGCTGTGCTGGAGAATGGGAGCAGGATACACACACCATGAATCTGAGGTAATTTTACAGACATATCAATGTACACCCGAGTAAGTCTGATAAAGAACACAAATGGAAATGTCTTGGTCAGAAAGAATGTGATTACAGAGCGATAAGAGGGAGTGCTTTAATGAGCTGCTTAAGGAGGGAAATAGGCAAACAATAAATGGTTGTTCCCTAAGAAGCTGAGCCTTTTGTGGAAGAATTTCAAGAGATTTTAGAGGCAATCAAAATACATGCAATAAATAACAAAACACCAGGTGCTGATCATGTTTCTACTGGAATATGAAACTAAAAGGGAGAGAATTGCTGAAAGATTTTACAAACTCACTTGGTTGGTCTGAAGATCTGAAAACACTGCCAAAGAACCAGACAGACATGTACTCTGATCAAATCTTTTAAATCTATCAATTTCTGAGGGAAATATATTTTTCATAAAGCTAGAAAAAATGTGTATCAATATATTATTAGGTGATCTGTTGACAGTGAAATACTTTTAAATCCTTGTTCAAGAAAAGGAAGTATTTGAATGGCACAGTGATAAAGGACCATCTGGACAAGAAACACCTGGCTTAATTTTCAGGCATTTCATATTTTTAAATGTCTGAGTAATTTAAAATATTTTAAACACTTACCTTCAAAGCAAAAGAACACCTCCCCCCCCCCCCCCCAAGAGAACCCAAACAACAAAACCAACTCTGAATAAATGCAACTTAGAAGGTGAAACTTCAGCAAAATGGTAAGGCAATGAGGTGTGGAGGGTTATTTTAGTGTACTGGGTGAGGCTGACTCACACCAGCTGCAATCCTAACCCTTGCAGGTATGTCTGTACTTGTGTGTTAACAGTGTAGGGCCAGCTCTGTGAAGCCTCAGCAGCTGAATGCATTAGGTACAATTTACTTGTAAGAGCAGTTTCATTAAGCTGAAATAATCGGGGCTCACCCAGTAGAATGATGAAAAACATTCTCCATTATCACATTCCCAAACCTCTCAAATAAAATAATATTTGATTTAAAGGCCGAAAAATGACTGACAAGCACTAGTAATACATTTAATGAAATGCCTGTCCTGTAGGGATGCAGCTCTGGTTGGGAAGAGAATGGGGAGTTGCCTACACCATGCTGAGGAGGAGATGAAAAGGGCAAGTCGATAGAGTTGACAAAGAAGGTGGTCTGGGAATAGTAACTTTAGAGCAGAGTAACAGTGATGGGTCTCTTTTTTTGACTGATGCTGTCTGTGTTTAGCTGTAGAGCGAAACAGTATCCTGCAAAAATCACTGGGAAAGATGGTCAGCTTCCTTCCTCCCTGGCAGGCTGCTGCTCCCCTTGCCTGTCTTACCCATCACTGAGCTCATAGTACATATATTTCCCGACTGACCAGCTCACTGGCTTTCATTCCTGGGCTTTTTTCTGCTTAATTTGCTTGCTGGTTCCACCCCCATAGCTGCAGAGCCTTGAAAAGTATCTCCACTAAAGGAACTTCAGTCAAAGAAGTATGTAAAGCATCCAATATATTAAAAGGTACCTAAGAACCAGCAACAGAGGAACAGCACTTCAGCTGGTGTCCCGTAGCGCCAGCAAAAACACTCAGAGAATCCCGGAGTGGTTTGGGTTGGGCGGGACCTTCAAGTCCACCCCATCGCACCCCTGCCACGGGCTGGGACACCTCCCACTACCCCAGGCTGCCCCAAGCCCCGTCCAGCCTGGCGTCGGTCCTGCCACCGGGTGCACGCAGAGCCGTTCAGGCCACGTCTCTGCTCAGCTGCTCCTGCTGCCTGCAGAAATTGAGCTCTAAGAGGAGGCATTACACTGCATTACCTCCCAAGGGGTATTTGAGACTTCCAGAGTACAAAAAGAGCCATTTTCCAGTTATTTCTTTATCACTTTCTCCACCAGTAATCACATTCAATTTACTGTATTAGACTTTTGTATCCTCATACACCTATGGAATGTTTTATGAGAACATCCTCTCAGCCTTACTACTGCTTTCTACAGGGGTAATGATGGACTGACAGCAATATAAAACGGATCATTTTGGTTATCCTGCCAGGATTTTTCTTCCTTCCAAGGTGTTAGGCCAAAGGAAGGCATAAATTCAGAAAATGTCCAAAATTAAGGCAGGCAGTTACTGGTGTCAGGGAAAGAATGTTTAAAATTGATCGAGGTTCAGTTCGTTCAGGTTATTGAGACAAGAGCACTTGTGTTTAGAAAATGGGTAAAATAGGAGCCAAGCCTGCCTTTCTTTGCACAGCCTCATCTGCCAGGGATGCTGCCAGGAGTTTTCCAATGTGTACCAGGTACAACTGAGTCCCCACAGAGAAATGCAGCCCTTTAGATCCCTGTTCCTATCGGATAAATCCATTCGCTATGCAAGACTTTCCCAGATGGTATAAAACCCCAAGACCTCACTAATTTATGCAGGATGAGTCTGATAATATTGGGATTATGAAATAGCTGCATCAGATAAAAATAAATGGTTTTCACTTCAGAGTTTATCTACCTTTCTAATGTAAATTTATGGTTATTAAAGGAGGTTATTTATAGGTATTTTTTCAAGCTGTTACATAACAGTGCTTCTGCCCTGTGCCTTTGTACACAGATAGAAATCACATTAATGAGCTATTCACCCAACAACTCAATGAATGCAGGAGTGAGGAGAATTCACAAGATGAGACAAGTAACAAACAAAAATCCCAACCTTTGTTTCTGCTTTAAATACACCAGGGAAATTTAGCAGAACACAGAAATCTTACATCTTGAAAATAATGAATACTGTTTATGAGCGGGCATGTGAATATGTTTAATGACAGTTAATAGTACTAACAAAAGTGAATTTGGTCTTTTCAAGGTTACTTGGTTGCAAATTATGCTATGTACACCTCACAAATCTTAAATAGGCACTCCAGTACAATAATTTTGAGTCTGTTTTAAACATTAACATTCTTCTGAATTGGTTTGATATTTTTTATGCATTAAACACCAACATGGGACAACATATAAAATCCCATAATCTTTTATATTTTCCCCTTCTCTTCATGTAGAAGTCTTCTGATCTGATTTATCTTAGCACTGGCAGTGATCTAGAGGGTTCTGTACCTAAACAACAAGGATCTCAGACTTCTCCATCTACAGAGACACTAGAAAGTGTGCATTTCAACTGTAAAATTGCATTTCTTAATGTAAAATATTTCTTTGCATTCTAATATATACATAAGTACTAAAAATTCAACTCCTCCTGCCCACCTTGAAGAAACCTAAATTCTGTTACATGCACAGTGAGTCCTTCACAGGAGGCATCACTTCCTGCAGTAGAATGTCAGTGGAAAAGCAGGAGGTGCTGCAATAAACCACAGACTATAACATATACACACTGCACTCAGGTGTCCTGATTTCTGTTTTGTCTCCTAAAATCCCTTCAAGGTCACTTTTCCAGGTAAGCCATCTACCAATCAAGTTACTGTGGGGAATGGAATATTCAACATTGAAAAATTGGATTAATTTATGGAGCAAAAAAGTTGTCTGATGTGAATTTGCAACTGCAGATTTGTAGCAAATAAAAAGGTTAAATACAATGTCCCTGAGACAAATTCATTGTAGATAGTGAGGCACAGGACAGTGATTTTAAAGGTCAGGCATTTTGTAAGCTCTTCTAACCTGAGTAAAGGAATCTGCTTTGATAGAACTTACTGAAAACTTTAGTAAAGCATAGCAGATTTCCCAAAGAACTTCCCCATGGAAAGGCCTATTAGTTTAGTAACACAGGTTTAGTTCAGTAAATTTTTAATTAAATGCATTATTACACCTGCACACTTTCTGTGAAGTAGCACACTTTTTTGTGCTAAGAAAATTTGGTCCCTCAAAATGTTCATGCATGAAGGAGGTTCACTTCAAGAGCATATGAATATTTATTAAATTTTTTTGTATTCTTCTACCTCTTCTTTGAGACAAAGTTCAAACAAGATGATTTGTACTTGGAAGACACTAATTAGAGTTTTTAAAGCTGCTGTATAAATTACACACTTTTTAGATGCTGAAGTATTGTAGTTCCAGGAATAACTCTAGACTTTCTGCTGAAATTTATAACACATCTAAGTTTTAATATATTAGTTTTTGTAACAGTGACAGAACACTAAGAAACTGCCCCTTTTTAATGTGGTTTAGTGATGTTTGTTCCAAATATATTTTTTGCTTTCAGAAATATCCACTACAGATACTATACCAAAGTATCAGAGAAATGCAGGAATTTTTCTGATATCCAGAAAAATCTAAATGACTTTGACAAGGCAGTATGTCCTGCCAGCATGATTAAAGCTACAGTAGTCATCAGTTTGGTTCATCTTGTTCATCTTTGACTTAAGGCTTGATTAGCTATAAATGCTTACCTTGTCCTCTCTGGATCAAATACCTAAACAAACTTTGATGTTCCAAGGATATTCTAGCCAAGGCACTTTTAGCAGTTTCATGGGGGGAAAATGCTTAAGGTACTGTTTTATAGTTCAGTGATTCCATAAACAGCAAAGGGAACAGGAATACAGAGGTAGTTTCCCCCCCCCCACCCCCCGCTTTTTAAATTAGATTTGGTTTTTCCTCATATATCCTGTTTTTTTCCCAAGACCCATAATTAAATTCAGTGAAAATCGCAGGTACTTGCACTTGCAAAGTTTTGGGATGGGTTTTGGTTTGTTTTTTTCTTCAGCTTAGGAGTAAATCACAAGTCATCCTGATCTTCCCCGTGTCAACACTGTTGTTTTCATGCAAAGAGTTTTAATTCATTAGGCTGTCAGTTTTCAATTCAGCAGGAGGTTAATATTAGTATGTCCCAAGGATCTGGACTGTAGTTAGCATTTAATACACTCATTCATTATCCAGAAAGGCAGAAATGAGGTGTAGAACAGAAAAATGAGGTCAGCAGGATTTGCAGATAACAAAATTATTTATCTTCCTAAGAGAAGGCTGTGATGAACTTCATGGGAACAGAACTAGGCAAATTGGCAGTGTAATAGTTGGTGAAACACAGACATTGACAAATGCAGGGGAGAGCACGGGAGATTGGCAAATCTGAACTGCCTGTACCCAGGGCCCTGTTCTAACTTCTCACTAACTGCTCAGGGAAAAAGAACACCCAGCACAATTATAGACTCTTCTCAATGCCCAGCAGCACTCAAAAGCTAAATAAGGTGGTGAAATACAAAAAGAAATATCCTAGAAAATACCCAAAGTACAGTGGGAAAACATTTGTTCCTGTTTTCCTTTGAAGTTCACAATAAGCTGGGGTCATTCCTGCTCACCTGGGATCTATCGTAGGAGAGGACCATGTCTCTAACAGCTCCTAAATCCATTCTCAGTGTATTTTGTTGCTGAGGCAGGAAGCTGGAAGCCCATTATCAGAACTCATGCTGGCTTGTGTGGAACCTGTGAAGGTCGTTTGCCTCCCTTTGCTTTCCATTCTGGAGATCAGTGCACACAATGAAATTGGGGTGACTGTTCTCACCTAGAAAAGAGCTGCTCCCCACAAGGTGTCATCACTGGTGCTTTTACTCCCATGTGATCTCCCTGAGCACATCGACATCCATCTGCCATTTTATTTCTCCTCAACAGCCGACAGCTTGGCCCCACTGGGTTTTATGTTATTTAGAAATGTTTCCTCTTGGGATCCTGGGAACATATTTGTGTTCTCCTTTCTCCCCCACTGGCCTTTCTCGTTGGTTGTGGGTCCTTCTGAGTAAGTTGTCACTCTCTCAGATCACTCCTCTGCATAGCACTGCTAAGGAGGTGATGAAGAGACAGGAGGATCTCCTTAGAAGTTCATGAGCATCTCCTATGCTGCGCCTGGAGCCAGGCTCAGTTACACTGGAAGCACAGGAATTCTACAGGACTAAAGATTTTTGTCAGATGAACTCTATTCCAGCAGAAAACTGCAATTTGAACTTTTCCTCCAGTGGAAGTGCCAAACAGTTCTGGTAGTGACCCAGACCCAAAACGGCAGAACAGTGTTTGTCAACAGATTTTCATGCAATTTGTAAATTGTTTTGCTCATTTCAGTTCTCTTTTAGTTTAGAATGTTGGGGGTTTTTTTTCCTCATGCTAGAGGTTTATGAAAAGTTGTATGAAACACAGGAAAAAAATAGAAGATTCTCCATAAAGCCCAATATTGGCTAATTTTACAATCACTGAGTTCTACTTAAAATTTGTAAATCTTTTAAACACCTCAGACTGTAAGAGCCCCCAAAGTGCCATTCTGATTTATGTAACTACATATCTGATATAATTCATAGAAAGAGGAAAAAAGCTTTAAATCAACTCTGCACCATGCAGTTTCTCTGTGTGAATTATTCTCCCCATATTTTTATGTAATACTGTAAATTAATTACAAGGATGCCAATTTTAGCTCTGTCTTTATCAAATGAAATTACAAAGAGATTCCCAGGAGTACACCGTATGAAAGCTTACATTTTTAGAAATATTTAAGTTGATGAGAAATTAATTTTTTCCTTATTAGTTCTCATTTCACAAACAGAATCTTCTTTGGTCCTAACTATCTGCTATAACAGCTTTGAGTCTTTAATTATTACTAATTATTGACTAAAGATTTGTTATTGTTTGAAAGTTGCAGCCTTTTGGTTCTAACTAATGAATAGGATGGGGTGAAGGAAAAAGGTACTGAATTATTCACTAACATTTGGTTTAATTACAATCAAGTGACCCTTTCTAAATTGGAAAGCACTTGGTGAAAAGCAGAAGACAAATGAGATTTTTCTGTATAAATAATGAATAGCCCCATTTTTTAAATTTAAACACCACATAAAAACCAAACAAACAAGGAAACCAAACTAGGAAAAAAACCCACCCTACACTATCCATTCTAGAGATTTGCAATAAGATGTAGTAGGTTTTTGTGAGCTCAGAACACATTCTGTTTGACCTTTCTGGAGTTCTCTTTCAGATCTGATGTTGCACCTGCTTGGCTTTAGGGACTGTCATTCTATTCCACCAAAAAAAAATATGCTGAAAACTCCATAAAGGGTTTTTCCTTCCAGCTTATGCCTGATTTTCTTCATGCTGTGAACAAAACGGATGAGTTATACTGCAGGACTGTGTGCAAGAGCAATATTTGCAAGAAACTGTATTTGATTCGGAATTCAAACGTGAAGCAGTATCTCAGTCACTTAACTATGCACTTTTTAAAATCCCAGATCTTCTTATAAAGGACATATTTTAATTAAAAACCAATTTGGACCATAAGATACTCCTCCAGTGCAAAGAGCAGTTGTAAGGATCTAAAAATTTTATTAACTTTCTAAATTCTTTTCAAAATGCATCTTTCCAATTACAGGTGCTCTGCTCCTCAGCACATTTATGCATGTCTTTATCCTTGGATACTGCATGCCCTTCAAATCCTCATAGCAAAATTGCATCTTTTGCTGTAAATTCATCCAGATTTGTAAGATGAGTGTATCTGAAGTAGATGCATGGCATGGAGTTCACATCAGCCTGCCTAAGCTTGTATTTTAAACAGTAAAAGCTTGGCATTTTGGAAATACTGTCCTGAATGAATCCTGCCTCTGGAGAGGTCAAATCAGTGTGTGTGCTGCCAGGGCCAAAGAGTCCCTATCCCTGCATCACTGGCAGCAGTCAGCTCTGCCCAAAAGCTCCAGGAAGAGGCAAAGAGCAAGGGCAGTGAAACCCAAAGTGTAGTGCACTGCCAGGACACAATCCCTGCAAATGTTACCTGCAGCTGCTTTCAAACCCAGCCAGGGTAACTCACAGTCCTCCATTTCTGGAGCGACCTATATGCTAGGGAGTTTGTTCCTAATGATCTGTAACTCCAGGTTCATCTCAAATCCAAAGCATGCAGGGAGGTTTTGTGCAACTCTCGGGAGGATGCTGGCATCATACCAAATGAATGGAGCATTTACAGTGGAATAAAAATAATCTGTGATGACTGATGTCGTGCCTCTGGCCTTCAGCTGAAACACACTTGAAACTGTGAAGAAGGTGCCTCCCCAAAGGCTTGGTTGTCTTGGCAATTTAAACAAATGAAGCATACTGCAAGTGTTCAGATGGGATTATGTGAAGGTGGCTTCCAATTTGGGTTAATTTGGCTCTGTGAAGAGGGAAATACTGGATTTTATCTCCTTATAAATCTGTTCAGAACAAAAAAACCCAGAACACTATTCAAGTTGTTTTCTTTTTTCAAATGCCACTGTTCAGTCGTGCAAATATTCAAATAAACCAATAACAGCTTGCTAGAAGACAGGCTGCTAGGAAACACACAGTTTGTCTTCTCCTCATTATTCAGGAGTGCGCCCTGAAAGATTATCTACTGCATGTAATTCAAACCATGGTCTGTTGAAGAATAATTAACTTCTTTTTCTGTCACATCCACCCATCCAAGACCCTCCACTAGTGAACAGATCTCAACATTTCTGCAAACCAGAAAAGTTGTAGTGTGAAAGTGGACAAAAGACTGACACTGAAGATGGTGGCAAGCATCAGCAGTTCATTATCCCACAGTACAACTTTTTATACTTTTTCTCTATATGACACACATATCACATGCTCGTTTTTGCATTATAATTGGCTAATGAACTACGTGTGTGCGCCTTCTATGCTTCTGTAATTGGTCATAAATTTCTCTGTTTCTTGGTGTAAATGTCAACACACATCGGCATTCCACGCTTCTTCTCCCTCAAAGCTGTTTACCTGTCTTGTTCAAGGACACAGCTGTAAATCATCAAGGCTGAGGCTGCCTGCAGCTCCATTCCTATTCTCCTACAATTCCCCTTTTTTGCTTTTCAACCATAAATGGCACGTTTCCCATCTTCTGCAGGGCCCTTTGCAGACAAGATAGCAAACACGGTACAAGCATCTCCTGTGTAGTTTCCATTAATTCCTGAATGCGTTTGCAAATTGATTTTGATGCATCTTTTAAATTCATACAGCACATACCATTGAAATCTTTGCACATATGCCCATGGGATAATAACAAAAATCAATAGCTGCATGGTTTCATGAAGCAGTGTGGCAAATGCTATCTACATTAGCAGCCAGTGCAGAAAGAAGGTAGTGGCTGCACGTTCCCTTACGTTCCATAAATGTATGTCATGGCGACAATCTACCGATGGTGTGTTCAGTGCTCTCTGCAATGTGTGGTGTGCAGTGCAGTTTACAATGAGCGGTGTATTGGGCATTACCACACCTAACTAATGGTGCAAGGCCCCCCCTGCTGTTCTACAGGGGATGCTTGGCCATGCGCTGTCTCTAAAAAGCAAAACTAGATCTTTATGCAGTGCTCTGGATTTTGCCAAGCCATATGCTGGCTTGCTTTGATCTCCACCTAACTGATGACACCAAGCAGTGTGATTTTGATAAATCGAACTGCCGGGTGTAATATTTCAGTTTCTGGTGCCACTTTGTTTGGTTTAGTGTGTGCAATAGGGTCACCCAAACGTTCTCACTATTCCAGGGAGCCAGGTGAGCCACGGCAAAGTCTGTTGCTCCGAGGGGTGTTATCCAACACAGGCCAAGCACAATGAGCAGGCACTCACTGAACTCCTCGCATTTGTGGAGACACAAGAATATCCACGCCCTCAGGTAACACGATCCCATGTTTGCAAATTGCAAACCCAGACTGGAGCAGGGCCACAGGTACTGTCACTTGGTGACTGTAACAACAAAAATTGTGTTAGAATAAGAGGTATTGTACACGAGGGAGGAATAGTAAGATGGTTCAGTGTAAACACAGCTTTCCAAACTCTTGCCTGCAGGGTTTCACCCTGGGTAGCGGTCATAGTTGTAGGAGTAATGATGTTAATACTTCTAAATGCACCAGTGGACAATGAAGCCTGTGCTGATTTTAGAACTCAGTGAGAAGGGAAAGTAAGGCTATTCAAGCCATACCCTTTCAACAGTAGGAGGAAAAAATAATAAGACTATGCACTCCCAGCTCTGCCTGCAGCCTCTGGCAACAAAACTGCGTTTGGTGCTCAGGGAAGACACCACTTTCCCCCCTTACCCCCTGCATCAGCTCACAGGGAAAACATGAAGGAATGCACAGTTCTAGTTCTAACTAATGATCCCATTTTCCTCAGCACTCTGTCTACTGTTATCGGTGAGCATCCACCTGGTAACTGTGATCAGGTACAGGAACCAGGAGAGAAAACTGAGGCCCTAGACCCAAAGGCAGAGATGGGCAGAGATTATCCTTCCATAGTTCTGCCTCAGAGACTCACAGCACACCTCGGGCTGACTTTAATGATTACAGAGAGGCATTTCAGCAATGGCAATAGCACTCTCCAATTCTAAATAGTACTCAGTTTCTGAGGTTTTTTTCCCTTGGCAGTGCCTTTTTGAGAGGTGACATCTCCTGCCCCCTCAGGGATCACTCCCCTCCCTCAACAGAAATAACACAACTTGCCCAGAATTCCAAGCATTTTCATGTAGAGATTAAGTTTTCTCTTCATTCATAACTCTCATGGACACCAATTGCTGATCACAGCTGAGCCTTTTAAATGACTCCTCATTCCCATTTGCCACACTCCAAGTCTGATAGATTACAAAATCCCGAAAGTACACAGTAGGACATTTTTGGGTTTCCCCGTCCTACACTAGAACATTTTAATGAGAAATGAGAAGTAAGAAGGAGGTGGGGGAAAGCTCTGTAGAGCCCCCACTGTTCGGTCCTGGCCAAGCTGCTGCCCCGGCCGCCTCCCCTTGGCGGCTCTGATGGTGCTGCCCTGACCACCAGCGATTTACAACACACAACTGTTCCATGACAGAACACACACTCGTGCCCAAGGACATCAGAGATAACGACTGGACTTTGATAGAAACTGTGGGAGGCCATGGGTCGGACATTGGAGTGGGAATGCCCTGAGAGGAAACTCCCTTTTAGTTCAGGGTGAGAAACCAAAGCTTTTTCCCAGGGTTCCCCGTTCTCTCATGTAAATCGGGCTTTGTCACTTAAATAGTGCTCACTCTCCTGTTCTGGAAAACTCTGTATCCTCTGTCTACCCATTGGTCTCTGTCTAGAACCACTCCCCTCTCCGCTCCCCATTGGTTGTGGCTGTAGCACCCCATCCCAGCTCCTCCCTTCTCCCCTAACCCCATTGGTTTGTTCGTACCTTAACCTCTCCTACCCTTCCCCGGTTATATACCTTGTGCCCTCGCCTGCTTGGGGCTTGGTGCCTGAGTGCCTTGTGCTTCTGTGAGAGAGATCAGCACCCTCTCTCTCTCTCTGGATCCTTGATACTGAGACCCTTCAACTGCGGTTGTGGACCTTCCTGCCTGTCCCACCCTCCACCTCATTTGTATCCCGCCTTTCCCAGACCCTCTGCCGTTCCTACAATAAAACCCAGTTGGATGCCTCGAGTCGAGCCCTCCTTCATTCACTGGTCAAGCACGCCTTTACTACATCTGGGCCTGGATGTAAGGTGGGCTGGGGGAGCTGGCTGTCCAGGCCGGGAGGGGATCGCTCTCGGGAAGGTGGTCACCCCAACAGCACCTGCCCAGGGTTCCTGCAAGGACCTGCAGCAGTGATTGTTCCATGAGCTGAGGCGAAGCAGTGCAGCTCTGAGGGAAGAGCTCCACGCCCGCCCCGAGCAGCGGCTGTGCCGAGCCAGTGCCTCGTGGCTGGGGTCGCTTCCAGCTCCTGAGAGAAAAACTTGCAAGGGCATTCTCTGTTCTTTGCAGCTCCGAAGGGGAAGTCTCTGCCTGAGCATATCCCGCAGTGTCCAACATGGGCACTTCCAGGAACACGGGATTTACCGTGGAGCCCTCCAGGCCGGGGGCTCAGGGCTGCGAGGACAGCCCAGGGCATATGCTCAGTGATTTCACTACTCACTGCTTGGGTTTCCTTGTTTTATTTTGTAAAACAAAAACCTTTTGTCTCTGTACCAGCATGAGGTGCCAAAACTGCTGTTGCTGGCACATGCCAAATCTCCTGCTGGATAAGAAAGGACCGGGGCTTGGGCCTGAGCTGGCACTGCTTAGTTACCTGAAAATCTCAGACATTTCAACTCACATAAGACCTGGACCTTGGAACAGACATTCCCAGCAGCCCTTCTCCCTCTCAGGGGAGAAAACAGTCATGAACAAGCAGTAAGTGAACATGGGGAAAATTCATCATTAAATGCAAAATCCCCAAATCTCTTCTCAATCAATTAAGGGGGGGGGGGGGGGGAAATGACCTTTACATTGGCAGAAACATGCTCAGAAAAATTCAAATTCCCATCAGCCCTGCCCCCATGAGCCCATGAACTGAATGAGCCCCAGTGAGGAACATTATACAAACAAGAGTAAGGGCTCAAAGATAAACCAAAGCTGGAGCTACTCCTGCATTTCAAATTCCTGATTTCAAACACAGACTTCAGTCCAGTTCTGAAGGAGATACCTCAACATGAACAACTGTGTAGAAAATCATCCTACCTGAATCTGGATTTCGTCGGACAGTTCTCTTGCCATGTTGTAGAACTGGTTGGCTGCAGCATCAAGGACCTTCACTACAACTTTGAGGCCTGTTCTTCCCTTTACTCTGCCATAAACATCCACCGCAAAGTTGTAGTTTGCAGGAAGCTGAAAAGCAGCCTTGGACAGGAGAAAGGCATTAAAGTTTGACTCATGGAAAGCGCAGACATTGGCACCGAGCTGCTGACAACTGATCCTGGGTTTTGAGGCAGTGGAGGCAGCAATATTCCCTGCATTGCCCTGATGTGGCCGTTTCCTTTTCCCAAGCTGCACACACATGCACTACACACACACACACACTTTACCTCACTGTGCCTTGTCCTGACATCCAGAGTGTCCCTCTTGGTGACAGACCAGTGGAACGTTAAGCCTGGCACAGCACTGCCGAAGGAGAAAGGAGTCTGAGTGCTGGTGATGCCCATGACATAAACTGGCATCTGGAAAGAGAGAAACCAGCCTGCTTAGGTAATGCCAGCATGCAAACCAAACACCTGCCCACAGCAAAGAGAATTAAACTTAAAATTTAAGTCTGATCGAGGGAGGGGGTCTCTTATGAAGAAAACTTTTTGGCTGCTGCTTATGCTACAAGGATGCATCGCACAGAAGTCAACCCCCAACTTGTCAAAAGTCAATTGTGATTCCTTCTGATTTGGTACATGCTCTACAAACACCCAACACAAGGATTTTAATGCTTTTATTTTTAATCTTCAAAGCAACTCATTCACCTGGGATCAATGAACTGGAATTCCTGCCCCCTCCATCAGCTCACAACCATGAGGGAAGGTACACTTGTAACTGGTCCCATTTTCCTCAGCACTCTGCTGCCACCAGTGAGCATCCTCCTGGTAACTTCGATCAGGTACAGGAACCAGGAGAGACATCTGTGCCACTTGACCAAAAAGCAGAGATGGGCAGAGATTGTCCTTCCATAGTTCTGCCTCAGAGACTCACAGCAGGCCTGGGGCTGACTTTAATGATTAGAGAGAGAGATTTCAGCAATGGCAATATCTGTTTTTCTGGATGGAACAGACATGCTAGAGATTGTCAGCATACAAAGGACGGAAGCCTCCACTGCAAACAAAGAAGATGAGAGAACCCTTCTCCAGACTGAAGGATGCTGCTTCAGTAGGGCTTGAATCTCCAGAAATCAGGTACAGATAGTAAACTTGTTTTGAATTCTGATTTAGTATCAGAGAATCACAAAAAGATTGGATTGAAAGGACCTTGAAGTTCACCTGCTTTCCCCCTCCGCTGCTTTGGGGGCATTCCTCCTGCCCCAACAACTCTGTGCTCACAACCTGCAGCTGTGTGGAGGACCTGTGGGCTTGTCG
Source organism: Vidua macroura (assembly GCF_024509145.1). Lineage (NCBI taxonomy): Eukaryota > Metazoa > Chordata > Aves > Passeriformes > Viduidae > Vidua > Vidua macroura. The sequence goes on from NC_071583.1 coordinate 19,887,481, forward strand.
GGTTGTGTCAACAGGATTGCTGTTACTGCTGCACAGAAATCAAAGGTCTGTCTTAAAAACCACCCAAACAATTTTTGTGGGACATGGATTTAGAGGGGGGACAGTGACTGACCCATGGCCTGCCCCAAAATCGCAGAGTGACTCCACTTGGCTTCAAACAATCAACTGTGTTGCAAATAAAGCCAGTGCACACATTGGACAATTAGAACTTTCAATACATATTTAATCTTCTACTACTACATCTCTTATCTTCAGAATACAAAGTGTGAATCTTGAGATGCAGTGATGAACCCTCATGATAGAGGTCTCTCCTTGTGGTGATACTGAAAGGGACCAGATAGAACTGTGGGAGGTGGTCCTGGGGAGGATCAACCAGGGAAACTACAGTGGTGTAAGGGAAGCATTACCCTAGAGTTCCCACTTTCCCCCATGTCTATCATTAGTTGCACCCTCCCCTGTCAATGTCCATCAACTAGTTGTGCCTTCCCTAGTTCTAGAGAGTTCCTTGTTCTATGTAATGATATTGGTTCTTTCACTGAAACCACTCCTTCCCTTCTCCCTCATTGGTTGTGTTTAATGTTACCTCATCCCTGCTCCTCCCATGAGCCTCTTCCCTACTGGTCCCTTTGTACCTTGACCTCGCCTCTCCTTCCCCGGTTAGAATCCCCAACCGCTCCTCTGTAGGGGGCTCTCAGAGTCAGCTTCCCTCTTGTGAGGTTGTCTCCTGGCACCTTCCCCGCTTCCTTCTGCCTTCTCCTGCCCTCACTGAACCTTCAATAAACCTTCAAGAACAACAGCTCTCTGAGTGTCCTCCTGTCCTTTGGTGGATTAGACCACTACGCTATCTGGGCTCCTGTCGACCGGCCAGCAGTGGGCTTCCCTGCAGGACCAAGGTCCAGGGCGACTTACATAGAACCTTTCCAACACAGTCTGAGTGTTGGAAAGTAGGCACTGTTTATTGCAGTGCTGGTCACTCAGAGGACTCGCCCTCTAATCAACTGCCCTGAGCATTGGGTAGAGTTTTTATCACACACAGAATTCACAGAAATCACAGAATCACAAGGTTGGAAGAGACCTTCAAGATAATTGAGTCCAACCCATGCCCCAAACACCTCAACTAGACCATGGCACTGAGTGCCACATCCAGTTTTTTTTATACACATCCACCACCTTCCCGGGCAGGCCATGCCAGTATTTTATCACTCTTTCCGTGAAAAACCTTTTTCCTAACATCCAACCTATATTTCCCTTGGTGCAGCTTGAGACTGTGTCCTCTCATTCTGTCAGTGCTGCCTGGAGAAAGAGACCAACCCCACCTGACTACAACCACCTTTCAGGAAATTGTAGAGAGTGATAAGATCACCCCTGAGTCTCCTTTTCTCTAGGCTGAACAACCTCAGCTCCCACACACGGAACACATATTCATTAGCAGTACCTGCTTGTTTGATGTATATGTATTACTGTATTTTACATAGTCATACCCCTTATTGGAAGTTCTCATGTGGTTCTTTGGGATCCGTCTTCAACACCTTTTTTAGGGGGCTGTTCCTCGACTCCCACTTTTGAATAAGCAGAGCATCATGGTTTTGCATATACTTCTGCTTGGTCAGCCTTGCAGAGCTGAGCTCGCGTCCTGCTTGTGTTTTGCACGACTTCTGTTTGACTCAGTTACACCTTCCTCTATTTCTCCAAAGCTATGCTGTTCTGTTCTACTGTCCTTTTCAGAGTGAAATGCTGTTTTGTTCTGCTTTCCTTGTCAGTGGATATCATTTAGATGCCATGAATTAAATCAACAATGGCATCACAGCGAAGCACTTGTCCAGTCACTTGAAGAGACATCAGAAAGAGCACAAGAAAGCACAACACTGGATGTGCTCATCAAGAACAATAATTAGTCAAGATGCACCTCAAGTTTAGCCAGTGACACAAGACACTGAAGGAACTGAAACTTGGTCATGACCTATGTGAAGAAACTCGTGGTCAAACGGTGGCTCAGAAAGCACTTCCTTTCCTCACTGAACTGCAGAATAAATCTGCAGAAACTCTGATTTCCATCTACACTGACAGGTGCAGGTGTTGTCTGGGAGTGCTTATGCAGAGTTGCTACAGTGCTCTCCTGTCCCAGAGAAATTAATGGCTTTTACCCACAGACAATAAACGCCCATAAACTCCTTCAGTTAGTGACTGCACTGCATTTAATTGGCCATCTGGTTTTGCCTCTCTGTCACTTTAAAAACTAACCAGGTATATTGTATGACAGACACTGTCATACAAAAAGGCACTTTGCATCTTTGGAAATGCAAAGCATCTGAATTCGCTTTCATAATTTTCAGTCCATACTTTTTATATTTCAGCCACCCCCTCTATTTTTACTTTTAATTATTTTTATTTTTGTTAAGAATTACCCTTTCCCTGAATGCATCATTGTTGTGATTTAAAACCAGGTAGAAATTAAGCTCCATGGAGCTGCTTCTATTTCCCTAACCCATCAGGAGAGAGTGAATCAAACAAGCTGCCCTTAAACCCACGGAGCAGGCTGTGGCATTGCAGTGTGGATTTTATACAGGTGAATAATTTTAACTGGAGCAGTAGGAAAGACCAGGCAATCACAGCAGAACTTAACTCACTTTGACATTAATCTCTTCATAAGAAAAAGAAAATAATTAAACTGGAGAATGCAACAAAATACTCTCCTAAATTTTATTGATTAGAATGGAAGACTGATTGGGGAAGCAAAAATGGAAGCCTGGAACACTCAGCAGGTGAGCAGGCAGGGAGATGAATTGCTTGCACCTGTTATTTTGGTGACTGAGAGGTACTGAGAGAAGTAAGAAAAGTCTCTGCTCCCTGCTGCTGCTTTAAATCACCTCACACCCTGAATCAAGGTGCTATAAACTAACTTTAATGCAGCACTAACACAAGAAGGTGTTAGAAGGTGTAATCAGGGTTCCTAAATGAGAAGGATGGTAATTGCTGGTCATTGGCATCCTTCAGCTGATAAGCAGCCTACTAGCCTGAGAAATGAGAGAGGTTTTGTACTGCTGTGTGATCACAACCTCTTCGTCAAAATATCTGCCTGTGGAATAAAAACAACAAATGAGCTGCTCCTTATACATTAAGAGGAGTTTTGCTGAGATGCTTGAAAAACATGTTTTTCTCTTGTTTTGATTACATTTATTAGTCATATGGAAGATGGTGAGGAAAACAGAAGGGATCAGCTTTATCTGAAATTTATGAAGGATCCCTGGCTGTCAAGCTTTCTAAAAAGCAAGTGTTTCTTGATACCACCTCTACTATTTTATATATAAATATATGCATATTTCTATCTATCTGATGGTTCTTCACCAGTAGGAATTTTTATTGCAATACAACTATGAAATGTTATCTTGTTCTCAGGAAAATAAACACAAATCACATGTGGGAGAGTGATGCAAAAATACGTGTCGCATCCAGATTGTGGGTGGTTTCTGACAGGTCCTTTGGCCACACACCAGAACACCCCAGAGTCCTGCTGTAGCTACTCAGAGCTGCGGGCTCCTTGGCACTTCCTTTTCTTGCTGCTGGGGATTACCTTCGCTTCATGGATCCCTGGCTTCCTGAAGAGTGTCCTGGGCACAAAGCAGAGCAAGCACTGTGGCAGAATCCTGTCTCTTCCTTCTAATTTCTGTGACTTTTACATTCAGTTCTGGACCAATAGTAATAAAGTCAATAAATAAAGCCAGTTATCTGATAATTTGTGCATGAATTGTGCCGTGATAGTTAAGAATAAGTAAAAAGTCCCATCTGTTTATCACAAGACATCCCTATCTAAACCTGTGAACACCTCATGGCGCCAGTGAGGAATTTTAGCTGAAGGCCTTTGAAGGAGTTTCTGAATAGTTCTGAGCTTAGGAAACTCCAAAGCTTGGAATAACTCCAGGTTCTTTAGTACTGGTTCACATTGCTTTCACAGCTGTGCTCAGGTGAACACCAAGACTGAAATTCCTCCAGGACATTGTTAGAGTGCAATTTATGAATCTGAAACTAGCACAGAAATAAGAAAATAGTGAAAAGCAGTAAAGGATTTGGAAACATGTTGAGTATGTTATGTGTCATGTTGGTTCTTCCCACGGGCCACACTTCATTTCCTGTGCCCTGGGCCTCTCTTGGGCAGCAGAGGTGTTCCAAGTCATTGTAAGTGCTGATCGTGCTGCTGGTAGCAGAAAGTCCCTGCTCCTGGTTATAAGTGGTCAATACCAGGCTGCATGAGGCCCTGAGCAAGCTGATCTAGTGACTGACATCCCAGTCCATGGCAGGGGGTTGGAATGATGTGATCTTTAAGATCCCTTCCAACCCAAACCAGTCTGGGATTCTGTGACATCTTTAGAACATAAAACTGCTTTTCCCTCCCCAGCCCTACTTCCATCAAGAGCAATACCTATGTAGCAATGGTAAATGGGAAAAGTGCAGGAGGCCATCAGAAACAAAAACTGTCCTGAAATCTGAGATTTAATGTTTTCTTGGTAGTCTAAGTATACTTTTAACCATTTTCCCAGTGTTTATTACACTTTTCCCATCAGCTGAGTGAATGTGTTTCTTTTGAATGTACTTGGAAAAGGTGGGGTAGAAATGTGTGTTGCACTTCACCACTTGCATATTATAAACAGACTAAATATCACTCAGATTGTCAAAGCACTTAAAGATCAGAACAGGTTAGATATGTCAAAGAGCAGATGTTTACAGTGTATAAGAGTAAATCAAGTCTTATGGCTTCCTGCACTGGCCATCAGCTCAAGGCACTGAGCTGAATCCCTCCAGTGAATCTGAAATGGACATTTAAAGACTATTTTTGAGAAACCCTTGCTGGGGTTTGTGTCATCTGAATTCTGTTGCAATAGCCCACATCTCTCATCTTGAAAATTGCACGGCACTGAAGGCACAGAGTAGTGGTTTGTGGATCATACCAAATCGTTAAGAAGTGAGGATTTCAGTTAGGTGCAATTCAGAGAGGGAGATGGTCTCAGGCTAATTAGAGTGAAGATAACACTGTAAGGAAAAGAATCTTATCTTTAAGGAATATTCAGGCCTTACATTTCCAGTGGCTCTGAGCAAGGGAAGAAAGCCGTATCAGTTTCTGAGCTATAAAAAGCACAGACCTTTTTCTGCTCTGCTGGATTACAGGAATCAGTAATTTCACATTTTCAACACATCACCGAAGAAAATGCCTGATCTCAGGCATGTCACCCCATGGCAGATCAAAGGCCCCAGGATCAAAGAGATTAAAGTAGCCTGGTCTCTCAAAATATTATTTCCTGTTTGAAAAACACCAATTATATTACTGTAGAAATTCATGTAATAAGTTACTGTTCATTTTTTTATAGGAAAATCAAGTCTCAGTGTGAATTTTAAAATTCCCTTTTATTTATGTTTCTTTACAAGTGTTTCATTCCTGATTTTATCGACAGATTTCTTGATGTTACCTGTTCCAAAAGCCTCAACTCAAAGAGGTTTGAAAGCAAACCATTAGTGACACGGCTTTTATGTCAGTCTTGAAGGTGCCTTGCCCTTTAATGATGCGTAATTAGCGTCTCACAGGCGAACCGAAGGGAGCTGATTCACGCACGGCTCTTTTTCCTCTAGGGAGCACAGGCTGTCGTGACAAGAGATGAGAGCTACTTTGGAAGTAGCTCAGCTGCCTCCGTGCAGTGGAGGAGAGCTGCACATGTCAGGCCTGATCAAATCCACCGGGGTTATCCCAACTCCTGCAGGATTCCAGCTCCAGGCACTAAGTGGGAATTTTCAAAGATGTAATACTGTGAGAGGTAATACTCTCAGTTTGGCATCACACTGCTTCATCTGTAGGAGGTAACCCAGAGGTTATGTCAGTGATCCAGAGTCCCAACTTTCTTTGTGGTATCAATTTGCTAGCACTGACTTTAGCCCATAATTTCACTGTTTCTTGATAGGGAAAAATCCCTTATCCTCTTTCACCATTCATCATGTTCAAGTGATTTAACCATCACAGAACTTCACAGCTTCTTGCAGTGAACCCTCAGGACAAGAAAGACCTCAAGGGGCTGGAGTGTGTTCAGAGAAGGGAACAGAGCTGTGGAAGGGTTTTGAGGCACCGGGAGCGGCTGAGGGAGCTGGGAAGGGGCTCAGCCTGGAGAAAAGGAGGCTCAGGAGGGACCTTGTGGCTCTGCACAGCTCCTGACAGGAGGGGACAGCCGGGGGGTCGGGCTGTGCTCCCAGGGAATAGGACAGGAGGAGAGGGAACGGCCTCAGGCTGTGCAGGGGAAAGTCCAGGATGGATATTAGGAAGAATTTCCTCATGGAAAGAATCATCAAGCACTGGGCTGCCCAGGGCAGGGGTGGAGTCCCCATCCCTGGAAGTGCTCCAAAACAATTTAAGACATCCAAGAAACATGGAAACTAGTCTGTCAGTGGATTTTTAATTTAAGCAAAAGCATAAATAAGAACGAAATAAGAACATAGTAGAAATTAAGCCCCCTGAAGGGCTTAAAACATGAACGAGCTATGTTTGTAGCTTGTTAACCAAATACTCAAACTCTAATTAAGTCCCAAGTAGTCAGGAACAAGGAAGAAAAGGTAAATATGCTGGAGGAATACTGAGGTGAGCACACAAAGGAGTAGAACAAAATAAATGTTAATTAAAAGATAATGTCTAAGCAATAGAATGTTTTCATGGTGTAACAGTTTCCTGCTGCTAAATAAATACCAAGGTGAAACCCAGGCATCCATCAAAACTGAATGCCAAGCCAAAGCCAGCATATTTTAAGAAAAAAGGCATTTATCAAGGATTCTCATAAAGAGATATTACTCCTCCAGTGAAAAGAGTGCTTCTGGGCATTTATCCTGGGATTCATAGATACTGCTCCTATTGATGGACTGTTTTTCATCATATTATTCATTTAGCTGTACAACTGTGTAAGAAACACTTGTATATATTCAAGCAGGATTAGTTAACTATGCTTAGAAATGGGGTTTTGACTCAACACTCTTGTGTGCCTGAATTCAGTGATGTTGCCCCTGACCTGTCAAGATCACCAGCAGTTCCGCTGCTGTTAGGTAGGATCACTATTTCACCTTTGCTTTCCCCATTTTGCTGTAGACCTAGTAGGAACAAATGGTGTGAACTGTTACTTTTATTTCACAGCGAGGATGGTCTTTTCCTACCCAAAGATACCGTTAGCGCAGAAGGCCATGAGGCCCTTGACGTTGCGTTTCTCTAGCCCCCCCAACATTAGCCCAGCGGCTTGTCCTGCAACCTCCCAGCTCCCTTTACAAGCGCCGTCCGAGGCTGCCTTGCGCGGCCCATGGCGCACAGCCCGCCGATCCACCTACGAGCCGGCGCTCGCCCCCTTCAGCGCGGCCCCGCCCGCGCTCCGCAGCCGGCCCCGCCCGTGTTGCCGTGCGCCCGCCCCGCGCGGGCGGAGCCGGAGCCGAGGCCGCGCCGGGGCCGCCCCTTCCCTGCGCGGCCCGGCGGAGGCGGGGATGTGAGTACGGGCAGGGGGACGGCAGCGGGGCCCGGGCAGCGGCACCGGGGACAGCGGCACCGGGGACAGCGGCGGCTCTGGGGACAGCGGCGGGAGGGCCCGGCCTGCATTGCCCGGCCTCGGGGCCGCAGGGCCGGGCTGGGGCTGCGGCAGCGCCCGGAGCCCCCGCGGGCGCGGCCCCGCCCCGGCGGGAGGAGTCCCGCTGGGAACGGGGTGTCCCGCTGGGAAGGCGGTGTCCCGCCGCGGGCACCCCGGGCTCCGGAGAAATGCCCCTGTTTTTCAGCCGAGGCTCCAGGTCCCGCTGTCACAGCCAGGGGTGTCGCGGCACCTTCCCCAGGGCCCGCCTTGTATCGCGGGGAGGGCCGAGGGAAGGGTCTGGGGGGCCCTGGCTCGCAGTGTGGGTGGTGTGTAGGCACTGGGCTGCGGGTTCTGGTGAGAAACCTCCATTGTCCTCGTGTTTCCTTTGGGTTGCTTCTAACAGGGTTTTGAAAGGGCATTTTGGAACATGTTCGGGCTGGAAATAGGGGTGTTTCTGTTTGTATTGTTCACCTGATAAAAGACCCTTGTGTCTTGCACAGTATGTTGCATAACCTTTTCCATATTTTAAATTTCGGGGAGCAGGAGAGGTCTCGGCATCTCGTCTCTCCAGTGACGTGGAGTTTGGGGCACAGAAGGCAACCAGCAGGTGGTGGAATAGGCTAAGTGTGAACACAGAATCCCATCTGAGCCTTGGTTTGTCCTGCTGACCCACGTGTGCACACAGGTGTCCACAGACAATTGGTGTTTGTGTTTGTAAACACAGAGCATTTAATAAACATTCCTGGGTTTGTGAATGGCTTGTGAAGGAGGCCTGTGAGCTGGCTCTGCTGTGTTTCCTGGTATTGGGAAAATAAAATGATTTGGAGGGGGAGGCTAAGGAAAGTATTGGTTAAGGGTTACAGGTGTGACATCTGGAGTTAAGAGTATGTCCTTCGGTTCTGTGCTCTGCAAATAAAAACCTAAGGCTTACTGGTTTGCTCAGGCAGTCACAAAATGGTTTGTTGCTTTCTAGGAAAGGAGCGTAGAAATCTTTCCAAGCTTCTGTTGTTAGAAGCATTGTGGTTTGTGTTTTGGTACAGAATTTAAAATAGGAGTCTAGTCATGCAGGTAATGAAGGTTATGTTGTCTACAAACTGGGTGCACCTTTGAAGGTAGAGGTGCTGATTGACACACCTGGAAAGACAAGGAGAACCAAACGTTGCCATTTTTCTGTTGGAAATACCATCTTTAAGATTTACAAAATCGATATTAGGGCTAATTTGTAACTTGAGCCTTCAGTGTCAAACTGGTAAATGGGTTTGAAGTAGTGACTGGTTTGTGTTTGCTTGCCAAGGCCTCACAGGACGGAGCTGTACGAGGACCCCCCGTTGGGATGCTGGCCCATTGTGTATTCCCCAGACTACAACATCACCTTCATGGGACTTGAGAAGCTGCACCCCTTTGATGCAGGGAAATGGGGGAAAGTCATCAATTTCTTGAAAGGTAAAAACATAACAGAAGCCTCTTAAACCAATATTTGCACAAAATCTAAAGAAAATTACATGGTTAGTACAGACTTGTGTTGGGCTTACCAGACCTGAATTGCAGTGTGTGGCTTCCTATAGACTTGTGCTTCCCTGCCTTTACACCTGGTGTAGCAGGAGCTGGGGCATTCCTGTGGCTGGTGAAACACCAGGTGTTAATGATGGTTTGCTGCAGGTGTAACTTACTTACTCAAGTTGGACTGCACACAGAGCTCCTCAGGCTGAGGGAGAAGTGCAGCTGTAGCACTTCAGTCCTTTCTTTAGCAGCCTCATCCTATTGCTCTGATAATGTTTGGTAAGAGCTTTGAGGCCCTTCTGGTATAGGCAGAGCTTTTTATGATGCTTCTAATTATTGCTGTTTAAACCATTTGTAGGAAATACATTAAGGAGATGGAAATGTAAGAACCAGGGGCAGGATCAGGGCCTGTGAAATCTTGGCATTTCTTCAATTAAAGCAAGAACTTTAAAAAAAAAAAAAGGCTTTTTCTCTTTCCAGGACAAAGGCTGTTGGTTGTCCCAAAGCCAGGCCTCTTTTTATGTGGTCCTAATGACTCGTTCAGCTGATGATCCTTTGCAGTTCAGGATTGCCCTTCCCACTGCAAGCTGACTTGTATTCTTCTAACTGAGGTCAAATAATTTTAACACTCTAATAACTTAGTAGCCGAGTTTTGGCTTTTTCCTCTACCAACCTTAAATAATTTAGTGTTGCGTTCCACTCCAGTTTTCTTAATTAATCAGAACTTTTGCCTTTCTGTTTCGTCTGTGTAAAGCCTTTTCCTCCAGCTCTTTTTCTGTGACATGTCTATTCTCAAGTGTCTCAGGCTTTCACAGAAAATTAGTTTTCCCAATTGTTTTACTGTCCTTTGAAAGGAGGAAGAAGCCCCAGGATGCCCCAGAGCACTTGGTTTGGTGTGGCTGTGTAGCAATTCCTGGCAACAGCTGACCCTCCCCTGTGCCTTATCGCTGAGCAGATCAGCAGTGAGCATCTTTCCAGAGCCCCTTCCTCCTGGAGAAGGAAGCTGGCAGCAGTTTGGCTCTGTTTGACACCAGTGCATGAATGAATTGTTCCTCAGTCCTCAGTCAGGAGAAACAGAAGCTTGCCAAAACAAATGTTGTTGCAGGTGCTGTTCTTGTATAGCAATTCAGAGCAAAATCTCTCACTTTTCAGAGTTGTTTTCTTTCTCCTCCAAGTATAAAATTAAAGAAGAGGTACAGGCTTAGGAGGCTACAGCTGTGCAGCAATTAAAGATCAAAATTTGCCTGGGAAGATTCCTTATAATTGTTGTTTGTAGTGATCACATGCGCTCATTCTGAATTCTTGGAGGAACTTGCTCTTATAAAACTAAGTTTTAAAATAATCTTTCAGTTTCTAAGGAAAAGAATTAATAGCTGTTCTTTGTTTTTTCTTGACATTAGACTGAGGTAGGAGGTAATAGAAATATCCTAATTAAGCTTACTTGCTTCTGTGAACATCCAAGCCATTACTTTGTTTGGAATTTAGATTTATTACTTTATTCTTCTATGATTTAGTGGATTAAATCCTAGTATAAACTGTGGGATTTCTTAAAGCATGTTAAAATAAAGGTGGCTATGTGATGGTACAAGCACCAAGATTTCACCAGTATACCAAGCCCTAAACTGTGAGGAGTTGTGTAATTCCAGTGTATGTTCATCCTCTGTCATTGCCTGTCTGTCCTTTCAGTTCAGAGAAGAACTTCCCATGATCTTAGCACACTCTGAAAACTTCTGTACACAGTATTTCTCAAATACACACTACCTGAACAGCTTGCCCGTGACACAGGGGGTGTATTTGGAAAACTTGCAAACTCTGAGCAACCTAAAGTCATTCCAGCAATAAACATGAGAGAGGAAGTTACCACACCGAGGTCAGAGCAGTGTTTGGAGGGGGGGACATGGGGAGCTAAGCAGTGCTGTACAACACCAATTTTTATTTCTCTCCTGTTGCAGAAGAAAAACTAATTGCAGATGACTTGATTGTGCAGGCACGGGAGGCGACTGATGAAGATCTCTTGGTTGTTCACACCAGGCGCTACCTTAATAAATTAAAGGTGCTGTACCTGTTCATATGTTTTTCCTGCAAACTGTCCAGAGTGAGTGTCAAAGGCAGTGGATGTCTTGTACAGTTGTTTTAAATCAGCCTTACAGATATAGAATGGTATCTGTTGATCACATTGACTACATTGTTATTGAGACTGTTGAAAGAAAACCACAGAAATATTGGGCATGTCACACTACAGAGGGGTAAAATATTAAATAGGTGACCTGATTAAATAGGTGACCTGAAAGGATATTTCAGGGAAATTAAACATAGGCAAAATTAGAATGTCTGAGATGTCAGTGATATTCTTGTTAGTGCTAGGATTTTAGTGTTGAGCAGTGTAAGTTTTGTTGTACTCTGATAAAATACAGTTCTGCAATTGAAAATACAATAGAAACCACTAACATGGGGGTACTTTGTTGGATGTTTTCCAATGCAGAGATTGCTGTATGGGGTTATGTAATCTTGACAGAGCATGTGTGTAGGGGTTCTGTGGTCAGTCTGTTGAGGGGAAGTACTGGCTTCATAGTCAGACTGCCTGGATCAGTGGAATATGGAGAGATTTGAAAGATCAGTGTAAGGGCATAACCAAGCACATTATCTGTCGTGAAGGTTTCCAGAGCCAGCTCACACAGCACTGCAGGGGGGATGAAGAACATTCCTTGTATATTTCTAAAGGAAACGTCTGTTTGTTTAACTTTGGTGTAGCTGTAAAGCATAAACATGTGAGATTTCTGGTTCTGAATCTATCCAGTCATCTGTGGGTGGAATTGGGTAGTAGATGAGTGCAGGTGACATTACTTTTACTTGGCAACTCTGCTTGGAGGGCAGAGAATGAATTTGTAAGAAAAAAGAATCTTCCATTTCATAATTCAAAAGAAGTTATTTTGAGTCACCCATGCCCTTCCACAGTGGAAGAGTCCTTGGATTGCTATTTCTGGAATGCTTTATTTTTCTGTATAAATGATCTGTTATTTCTGTGAACTTTTTCACTCTTAACTGCTTTTCTGAGTTCTCTTATGCTTCTTCATTCTGTGCTATGAAGTTACATGCAATTTCGTGCATCATTAGATTTGATATTATTGCAGCTATTCTTGATATTGAACTTTTAATTCCATAGAACACCCACCTCTTCTTACTGAATCACTTCTTTGAAGCGGGGTTTAATGTGCATAGCTCAGATTGGAATGCCATAATAATATTTTTAGTACCTGTGGGATGGCTTCACTTGTATAACTTGCGTCTTGTGGTGAAGACCAGCACTGTTGTGTCTATCCAGATGGGATTAACTGGGTGTCTCCTCTCCCCCTTTTCTTGAGAGAGTATTCCCTGCAAGTGTAGGAACTGGAAGATGTTGTGTTGGTCACCCCAGCAGATTCCTGCCAAGCAGCAAAGATAAAAGTGCTTAGTTGCAAAAGCAAAATAATGTCCTAGACATGAAAAAGCCCTGTGAAAGCTCTTTATTGCCTTATCCAAAGTCTACTGTGCTATTTTTCTTTTAAATCCAGACAAATAGGTATAAATGGTATAGTTTTGTATTACATCAGCTGGAAAGACTACAAAGTTGCTTGCCTTTTTCAGAATGCCCAGGTCTCCTAAAATAATGGATCACTTGAGTGTTCATTTAAAATCTGAACATGAATTTGGTAGGAAATTGCCTACACTTGCAAGAGTAGGTGGTGATTGGTGTCTTAGCAGCAGCTGAAAGGCCAGCTGAGCCTTGGCAGAAGAGAAACAAAAAGGTGTGCACAAGCTACTTCTGTTGCTAGAAATTAGGTCTGTATTGGCAGGAAGGGTCTCCCTGTTTCCCTGCTCAGTCCTCACAACAAAGTCTGGCCTTTTGAATTGAGGTGATTCCCCCTCAGTTATTCCTCTGAAGAATTTAGATCTCCAAGATAATGACTGGACTGTGGGTAGTTTGCTTGCAGTATTTTTCCACTTGCTGTCTTTTTCTAGTGTTATGTAAAATAATGCATTTCTTGTGTGTCAGCATTCTGACCTTTGGGAAGGAGGTAGGCAATGAGGTTAGAGCCAGTTTCTGACTGTGCTTTTCCCTTTTTATTTATGAGAAGTTCTGTAGTAACAAATGTGAGCAAACACTGAAATGCAAATGCTGAGGATAAAGCTGGTCTGGGAATCTGTTATGGGGAATGCTGGAAAACAAAACCAGCACACTGAAGAAAAAAAGCATAAAACAATCCACAGATTTTCAGTTACTAAGTGGAGAAGCATTTCCCTTCATCTGTAGCTGCCTTCTTGAAGCCCCAGACTTCGCTCCCAGTTGGTGACTTCCCCATCTGTTGGGAATTACTAATCCCAGTTCAGGCCCAGGTGTGGGCAGGGGGTGGCAACAGGAATGGCCCCAGCTGTGACCAGTGAGCCTGGGAGCCAAAATTCCCACCACACCTGGACTTCTCACCTTCACTTAAAAACCTGCAGCTGCATAATTGGTGATTTGAGTCATGATTGCTACCACTTCTCCCTGTTGACGTTAATCTTATTTTAAACTTTGTTAAAACTTTGTGTGATTATCGTTCACATTTGAGGTCAAATTCATTTTTTATCCAAATGTGACCTTTTCATTTCCATTTTAGAACAACAGGATTGAATATAGTTTTTAATAATGTGTTTGTTCAAAAGCTAAAATGTCTTGCAAAGGGGCTTTATCAAGATTGACTGTACTAAAAAATAATTAAAGCACCTTGTGATGGACAGCTGATAAGATGGTAACAGAATAAAGTCTTGCAAATATAAAAGTAGAGAGATTTTGAAATTAACTGTTGGGAGAATATAGTTAGGTCTTAGGCAGTTGATGAACAATGCCACCCCTTCACCCACCCAGTAGTGCCTGGTAATTGAAGCATTGCTAACTGAAAAGTTATTTTGAGCATCAGAGGACCCTGAGATGGGGATGTGATTGCCTTTGGTTCAAATTGCCCACCTGTACATGCTGCCAGCTGTGAACAGCTGAGGAATGGGGCAGCCAATGCTCTCAGTCTCATTACAGTTCCTAACGTTACAGAAAATAGGATCTGTTCAGACTCTTTGTACATCGTGGCAAGTCATATTCCTCAGTCCCTCAGTGTTTCAGTACTGGTTGGACAGGTATATTCTTGCTTGTGACTGAGGCTTTGAAATATATTTAGCAGTGTTATCACTGGTAGCAGTGTTAGTGGAAGTTCTTTGAAGTAATCAATGTGTTTGCAAAAAAAAGCGTTTGCATATTGCAAATATTTTGTGTTCTAACCTTGGAAGACTTTTGAACAAAATGTTTCCTTGAAACATTTTTCAGAAGTGTTTAATATGCTAAATGAATTTTAATCAATTCTCTATGCTAAAGTTTGTACTGTGTGTTCACTTAAGTGTTTGAACTTCTTAGTTCAATTGTCTGTTTGTTTGTGTTTGCTTTCTCCTTGATACATCCTTTTAATTCCACACAGGAATAGATATTTTAGGTTTGAACAATATACCAAGTGTAGCTGAAGGGCATTTTATAATTCTTCCTCCTAATCTGAGGGATATTTTATTTTCTGAAATACTACCTTCCTAAAAAATTGCTGATTTAATACAGTTTGATACTAAAATCTGGAAAGTGATTATTCTCATAGTTAAAAACTTGAGGATGAACCTGTTTAGAGGTCACTAATAAGAGCTGGTGTGGTCACTTCCATCTAAAAATACTAAAACTCTTCCTAAGGACCTGTGAGCACCTTTTCAGTAAATAACAACTAATGAGAGAGCTAAGTGTCATCATCAAACCACAATAAATTAATTGGAATTCTCTTTTTCCCCTTTGCAGTGGTCATTTGTTGTGGCTACAATCACAGAAATTCCACCAGTTGCCTTTCTTCCCAATTTCATTGTTCAGAGAAAAGTTCTGAAACCTCTACGAACCCAGACAGGAGGAACAATAATGGTAAGGTGCTCTTGATCCACTCTTATCATGTATAAATTTGCTCCTCAAACACTGTAAATCTCTTGTGGTGTTTATATAACTGAGATTGTCAACCTTGGACAGTGCTGCCATGCCAGATACAGGAACAGGGTTTATTGCAGATTCTAGATGTCAAAGGTGAGTTAGGCTGGGAAATACAAAAATTAAACCAACTTTTTTTAAGGACTGTTCAAGGATTTGAATTCTGAAAGAACCTGCTGGGTTCTGGATAAGTCTTTAGGTGTATTGGATTGTGGTGATAGGCCAGGTAACAAAAGTGCTGCCTCCTTCAGTAGGCATGAACTGGCAAAAGCAGAGATGGGGAGGAGGAGGGAGAAAGAATTTCATGTAGTTCAAGGTGCTTAAAAGTATTTGGTTGTCACTCAGAGCAGGGACCTGTGGAGTTTCCTCTCATTACAGCCATGCTGTCACTGCAAGATTGTCACAGGAATGAAGGCAATGGTCTGAGAGAGGAACTTGGGAAGAGTTTAGAGCTTCCTGATGCTCTGCCTTGGATATTCTTGACAGGAGCTCAGTGTGTGTGAAGCCTCTTTCAGCTTGGTTCCAGCTAGGCAATACTTTTCTCAACGTTGGTGATGTTTTTCGCTGTGCTTGTGTTACCTTTAACTCCCAGTTAGAAATGTGCTGAGCTAGAGGAGGCACCTACCAATGGTCTGGTTTTTCTTACGGCTCCTGAAACACAGATGCCACTCCTGGGATTCATCTTGCACTTTGGAATTCATCTTGAGCTTATGTGCTGTTATTTTTACCTTTTTTTTTTTTTCATTATGAGGAAACAGGAATGTACTTTAAAAGCAATTTTGATTCATCAGACAATAAAATTTATACAGTACAAGTCAGAGGTGCAATTTTCTGGTGTTCCTGATGGGCCTGTTTATTACAAAAATTCCTGTTGAGTTTCTCTAGTTTTTAATGATATTTTAGCAATATGGGAAGATTGAGTTTTGGTGAGGAGTCCCTAGGAAGTGTGATAAATCACAGATAATGTGTTCTCCCTGGGACTTAATGGGTTTTATAGTTCAGAAACTGCAATCTTTCCCCAAGATCTAATTTGTATAAGTTGGCATGGTCATAGCAGGATCATGTTTACCATGCCAATAGTTGTCCTAGTACTGAATTAAAACTGCTCAAATGTAAATATTGGTTATAAAGATTTCATAACTGTACAAACTTCTTTTTGGATATGATGTGTAATATTTTCTTTCCATGACTACGGACAAAAAATAATAAGTTTTTAAATGTTTTATCTCCCCTTTTTTTTTTTTCCACTTGTAACGAGTAATATATTATATATGTTAAAGTAATATTACTTTAACAGACCAGTTAAGGAATGCTGCACTTAAATGCTTGTTTGACTCTTCCTGGCCAAAACCATCAGGATTTTCAGTTAAAAGCCTTGTGTGTCTCTTTTCTGTCAATACTTTTCGTTCCCTGAATGTCAGTTGAGTTCAAAGGAGAGATACAGGCATGGTTTTCTTGTACTGGAGGGGAAAAGATCAATAATAATCTATACCTTGCATGTTCTGTCATATAAAAGTTAGAAGAAGTACCAGGACACGTCACAATGGAGCACTTGTCTAGTCCCATCCCCAGCTGGAACGATGCTTTTTTATGTCTGTGTTCCAGGATTTTGAGCTTACATTCCTCTATTAGTTCATGAACAGGAAGGACATCAGGAGCTTCTTCATTATTTTTTACACTTCCCAGCACTGCTCTTTCCCTTTTCCAGCTGCCAGAGAAGGAAATACAGATGAATAGCAAATACTCTTTCAGCTCCTTATGCTGAGGGTAGTTTAGTTAGGGATTGAACTCAGGGATCTGGTTCAGTGGCAAAAGATCTGAAAATTGCACGGGCATGTCAGAATGCCAGGAGTGATTTGGGGTGGGAGCAGAAATTAAGTGTTCCCTCATTCATTTATGGAATTCCAACTGTAATTTTTTTTAAGGCAGGAAAGCTTGCTGTGGATAGAGGCTGGGCCATCAATGTGGGTGAGTACAAATTCAGTGGTACCTTAAATAATATGTTAAAAGCATCTGATTTTCATTTACATCTCTTTGCAAAGCCCATCAATGTTTTTAGTATCTGGGTTTTGTTTAGTATGTAGCTTTTCACCCCTTCAATGTTTTCCTGTTCAGGGGGTGGTTTCCATCACTGCTCCAGTGACAAAGGGGGAGGATTTTGTGCATATGCTGACATCACACTGGCCATCAAGGTAAGAACTGCTCTTAAACCACTGTTTTCTGCTGTTTGTGCAAATGGAGGAGAAATCCACTAATTTACGTCCTAATAGGAGAAAAATGAAGCCATTTCCAGATGGGCAGGAGTGGGGATTTGGAGAGTTGTAAAGTGGGATTGATGAGTTGCAGGGGTCAGAATTATCAAGGTAAATAGCCATCAGTGTAATTGCATTGATAATCTTATCTTGCAAAAAACACTCCAAATCAAACCAGATGGATTTCTGATATCCTCAGAGATAATTCTCGTGGTCTTGCAGGTGAACCTGGACATTCCACATTGATTTCAGTGGTGACATTCATGACAAATGCAGAGATAAAAATCCCCTCTCTGAATCAAACTGCAGCGTACAGGGCTCAGACTGGTTCAGATTCATGAATAAAAATGTGAGTGACTCCAAAACAGTCACCAAATGGGAATGAATACATTTAGTATTTAGCTGTTGAATGGCTGGAGTAAGAGCCTTCTGCAATCAGGGCTTATTTTTATCATATGGGCTATGGTATATTTGTATACTAGAGTATTTATAAAGTATCAGTAATAATCAAACACTAAAGAGCTCTAATGATTGCAGCACACCATGTGACATAACATCCTAATTTCTGTACATGGTAATTTGCAGAAAAGTAATCCACAGTGTTCTTTTTTCACCTACCATTAAATACAGATTGAGAAATTATAGTGGGTGACAGTTCGTACAAACTCTTTGGGTTTTACTATGTCTATATTAAAGATGGTAACTTAGCAGCAAAGTTAAGACTCAAAGAAGTAAAAGCCATTTTTTTCTTCCCAGATAGAATAAGAAATTAATTCTGTCACTAAAAGTGGCTCTAAGGCATGCAGTCCTTACGGCAGCTTTTCCTAAACACTGAATTTTAGGCTGTTGCAGTTGGATGCTGTCACCATCAGCTGTGTGATCCCTGGATGGGCCTGGCCTCTTTCTTTTATCTGGTGGAAAGATATAGGGGTTTTATTTTAATAAAAATCATCTTTTTATGTCAAATAATGAGATGTAATATTAAATGTATGAGAATCATGTCTCAGTTTATTTGGTGACTGAAACAAATAGATGTGCCCTACATTCAAATTCCAACAGTCATGCACTGTGCAATCTTTGAGCCTCCAGTTCAATCTGTCACCTAACTTCATAAATTTTTCCATGTTTTTCCTTGCTTATATATCCAGTTCTTATTTGAGAGAGTACAAGGAGTGTCTAGAGCCACAATTATTGATCTGGATGCCCATCAGGTGAGTAGTGTACCTGTATTCAATGCTGCAGATGTTTTGCTTGGAATAAAAGTGTATTATAAACACCTCTTTTTAATACAAATATGAAATCACAGAATAGAAAGTTAATCAGAGATGATGAAAAACTGTGAAGAGTTGATCCTTCAATGATTTTATGGCCCAAAAGGTTCTTAAGCCAGTTTAATAAAATTAACCTGAGTTGCAGCTCCATCATGTGGCTGCATGTAAAAACCTTGCTGTGTTGCACTCCTGTGAGAAACAAGGATCTCTCCAGACACAATCCCAGCTGATTCCCAATGCTTGGTCACTGCAGCAGCAGCCTCTGCAGGGGAAGGATTTGACCTTCATTGGTTTAATTTTAAGCTTAGCTTCAGGCTAATGAAGTACAGGATCCATCCCTCTTCACCTGGTGGAGTGATTTACTGTGGTACTGAGATCAAATTTCAGCTTTGGTGGGATTTGCAAAATAAATCCTGAAAGGACAGAAATGGTATTTTTAGCAAGGCAGTTAATGCACCAAAGTGATGTCCAACCTGAGGCATTTCAGGTGATTTATTATGTGTAAAGAAACCATTCTTACACAGTTCTAAGGCACTGAGGAAGCCTAATGGCTGCAAGTTTTTAATCTTGTCTCATTTCTCTTATGTGTCCTAAAATCACCATGATATCAGGACACAGATTATGCAGTAGAAAGATGTTTTGTGTTCATGGTTGTCTTCAGCCTCTCTGTCAGGCAGTGGATTTGTTTTGTGCTATATGGGGGTAGTTTGGTTTTGAAAAGTTCTTGGAATGTATTTTGGTTTTCAGATGTGCTGGTAGTCTCAGTGTGCACATTAAAACACCTGTTGTTTCCTTTCTTTGGGGGATGAGAGGTGTCTGAAGTAACTCAGCAGATCCTGTTTAAGGATGCAGATACTCTCATCTTGTGACTGTTCCAGTTCTTAGTGCAATGGTGAGTTGCACCTCTCATAAGGAAATGGTTCCCCCAGAGGCTTTCATATTCATAGGCTTGTGTGCATGAATCGTTTCTTTGTGGACCAAAGATGCTGGAGAAATAAATAGTTGCCACTTGTCATCATAAAAACGGAATTACAGCAGATGTATCTATGGAAATGTCTGTTTCTGTACTTCAAGTGGAATTCAAGGGAGAGGGGCTGTGGTCCTTTATGATACACTGATTTGAACAAAATTATCTTAGTGATTGCTGTGGTAAAATGATGTTTATATTAGTGAAAATAAGTGAGAGGCAAAAGAATAGTATTTAAGTTCAGAAATGGGGAGGGGGAGCCATTCCAAACCTGAGTTTTCTCTCGAGCATCCCTCTTCACACTCAGTACAATTTTTTGTGGGGAATTTCTGGTGTTAAGCTGTTGGGTTGTTAATGTTTGTAATTTTTCCAGGGAATAGTTGCTTCACTAAGGCTTGAGTTACCAGGAGAGCTGTAATCTGCTTTATTTATTCATTAATTCTTACATAAGAATACTCAGTATTCCTGCAGCAATTGAAAGTGACTTTTTCTTGCACAGTTGGAAGATGATAGATCTGTTTGGTGGTCACAGTTTTTGTGATGCTCTTGAGGACAATTAGCTTCTGATTTTAGCTTATTTTTCTTACATGTGTAATGAGATCCATGCAAATTACCTTCAGAGAGACAAGGATTTTATTTGTGGTAATACCTGCAGTCTTCAGACTGATCCTGTCAAGCCCCTCAAAACTGCACACCTCAAAATAATCTCCAGGACTATAAATAAGAAAATGACACAGGAGTTCTGAATATTAGAACTTCTGTAGTGTTAATGACTCTAGAATTTGCAATGTATTTAATTTTGTTTTGGCATGCTAGGAATAGCTAACTGTAAATTTCCTTCAGGGAAATGGCCATGAGAGGGACTTTATGGATGATCCTCGGGTTTATATTATGGATGCATACAATAGATATATTTACCCTGGTGATGGTTTTGCTAAACGTGAGTATTATTGAAATTCATCTTCCCAAATGTACCAGACCTACTGTGTTGTTACCTAACTTCTTTATTTACTACTAAACTTCCTTGCAACACTGTTACCTAGGTTTCTTTTTTTAACGATTTTTAATTTCACATCATTTTCACTGCTCACTGTGATATATCATAATAGTGTTCATGCTGCAGTGTTTTCCCTCACTTCAGGAATGACATTTTGGAGTGCAGGGTGTGGGGAGGTGTCAGTGGATGTTGTTGGCAGTCCACTTCAGATCTTGGAGCAGCAAGTTGAATAATCCTTTGATTTGAAGAGAGTTATTATCATCTTTGGCTTGCATTACGTTTATGAGAGGATTAGCTGATACTGAGTAAAAAGGTTTCATGTTCTTTTGAGAGTGAAGTTATAACATATTCAGGTGTTGCCTTGCCAGTAGAACTTGTTTGATAAGCATGAAGGAAACAATCTGCATCTGAATGTGTCACAAGGTAGGAAGCAGAGCAAGTCCTGGAACAGAACCATAGAACTTAAAGTTGGGAAGTCCCTCTGAGGTTGAGTCCAACCATTTCTCCAGCACTGCCACCAGTGACCAGTGTCCCTAAATGCCACATCCACACTGTTAAATCCCTGCAGGGATGGGGATTTCCCCCTTCCCTGTCATCCCCACTTTAAGAGTTGGTGCTTGATTTGGTTTGGTTGTGATTTGTTTATCCCTGCTGTGATGTGTCTGTTTTGTCTTGTGACCTGCCACAATTAATTAGTGGGACTTTGATAATGGTTAAATTGGAATGCAAAAGCCCCAAGTTCATTTGGTCTTTGATTCTGTTACAATGTCATTTATTACACGCTTAATTTGTTCACTGAGGCAGGGGGTGCTGGGGGAGTGGTTCTGCTGTTGGATTCCTTCAGTGATGCTGTTGTTCTGAAAAACCTACTTCATTTGGATTCTTGACAAGAGTTATGTGCAGTGCATTTCACTGCTGTCTTTTGACTAATAAAAATACTAAGAATTGTAGTACTTCAAGGTTTTAAGCTAAAAAATGACCATTTAAAGCACACCATGTCTGGAAGCATGCAAATATGCAAATATTGCAAGCAAATATGGGGGAATTTCCCCCAAGAAAAGCATCCTTTTATTCATATATCACATGGCAGCATTTGAACAGATGGATTAAGACCAAAACAGAGTCAGTCCTTGTTAGCAAGTCTGAAGCACTGAGCTGCAGTACCACACTGAATTCCAGCATTCCCTTTGTGCAGATGAAGGATGAGGTGCACAGAGTTGGGCCAGAGCCATGTGAATATGTAGTTCCTTGCACTTTGCATAAGAATGTCTCAATAGGATTTTTGTGGCTAAGTCCCTTAAACCCTTTCCAATAGGTGACCAGGAAGAGATGGGATCACAGGGGGAATCTCCTTGCAGAGGGACAGAGGCTTGAACATGAGATTTTGGATCCTTAGGGTAAACTCCAGTTGATCACTGTCTCCTTGGACTTCCTGCCCATTTTTTCCAGGTTTTATTGCAGGAACCTCTTCAACACATTTTTTGCCCCATGGGCTTCATTAGGGAGGGGAGAAAAGAGAGCAGCTCACCTTGCCAATGCTAAGCCATAAGCATATTGAGTCTCTGGGCAAAGCAGTGTGGAATTACACGGGAGGAAAAAGGAGGGCTGAGGAATAGGACTGGTTCACTAAAGGGTAAGTAGGAAAGAAACTGAGAAACCTGAGAAACCATAAAGAAGCAAAAACATTTGAAACTAATGTTAATGCAATATAAAATAACACGATGAAAAAGAAAAGCTTCACTGATGCTGAACAAAGATGAAAAGCAGAACAAAAGGCAGTAATCACAAGAGTAATTGTCATTCTGTATTGAGGGTATTCTTGCACACTTGGTGGGGGCTGGATCCATATTTAAGATGTGAGACTCCACATCATTTAGTGTGAGGAAGAAGTCATGCCTTGGAACAGCTCTGGCATGGCTTTGCTTAATTCAGAGGTGGAGTCACACATCCCTCCATAAAAGCACCCAAATCTCAGCTGCATAACCTTGGGTTTCTTTCCTTTACCTTCTCAGCCTTCAGTTTCTACTTCTATTGCTTTATTAGAAGCATTAGAAATAATTTGATTTAAATTAAGAATTGATACTTGCTCTGCTGGTAGGATTACAGGGTAAGAACATTAAATTGAAAATGCTTGGGGCAAAGCTGAATCTTGTTATATATTCATAAAACAGTTCACATAAATTCATGATCCCTTACTGTGAAGTTTTGAGTGTTGTGATAAAAATAAAACATCTTCATAATTCCTCAGTAATATTTATCTTGCTTTTCCCCCAGCTGTTTCCTCTGCAGTAGCAGTTCAGTGTTTTCTTTGCCTTATGCTTTATTTAGGTTACTTTTAAGTTAAAAATTTTCTTTATGATTTCTCTGCTGATTGGTAACTGGACTTGCAGATCAGCTGTTTTTCAATAACCTTTTCCATTTGCATCTCAGATTATTTTTTTTGTCCTGCATCTAATTTTCTCTTCAATGGAATTTTTTCAAGGTCATTGTGCTTTACATTTGCTGAGAAAACAAGCAGTTGAATAGTTTCCTTTAATTAATGTTTCTGTGAAAATGCAGTGTATTGAGAGAGCTTCCAGAAATGTAATTTTTTTTTGCTTGCTTACCTAAATTGTGCATTTTCTTTCAGAGCAATGCTTTGTTTGAGCAGTGCTTACTTTGTCGTCCCTCAGGTGCCATAAAACGCAAAGTGGAACTGGAGTGGGGCACAGAGGACACCGAGTACCTGCAGAAGGTGCACACCCACGTGGAGGGAGCCCTGAATGAATTCAAGCCTGACATCGTTGTTTACAATGCTGGCACTGACATTCTGGACGGGGATCCCCTGGGAGGCCTGGCCATTTCCCCCCAGGTAGGTGAGCTGCAGCAGCATAGCCTCCCCAGGGCTGCAGGGAGGGCACAGCGCTGTCCTGGCACAGACACACATCTCCCTGGCCTTTTCTCCCTTCTTTTTGTGGCAGCAGCTCTCTCCACAGAGAGAAAACACAACTTTCCCAGGCATTTTCCTGGGGAAGGCTGTGAGAAGATCAGAGAAAGGAATGAGAAACAATTCTTATCTTCACTTGCTGTACCTGCTGTTGTGCACATGTGGAATGTGTCATGGAGATTTGTTTACCAAAGGGTGATTTCTTGACTGGTCACTGGGGATGGTGTTTGGATTGATTGACCAATCTGGTCTGAGTGTATCAGGCTGGCTGTAAGGGTGATGGTATAGTATAATGAAGTGATTGATCAGCCTTCTGCAATCATGGAGTTAATGCTAATTATTACTTGGCTGGGGGCTTGCGGCAACATCTCTTCCTTCTTGTCTCTCCTGACTCTGAATATTTTTGTTCTTCTGGTGCCTGTTCCAGTATCATTCATCTTCTCTCTAAAATACACTGATTGCCAACACCCAGAGAGTAACCAGTGTAACCAGAGAGATACATATATTTTCACATTTCACCTGACTTCTATTTTCCCTGCTTGGTTTGTTCTTTCTGTGGTTCTTTTTTTCCCCTCACATGACCCATTTTGCAATGTATTTCTTTTGTCACCTGCCCCCCATGTGTATCTTACACTTAATTTCTTCTGTAGCACTCCCAGCTGTTTTAAACTACCCTCATGGTTATAACAGTTATTACAATTTTGTGCAGCCTGGCTGTGTATTCTCAACAAATGAACAGTTATTTTCCTTTTCTTGATCTTTTTCTTTAGATACCATTTACTTTCCCCAGTTTGCTACCAGCCTCAAATTTTGGTTTATTCTGAAAAGTTTCATAGAAGTCTTCACCTTTCTGCTTTTCTTAAAATAAGCAAAAATTTACAGTCCTCTTATTTCCTTCATGGGTTTTTGTGATTCCTTCTCTGACAGTTCCTCTGTGCTATCTCTGTCCTGTTTCACATTTAGGTCTCTTTAATGGCCACCAGATCAATACAGAAGAGTGGTTGTTTGATCTGTGAGCTCTCAGATTCTGCTCTTTGAGCCCCCACTTGATCTGTTCAGTTTGAATTCTCTTCAGTTCTCTTGCATGAAGAAAGAGCTAAGGGGCCTGGACTTGGTTGGGACCTTGGAGAGGAAATGGCCTGAGGTGTGAGGTGTTGGGTGAATCAGAGCCCTCTGGAGAGCAGTGGCAACCAAGGGAGGTGAAGTGGCAGCTTGGTAATAGGGAGATACCTTGGATTTGCCTTCAAAAAACTCCAAATTTCTGCACTTTGATAAGGAGCAGTGTTAACTGCCAAGAAAAATGAGTTGCTGTAGTTTCCTGGGTTCTGTGCAGACACAGAATGTGAGGATGGGGGAAGAAAGGTGAAGCAACTTCCCTGGCCATGAGAACAGGTGAAAGGCATTCTCTGCACAGCTGGAGGGAGCTCAGGCCTTTAGTGTCTGCTCTGAGGGCAGACACCTCTGAAGGGGTTCTTGTCTCTGGTGTGCAGGCTTGAAATCCCAGTGCTGGAAAGGCATCGTGCCTACACAGTCCCTCCCTTCAAAGGTCCTCAGTCCAGACTTCAGTTCTGCTCCTGAAGATGTCATTTGTATTTTAAGCTCCTGCTGCAGTGTTAGTTGTTCCCAGAATGGGGCTCCTAAGAGTGCTCTGAGTGATGGTTTCCTGGTTCATGAGGCTGTAAAAAAGCCTGTGGTGCATCAGCTGAGTCCCTCTTCCCTTTGTTTGGAAGTGGGAGCTGTGCCAGGCTCTTGTTTTCCACAGAAATGTGGGAAAAAGCCCATGTTTTCCCCTCAGCTCCTGCAGGCTCCCCCTGGAGCTGCTGAAGCAGTGAGGCTCCTGAGAGCAGGGGTTGCTTCCAGTTCTGGTGTGGGATAATAGTGCTGTATCCACTGCTGGGTCCCCAGGGCCCTGCAGCTCGTCCTGTGATTCTGTTGCTTCCTTTAAGGATCTGTTTCTAATAGAATTCTTCAGTTTCCTTTGTCTTACTGTTCATTTGTGCTTTCCCAGGGCTGTGTCAGACTGTGCAGTGAACAATGTTCTTGGATGGTTTTACGTGATACTTTTTTTCTGCTACATTTGTGTTTTATTCTTTCCCTTTACCATCTGTTTGTGGTCTAATTAATGGCAGGGTGTTATTTCCTGATGCTCTTCCACTCTTCCTGTAACCAGTCTGAGCAGTGCATGTTCATTTTGAAACACTTCTGCTGCTGCTTCTCATTGAATTTTTTGGTTTTGTATTTGATTGCATTGTGATGCCTTTTCCCTTCAGCAGCTTTGCAGTTACTGAAGTGTGGAGCTGTCCCTTGTAAGCTGTTGTCGGTTGCTGTAGGAGCGGTGGGTGGGACGGTCAGGACGGATGGAGACGAGAGGTCTCTGCAGCCAGGGCTTGGAACTCGCGGTTCATTGCAAAGGGATTGGGTGCAGGGCCCTGCTGGGAGCTGCCAGCCACAGCTCGGGGCAGGCCAAAAGAGAGCTGAAAGAGCAAGGGAGGGAAGTTCCCGTTACAATACCATAAACCTTCTTCTGTGATGAATATTCTAATTTTCACTAACCAATCTAGTACAAGATACAAATCCTATAGCATTTACATACAGCCTGTAAGAATGATTACATTACCATACTGTGTTACATTTTAAACCCTAAAAACTACTCTTTGGACCCCTTCTGCCAAGCTAGTAGGGTCTGCTCTGACCCTTGGACCTGTCTGCAAGCAGAGGGTGTTGTTTCATCAAAAGGGGATTGCCTTCAGCCAGCCATGCCATTGTTTTCCAGTTGTTCAGTAACCAAGGCTTGGTATCTCAAAGCTTGCTTTCATTTCAATCTCGCTTATAGTTTCCATGTTCTCAAAATCTTTTGCCAGGCAATCATATTTATAAGGCTTTCCTGTTTCATCTTCCCCAACAAGTTGTGTTGCAAGTTTTTTGGGTATTTTTGGGGGTTTTTTTTGGGTTTTTTTTGTTTGTTTGTTTGTTTTGTGTTTTTTTTTGGTTTTTTTTTTGTTTTGGTTTGGTTTTTTTTTTTTTTTTGTTTTGGGGTTTTTTTTTTTTTTGTTTTGTTTTTTTTTTTTTTTTTTTTTGAGGAGTTCTAATGAATTGCATGTATCTGGAATTCTGCTTTTACAAAAGTAGAGTTTAATTCTGTTCTCACTCATTCCTGAAGTATTTTTCACTCTCATGTGCTTATTTCAAACCCAGAAGACTCACGCTCTGCTCTTGCCTGGATTCAATGACAGTCCAGCACCTCTTGGTCAGCAGTCTTTGTTATTTTTTTCAATTCCATACCCTTCTCTTAGTATTAGAAATTACTTAGAATTTATTTTCTTTTTATGGGTTTGCCATTGCTTACATTTTATGGATTTGCTATTGCTTACATGCTTACATATACCCTTCAGCTGTAGATTCTTGTACTAACCGCAGGCTCTTATTGCAGAAACTGGGACTTAAGATTCAGCCAGTGATTGTGAATGTGTAAAACTACATTTGAATTTTGGGCTTTTCTGTAGGATTGTGAAATTTTGATCAAGTTACTGAACTTTTGACAGACGGTGCTGTGCAAGTTGAGCACAAATTAAAGCATTGTGAATTCAGAGAGTCTTTCCTAGTCTTAATTCCTCACTTGGGAAATAGGTGTCAAATTTGCAATCAGTTTAGAGTTCATGGCTTTTGATTTGGAATTGTAGGAATTTGTACTAAAGACTTTTATCTGCTGTGTCCTCTAAAACAAGCCAAGGATGTTTGATTTGCTGAGGGTTTTTGTGATTGGGGTTTTCTTTTAATGATTAGGCATGCAAAGCAGCTAACAGGACTTCTAAGTGAATTTTTAATTGCTACTGTAAGCTGTAAGGCTTAAACACTTAGCAAGCATCCAATACCCTAAATCCATAAACCACAGGTTAGAACTGAAGCATCATGTTGCTATCACTTGTTTTTTCCTGTGGTGACCTTGCAGGGCATTGTGAAGAGGGACGAGGTGGTGTTCAGGGCTGCCAGGAGCCGCGGGGTCCCCGTGCTGATGGTGACATCTGGGGGGTACCAGAAGAGGACGGCGCGGATCATCGCCGACTCCATCCTCAACCTGCACAGCCTGGGGCTCCTGGGCAGGGAGCGCCCAGCCTGTGCTCTTGGGAGTCCCAGCCTGGCTCACATGGTCAGAGACTCTGCCAGGGACTTCAGCAACTTGTCACTGCAGTGACAGGTCACTGAATGTTGGTCACATAACCCAGAGGCAATACAGAGTAACTCTGTCTGTCTCATGAATTTATCTTGAGCTAAGGCAACACATCCTTTTAAACTAATTGAAATATGCACTCAAGGATACTGTCTTTGTGTCTAATGTTGCTGTAGAAAGCTTAATTTGCTTCTCTGATTAAAGAAGTATGGATATGGGGTGGGGGGGTGTCTTATGTTGGAAGAACTATGCAGTTGGTATCCAAAGACTATCCCAGACCTGTTTCAGATGGTGCAGCATGGTCTGAGGTGGGAGGAATATGGACTAAAGCTACTGTTTTGTGGGGTTTTTAAAATACTGCAGTTTATTTATTGCTTTTTAAATTGAAATACTGTTATAAAACGAGTTCTGTGCAGACTTCAGCTGTCAGTTTAACACTAAAGGGAAGTGCAATACTGTAAAAGCCAGGGCAGTTTGTTTAGGCTTTGAAGCCAAAGCAGTGAGAAGGAATGTTTAGTAAATTCATAGTTTATTCCTGTTGTTGATAGTGACTTAAATGTTGCTCATAAACACCTTGTGAAATAGAATATGAAACACCTTTGGCTCCATATGCAAATGAGCCATAAGGGCTCACCATTACCAGTCTGGTGTTCCAAATGAGCTCTGCATGTGACAGGCAGTAGTTCCTGTGCACTGTAACTCACAGATAGAGAAACTACAGTCCAGTGAAAGCTGATCTTACAGTTCTCAGCAACCCTGCAGAAAAAACTATGCAGAAATATAGGCTATCTTATTATTGCCAGCTTGCCATGTACTAAACAGTGAGGAGTAGATTTAAATTATTTTTCCCCAGCTCCTGCTGTTTTTCACTGGCTCAGAGATCAATGGTACTTCTAGTTGCAGTCATAGTTGGTAAGCAAGTCCTTCATTTTTCTTGTTCATCGAGGAATGCAGTGACATTTCTACATAAAGATAATGTGCTAACTTTATATGGAGCTTTTAGGAGGAATTTGGAACAAAATAGTGTATTCAAAGCAAATTCAGTTGCACTACCTGGGAAGTTTGGCTTTGTTCAAGTTGGTATATTTTGCATTAGGTACTATTTGTAGCAGTGGGTTGTAAATGTACTAAACTGTATATTTTGCAAGAGCTTTTATAACTTTCACTGATTTGTACTACAAGTTTTATGTTGTGTTTAGGTTGGTGCTGTCCTGTGAGGGAGCACCAGGATTTTCCTTGTAGTAGAGTTGTTGTGTAAGCTGTTTAAGGAATGTTTAATTCTATTTCTAATACTTACCTCATTTAGTATTCATGTTTAGATCATGGGGTTTGTCCATTGTATGAATTGCACAACTGCTGTAAATACCTGCTTTAAGCCAGATCTGACCTATTGCACTAAGCTTGAGTTGCTACACTGGGATTAAAGAACACTTTTAAATTTCTTACTAGAAGGACCATCAGAGTATGACTAAGGTTGAGATTTATTTTTTCTATACTGTTTGACATTACTGAAAGATGTTGTTATTCTTTCATATAATTTTTATAAAATTCTAGATTACATTTCTATGAACTAAACCCCCATCATAGCACCATATGGTCTTTCCCCAAACATTTGCTGTCTGTGTTAACATGTTTCTATAATTTCCCCTCAGTGGAGATTAAAATTATGTTGGAAAATGATGACTGACTTCTTGTCACTTCACATGATCTTAGCTGTCAAAAAGTTTGACTGGAGCAGTTTATTGAAAAGACAAGAAGATGTATTTTTCATACTTAAAATGTGTCTGAAACTACAGTGAGTCTCAAGGATGAGTTGTACAAGGTTTGTCAACAACTTCTCTGAGAGTTCAGTGGTGACTCCTTGAAAAGAGCTTGCAAGTTTTGTGTCCAAATACTTTTAAAGATGTCATTATAAGAGGTTAAAGTCACTTTCTAAATCCCAAGTTCTAATTCATTACCTACCTTGTTAGTCCTAATCAAAGTATTTTAGTATTAGAGGTGTTAAGCTGGTAACTGAGCTTCTGAGAAGGCTGCAGTAGTTTTAGAGGCTTTTTATAAATCAGTATCTTTTCAGAGAGCTGAATGTTTGCAGTAGAGCCTGCTGGCTCTCAGGCTCACCTGTGAAATTTCTGATAAGCAGCAGACACATTGACTGCATTTCAGTGTTCATTGTAAAGTTACAATTGGAAAACACACCACTCCTTCATATTTTCAAAAATTTGGTGCCTTAATACAGAAAAGGAAGAACACTGTGTGTGGAATTTTATCTTTAAAAGTTCCTTATCTTACCAGATATATATATGGTATTCTGTGCTTGAATTGGGTTCCTCTGCTGCAGTCATCTCTGGTAGCTGAATAAATCGGTGCACAATGCTTTCAAAAGATGCAATTATTAATCATGAGCTGTTTATAAATGGACTGTAAATATGGCTGGTCATGTAGGCTATCACAAAAATTATACAGGAGCTAGAGACATGTCAGGGGCTGAGGAGCTGGAGTCTGACAGCTGAAGAGTGTTTGAACTACCAATAAATAACTCATGGAGGGAGAGAGAGAGGCTGCAAATCCTAGAAAATATTTTTTTTTTTTTTGGCAAGAGGTTTCCGGAGGAAAATTGGTTTGACCTTTATAAAAAAGATAGATCTACATTTCACCAAACCATTTTAGTGTTAAAAGCCATTTCATCTGTTTACATTTGCTTTGAGTATTTTCTCATGAAGTGCAGAGCTGTGCTGCAGATGACCAAGATGCACAATCTCTCAGTATTTCTTTACAGACACAAGCAGAGGCAGTTGAAGTCTGGGTTCGACTGTGTGGGAGTTAAAGAGGAAAGTACTGTTGATATGTGTATATGTAAATCTCTTTATTCTGCACTGCATGGTGATGATTTAACAGGTTTCTCCTGCCACCAAGGATTGGATTAACTCCTTCTCCTTGCAGAGAGAGGCTGGTAAGGCAACTTCTGGAGCTTTTTACCACCAAATATCCCGAACCCAGCATTCCCAGGCCAGTTTACAACTGGAAGTCGCTAATGTGTAAGCACAGCACTGAATTTAGAGAGGAATACAGGCTTGTTCCTTCTTCAGGTTTCATGAGCTTGTCTTGTTTTTTGCCAGTTCAAGGCAAACAATAGCCTTCATTGTCCTGAAGATAAAATCTGGGAGAGACTGTGTCTGAGAGGAATGAGGCTCCTAATGAAGCATGTGATGGTTGAGTTGTCAGCTAATTATCTTTTCCCTCTGTTACCTAATAGAATTCTGCAACACTGGGATTTAAGGTTTGTCAAGTTTTGCTGTCTTTCACTCTAAACCTGGACACGTCTGCCAAGGCCAACAGTGAAATGAGCATCTTAATAAATCTCCAGTGAGCAGCCTGAGTTATTTATATTGGATGAACAAGGCTGCAAGTAGAACTGGGGTATCTTTTGGGTTGCTGGAGTTGGGAGTGCTTTAAGGGTTGAATACTTTCATATTCAGCTTTAGCTGTGGGAATGTTTGAGCCTGAGACATGAAAGAATGCAGACCTTTAAAATATGGTATGTGAGAAAAATGTATGATTTAGTGTTTCTATTTCCATAGAGGAAATAGCAATGCTCTGCTTGAACCAAATGATAAATTTCCTTTAAACTTAGTCATATGATGATCAGGGAAACAAATTCCCTCTCAACCTCTGTCAAAGAAGCTGAAGGCAAAGTTGGGTGTCTTAAAGCCACCTGTTACCTACAGGACATGGTTCCATTATTCATTGAGAGGAGGGTTGAACTTTTCTTCTTTAGAAAGGCTTTTTTAAACAGGCCTAAAATAAGAGATAAAATGTTGTCAAATTCATAAAAAATTATCAGACTCTGGATTGGGTTTGTGGTTGCTGCGCTGTCAGACCAATTGTAAGCATGGCTCAGTCTTAGACAAACATGCAGCTTTTCCTTCAACAGAGAAGTGAGGGGCAGTATCATCAGTGTTATGAACAGTTTCCAGGTGTTCCCCAGAGACGTGGGCAGGGCCTTCCTAGTTCCCATGGCAACACTAGAAAAACTACTAACTCTAGCTAAGTACCGATACTGAAATGCTAATTAGCTAATTGCTCTGTTTGTTTTCTCTAAACTACCTGGAGATAACTGGCCTCCCACCCCTCCACGCTGCCACTCTGGGACTAACATGCAAATAAAAACCTCCTAGGATCATGGGAGTATTTTTAGGAGATAAAGAGGAATAAAAATCAAAAACTGAACACAGTAGAGTGTGCCCTAGCTGAGGAAGAGGGAAACACATCCCCTGATTGACTTTTAACCATCGCCATCATCTAAGAAAGAACAGACTACATTAGGCTCTGAGAAGCAGGGAGATAGGGACAGAGAGCCCTGGTGCTGCCACCACGGAAGGAGTGGGGACAGCTGTTGTTCTGGACTTCAGCAACAGACTCTGCACACCACGCCTCCTCATCCTTGGGCCATCGGTGTGCCACAAGGAAAGGAGAAAGGACAGCTGCTGCTCGGGACTCCAGTGACGGACTCTGCACGCCGCCTTCCTTTCGGCTGCCTTGGAAAGCTACGACTGCGGGGGCGAGCTCTGCGTCGAGCCCCCTGCCCAGCTGATCTTTTTAATAAAGAGCTGAACATTAATAAAGGCGTTAGCCCTGTTCATTTCAATCAGTGTTTCTGCTTTTGAGCTGCTTGACTCTCTTTGAAATTGCAGAATCCCAGAACAGTTTGGGTTGGAAGGACCTCAAAGCTCATCCAGTGCCATCCCCTGCCATGGGCAGGGACACCTTCCACTGTCCCATAGTGCTCTAAGACACGTCCAGCCTGGCCTTGAAGTGCATGAGGTTCAACATGTAATAAATACATCTTTCCAAACTCATGTCATACAGGAACGTGGCAGGAAAAGGCCATTTTGGTTCTTCTGTGACCATGAAATGCATCTTGAGCTCTCTGTGTAGCACTAAACAGGGGAGTACCTGGGAAAAACCTTTGATAGGACAAGGAGAATAGTGCAGAATCATCCCTGGGTGCAATCAGGGCTTGGAATAAATACAGCTAAAGCAATAATTATTACAGTTGCCTTTATATCTCTTAAGCCTGGGGCAAAAAAAAGATCTTTGGGTGCTGTTTAGAGTTTAAAAGTGTGAGGGGGATGCAAAGGGAATTTGTGGCCAGGTAGGTGCTCCATGTTGGAGCTTGTGGAGCAGTCTGGGCTCTGCTCAGGATCACCATCTGCAGCACTGCAAGCAGCTAGAGCCCACAGGGAAGAGTCCTGCTGACAGTGACTGCCAGGAGTCAGCAGGACTGGTTTCAGACAGGTTTCCTCCTGGTTTTTATGAGGAATGCTTCAGTCCAGTTTGATTTTGAATTAGGGAGACTCAGTTACATTGTGTTGAAGCAGATGTTCAATTTCCAGTGACCCACTTAAAACTTGATCCCACTAAAGTGTTCCTTATTCCTCAGCTCTGTGGGGTGATCTGTATGCTGAGAGTCAGAAATGTCTTTCTGTGGGCTACAGCAGGAGCAGGCAGAAGTTTCTATGGATGATCCTCTTAGGAATGTGCAGTCCTGGATTAGCATCACCTCATAAGACTGCAGGTTTATTGAACAGGTACGGTAATGTTGTAAGAGATGTGGTATTAAAATGAAGTTGTTTAAAATTTTATTGCATTTACAACAGATTAAGTGCTCTGCAATGAACAACCCATAAGTCCTTAGTTTAACAAGTGGTGAGCTACTGTGTAAATCCTGAGCCCTTTCTTGGTCCATTTCATTATGCAACATAATTGTGTGGCCAGGCTTGTTTCCAGGAAATGTCCTCTCTGGTGCTGTGGCAATCTCACCATCATCAGGCTCTCCCTGTAGGGAAGAGTGAGAAAACATGGCAGTGGGAGAGGTGACCAGTGTTTACAAGCAGCTGATTGGAATTCCAGCTGCTTTGGTGGGGTTGCATAACCTTGGAGTGGGAAATGCAGTGCCCTGAGGAGAAGGCGATGCCAGCAAGCCTCTCCATGGGAATGCTGTCAGATGAAGTGTTGACATTGTGTGCATGGTCACATTTAAACTCTCCAGTCTGTCCTTGCTGAGTTCCTTGCTTATGCAGAAGGGCCTAGTGGGTTTATATTGTAATTGGAGTACATGTCTCCTGAATGTGTGTTGAATTTGGAAGTCTGATGTGGCTCAATTAAAATGTGATTAGGTTTTCTGTCTCCACTGTAGAGCTGTAAGTGCTCTGGAGAACTGTTTAATGTTGAAGGCTGGCCTGCTGCTTCTGGCTGAAATGCAGCTCCAAATACGCAATGCTCTGAGAAATTCCAGGACTCCCACTAGGTCAAAAAATTTTCTCTCAGCTCTAGCATTTAATCAAGTTTCCTAGTAACATGTCTCCATGTATCACAAGCCTTATTGCTTGGAAAGCCACCAACTTTGCAATGAACTGAAGAGTTTTTGTTACGTGTACTGGATGACATTCTCTAGGTAGAGAGGTCTGATTAAACCAATTTCCATCCCTTCTGGTTTCAGACAGCATTTGTGTTAGATGCTCCTGTTTTACTCTGTGTTACATGCTTTGGGTGAGATTAATTTAGTTACATTGAATGTTTAGTCTAATTCTATTAATTACAGTATTTTTAATCAACTTAACCTGGGATAGTATGTCCAGGATCCAGTCACTTAAATCTGGGCTGAAGCAGAAATGAGCTATACTTTCAGAAGTGTACTTGGCATAAATCAAAACATTGTGGACAGGACAGGCGATCCCTAAAAACCCATGAGCTAGTCATGTTGTGGTGACCATGCTGACTGGGACTCGATGTCTCAGTTCAGTACAGCACAGCTTCGGGAGAATTGTGCCAAGCTGGTCTTACTATGGACTGTCACTTTCCTGAGGAAAATACAGAAAGGTTCACTTTACCCAAAGTTAGACCTGCAGGGTCCCTGTGCTCTGGTCTGAAACTGGCTGACAGCAGGGCTGAAGTCTCACCCACACCTTTCCTGGCTTTGGCACTTTTGATTAAATTTTTCAGAGATAGTCCAATAAATTCTTTAATGACTCATTTTAGAAAAGAACAGTGTGATTTGCATGTGGAGCCAAAAACCTCTTTCTTTGTTTACCTGCCCAAAGACATTGATAATACAGTAGTTTTATACTAAAAAAGGGCACTAATGTTCCATGGAGTCTCCCTGTACTCAGTATTTATGATGACCAGGGAAACAAATTCCCTCTCAACCCCTGTCAAAAGAAGCTGAGGGCAAAGTTTATGATGTGCTGGATCCCCTATACCCCACTTATTCTAGATGTGTTCAATTTGAGCTGATTTCTGCAGTCTTCACAATGAGTGGCTTGATATTCTTTTATTTCAAGAGACTCTTGGGGGCCAGAGTTAGAACACTCCATATTGTGGGCCTCCCAGCAGCTTCTCCATGTGGTGAAGACTTGTCCATGCCTGTCCTGTTCCCACAGCAGCGCTGTGTTTACACTGGGAGGTATCTCTGTGTCCTCGTGGCTTCTTAAAGAAAGAAAAGGTCCTAACCTTGCAAATGGGACATCAGAATGTGCTGGCTGGGACCCAAATTTCTGAAAATATTTGGGCACTCTAGGTTTATTTTAGTGCATGTTAAGCACCTTGGTGGCTTCCTGGAGCACACCTGGCCTGAGTGGCCAAGGGCTGTGCAGGAGGTGCCTGGGGGGCTCATCACTCCATGCCCAGAGCTGTAACCACTGGAGGACAGTGCTTCATTATTGCTGAGGAAATGAATCACTGCACGTGTGAAATGCAGATGATGGGGGTTGCCTGAATTGCTTCTTGGATAAGATGGATTTTTGTATTTTGCACTGTCACTGTGACAGTGCTGCCATATGCTCAGGTTCTGCTTTGAGCTGAATTGGTGCCCAAAGGCAGCTGTGCTGCCCTGCCCCAGGTGACAGTGAACACCTGAGCTCCTTGCTCAGTGCCTCGAGGGCAGCAGAGCAACTCTGGAAGACCCTGCATAATTTAGAGCTGAGTGTCGGCTGGCGGAGAGTCTGGATGGGAAACCACACAAGGAACAGCTGAGGGCACTTGGTTCGCTCAGCTGGAGAAGGGAAGATTGAGGTCAGACCAGGGGCTGCAGCTCCTGCGGAGGGGCATCTCCAATCTCTGCTCTCTGAGACAGGGACAGCACTTGGGGAACAGCTGGAGCTGGGCCAGGGGGGTCAGGTTCCAGAGGATTTAAATTCTAATGATCAAATTCCAGGTTAAGATGAGTAAATGCATTGGGATCCTTTAGCAGTAAGTCACAGTGGCATTGTTTAGATGCTGAAAAGATAAACCAAAAATCACTAATTTAGTAATATTTTAGAAATTCTTTTAGGTGTCTGCCTTTTAATATCTTTTGATGTGTACTTTTAAAGTGATTTATCCATGCATTTATAAATTTCTCTTTTGCTTTAAAAAAAGCAGAACTAGGTATTTTATATTTGGAATCCTCATAATTGTTCTTGGAATTTTTATTTGGATGAGGATTTTGGCATGGATGATACTTTATTAAACAGTCCCAGGTCTGGATCTCATTCATCACAGCTCTTGAAAAGAAATGTCCCTTGGCTTTCAGATAGGGCCATGGAATTTTTCAAAGGAGGAACTGGATCTATAACATTTAAATATAAGTTCTTTTAAATATGCAGAGCTTCCATAAGGATCAGGTTTGTACACATTGCATTAATTGTAAATGTAAATTTAAAATCTATTACAGGCAATGCATTATAGAATAACAGAATCTCAGAATGGTTTGGGTTTGGAAAGGGACCTTAAAGCCCATCCACTCCCACCCCTGCCCTGCCATGGGTAGGGACACCTTCCACTGTCCCAGGGTGCTCCCAGCCCTGTCCAACCCGGGCTTGGACACTTCCAGGGATCCAGGGGCAGCCACAGCTGCTCTGGACAACCTATGCCAGGGCCTCACCTTTATATTATGTGGATTTTAAATATGCCAGAATTTGCGAAATAAACTGATTTCCTCGAATTAATTCTGTTCTGATCAGGCATGAATTGAAACCAAAGTTATTCCTGGCAGATGTTTGTCCTTGCAGAGTTTGCAGCGGGGTACTCACCACAGACCCCCCCCCCCCCCCCCCCCCGGCTGGGGCTGGCCCTGAGCTGGGCTTTGGGCAAAGGGGAAGCACAAAGACGAGGGTGAGGGGGGAGCAGACAGGGTCCTGGACTGCCCAGTGTGAAAGTTTTTGTGTGTGTCTGATCTCAATGACTCCAGTCCTGAGAACGTGTTTATGAGCTGTGCTCTGTTCCGCTGCACCTCAGAGCTACTCCTGGTGAGCAGAGTGAAGCTCAGACATACATCTTGTCATGTTCAGGGCTTGTGACTAGGCTGGAGTGTGGTTGCTGTCTAAAGCAATTTGCTTTTTGGCATTATAAAGTGCACTTTTGGGTTGTATCAAAGTAACTGAGCTCATATTAGCAAAGCCTGACAGTTCTAACATGGAGCCTTTAGATTTGCACCATCTTTTGCCTTGGGCCTGACCTAAATCCCAGGCATTTAGGGACAAGAAATGAATTTGTCTTGTCTCTGTTCAGACCAAATTCCTCGCTTGTGCTGAGTGCACCATTAATGGAGCCAGCAGTGGTCGTGTCTGCCTGAGACTGTAATAAATTGCATTTATTAATGGCAGATTGTATAAACTTCAGCCAAGTCTTTATCAGCACTTAGGCCAGACACCAGATAAACAGTTGGCTGCAAGTCTGTGGTCTAAGAAAATTGCACATGAACCTTGAACTCAGTACTGTGGTTTAAACACTTTAAGAAATGAGCTGGCTGCTCAGCAGTGTAAACTGGACGCTCCTTGAAGCCCAAGCAAGGCTGCTGTGCCACATCTGCTGAGGATCCCACTCTTGGCTCTCCATGGGACTGTCCTGGCTGGTGTCCCTGCAGGATGAGGATGAGCAGAGCTGGGGCTGCCCAGAGCCCACGCATGTCTGGTGCTGCCCCATGTACTTGGCTGTGCCTCATGCTTTACTCCTTGGGATGAGCTTCCCTTCACATCTGGCCTGACATTCCCTCTCAGAAGAGCTGGCCCTTTGCTGCCAGTTGCACTCCAGGAAATTCCCTGCTGCTGGGAAGAGATTCCCTGCTCAGGACATGCCAGAGCTCCCAGGGACTGTGCTCCCAAATGGAAGCAAAGTGACAACACATGTATGTCATGTTTACTAGGGGGGCTGGAGCAGCTCTGGTGAAGTCAGGGAGAGCAGTGCAGTTTTCCTAAGGTTTTTTTTTACCAAGTCTTTGAAATCCTTTTTGACATCTGCTCTTTATTACACAACAATATAACTGTCCTTTTAGGAAAAGAGATGTTTTTCATTATTCATTTCTAAGTTAACAGACACATTTCCAAGGGCCTACAGTAACTGTGAGGGCTTTGCTTTCAGGTGATTTGGCCATACAGCTGAGTCAAACTCCAACACTGTTTTCTGTTCCATGTCTGCATTTACCTTGGTGACAAGTGAAAACAGGTTTTTATCAGAGAGCCAGGGTTTGGTTTTTATTAAAGAAATAGCGTGACTCTTTCTGAATCAAGGACATAAAACTCTGGGAGGAAATCTGAACCTCACAGCTGCTCACATCCCAACATCATCAGCACAAGGATCTTGTTTTTTCTTTGTAGGGACAACATCGCTGCTTTTCACTTTCCCATCCCAGGGATCACATGGAGTTTTCTTCTTTTACATCCAAGTCAAAAAAAAATAAAAAATAAACGTTGTAGGGTTTTAAATCAAAAGTAATATGTAAGGATGTTAAGGCAGAGTGATGGAGCACCAAAAAGATGACGTCTGTTTCCCCTTTCATGCCAGACTGTGTTCCCTGTATTTGTGTTTCTGGAACAGCAGCACAGGGCTGGGGCACCTTTCTGGGAGCAGGATGCTGTAAAGGGGCAGTGCTGTAAGGGCAGTGGGAACCAGTCCTGCTCTGACTCTCACGTAATTCTTGCAACACCGTCTGTATTTACACACCAGGGAAAATGATCCACACACCTATTTTTGATTTTTGTTATGCTTGACTCCAAATTAGGTCTGCATCAAACTGATTTTAAAGACTGTAGCACATCTGCACTTTCAAGGGATAGTAAAGCCAGTGCTGCACTCTGAGAAATAAGTCCACAGTCTGAGTTGTTGATGTCATTTCACTAATTTGCGGCTCATTCTGCTGCTGCTGCTGCTGCTGCTGCTGGTATCATAGAACATTTCCCTTTTTTTTCCTCCCCCAAGTAAAATGGTGCCATTCAGCTTCTGGAGAAAAGAACTGTCAAAGGTGCTGTTTTGGCAGTCATGGAGGCAGAGGTGGGGGAGAGGAAGATATGCCCTGGAGGGATGCTCTGGTGGGCTCCAGCATTTAAACAAGCTACTTTGATACAGGGACTGGGCCATTTTCAATACTAAATGGCTGCATTAAATGGTTTTCCAGGCCTTATGCTGGCAAGAAAGCTTTTAGAGCCCATGGGAGTTTAGCCTCCATGAGAAAGGCAGCATCAGTTCCTGTGCAAGGTGAGACACTGTGGGAGGGGCCCCTGGGCTCCCCTGGGAGCTTACACCAGTAGAAGTGAATTTTATCTATCAGATGTTTTGCCCTCCCTGATCTATGTCAGTCAACAGTTGGTCTACTGCCCTGTTCCAGAAAGTTCATTGTTCTCGTTACCCCTATTGGTTCTTTCTGTAAAGCCACTCCTTTCCCCTCTCTCCATTGGTTCTGTGTATGTTACTCCCTCCTTGTTCCTCCTTTTGGCCTTTCCCCTATTGGTTCGTTTGTACCACGACCACTCCTACCCCTCCACTGTTGTGTGCCCCGGCCCTGCCTTCCCTCGGCTCTCTCAGCGTCTGTCTCCTTTCTGAGAGGTTGTCTCCCTCTCCCTCTCCTAGCTCCCTCGCCCTCTGCTTCTCCTGCAATAAAACCCTCATGGAATAAGGCAGCCTGAGCATCCTCCTGTTTCTCTGGTGGAGCTATCCATAATTATCTGGGCACCTGTGGATTAGCCAGCTGTGGACCACCCTGCTGGACCGGGTCTGCAGGCGCTTAATGAGACACAGCATTCCAAAGCTCAACTTGTGCTTAGAGAAGCCACCAGCCTCCAGTAAGCAAGGCCAGAAAGCTTCTCCAGTCCTGCTGAGCGGCTGTGGCAGAGCTGTTGTGCTCTGCAGCAGCTCCATGGCAGCGCAGCAGCCGCAGGAGAGGGCTCAGGACAGGCTTGGGGGGAGCGGGGCGGCAGGAAGCTGAGAGAAGCCCCTGCTCTAGAACTGAGGCAGTTTGTGCAGAAGCAAACCAAGATGGTGACTTGAAGAGATTGCCACTGTGCTCAAAGTTTGCCTCTGAAGACTGAGAGGTGAGCTTGTCAGAAGTCCCAGAACACATCAGGAAAAAGGTTTTATGTTAGTAGTTGTGATTAGGCACAAGTCTCCAGTGGGAAAAGAGCCTCTGAAGCAGGCTGTGAGTCTTAGGGTGTCTTAGTTCTTAGTAGAGTAGAGATTACCAATGAAATGCAATTGTATTTTTTATTCTAGAAGCGTAAAAATGTTCTAAGTTTTTCTGAATTCTAAAACTACTTTGAAAAATATAGAACAGTTCTGGGGAAAGGGACGAAATATTTGGAGAATTTTCTATGAAAAATATTCCTAAATCTAGCAAAATGAAAAATAAACATAGTGGCTGCTGGTCTCAGCAACCTGATGCCCAGCTGCTGCCTGCCCAGCACTGGCTGTGCCCAGACAAGCAGCTTTGCCAGTGCTGGTGGTAGCAGCCAGGGACCAGAGCTGAAGCACCAAGGTGTTGCTCAAGCCCTTCCCTGGCAGGAGGGGCCCACCTTCAGTCCTGGCCAGACATCAGGGTCAGCACTCTCGGAGACAGAGGGTCCTGTTCTGGGTGGTGGCAGCATGTCCCCCCCAATCAGTGGGTAATGCAGCCGTGGCAGGGACAATGGACACTGGCACGGACATGCAAGATGACAGGTCCTGTTCTCCCTGACTGAGCTGTTTGGCTGGTCTTTTGAAGCTGCAGAGGCGGTCCTGTGGAGAGAGGAATGGCTGAGGCCCCAGCTGCCAGTGGCACACTGGGACCCTCCTGCACAGCAGGGCCCAGAGCTGGCAAGGCTCCCCAGCCCAGCTGGAGCTGCTGGCACACCTTGGCCCAGCTGGACAGCTGCCCCTCAAGGCCCCGGCGAGCAGGGCACGGCTCTGGGCAGGCTCCCTGGCCAGGAGCGGGCCCCAGAGCGCGACTGCCTTGCAAGGGCAATCTCGTCCCTGCTCTTTCTCCTCCCTACCTTGCCTCACCTCTGCCCTGTGCCCCTGCTCTTGTCCAGGCAGCCTCAGTGGGAGCCAGCACTGGCTGCAGCCCCAGCGGGCCCCCCAGGACAAGGCCCAGCAATTAAGAGGCCAATGAAAGCACTGGGCAGCAGCAGAACCCTCAGCAGAGTTCTTTGGACAACCACAGACTGGCCACAACTCCACTGCAGCCTCTCGGGGAATGTTTCCCATCTATATTAGACTTGTAAAAGAAGCTGTTTGAGGGAAAGAGGATAAAAACACTCACTGTATTATCTTCCAGAAGCACCAGATTCCAACACAGAACAACAGGAAGAAAAGACAAAAAAAAAGCACATCTGCCATTAACTGCAGCAAACAGCGTGCTTCCCAATGGCAACCCCTTCCGATGCCCTTCTGGGAATCTGGAACAGGTGCTGTGGTGCTGGCTGCATCTGTGGGAGCAACGGGGAGCGTGAGCCCGCGCTGTGCTGCACTGCTGAGCTGGCAGCACGGTGCATACGGCCAAACCCATCCCTGAGCAGCCCCTGCCAGCCCTGGCCCTCCCTGCCCTGGGACAGCTCCCCCAGCCCCAGGGGACAGAGTCAGGCCCTGTCAGGAGCCAGTGCAGCCCCTGCCCAGTCAGGAGCCAGGGCTGGCTCTGGCCCTGGGCTCGCAGCAGGGCTCCCTCTCGGGGCTGCTCCCGTGCCTTGGGCCTCTGGGCACTCAGGGCCAGCTCCGGGAGCAGCTGCAGCGGGAGGGGCGTTGGTGCGCGAGTCCCGATTCCCCGGGGCTCTGAACGAGCTCCAGAGGCCTGGAAGCCGAGGCGCCTCCAGCTTTGGCTGCTGCCGGGCCGTGCAAGGGCAGGGCCTGGGGGAAGAGCTGCTGCCACACAGCCCCGCCGAGGGCTGAGCCCTGCTGAGCCTGGCACAGCAATTACCTCCTGTGCCTGTGCCCGTGCCTGGCATTGCCTTCCTTCCTGCAGCAGAGCTTGCCACTGAGCCACTGCTGCCTCCGGGATGTGCCTCCTTCTGCTGAGATTTTTCGTCCATCACTTGTCAAAGGAAGAGGGACAGCTGGATCAGATGGAACTATCTACCATTCAGGGAGGTGGCATTTTCATGAGACAATGCTTTTCAAAGTCATGGTTAAGGATCAGAAAAACATATGGGTTTTTGGGACTGGGCCAGTGCCCTCCCACCTCCAAACAGCTGCCAGGCCTGTGCAGAAGTCGTGAGGAGATGGCGCAGGGCGAGGGCACACACGTGCATGGTTCTGCCCTGGCACCTGCAGCGATGCCCCCCTGGCTGAGCTTTGGGCTCTGAGCTGGCAGCTCTCCCAGGGGGAAAGGCCTTGACCTACCCTCAGCATCTCCCAGAGGCTCAATCCTGAATGTGGATTGGGAAGCCAGATCACTTTCACCAACAGGGTTATCTGCAAAGAGAGGCAGCACAGAACAGCTCCTGTGTCTCTGCTGAAGATTCTCCTTCAGGCCAGAGTGGCAGAGAGTGCCCCTGGGTGATTGGTGGCCTCCAAGGCACTCGCTCAGCTCTGCCTCCCACTCAGGAGCAGGGGCAGGGGGAGCACGTGCCTGCGGCGGCCCCACACTGGGATGGAAGGAGCCCCTTGCTGGGCAGTCGGGGCAGAAAGGACTCCCTGGAGCTGCCAGCAGCTCTAAACCCAGCCCCAGCCAGGGCCAGGCCTTGGCAGCAGCAGCAGCAGCCGCAGGAGCAGCTCAGGCTCCCTGGGGCCGGCAAAGGAGCTGTGAAAGGCTCAGCCCCGGGGCACAGCCCTGGGCCCGGCCCCTTCCCTCTCTGCTCTTCTCCCTGGCTGCACAGAGCACACGGAAGGACACACTGGCATTGCACATGGGAGGAAGATGGACAGCCAAATGCTCCTTCCTCCCACTGACAGTGATTCTGTGGGATCACTCAGGGCTCTAGAAGGGAGCAGGGCAGGTTTTCCTGATCTCAACAACCTTAAGGTAAATGGCACATGAGTGAGGTCTTGCCACACTGACACTGATTATTCTCTCAGGAAAAGGGACATTGAGAACTTGCCTGCAGAATTTTCCATGGATTTCAAACTGTCTTGTGCTAGGCCTCCCAGAGAAGCCATGTCACGATCCCAATCTAGAGAGAAGCACAGATCAGAAGCATTCCCATGGTGTGCA
The DNA here is from genome assembly GCF_024509145.1 of Vidua macroura. Classification (NCBI taxonomy): domain Eukaryota; kingdom Metazoa; phylum Chordata; class Aves; order Passeriformes; family Viduidae; genus Vidua; species Vidua macroura. Next base: position 19,930,582 of record NC_071583.1, read on the forward strand.
GGGCTCTCCCTCTGCCTCAGGGAACTGGGCACTGCAAGGGGGTGGGCTAAGGCCGTGGGAGCCCGATGTCAATGGACATGGCCAAAGATGCACAGGGGCCTGGCTGGGGAGCTCTGGGCTGGCTCCTGGTCACTCTCCACACTCTTTGCAGGCCCTGTGCAACATGCCTGGAGGGGTGGCTGCTCCTGCCCAGGGCCCATGGTGGTTCTCTCACTCCCACAGAGGATACCCTCACTAAATCCCTGGCGTAATCGGCAGCAGGCAGTGCCACAACTATCCCTTCTTGCCTATCTCTGCTCAGTGAGCTTAGACAGGCCAAGGAACAGTCAGACCCTCTCACACAGCTCAGGGCCTTGGGGAAGAGCTTCTGCCCCACAGCCTCACCGAGGGCTGAGCTCAGCAGAGCAATTACCTCCTGTGACTGTGCCCATGCCTGGAATTGCCTCCCTTCCTTCAGGAAATGCTGCCTTCCATAAAGCCTCTCTGTCCATCCCTGAGAAAGGAAGAGGCAGAGCTGGATCACATGGAACCATTACCCACGGGGGAGGTGGAAACTTCAGGAGGCAATACTTGTCAAACACATGGATAAGGATCAGGATAAGGCCCAGGCACATGGGGCTGTGACAGGCCTCTCTCTTTTCCAAACCACCACCCCTCCTGATCTACCCAAAGACTGGGAAATTGCAGGGGATCTCAGGTTGTGCACGGCCCATGGTGCAGTTTGAGCTCCCTGTCAGCTGCTGCCAAATGCCTTCCTGCAGCGGCTGGGGAGAAGCTGCAGCCAGGCCAGGCTGGGAAACAGCCCTGCAGGCCGTGAAAGCAGCAGCGGGACAGCCAGGCTGCCATGGATCCCTTCCCGCTGTGCCGGGCACGATGTGTCCAGATGTGCAGGGAACGCCCCCGGCTGCTGAGTCCCAGGGGTAGCCTGGGGGAAATGCACCCACCTTGTCCTGCCCGTTCCATTTCCCTCAACAGCTGCCCCATGCGTTTGGATGGTTCCTGGGCTTTCTTGTGTCCTTTAGCTTTGTTCTTTCCCACTGGAGGACCTTAGAGCAACAGAGTTCCATTTCCCAGGAATGGATCCCACAAAACCAGGGCTCAGCCTGTGGGCTCAGCAGGGACACACTACTCACCCCTGCGATGGGAGATGGGCTTGCGTGCAACATCCACCAAAGGAGCAGGAAAAGTCCTCCCTGCAGACACACCTGTAACCCAACAGCCACAGAAGCTTCTGTCATCTCTGCAGTTCTGCACGAGCAGCACTGAGCCGCAGGAGCGCTGAGGGGACGGCGCAGGGCGAGGGCACAGACGTGCATGGTTCTGTCCTGGCACCTGCAGCAATGCCCCCCTGGCCGAGCTTTGGGCTCTGAGCTGGCAGCTCTCCCAGGGGGAAAGGCCTTGACCTACCCTCAGCATCTCCCAGAGGCTCAATCCTGAATGTGGGTTGGGAAGCCAGATCGCTTTCACCAACAGGGTTATCTGCAAAGAAAGGCAGCACAGAACAGCTCCTGTGTCTCTGCTGAAGATTCTCCTTCAGGCCAGAGTGGCAGAGAGTGCCCCTGGGTGATTGGTGGCCTCCAAGGCACTCGCTCAGCTCTGCCTCCCACTCAGGAGCAGGGGCAGGGGGAGCACGTGCCTGTGGCGGCCCCACACTGGGATGGAAGGAGCCCCTTGCTGGGCAGTCGGGGCAGAAAGGACTCCCTGGAGCTGCCAGCAGCTCTAAACCCAGCCCCAGCCAGGGCCAGGCCTTGGCAGCAGCAGCAGCAGGAGCAGCTCAGGCTCCCTGGGGCCGGCAAAGGAGCTGTGAAAGGCTCAGCCCCGGGGCACAGCCCTGGGCCCGGCCCCTTCCCTCTCTGCTCTTCTCCCTGGCTGCACAGAGCACACGGAAGGACACACTGGCATTGCACATGGGAGGAAGATGGACAGCCAAGTGCTCCTTCCTCCCACTGACAGTGATCCTGTGGGATCGCTCAGGGCTCCAGGACAAGGCTTCTGGAATTCAACAACCTGCCTATTCTTAAGCAAAGTGGCACAAGTGTGAGCTTGTGCCACATTGACTGATTATACTCTAAGTAAAAATGGACTTTGAGAACTTGGCTACAGCTTGTGCCAAGGTCTTCAAACTGTGACCACGCGGGAAATAAAACATTCTCAGGCTCACAAGCAAAGTGTGCCTCTCTCGTCCCTTTGCTTCCTCTCAGCGTGAAGCTACTAAAGCTGCGTACCCACGCCGGAGCGCTCAGCACTAGCAGGGAGGCGAACGCCATAGCCCTGGAGCGCCTGTGCACACGGCGGCTACGGCCTCACCAAAAGGCAGTGCTAGCTGGGCATCCCGGCTGCCTGAGGCCGTAGCGGACCAAAGCCACAAGGAACTCGTATGAACTTTTTGGGCAGGCCAGGGCCCTCCCTTCTCCAAACCACCACCCCTCCTTAGCTGCCTGGGGACCAGGAAATTGCAGGGGATCTCAGGGTGTGCATGGCCCATGGTGCAGTTTGGGCTCCCTGTCAGCTGCTGCCAAATGCCTTCCTGCAGTGGCTGGGGAGAAGCTGCAGCCAGGCCAGGCTGGGAAACAGCCCTGCAGGCCGTGAAAGCAGCAGCGGGGCAGCCAGGCTGCCATGGATCCCTTCCCGCTGTGCCGGGCACGGTGTGTCCAGATGTGCAGGGAACGCCCCCGGCTGCTGAGTCCCAGGGGAAGGCTGAGGGAAATGCACCCACCTTGTCCTGCGTGTTCCATTTCCCTCAACAGCTGTCCCATGCGTTTGGATGGTTCCTGGGCTTTCTTGTGTCCTTTAGCTTTGTTCTTTCCCACTGGAGGACCTTAGAGCAACAGAGTTCCATTTCCCAGGAATGGATCCCACAAAACCAGGGCTCAGCCTGTGGGCTCAGCAGGGACACACTACTCACCCCTGCGATGGGAGCTGGGCTTGCGTGCAACATCCACCAAAGGAGCAGGAAAAGTCCTCCCTGCAGACACACCTGTAACCCAACAGCCACAGGAGCTTCTGTCATCTCTGCAGATCTGCACGGGCAGCACTGAGCCGCAGGAGCGCTGAGGGGATGGCGCAGGGCGAGGGCACAGACGTGCATGGTTCTGTCCTGGCACCTGCAGCGATGCCCCCCTGGCCGAGCTTTGGGCTCTGAGCTGGCAGCTCTCCCAGGGGGAAAGGCCTTGACCTACCCTCAGCATCTCCCAGAGGCTCAATCCTGAATGTGGGTTGGGAAGCCAGATCGCTTTCACCAACAGGGTTATCTGCAAAGAAAGGCAGCACAGAACAGCTCCTGTGTCTCTGCTGAAGATTCTCCTTCAGGCCAGAGTGGCAGAGAGTGCCCCTGGGTGATTGGTGGCCTCCAAGGCACTCGCTCAGCTCTGCCTCCCACTCAGGAGCAGGGGCAGGGGGAGCACGTGCCTGTGGTGGCCCCACACTGGGATGGAAGGAGCCCCTTGCTGGGCAGTCGGGGCAGAAAGGACTCCCTGGAGCTGCCAGCAGCTCTAAACCCAGCCCCAGCCAGGGCCAGGCCTTGGCAGCAGCAGCAGCAGGAGCAGCTCAGGCTCCCTGGGGCCGGCAAAGGAGCTGTGAAAGGCTCAGCCCCGGGGCACAGCCCTGGGCCCGGCCCCTTCCCTCTCTGCTCTTCTCCCTGGCTGCACAGAGCACACAGAAGGACACACTGGCATTGCACATGGGAGGAAGATGGACAGCCAAATGCTCCTTCCTCCCACTGACAGTGATCCTGTGGGATCGCTCAGGGCTCCAGGACAAGGCTTCTGGAATTCAACAACCTGCCTATTCTTAAGCAAAGTGGCACAAATGTGAGCTTGTGCCACATTGACTGATTATACTCTAAGTAAAAATGGACTTTGAGAACTTGGCTACAGCTTGTGCCAAGGTCTTCAAACTGTGACCCAGAAGGACAAGCAGGGAATCCATGTCATGATCCCAGTCTAGAAGGGAGCATAAAACAGAACTGCTTCCATGGTGTGCTGGGATCCCCTTTTGCCTCAGGGAACTGGGCACTGCAAGGGGGTCGGCTAAGGCCATGGGAGCCTGATGTCAATGGGCATGGCCAAAGATGCACAAAGGCCTGGGCAGCTCAGGGCTGGCTCCTGCTCACTCTCCATCCTTTTTGCAGGCCCTGTGCAACATCCCTGGAGGGGTGGCTGGAGTAGCCCAAGGGCCCTGGGGCCCTCTCCCTCCCACAGAGGGAAACGTCCCTAAAGCCCTAGGGATAACTGCAGCACGAATGCCAGAACCATTCCTTCCCTCCTGCACTCCCTCTCTTGGGACAGCTTCCTCAGCCCAAGGGGACATAGCCAGTCCCTCTCAGGACACACTGGAGCCTTCCTTGCTCCTGACCTCTGCCCTTTCCCCACCATGGGCTCCCCGTGCAGTCTCTCCCAGGTTTCGGGATGTGTCTCCCACGGAGGGACCCCAGCAAGACTGCTCAGTACCCGAGTGCCCTGAGCCTGCTCGGGATAATTCCTCTGGGCTGTGCCGATCTTGTCTGGGCTGTGCCCGCACTGCGAAGGAGCAGAAATGGCAGCTCAAACCTCAGCAGGGCTCAGGCCCAGAGGCTCAGCAATCCAAGTTGGCTACCACAGGAGCTCTTACATGTCAATCTCGTAGCCACTCCCTGATTCTTCTTGAAAGTTCTGTATCAGTCACCCCACCTTTGCAATGCTATTTGTCCCAGAACACCGTACCCACCTCTGTTATGTTCCCATAGTTGTTATGCTCTATGTCACTCCCCTGTTGTCTGTCCCTATCGGGCGAGGGGGTTTCCCACCCCTGTTCTCCCGCCCCCTATTTAACCTAATGCCCTCTCTTGTCCTGTCGCCATTTTGCCTTGCACCGACCTGGGGACGGTCGCCCTGCCCATCGCTGTGACCACGTGGGAAATAAAACATTCTCAGGCTCGCAAGCAAAGTGTGCCTCTCTCGTCCCTTTGCTTCCTCTCAGCGTGAAGCTACTAAAGCTGCGTACCCACGCCGGAGCGCTCAGCACTAGCAGGGAGGCGAACGCCATAGCCCTGGAGCGCCCGTGCACACGGCGGCTACGGCCTCACCAAAAGGCAGTGCTAGCTGGGCATCCCGGCTGCCTGAGGCCGTAGGCGGACCAAAGCCACAAGGAACTCGTATGAACTTTTTGGGCAGGCCAGGGCCCTCCCTTCTCCAAACCACCACCCCTCCTTAGCTGCCTGGGGACCAGGAAATTGCAGGGGATCTCAGGGTGTGCATGGCCCATGGTGCAGTTTGGGCTCCCTGTCAGCTGCTGCCAAATGCCTTCCTGCAGCGGCTGGGGAGAAGCTGCAGCCAGGCCAGGCTGGGAAACAGCCCTGCAGGCCGTGAAAGCAGCAGCGGGGCAGCCAGGCTGCCATGGATCCCTTCCCGCTGTGCCGGGCACGGTGTGTCCAGATGTGCAGGGAACGCCCCCGGCTGCTGAGTCCCAGGGGAAGGCTGAGGGAAATGCACCCACCTTGTCCTGCCTGTTCCATTTCCCTCAACAGCTGTCCCATGCGTTTGGATGGTTCCTGGGCTTTCTTGTGTCCTTTAGCTTTGTTCTTTCCCACTGGAGGACCTTAGAGCAACAGAGTTCCATTTCCCAGGAATGGATCCCACAAAACCAGGGCTCAGCCTGTGGGCTCAGCAGGGACACACTACTCACCCCTGCGATGGGAGCTGGGCTTGCGTGCAACATCCACCAAAGGAGCAGGAAAAGTCCTCCCTGCAGACACACCTGTAACCCAACAGCCACAGAAGCTTCTGTCATCTCTGCAGTTCTGCACGAGCAGCACTGAGCCGCAGGAGCGCTGAGGGGACGGCGCAGGGCGAGGGCACAGACGTGCATGGTTCTGTCCTGGCACCTGCAGCGATGCCCCCCTGGCCGAGCTTTGGGCTCTGAGCTGGCAGCTCTCCCAGGGGGAAAGGCCTTGACCTACCCTCAGCATCTCCCAGAGGCTCAATCCTGAATGTGGGTTGGGAAGCCAGATCGCTTTCACTAACAGGGTTGGCACTCGCTCAGCTCTGCCTCCCACTCAGGAGCAGGGGCAGGGGGAGCACGTGCCTGTGGCGGCCCCACACTGGGATGGAAGGAGCCCCTTGCTGGGCAGTCGGGGCAGAAAGGACTCCCTGGAGCTGCCAGCAGCTCTAAACCCAGCCCCAGCCAGGGCCAGGCCTTGGCAGCAGCAGCAGCAGCAGCAGGAGCAGCTCAGGCTCCCTGGGGCCGGCAAAGGAGCTGTGAAAGGCTCAGCCCCGGGGCACAGCCCTGGGCCCGGCCCCTTCCCTCTCTGCTCTTCTCCCTGGCTGCACAGAGCACACAGAAGGACACACTGGCATTGCACATGGGAGGAAGATGGACAGCCAAATGCTCCTTCCTCCCACTGACAGTGATCCTGTGGGATCGCTCAGGGCTCCAGGACAAGGCTTCCGGAATTCAACACCCTGCCTATTCTTAAGCAAAGTGGCACAAGTGCGAGCTCGTGCCACATTGACTGATTATACTCTAAGTAAAAATGGACTTTGAGAACTTGGCTACAGCTTGTGCCAAGGTCTTCAAACTGTGACCCAGAAGGACGAGCAGGGAATCCATGTCATGATCCCAGTCTAGAAGGGAGCATAAAACAGAACTGCTTCCATGGTGTGCTGGGATCCCCTTTTGCCTCAGGGAACTGGGCACTGCAAGGGGGTCGGCTAAGGCCATGGGAGCCTGATGTCAATGGGCATGGCCAAAGATGCACAAGGGCCTGGGCAGCTCAGGGCTGGCTCCTGCTCACTCTCCATCCTTTTTGCAGGCCCTGTGCAACATCCCTGGAGGGGTGGCTGGAGTAGCCCAAGGGCCCTGGGGCCCTCTCCCTCCCACAGAGGGAAACGTCCCTAAAGCCCTAGGGATAACTGCAGCACGAATGCCAGAACCATTCCTTCCCTCCTGCGCTCCCTCTCTTGGGACAGCTTCCTCAGCCCAAGGGGACATAGCCAGTCCCTCTCAGGACACACTGGAGCCTTCCTTGCTCCTGCCCTCTGCCCTTTCCCCACCATGGGCTCCCTGTGCAGTCTCTCCCAGGTTTCGGGATGTGTCTCCCACAGAGGGACCCCAGCAAGACTGCTCAGTACCCGAGTGCCCTGAGCCTGCTCGGGATAATTCCTCTGGGCTGTGCCGATCTTGTCTGGGCTGTGCCCGCACTGCGAAGGAGCAGAAATGGCAGCTCAAACCTCAGCAGGGCTCAGGCCCAGAGGCTCAGCAATCCAAGTTGGCTACCACAGGAGCTCTTACATGTCAATCTCGTAGCCACTCCCTGATTCTTCTTGAAAGTTCTGTATCAGTCACCCCACCTTTGCAATGCTATTTGTCCCAGAACACCGTACCCACCTCTGTTATGTTCCCATAGTTGTTATGCTCTATGTCACTCCCCTGTTGTCTGTCCCTATTGGGCGAGGGGGTTTCCCACCCCTGTTCTCCCGCCCCCTATTTAACCTAATGCCCTCTCTTGTCCTGTCGCCATTTTGCCTTGCACCGACCTGGGGACGGTCGCCCTGCCCATCGCTGTGACCACGCGGGAAATAAAACATTCTCAGGCTCGCAAGCAAAGCGTGCCTCTCTCGTCCCTTTGCTTCCTCTCAGCGTGAAGCTACTAAAGCTGCGTACCCACGCCGGAGCGCTCAGCACTAGCAGGGAGGCGAACGCCATAGCCCTGGAGCGCCCGTGCACACGGTGGCTACGGCCTCAGCAAAAGGCTGTGCTAGCTGGGCATCCCGGCTGCCTGAGGCCGTAGTGGACCAAAGCCACAAGGAACTCGTATGAACTTTTTGGGCAGGCCAGGGCCCTCCCTTCTCCAAACCACCACCCCTCCTTAGCTGCCTGGGGACCAGGAAATTGCAGGGGATCTCAGGGTGTGCATGGCCCATGGTGCAGTTTGGGCTCCCTGTCAGCTGCTGCCAAATGCCTTCCTGCAGCGGCTGGGGAGAAGCTGCAGCCAGGCCAGGCTGGGAAACAGCCCTGCAGGCCGTGAAAGCAGCAGCGGGGCAGCCAGGCTGCCATGGATCCCTTCCCGCTGTGCCGGGCACGGTGTGTCCAGATGTGCAGGGAACGCCCTCGGCTGCAGAGTCCCAGGGGAAGGCTGAGGGAAATGCACCCACCTTGTCCTGCCTGTTCCATTTCCCTCAACAGCTGTCCCATGCGTTTGGATGGTTCCTGGGCTTTCTTGTGTCCTTTAGCTTTGTTCTTTCCCGCTGGAGGACCTTAGAGCAACAGAGTTCCATTTCCCAGGAATGGATCCCACAAAACCAGGGCTCAGCCTGTGGGCTCAGCAGGGACACACTACTCACCCCTGCGATGGGAGCTGGGCTTGCGTGCAACATCCACCAAAGGAGCAGGAAAAGTCCTCCCTGCAGACACACCTGTAACCCAACAGCCACAGAAGCTTCTGTCATCTCTGCAGATCTGCACGGGCAGCACTGAGCCGCAGGAGCGCTGAGGGGACGGCGCAGGGCGAGGGCACAGACGTGCATGGTTCTGTCCTGGCACCTGCAGCGATGCCCCCCTGGCCGAGCTTTGGGCTCTGAGCTGGCAGCTCTCCCAGGGGGAAAGGCCTTGACCTACCCTCAGCATCTCCCAGAGGCTCAATCCTGAATGTGGGTTGGGAAGCCAGATCGCTTTCACCAACAGGGTTATCTGCAAAGAAAGGCAGCACAGAACAGCTCCTGTGTCTCTGCTGAAGATTCTCCTTCAGGCCAGAGTGGCAGAGAGTACCCCTGGGTGATTGGTGGCCTCCAAGGCACTCGCTCAGCTCTGCCTCCCACTCAGGAGCAGGGGCAGGGGGAGCACGTGCCTGTGGCAGCCCCACACTGGGATGGAAGGAGCCCCTTGCTGGGCAGTCGGGGCAGAAAGGACTCCCTGGAGCTGCCAGCAGCTCTAAACCCAGCCCCAGCCAGGGCCAGGCCTTGGCAGCAGCAGCAGGAGCAGCAGGAGCAGCTCAGGCTCCCTGGGGCCGGCAAAGGAGCTGTGAAAGGCTCAGCCCCGGGGCACAGCCCTGGGCCTGGCCCCTTCCCTCTCTGCTCTTCTCCCTGGCTGCACAGAGCACACAGAAGGACACACTGGCATTGCACATGGGAGGAAGATGGACAGCCAAATGCTCCTTCCTCCCACTGACAGTGATCCTGTGGGATCGCTCAGGGCTCCAGGACAAGGCTTCTGGAATTCAACACCCTGCCTATTCTTAAGCAAAGTGGCACAAGTGCGAGCTCGTGCCACATTGACTGATTATACTCTAAGTAAAAATGGACTTTGAGAACTTGGCTACAGCTTGTGCCAAGGTCTTCAAACTGTGACCCAGAAGGACGAGCAGGGAATCCATGTCATGATCCCAGTCTAGAAGGGAGCATAAAACAGAACTGCTTCCATGGTGTGCTGGGATCCCCTTTTGCCTCAGGGAACTGGGCACTGCAAGGGGGTCGGCTAAGGCCATGGGAGCCTGATGTCAATGGGCATGGCCAAAGATGTACAAGGGCCTGGGCAGCTCAGGGCTGGCTCCTGCTCACTCTCCATCCTTTTTGCAGGCCCTGTGCAACATCCCTGGAGGGGTGGCTGGAGTAGCCCAAGGGCCCTGGGGCCCTCTCCCTCCCACAGAGGGAAACGTCCCTAAAGCCCTAGGGATAACTGCAGCACGAATGCCAGAACCATTCCTTCCCTCCTGCGCTCCCTCTCTTGGGACAGCTTCCTCAGCCCAAGGGGACATAGCCAGTCCCTCTCAGGACACACTGGAGCCTTCCTTGCTCCTGCCCTCTGCCCTTTCCCCACCATGGGCTCCCTGTGCAGTCTCTCCCAGGTTTCGGGATGTGTCTCCCACAGAGGGACCCCAGCAAGACTGCTCAGTACCCGAGTGCCCTGAGCCTGCTCGGGATAATTCCTCTGGGCTGTGCCGATCTTGTCTGGGCTGTGCCCGCACTGCGAAGGAGCAGAAATGGCAGCTCAAACCTCAGCAGGGCTCAGGCCCAGAGGCTCAGCAATCCAAGTTGGCTACCACAGGAGCTCTTACATGTCAATCTCGTAGCCACTCCCTGATTCTTCTTGAAAGTTCTGTATCAGTCACCCCACCTTTGCAATGCTATTTGTTCCAGAACACCGTACCCACCTCTGTTATGTTCCCATAGTTGTTATGCTCTATGTCACTCCCCTGTTGTCTGTCCCTATCGGGCGAGGGGGTTTCCCACCCCTGTTCTCCCGCCCCCTATTTAACCTAATGCCCTCTCTTGTCCTGTCGCCATTTTGCCTTGCACCGACCTGGGGACGGTCGCCCTGCCCATCGCTGTGACCACGCGGGAAATAAAACATTCTCAGGCTCGCAAGCAAAGCGTGCCTCTCTCGTCCCTTTGCTTCCTCTCAGCGTGAAGCTACTAAAGCTGCGTACCCACGCCGGAGCGCTCAGCACTAGCAGGGAGGCGAACGCCATAGCCCTGGAGTGCCCGTGCACACGGCGGCTACGGCCTCACCAAAAGGCAGTGCTAGCTGGGCATCCCGGCTGCCTGAGGCCGTAGCGGACCAAAGCCACAAGGAACTCGTATGAACTTTTTGGGCAGGCCAGGGCCCTCCCTTCTCCAAACCACCACCCCTCCTTAGCTGCCTGGGGACCAGGAAATTGCAGGGGATCTCAGGGTGTGCATGGCCCATGGTGCAGTTTGGGCTCCCTGTCAGCTGCTGCCAAATGCCTTCCTGCAGAGGCTGGGGAGAAGCTGCAGCCAGGCCAGGCTGGGAAACAGCCCTGCAGGCCGTGAAAGCAGCAGCGGGGCAGCCAGGCTGCCATGGATCCCTTCCCGCTGTGCCGGGCACGGTGTGTCCAGATGTGCAGGGAACGCCCTCGGCTGCTGAGTCCCAGGGGAAGGCTGGGGGAAATGCACCCACCTTGTCCTGCCTGTTCCATTTCCCTCAACAGCTGCCCCATGTGTTTGGATGGTTCCTGGGCTTTCTGGTGTCCTTTAGCTTTGTTCTTTCCCGCTGGAGGACCTTAGAGCAACAGAGTTCCATTTCCCAGGAATGGATCCCACAAAACCAGGGCTCAGCCTGTGGGCTCAGCAGGGACACACTACTCACCCCTGCGATGGGAGCTGGGCTTGCGTGCCACATCCACCAAAGGACCTGGGAAAGTCCTCTCTGCTGACACACCTGTAACCCAACAGCCACAGAAGCTTCTGTCATCTCTGCAGATCTGCATGGGCAGCACTGAGCTGCAGAAGTGCTAAGGGGATGGTGCAGGGCGAGGGCACACACGTGCATGGTTCTGTCCTGGCACCTGCAGCGATGCCCCCCTGGCTGAGCTTTGGGCTCTGAGCTGGCAGCTCTCCCAGGGGGAAAGGCCTTGACCTACCCTCAGCATCTCCCAGAGGCTCAATCCTGAACGTGGGTTGGGAAGCCAGATCACTTTCACCAACAGGGTTATCTGCAAAGAAAGGCAGCACAGAACAGCTCCTGTGTCTCTGCTGACGATTCTCCTTCAGGCCAGAGTGGCAGAGAGTACCCCTGGGTGATTGGTGGCCTCCAAGGCACTCGCTCAGCTCTGCCTCCCACTCAGGAGGAGGGGCAGGGGGAGCACGTGCCTGTGGCAGCCCCACACTGGGATGGAAGGAGCCCCTTGCTGGGCAGTCGGGGCAGAAAGGACTCCCTGGAGCTGCCAGCAGCTCTAAACCCAGCCCCAGCCAGGGCCAGGCCTTGGCAGCAGCAACAGCAGGAGCAGCTCAGGCTCCCTGGGGCCGGCAAAGGAGCTGTGAAAGGCTCAGCCCCGGGGCACAGCCCTGGGCCCAGCCCCTTCCCTCTCTGCTCTTCTCCCTGGCTGCACAGAGCACACGGAAGGACACACTGGCATTGCACATGGGAGGAAGATGGACAGCCAAATGCTCCTTCCTCCCACTGACAGTGATCCTGTGGGATCACTCAGGGGTCTCGAAGGGAGCAGGGCAAATTTTTCGGAATCCATCAATCTTCAGATGAACTTAAGAGAATTGGCAGAAGAGAGCTCTTGCTTGATTGGCACTTGATTATTCTGTCAGGAAAGGTACATTGAGAACTTGCCTCCAGCATCTGCAAAGATCTTCAAAGCATCATTCACCAGCATTTCCAAATTATCCATGTCACGATCCCAATCTAGAAGGAAGCACAGATCAGAACCATTTCCATGGTGTGCTGGGATCTCCTTCTGCCTTAGAGAACTGGGCTCTGCAAGGAGGTCAGGTAAGGCTGTGGGAGCCAGGTGGCAAATGGACAAGGCCAAAGCTGCAGAGGGGCCTGTGGAGCTCAGGGCTGTCTCCTGGTCACAGTCCAGCCTCTTTAAGATTCTGTGCAACATCCCTGGAGAGGAAATAGGGCAGCCCCAGGCCCCTGGGGACTCTCTCCCTCTCTTTCCCCCAGGAAACACTCCCTCAAGCCCAGGGGAAAACCATCCCCCAGCGCTTCCTGGCGAGCAGGGAGCGCTCTCCCGGGAAAGGGGAGCCAGGCTGCCGGCTCACCTGCTCCCCGCGCTTGCAGTGGAGCAGCCTGGGCAGCCCTGGCAGGCAGGGCCACGGCCAGGAGGAGCGGGAGGAAGAGGCGTAGAGCAAGGGCCATGGTGCCTCGCCCTCTGCCAGTCCCGCAGCTCTTGCTGCCACCGCTGTCCTGACACCGCTGTCCCAATGTCAGCACCACTGCTGCCACCGCCGCTGCTGCTGCAACAGTTGTGCTCAAGGACTGACTGCTCGGTCCTTGTGGTGCTGAGCAGCCACGGGGCTCTGGCACCTCTGTGACCTCAGAGCCTGCTGTGACCTCAGCCTGCTGTGACCCCAGAGCCTGCTGTGACCTCATGGCATTGGCTGTACCCCCAGAGTGTACCCCCATCTGTACAAATGGACTGCCCTGATTGGAAATGTTTTGCTTTATTCAAGGGCCATTGCTCAGCAAAACCTTCAGGGACACAGGGTCTTGTTTCGCTGGTGGCAGCATCTGTAGAGCAACAAGCTGGTCATGCAGCTGTGACAGGGACATCTGGCATGGGCATGGAGATGGGAAATGTCAGGCAGATGTGTCCCAGACTGAGTAGTTTGGCCATTCTTTGAGTTCTTTGGCCCATTCAGAGAGGAAGCTGTTGAGAGAGGAGGTAGCTGAGGCCCCAGTTGCAGCTGGGACACTGTCCTGGGGTGACTTTCTGATGCTTGTATCCCCAATTGTCAGTTTAGCCCAGAAATAAGTTTTGCACCTTTAGGACTGGTTCCAAGAGTGAAGGAGGGGGGCGAGAAGGAATTTGTTATCAGAAACCGCACTTGCTCCCCTGCATCCTTCTCCTGGACTGTGTTGTCTGCGGCAGGGACAGACAGCGGGATAGAGCTCTCCTTTGCTTTTTAGTTAGCATTTAGCTAGCTGAGGCAGAGAATTTTGCTGGACTGTGGTTTTTCTTTTTTCGTGGAACTGTTTAACCTGATCTGGACTGAACACCCAGAAGAGCACCAGCAGCTCACACCTGTGGCCCAGCAGGCTGGGCCTGGGCTGCGGCATTTCCAGGCCCAGAGGGACTGACAAAAGAATGAGTGAGCAGAGCCACAGCCCACAAAGGGGACTTTCTGAGTTTGCCATTTCTTCTAAGCGGCGAGAGGTTTTATTGTTTAATATAGTTCATGTTTTTTTCTGATGGTGAATGCTTTGCCTGTTAAATAAAGAGGTTTTTTTCACTTTTCTCCAAAAAAATCTTTTTCTCAAACTAGCTGGGGGAGGGGCTGCTTGAATCTGTTTTCTAGGGAACCCCTTTGGAGGTGATCTCCCAAATTTACCCTAAACCAAGAAAAAAACAGGAGACCTACCTGCACAGCAGGAGCTTGCCACTGTGCTCAAAGTTTGCCTCTGAAGACTGAGAGGCGAGCTTGTCAGAAATCCCGGAAAATATCAGGGAAAAGGTTTTACATTAGTTGTTGTGACCAGGTACAAATCTGCAGTGGGAAAAGAGCCTCTCCAGTAGACTAGGTGCCTTGGGTTGTCTTAGCTCTTCGCAGAATAAAGATTACAAATTAAATGCAATCCTACTTTTTATTCTAGAAGTGTAAAATTGGTCTAAGTTTTTCTGAATTCCAAAACTATTTTGAAAAATCCTAAACTACTATGGAAAAAGAGAAGAAATTTTTGGAGATTTCTTTTTACCAAACAAAAAAAAAATCTAAATATTTCTAAAAATTTCTAATTTCTAAAAATGAAAAACAAAGCCAAAACATGGTGTCTCATGAGCCCGATGCCCGGCTGCTGCCTGCCCAGCACTGGCTGTGCCCAGACAAGCAGCTTTGCCAGTGCTGGTGGTAGCAGCCAGGGACCAGAGCTGAAGCACCAAGGTGTTGCTCAAGCCCTTCCCTGGCAGGAGGGGCCCACCTTCAGTCCTGGCCAGACATCAGGGTCAGCACTCTCGGAGACAGAGGGTCCTGTTCTGGGTGGTGGCAGCATGTCCCCCCCAATCAGTGGGTAATGCAGCCGTGGCAGGGACAATGGACACTGGCACGGACATGCAAGATGACAGGTCCTGTTCTCCCTGACTGAGCTGTTTGGCCGGTCTTGTGAAGCTGCAGAGGCGGTCCTGTGGAGAGAGGAATGGCTGAGGCCCCAGCTGCCAGTGGCACACTGGGACCCTCCTGCACAGCAGGGCCCAGAGCTGGCAAGGCTCCCAAGCCCAGCTGGAGCTGCTGGCACACCTTGGCCCAGCTGGACAGCTGCCCCTCAAGGCCCCGGCGAGCAGGGCACGGCTCTGGGCAGGCTCCCCGGCCAGGAGCAGGCCCCAGAGCGCGACTGCCTTGCAAGGGCAATCTCGTCCCTGCTCTTTCTCCTCCCCACCTTGCCTGGCCTCTGCCCTGTGCCCCTGGGGCTGCTCTTGGCCAGGCAGCCTCAGTGGGAGCCAGCAGTGGCTGCAGCCCCAGCGGGCCCCCCAGGACAAGGCCCAGCAATTAAGAGGCCAATGAAAGCACTGAGCAGCAGCAGAACCCTCAGCAGAATTCTTGGGGCAACCACAGACTGACCACAACTCCACTGCAGCCTCTCTGGGAATGTTTCCCACCTATATTAGACTTGTAAAAGAAGCTGTTTGAGGGAAAGAGGATAAAAACACTCACTGTATTATCTTCCAGCAACACCAGATTCCAACACAGCACAACATGAAGAAAAGATGAAAAAAAAGCACATCTGCCATTAACTGCAGCAAACAGTGTGCTTCCCAACTGCAACCCCTTCCGATGCCCTTCTGGGAATCTGGAAGAGGTGCTGTGGTGCTGGCTGCATCTGTGGGAGCAACGGGGAGCGTGAGCCCGTGCTGTGCTGCACTGCTGAGCTGGCAGCAGGGTGCATACGGCCAAACCCTTCTCTGAGCAGCCCCTGCCAGCCCTGGCCCTCCCTGCCCGGTGACAGCTCCCCCAGCCCCAAGGGACAGAGTCAGGCCCTGTCAGGAGCCAGTGCAGCCCCTGCCCAGTCAGGAGCCAGGGCTGGCTCTGGCCCTGGGCTCGCAGCAGGGCTCCCTCTCGGGGCTGCTCCCGTGCCTTGGGCCTCTGGGCACTCAGGGCCAGCTCCGGGAGCAGCTGCAGCGGGAAGGGCGTTGGTGCGCGAGTCCCGATTCCCCAGGGCTGTGAACGAGCTCCAGAGGCCTGGAAGCCGAGGCGCCTCCAGCTTTGGCTGCTGCCGGGCCGTGCAAGGGCAGGGCCTGGGGGAAGAGCTGCTGCCACACAGCCCCGCCGAGGGCTGAGCCCGGCTGAGCCTGGCACAGCAGTTACCTCCTGTGCCTGTGCCCGTGCCTGGCATTGCCTTCCTCCCTGCAGCAGAGGTTGGCACTGAGCCACTGCTTCCTCCGGGATGTGCCTCCTTCTGCTGAGATGTTTGGTTCATCACTTGCGAAAGGAAGAGGCACTGCTGGATCACATGGAACAATTACCCAGGGGGGAGGTGGAAACTTCAGGAGGCAATACTTGTCAAACACATGGATAAGGATCGGGATAAGGCCCAGGCACATGGGGCTGTGACAGGCCTCTCTCTTTTCCAAACCACCACCCCTCCTGATCTACCCAAAGACTGGGAAATTGCAGGGGATCTCAGGTTGTGCATGGCCCATGGTGCAGTTTGGGCTCCCTGTCAGCTGCTGCCAAATGCCTTCCTGCAGAGGCTGGGGAGAAGCTGCAGCCAGGGCAGGCTGGGAAACAGCCCTGCAGGCCGTGAAAGCAGCAGCAGGGCAGCCAGGCTGTCATGGATCCCTTCCCGCTGTGCCGGGAACGGTGTGTCCAGATGTGCAGGGAACGCCCTCGGCTGCTGAGTCCCAGGGGAAGGCTGAGGGAAATGCACCCACCTTGTCCTGCCTGTTCCATTTCCTCCAGCATTTGCCTCATGTGTTCAGATGGCCCGTGGGGATTCTTGTGTCCTGTAGCTTTGTTCTTTCCCGTTGGAGGACCTTAGTGCAACAGAGTTCCATTTCCCAGGAATGGATCCCACAAAACCAGGGCTCAGCCTGTGGGCTCAGCAGGGACACACTACTCACCCCTGCGATGGGAGCTGGGCTTGCGTGCAACATCCACCAAAGGAGCAGGAAAAGTCCTCCCTGCAGACACACCTGTAACCCAACAGCCACAGGAGCTTCTGTCATCTCTGCAGATCTGCACGGGCAGCACTGAGCCGCAGGAGCGCTGAGGGGATGGCGCAGGGCGAGGGCACACACGTGCATGGTTCTGTCCTGGCACCTGCAGCGATGCCCCCCTGGCTGAGCTTTGGGCTCTGAGCTGGCAGCTCTCCCAGGGGGAAAGGCCTTGACCTAGCCTCAGCATCTCCCAGAGGCTCAATCCTGAATGTGGGTTGGGAAGCCAGATCACTTTCACCAACAGGGTTATCTGCAAAGAAAGGCAGCACAGAACAGCTCCTGTGTCTCTGCTGAAGATTCTCCTTCAGGCCAGAGTGGCAGAGAGTGCCCCTGGGTGATTGGTGGCCTCCAAGGCACTCACTCAGCTCTACCTCCCGCTCAGGAGCAGGGGCAGGGGGAGCACGTGCCTGTGGCACCCCACACTGGGATGAAAGGAGCCCCTTGCTGGGCAGTCGGGGCAGAAAGGACTCCCTGGAGCTGCCAGCAGCTCTAAACCCAGCCCCAGCCAGGGCCAGGCCTTGGCAGCAGCAGCAGCAGCAGCAGGAGCAGCTCAGGCTCCCTGGGGCCGGCAAAGGAGCTGTGAAAGGCTCAGCCCCGGGGCACAGCCCTGGGCCCGGCCCCTTCCCTCTCTGCTCTTCTCCCTGGCTGCACAGAGCACACAGAAGGACACACTGGCACTGCACATGGGAGGAAGATGGACAGCCAAATGCTCCTTCCTCCCACTGACAGTGATCCTGTGGGATCACTCAGGGCTCTAGAAGGGAGCAGGGCAGGTTTTCCCGATCTCAACAACCTTCAGACTCTTAAGGTAAATGGCACATGAGTGAGGTCTTGTCACACTGACACTGATTATTCTCTCAGGAAAAGGGACATTGAGAACTTGCCTGCAGAATTTTCCATGGATTTCAAACTGTCTTGTGCTAGGCCTCCCAGAGAAGCCATGTCACGATCCTAATCTAGAGAGAAGCACAGATCAGAAGCTTCTCCCAGCTCGTTCCTGCCAGGCTGTCAATGATTATTGCTTGGTGGCACAGTGAGAACATATCTGAAGGGGGCCTGCCGTCGTGTCCACTCGGGAGCTGCTCAAGTGACCCGGCTAGGTGACATGGCGACGGGCGGAGAGCACTCCCTTCGGTTCCCCGTGGGGTTTTCCAGGAGTGCCTCCAGAGGAGCGACCGGACGGCTATCCCACTGAAAGATGAGGCTGACTCTCTTTGGGGGTGAACGTCGGGATTTTATTAGAAGCTCCAGGAGCTCCAACAAAACTCAACAGAAGCCAACCAACGAGAGCCCCAAGAGGGGCTCTGCAACAGTTTATAAAGGGGGGAGTGGAAGGGGAGAACAACCAATGGGGTAGAACTGGGAAGTGGCTCTCAAGGGGATGGATAGGGGTAACAACATATCAGGGCAAAGTAGGGGAGGGGTTCCTGGTCCTGATCCAATCACTCAACGCCCCTGATGGAAGTTTCTAGCTGGTGGGAATGGGCTGCTGAGTGATGGACAGGGTACCAGGGAGGGGACACAGGAATGACTCAGCAGTTCTGCTGAGTCAAGGGGCAGGCTTAGGGAGGAGTGACAGGGGTTGAACCAAAGGGATATGGGGGGTAACAGGGACAAGCCATCCTCAGAACATGGGCAACAACAATAGTATAAACGAACATAATAAAACACAATGCAACAATTCCCCCTTTTTGTTTTAAAAAGAAGGGAATGGAACTTAATAATTAAACAGAGCTTGAGAACTAAAAAGAAGTAAACTCAGTCTGGGGTAAATATTCTGATTCCGGGTACAGGTCCCCAAACCACGGTTGTTGAGTTGGTGCTGTTTCCTGCCACGGTCGCTCTTCTGCTGGGGTCTCCTCTGGTGGTGTTGAAACAGAGACCCGGTTCACTTCAACCGTGGTGTTTACTAAGTTGATATGCATTCGTTTGAGGAAACTGAACCCGATAATGATGCCAACCAGAACAAATAAAATCAAAAGTCCAATCCGAAACAAAGACTGTACCCAACCCATGAGTCCCCATCCTTCAAAGATATTCCCCAGCCAGTCTCCTGATTCTTTTTTGATGTCCGTAATCACATCTTGCATCTTATTTATTGTGGCGTGGATGTCCTCAGCATGTGATGTTAAGTTCAGGCAACAAAGTCCTTCGAATTCTTCACAACGATGATTGTGTAGGAGAAGGAGAAAATCAATTGCCGCTCGATTTTGAAGGGTAGCCTGCCTCGTTATCTCCTCATCAGATAGGAGGTCCGAAAGCGCAGTTGATGTCAAATTTGCTTGTTTAGCAACCCAGCACTTGAGGTGAGCCAATTCCCCGAATGCTTTGGCTACGGCCACCCAAGGCAAGAATGTGATGACTGCAACCCCTTTTGGCTCTGACCAATGGATAATTTCTGAATCACAATTTGGGTCCAGATTCTTTAATTCTCTTTTTGGATGAGCCAATTGACGGGTCACATTTTTCTTCTGCCAATTAGCAATTTGAGTTTTGTTGGGTGTAAACAAGCCCAACCGGCCAAAGGTACAGGGGCTTCCAATCAGATGAGGGGGGATGCCAGCCCAAGCCCGATCCCCACAAATTAAAAAGGTGCCTTTGGGAAGGGAATGGGGTTGATTGTCTGGGGTGGATTTCAAGGGGAGATGAATTATTTTTCGGCACCAATTTTTTGCAGTATAATTGATATTATATTGTTTGATTTCTGTAAAGGGCCGGACTTGAGGGTCGGGGTCAACAGCAAAATGAATACAAACAAAAGCCTTAGAGGAACCCAAAAGATCTAATTCCTGGGGGAGGTTCTCCATGATTGGTAATTTTCTGACCCACTCTTTCCAGGGGTTGACTTCCTTGATTACGAAAGAACGGGCCTTCCTTCGGGGGGAAACAGAGGTTTTGGGAAAAACAAAAGGAAACTCATCCAGTTTTAATGGGATCCCCATGAGGCAGGAGAGCATAGGGTTAGAGGCGGAGGAGGTAGATAGACAAATGTGGTCTTGATTCATAGCTCTTGCCAGGGTGGTCCAGACATTGGCCTGAGGCTGAGGGACTATCCACACCTGCTGGGGATGTAGGATGCTTATCATCACTGCCAGTAGGATGAGGCTCATCTCCGGTGTTATGATGGGTTGGGACAGCATCAAAAGAAACCTGCGGGAAAAACTGAAATATGACAAGATTAGAAACTTATAATCTCTAATTCTTAAAGGGAGGACTTCCGGTGTCTCTTCCTCCTCCATGCCGCATTGCCTACATGGGAACTGTTTGTATTTTTTGGGAGCTTCGGGATGTACGGCTTGACAAACTTAGAAGAGGCCCACTTCAAACCTGAGGGAGTGGATACGCAAGCGTACCCACGCGCCGAAGTTATCATATCGTAGGGTCCCTCCTGCTCCCACAATTCCGGGTTTTTGACCAGCACAGGAGGTCTGGCCTTTAGGCTGGTTTGCACACTGGTGGTAAAGTGCCTCACGATTGGCGGATTTAGATTTTTTGAAAGAGCAATTCAGGAAATTTAATGTAAACAATGCTCTCGACAGCCGGACCTGGGGGGAGCTCCACCTTCATCGTCGGTTGTTGCTGGTGTAAAATCCTCTTAAGACTCTGGTGGGCCCTTTCCACCACGGCTTGACCTGTCGGGGAGTAGGGGATGCCGGTCTTATGTTCTACTCCCCATTGCTGCAGGAAGCTTCGGAATTCCTTGGACTTGTACGCTGGGCTGTTGTCCGTTTTGATGACCCTCGGAACGCCGAGCATGGAGAAGGCCTGTACTAGATGTTTTTTTGTATCTGCTGCCTTCTCCCCTGCGTGGGCAGAGGTGTACACTGCACCAGAGAAGGTACCAATGGACGTGCACGTGTTTCAGCCTGCCAAAAGACGTGACATGGGTCACGTCCATCTGCCACACCTCACAACTATGCAACCCGCGAGGGTTGGCTCCAGAACTTAATGAGGGTAGGGAATGTATCTGGCACGAAGGACACATGGCCACAATGGCCCGAGCCTGTTCGCGAGTAAAGTGGAATTGGCGAACCAGGCCGGGCGCATTTTGATGGAAGAGCTGGTGGCTGATTTTAGCCTGTTGGAATACGTCTGGGAGCAGGGCCATCCTGACTGCTGCGGCTGCGAGGGCATCGGCACGCCGATTGCCCTCAGCGATGAACCCCGGCAGGTCTGTGTGTGACCGCACATGCATCACATAATACGGTTGCTCTCGGTGGGAGACTAATCTTACTAATTTTGAGAGCAATTTATACAGGGGAATGTTGGACACCTCCTGCAATATCACGTTCTCTGCTCTGGACACTACACCTGCTACATAGGTCGAATCTGTCACCAGATTAAATGGTTCAGAGCACCTCTCAAAGGCTCTGACGACTGCAGCCAACTCAGCTATTTGGGGTGACCCCTCTACTTCGGCAACATCTGCCTCCCACCGCTGAGTCTGAGGATCCCTCCAAGTCACCGCTGACTTGTGGAATGCTCCGGATGCATCGGTAAAGACTGTCAGGGCTTTAAGAGGTGTTCTACTCTGAATGCTTTTTAATGACAATGTAAATTGAACATCCAAATTGAAAATTTTGTGGGCCAGTCTCTGAACAGAGATTTCTCTGGCGTAGCTGTCCAGTGCGAATTGCAGGGCTTCGTTCTCCTGAAGCAGGAGTTCCAACATCCCTATTGTGAAATGGCCTGATTCTAATTTTAGAGGGATGTGAATGCATGTAAAGTCACAACCTGCTAACTCCCTGATCCGGATCCTGGCTTTCCAGATCAACTCTGCCACCAGCTCTTGTGGCCGTGTCATTCTCTTGGACCGTTGGTGACTGAGGAAAACCCACTCTGTTATGGAGAGCGGGTCCCTCTGGTCCTGGTCCTTCTTCCTACCCTGGAGGATCTCCCACTGGAAGATCATCCCGTGAAGGTGTGGCAGCTTACCCAAGATGATAAATTTGAAGGGCAGGTGCGGCGTGAGTTTTCGCTCTCCCCGGCTGCACGCGGCTCTTGGGAGCCCGGCTGTGGCGTAGCTTCCACGTGCTGCCGGGGTTTGCTGCCGTGGGTTCCCGGACACGGCTCCGTGTCTCGGGCGCGTGGGCTGGCCAGCCTCTGTTACCGTGCGCTAGAGATCCAGTAAAGAGGTAAGGAATTTGTCCATTTACTCTGTGCTGGGCTGGAACGGTTTATTGGTCATGTGGCGCGGTTCGATGGAAAGACACAACCGCTCCCAGCACTCGCATGGGAAAAAATGGCCCCTGGGCACCAGCAGGGTAGGATTTTATGGAGGGGCAGGGCGAGAGGATCCACGACCTGCCGGCCAATAGGGGCAGCTGCCTTGGCGGTGATGCCAGCAACAGCGACCAACCACAGAACCCCGCAGGGGCGGGCACCGAGCCTCGGGCTGAGCAGGATCATGTGGATTGGGGTGGCAGGAACGGGGTTTCCCAGGGCCGGACGGGGGGTTGGTTACGGGAGCGGCAGAGGGGGAAGATCTGGCTGCAGGCAGCATGGGGCCAGAAACCGCAGGGGGGGGAACAACACAGGGGGTACACAGGACTCGACTAGCTAACACAAATAAGAACCCCTAAAACCCAATCCCAGGATGCAACAGGCAGACCCTGTTGGTAACGGTGGGCCTGCCTGGCAGACATCGTCTCCTGAACCTTCTCCAGTGCTGCTTTTGCCCCTGGGGTAAGAACCCTAGGAGAACTCGGCTCCTCTCCCCCTTTCAATAAATTGAAAAGGGGGGCTAGGTCTTCGTTGGTAATGCCTAGCCAGGGCCTTACCCAATTTAAAGAATCACAGAGCTGCTGGACGTCCGCAAGAGTCTTGATGTTGTTTTTGATAGCCAATTTTTGTGGCACAATGGTCCACTTATTTATCTCCAGGCCCAGGTACTTCCAAGGCGGCATCCGTTGAACCTTGTCCTCACGAAGCTCGAACCCTGCAGCAATCAATGCATTGATTGTCAGTTCAAGCGTGTGGGTAAGCAGATAGTCAGTGGGGGCACAAATGAGGATGTCATCCATATAATGATGTATAATTACGCCCTCGACAGCTGCACGGACAGCAAGGAAGAGACGTACCATTGGCAAATAGATGGACTGTTCTTCATTCCCTGAGGAAGAACGTTCCAATGGTATCTCTTCCTTGGGGCTTCTTGGTTGATGGTAGGAACCGAGAAGGCAAAAAGTGGGGCATCGTCAGGGTGTAGGGGAATTTGGAAAAAGCAATTTTTGATGCCTACTACAGCCAAATTCCAATCTTCGGGTAGCATCATGGGGGACGGCATCCCAGGTTGGAGAGAGCCCATGTCTTCAATGACTTTGTTGATTTCGCGGAGGTCGTGGAGGAGCCGCCACTCATCTTTGCCTGGTTTTTTGATGACGAAGACGGGGGAATTCCAGGGAGATGTTGTTTCCTGGATATTCCCTTTGGCGAGTTGCTCCGCCATGAGCTCCTCAAGCACCTTCAATTTTTGCTTGCTGAGCATCCACTGCTCTACCCACACTGGAACATCGGTTTTCCAATTCAGTTTCTGGGTAGGGTGCTCATCAGTGATCGCTGCCCAAAAAACCTGGGGAGTCAGGATGTCAATTGTGACTCCCCATTGGGCCATC
The DNA here is from genome assembly GCF_024509145.1 of Vidua macroura. Lineage (NCBI taxonomy): Eukaryota > Metazoa > Chordata > Aves > Passeriformes > Viduidae > Vidua > Vidua macroura. The sequence continues at coordinate 19,953,793 of NC_071583.1, forward strand.
AGGTCTCTCCCCAACAAGGGTTCCATATAGTCTAAAACGAATGGGCGTATAGAAGCCAATTGCCCATTCGGCCCCTCAATTTTCACAATGCTTTTCGATTGTTTAGCCAATTGAATCCCTCCTACACCCTGTACGTGTCCAGCCACGTTCTGCAACTCCCAATGTGAAGGCCACTCCCGAGAGGGAATGATCGTCACATCTGCCCTGGTGTCCAAAAGTCCTCTCATGTATTTGCACTCACCTCCCCAGCGCAGCCCGCACGAAATCCTGGGCTTTTCTCTTCCCAGCACTCGAGTCCAACAAACTCGGTATGGACCCCAGATGTTCGGGGTCCCATGGAAGCTCAGGTACCGGGAGAGCTTGGGCGATTACTTGACCCTTTGGCAGGTACACTGGAGGGTGAGCACAGTGCAGCCATACCACCAAATTCCCCAGATCAGCTGTTACCAGACCCGGGGCAATGGTGATGTCGAGAGGCGTGTGTTTAGTGTCCCCAAGGACGATGTACTTACAGTGGAATTTTTTCCAGGTCCCGGGTATCTCTGTGTCTATGGACACAAACCGCCAGTCGCTGTTTCTTAGATGCAATGACTCTGTCAACACCAGTCTGAAAGAGCCAGAAGAAGCGATGATAGTTAGAATGGGGTTAGGGTGGTTGGGATGTTCCCCTAAGGGGAATGATAGCCCACAGCTTCTCCTGTGCTAGCCACTGGTATAGTTGTAGTCCAGTCCAGTAAAGGAATGTCCAAGTTCCCAGGCAGGTCCTCTATCTCCTTGTCCCTCCCCATAGATGATACGTGACCCACCCTACTTGTGTCTTTGCGCAGGGAGGGACTGCGCTGGCTGTTTAGTTTTTTTGAGCCCCCTCCTTGGGAGGGCTCCTTTGCCCTTGTTGTCTCTTTTTTAAAGTCAAAAAATTCATTTCTCAGAGGGCAATTCTGAACCCAATGCCCCTTCTGCCGACAAAGGTGACACAGCTGGTCCCTGTTGGTCCCTTTTGGCGGTGGTCCTGGGAAATGTCGAGGTGGAACGGCCGGTGGAATGGGCGGCAGCTTGATGTTGGCCGTGTCTGCAGCAGAGATTCTCCTTGTAGAGCGGTAGCGGTCCTGCTGATCCTTGTGTGGGATGGTGACTTTTCTCTCATACACCTCCAGCATCGCGTGGAGGGTGGGGGTTGGATCCAAAGGCAGGCTGAGAATGGCGGCTTTGCAGGGCAATTGAGCCTTGCCATCTCAGTGAGGATCCCCCGCTTGGCTTCTTCACTTGGCACCTGCAGGTCGATGGCCTTCTGCAACCGCTCTATGAAACTCACAAAGGACTCAGAAGGTGACTGTTTAATATAGACATAGTTATCTAGAGGTGTTTCAGGCTTAAGTTTGAAGAAAGGCTTTTCAGCCGCCTTTAGACTCTGATGCAGAGCCCCACTGGGAATTTTCTCGGCCTGCTTCTGCCCTGACACCCAGTCTCCTTTCCCACACAATTGGTCAAGAGATAGAATCCGACCCTCAGCGTCAAGTGCAGTATCTTGGTTGGCCCATAACTCCGGCAACACAGCCCAGACCTCTCTTTCCCATGCCACCTCCCGTAGCATGAACTCTGTTTGTGTAAGTAGGCATGAGAAGAGGGTCCTTAGATCTGCCAGGGTATACTCATTTGATGTTAAAGTTGCCTTTAGTAGGCCTCTGAAATATTCACTTTCCCTTTTAAATTCTTTTTGGGCCTTGCACAGTTCTTTAATTGTCTGCTGAGGGATCGGCGACCACTGGGCAAGGAGCCTACCCTCCGGCTGCGGGACGTATGAAACTGGCACAGCCGAAAGGGTAGGAAGGGTGTCAGGTAGGCCTGGGTTCCCACAACCCCCGCCCCGGAAACGAAAGCGTGGGAACCAGAAGGAGGGTCGTGGGAACTGTGGGAATCGGGGGCGGGACCGGAAGGGACGACAGCAGGACCAGTGGGAGGGGCATTGGGTGATGATGTGTCCAGGTGGGTGGTGACATCAGGCAGGGTTAAAGATGATATGGGAGGGACGGTGGGCAGAGAGGTAGGACTGGCGGGAAAACCGGAGGGCCGGAGGGGGTTGGTTTTGGGAATGAAGGGGTTTTGGGAAGGAGAGGGAGGAGGATCATGGGAAGAAGAAGGACAAGTGGCGGGAAACGCCGTGTGGCGCTCGCCATTTTGTGCCTCCTGGGGGCCATTTTAAGGGGAGACGGGATCAAGGACATGGAACCTAACTGTGGGTTTTTGGGACGGGGCTGTACATTTAGGAGAGGTTGGGGGACAGGAAAGATCCCGAGCAGTCTGGCCAGGACTGCCCAGGTGGGGGTCGCGAGAATTCTGTGGGGAGCCGGGCAGACGGTGGCAACCCCACACCGAATGGCGGGTTGCTCCCCTCAGAATTCCCGAACGAGGAGCAGTGGGAGAGGAAAGAGGGGTAGGATGGGACGAACCGGGTTGCGAACTGGGGAAAAGTTTGTCATTAGATGGCTGTCTCTGCATTTCATTTTTAACAATATTACGAATTTGTAGGGCCAAATAAGTAAATTTGGATAGGGATGGATCCCCTAATCTTAGAATCTTATTCCCTACCCTGTCCCAAAAGGATACTTGTAATAAATTTTGGGCCGAAACGTCGGGGAAATGCAGGGACAACCATCTGACAAACTTTTGAACTTCATATTTTTTTAACTTTTGTTCGCCCTCGAAAAGATACCCACAACTTGGTAGTATAGCCTCTTCTGCGAGACAGACAGCTGTGCACCCATGCTGTCAGATGTTACAGTTGTCTCGCAGACCCAATCCCCAGCCAAAAGAAAAGTAACAAGTAAAAGGCAGTCTGCCCTGGCTACCCAGCAACCTACTTAGAAGTTGCTTAGCAACCTGCCCAGTAAGACTAAGGAAAATCTCCCTCCCCCCACTTAAAGCGAAGACATGGAAGGGACCCCGAGGCAGTTGGGCTAAGCCCCCGAGTGGGCAGAGTTGCTTAGAAAAACCTCAACCTCCCTAAAAAGAGGAGGGATTACAAAGAAGCAACTTACCAATGTTGCAGACTCAAAGCCAGGGCAGGAACAGAAAACCCAAGACAGGAACAGAGAGTCCTCGGCTGGGGGGCTTCAGTGGGGGTCTGACCTCTCGGTTGCTGGAGAGGCTACCAGACCCTTCCCCGGGAGCGCCACTCCCTAAAACGGAGTCTGCTCCCACCGGGGTAGCTTGACGCCCACAAGGGATAAGTCCGGAGCCACAGGAGACTAGGCTAGTCCACCAGGAAAATCCTAGGGAAGACGAGTGGTCCCCCGAAGTGTCCGGTCACCTCCTCCGTGGGGTCCGGCGGTGTACTCAGGCCCCACGTTGGGTGCCAAGCTGCCGTCGTGTCCACTCGGCAGCCGCTCGAGTGACCCGGCCAGGTGACATGGCGACGGCGGAGGGCACTCCCTTCGGTTCCCCGTGGGGTTTTCCAGGAGTGCCTCCAGAGGAGCGACCGGACGGCTATCCCACTGAAAGATGAGGCTGACTCTCTTTGGGGGTGAACGTCGGGATTTTATTAGAAGCTCCAGGAGCTCCAACAAAACTCAACAGAAGCCAACCAACGAGAGCCCCAAGAGGGGCTCTGCAACAGTTTATAAAGGGGGGAGTGGAAGGGGAGAACAACCAATGGGGTAGAACTGGGAAGTGGCTCTCAAGGGGATGGATAGGGGTAACAACATATCAGGGCAAAGTAGGGGAGGGGTTCCTGGTCCTGATCCAATCACTCAACGCCCCTGATGGAAGTTTCTAGCTGGTGGGAATGGGCTGCTGAGTGATGGACAGGGTACCAGGGAGGGGACACAGGAATGACTCAGCAGTTCTGCTGAGTCAAGGGGCAGGCTTAGGGAGGAGTGACAGGGGTTGAACCAAAGGGATATGGGGGGTAACAGGGACAAGCCATCCTCAGAACATGGGCAACAACAATAGTATAAACGAACATAATAAAACACAATACAACAGGGGCCCAGACAGCTTCAAAACTTTATGCAGCCAAGCTAATGGAGAAGCCTTCCCTAGAACCCCATCTATAAGGGAGCACAGATCAGAACCATTTCCATGGTCTGCTGGAGTCGCCCTCTGCCTCAGGGAACTGGGCAATGCAAGGGGGTCAGATAAGGCTGTGGGAGCCAGATGAGAATGGCCATGGCCAAAGATGCACAGGGGCCTGGCTGGGGAGCACTGGGCTGGCTCCTGGTCATTCTCCACACTCTTTGCAGGCCCTGTGCAACATGCCTGGAGAGGTGGGGGAACAGCCCAGGGCCTCTCAAGACTCTCACATTTCCGCTGCAGAAACACTTCCTAAAGGCCCGAGAAAAACTGCAGGAGACCATGCCACAAGTGTTCCTCATTTCACCACTCCCTGCCCTGGGACAGCTCCCCCAGCCCCAGGGGACAGAGTCAGGCCCTGTCAGGAGCCAGTGCAGCCCCTGCCCAGTCAGGAGCCAGGGCTGGCTCTGGCCCTGGGCTCGCAGCAGGGCTCCCTCTCGGGGCTGCTCCCGTGCCTTGGGCCTCTGGGCACTCAGGGCCAGCTCCGGGAGCAGCTGCAGCGGGAGGGGCGTTGGTGCGCGAGTCCCGATTCCCCGGGGCTCTGAACGAGCTCCAGAGGCCTGGAAGCCGAGGCGCCTCCAGCTTTGGCTGCTGCCGGGCCGTGCAAGGGCAGGGCCTGGGGGAAGAGCTGCTGCCACACAGCCCCGCCGAGGGCTGAGCCCGGCTGAGCCCGGCACAGCAGTTACCTCCTGTGCCTGTGCCCGTGCCTGGCATCGCCTTCCTCCCTGCAGCAGGGGCTGCCAGGGAGCCGTTGCTTCCTCTAGGAAAGCAGCAGTGGGACAACGAGGCTGCAATGGATCCCTTCCCACTGTGCTGGGCAGGGCATTTCCAGTTGTCATGGAAACTGCAGGGACAACAAAAGACCTTCTTCAACATTTTCTTGTCAGATATTCAAGGCGTTTATTCTGGCCACGATATTCTTCTGGCCAGGATGTGCAAGAGAAAGAATTTCATCTACACATGGCCTGAATGTGCAGAGAAAAGCATACCGTGACACCTGAGTTCTACTAGAGTTTACCCAAACTTTTTACAGTTCAAAACCCACAGAAGTCCATTTGTTTACTGTTCCTTGCTCTCAATTTGCAAAGTTCTTAGTCTTTGGTTCCCTACTGGACCTGGATTTCTTTGCCTCTGATGTTAATCAAGTCCATACTCCTTGATTTGCTTCTCAGGCTTTTCCAGACCAGGTGTCTCCACCTATGCCAGGGGCAGTGTCTGGGGTTGATGTTCCTTGATGTTTGCTGATGATGGTCATTATGGTTTTGGCTACCTCTTGGGTTATTCCCAGTTTACTGAGATGTTAAGCTCATTTCCCTTGAGTGGTGTAACATCCCTTAAAGAAACCCATTAGAATTCCTTTCCCCAAGGCAAAGGCAAACCAAGCCTGACTAGAGACATCTTTAAAAAATTAAACTTGGTATATATCCAACACACATGTGCAGCGCAAGCCCCCGGCTGCTGAGTCTCAGGAGAAGGGTGAGGGAAATGCATCCACTACGCCCCCTCTGCAGACTCACTCAGCATCTGGTGCAGAAGTTTGGATGCCTGCAGGGCTTGCTTGTCTCCTCTGGGTTTGTTCTTCCCTCTGGGAAGGCCTTAATGGAAATTAGTTCCATTTCTCCTGCAGACCTGCAGTGAGTCATTGCAGGCTGGTGATACTCTGATAGAAGGAAACGGGTGTGCATAAAAATCACGCAGTGAAAAGCCAGTGTCCGTAAAGGAGTCCTGCATCTTGATTTGAATCAAGGGAGAGAGTCCATGGGGACATCCGCTGGTGGGGTTTTCTCTCTCCAAGTTTTGGAGGACACAGCCTCCTTTTCAACTCCTGGCCACATGTTGCCCTCTTCCTGTGCTAGGCCAGGGGACTCCAGGGACCTTTGTAGCCTCTTTTCCTTTTGCGAGATATTAGTTCTGGTCTCCATCCAAACTCTGATAGATAGATAATGAGATGATTGGCTCTCGCAATTAAGGGATGAATATTGCCTGTATATTAAGAGAAGCTTTCTTGATGTAGAGTCGTGTTATTGTGATTTGTTGTTTAGATGTTCTCTATTCTCCCCACAGTCCCCTTCCCCTTCCCCCCCTCCCCCCCATATTATTCCCACCAGAGAGCCTGGGTTGTCTAGGACAGGTAGAAAGAAGGCGTGTACAGATCCCCCTTGCATGGGAGAGTTAGGAATGGAAAAGCTTGTTGCTAGGAGGGCGCGGTGTGACAACAGCTGACCTTCCAATCAAGTTACAAGAAAGCAATTCCACCAATAAATGGCAAAGAAGAGTTGACTGACGAACTTTGGGAGGGGCCAGGGGTGGGTGATGCAACCCCCCCCCCCCCCCAGGGATATAAAAGGTGAAGCGTCCATCTTGAAGATGAGCCAGCCACATGGCTGGCAGCTACAGGGCAGGGGGACTTCCGTGGCCTGTTTTTCCTTATTTGTCCTTCTCTTATATTTTTGTAAAGGTTTAATAAACCTTTTTAAATTTTTAAAGTGAGCAGTCGTTTCTCACAAAACCCAGTCCTAAAGTGGGATGGTTGTTGTCATGAATGAATTCAGTAAAAGTTACATATTTGTTGTGCCCCCATGTTTATTCCAATTGTACCCTTGTTATAATACCCCCCCCCCCTTGTTACTTCTCCCACTGTGGATGCCTCCCCCTGTTCATTCCAGTTGTACCCTTGTTGTAATACCCCTCCCTGTTTGCTGATTCCAGTTGTACCCTTGTTGTAATACCCCCCCCCGTTTGCTGCTTCTATATGCCTCCCCATGTCCCTTCCAACTGTACCCTTGTTGTAATACCCCCCCCGGTTGTTATATGCTCCCCCATGTTCACTAAGGTTGTACCCTTTATTGTAATACCCCCCTGTTACCCCTTGTTAAATCCATTTTACTGGTATCCTTATTCAGTCCCTTGGGTGTTGCCTCCACTGCTCCCAAAATGGCGGCCGGAAAGAGCCTCGGCAATATGCAAATGAAGTAAAGCAGAACAGAATCCAACAAAGGGCCTGGAAACACCAAACCAACATGGAAATTCGAGGAACCAAGTGACTGAACTTAGTGGGGAGAGTTCCCCCATACCCTCAATCAAGTTTTGGAGGTCACCACCACCTAAAGGTAACCAGACCGAGATGAGGACCCTAGTCTACGAGCCTGGACCAAGGGATCAGCCTGGGACCAAGCGATGCGCAGGAGCACCGGAGGGGTAAGTAACTCTGGTGGCGGGCGAAGGGGGCGAGCGAAAGGAGTGCGAGTGAGACGAGGGCCGGCAGCTCGGACCCTCAAAGCAATTGTGGACCCCTAGTACCGCGGTTCCGGACTCCTGCGAGGGGGCCGGCCGGGAACGGGGGGAAGCGAAAGGATTAGCTGAGTGAGGCGTCCCCTGGGGATAGTGAGGTCCCCCCCGGGCGTGCAGGGGAGAGCCAGGTGTGAGTGGCACGCAGTGGGGCTAGGTCTCCCCTGGTAAGACCATTGCGGTCTGGGTGGGTCCGGGTGTGTGGACTACTCAGGTATTTGGTGTGGATCACACGCATTTGTGGTCTGGGTGGGTCTGGGCGTGTGGAGTACTCAGGCAGTTGGTGTGAGTCACATGCATTTGTGGTCTGGGTAGGTCCGGGCGTGTGGACTACCCAGGCATTTTGAGTGCGTCACACGCATTTCGGGGTGCCCCCAGGCACTGCCGGCACCAAGCGCCCACGAAGGTTCTTACTTCCCAGAACCGGGTCGGACGTGCCGAAGGTGGTGTGCTGCCGCGGTCTCAGGGAGGGGACCGTAAACCCACGGCCAAGAGCACTGGGGTGGGGAGTCTTTTAGGCAAGGACAGGCACCACGCATACTTGCACGCATCCCTTTCACCTAGGTTATTCCGCTGGGGAGGGATAGCCAAGCTGGACCGGTGGACGGTAAAGGGGTCGGGCCCCGCTTGGGTTGATCCCAGTTCCCTGGGAAGGGATACCCTCGGGTAACCCCACAGAGTCTCCTGGAACCTTCCTACCTCTGTTAAAAAATTGAGGAAGGCAAGACACGGTATCAGAACGGGACGGTCTAGTCCGGGGAGTGGACTCGTGGTCCGGCCTGGCAGGAGGCTAGACAAGGGAAGGTCCCGGTGCCTAGGAGAGGGCTTCTGATGCTAGGGACCCTGGCGTGCGCCGAAAGACGTGCTCAACAGTCTCTGGAGGAGAGGCAAGGCGCGGGGGTATGGTTAGGGGGTTGGATCATTAGGATAGGCCCCAAGGGGACGGCAAAGGGGCCGAACCCTAAAAGGTGTGATTGTTAGGATTCACCCGGGTGGATAAAGAGAGAGAGAGAGTGTGAGTGACCCCCCCCCATCCTTTTTCATAATAAAGATTATTCCCTGGTGTGAAAGTGAAGTTTTGAAAGTATAAGAAGGGGCTTAAGTTATTTCTAAGGGGGGAAAAGGCCTGCGTTGGAGTTAGATAATTTGGTTTAGAAAGGAGTATTTGAGTTGTTTATAGATTTGTGTTGCCCGTCTGTAAATTTCCGTTCGGGTAGGGGCACCTTAGAGGTTTGAGTTACTGAAAATGGGAAAGTGTATGAGTAGACAACAGGACTCCCAGAAAGAAAAGAGAAAGATAAAAAGCATCCCTATAGAAAGCCCACTAGGACAACTGCTAAATCAGTGGGATTCTAATGAGGCCACTAAAGCCCTCGACCAAGTTAAGATGATTTATTATTGCACTGAAATTTGGCCAAAATTAAATTTACAAGGGAAGTGGCCCTGGTATGGGACTAACGATCCATGGATCTGTTCCCAACTGAATCAATTTTTAAGAACTCAGGAAGATCCTGATCTAGAACAACTAACATATGCTGCTTGCTGGCAGACTGCAGAGGCAGAAAAAGAAAGTGTGAGAATTTGCAAATTAAAGAAGGGAGAGAGAAACAAGGAGGAAAAGGAAGGAGAACAAACAATTACTAAACCTTGGGATCCTCTGGATCACTTACCTCCTCCTCCTCCAATTTACCCAGCTCCAAACCCCAATCCCTTGCCAGCCCCTCCCACCGTGATCCCACTACCACCTCCTCCTAACATCCCTGTTCAAAACCCTAATCCTGTTCCCGCTCTTCCGGGAATAACCCCAGGCCATTCTTCAACCCCTCTTCTTACCCCAACTTCTTTGCAGGCTCCTTTAGCCACCAACTCAACTCTTCCGCAAACTATTCTTTCTACTCCTACTACTCTACCTCCTCCCAAGGTTTCTAATTTTAAACTAGAATCTTCATCTAATCCTATAGTGTCTTTCCCATCTTCTCCTGACTGTGATATATCCCCAACTTCTTCTTCAGCTCTTCCACAGTCACATCCTGCCCCCTCACCTGTATCTATCCCCTTACCCCCTCCTAATTGGGATTTGAGCTCACCCCTCTCTTCTACTAACAGGCAAGACCCACTAGACCAGATGACTCCAACTCCCCTTAGTGATAATCCTACCGATGGCCCCTGGTGCAATACTAGGTCGAGAACATCCAAACCTGAAAGGATGATGCCTCTCAGGGAAGTCCCAATGGGAGGAATGTTGGGGGGAATAGGATTTGTGAATGCGCCGCTCACCGCTTCGGAAGTTCGGAGTTTTAAAAAGGAGTTAGGAAACTTGATAGAAGATCCAGTGGGAATTTCAAATCAGGTGGACCAATTCCTTGGGCCGAGTACTTACACCTGGGGGGAGTTGAATTCCATCCTCAATATTTTGTTCTGCCCTGAGGAAGTTAGGATGATAAGAGCAGCAGGTATTCGGATTTGGGAAAGGGAGAATAGAGTAGGGCCTCCTGGAGACCTTAAGATGCCCCTGGTAGATCCTGGATGGCATCCGAATCGAGAGGAAGGTAGAAGGAACATGAGGGACTACAGGTCTCTTATAATCAGAGGTATCAAAGAATCTGTGCCCTGAAGTAGCAATACAAAACTGGCTTTTGAGGGGACTCAGGAAAAAGATGAGACCCCAGCAAATTGGCTCAATAGATTGAGAAGAAATTTCCAATTATATTCAAACATAGACCCGGACAGTCCAGAAGGGCAAGTACTGTTAAAAGTACAATTTGTCACAAAATCCTGGCCAGACATTAGAAGGAAATTAGAAAAAGTTGAAGACTGGCAGGAAAAAAGTATAAATGAATTGCTAAAAGAGGCTCTCCGGGTTTACTTAAGAAGAGAAGAAGAGAAAGCAAAAGCAAAAGCCAGAGTAATGGTGGCCGTTGCTAAGGAGAGTGTTGGAATAAATAATGAACTGCCAACACGTTCTCCGAGAACAAATCAAGGGAAGGTAATATCGTCAGGAGAGAGATACGGAGAAAAACCCGGTCTCAGGAGGGAGGGGGAAAGGCCAAGAAGAACGGGAGGAGCATCTAATGACAGGGCATGCTATTATTGTGGAGAAGTGGGACACTTTAAGAGAGATTGTAAAAAAGCTAAGGATGGATGAAACAATTGTACGGGAGCAAGAGGCCTTAGAACAGGTCTTGAGGGGTGATGATTAGGGGTGTCAGGGGCTCTATATGTTGGGGGATCCAATGAAAAACCAAGAAGAGCCCCTAGTAAATCTTAATGTGGGTCCCCAAGAAGAGGATTTTGAATTTTTAGTTGACACAGGTGCTGATAGATCTAGTGTTAACAAGATACCCATGGGGATGACTATTGGGAACAAAACTTGTGAAATAATAGGGGCGGAGGGGAAACCATTTAAAGCATCAATCATTGAAAAGGTAAAAATAGAGGGAAACTCAAGACAATGTGTAGCAGATATAATTTATTTGCCTAACTTGGAAACTAACCTGTTAGGAAGAGACTTACAAGTGCTTCTGGGAGTGGGAATTATACCGGAAAATGGCCAAATGGTAGTCAGACTCATGAGATTAACCCAGAATGATATTGAAGAGATCTCCCCAGAGGTGTGGGCAGAGGAAGGGAAATATGGATATTTAGATATCCCACCAATAAAGGTGGAGATGCAAAAAGACACCCCTCCCATACGGGTGAGGCAGTATCCTCTATCATCAGAAGGAAGGAGGGGACTGGTACCTGTGATTGAGCACTTATTAAAGGAGGGTATCCTGGAACCCTGCATGTCCCCACATAATACCCCTATCTTGGCGGTTAAGAAGGCTGAAGGAAAGTATAGACTGGTTCAGGATTTAAGAGAGATAAATAAGAGGACTATTGCAAGACACCCGGTAGTGCCTAACCCATATACATTATTGAACCAGATTCCAAGGGAACATGCCTGGTTTACAATTATAGATTTAAAGGATGCTTTCTGGTCGTGCCCCTTGGCAGAGGAGTGCCGGAATTGGTTTGCATTTGAGTGGGAACATCCGGATAGGAACCGTAAGATGCAACTAAGATGGACACGCCTACCACAAGGATTTACTGAATCACCTAACCTATTTGGGCAGGCATTAGAAGAATTGTTGGATCAATTCCTTCCTAAGAAAGAGGTAAAGATGTTACAATATGTCAATGATATACTAATATCTGGAAAAGAAGAAAGTGAGGTTAGAAGTGTCAGTATACAACTTTTAAATTTCTTAGGGAAAAAGGGGCTGAAGGTATCAAGAGATAAATTACAATTTGTAGAACCTGAAGTTATCTATCTTGGGCATGTGATTGGAGAGGGATATAAAAAACTAAGTTCTGAGAGAATCACAGGAATTTTATCAATTCCTGCCCCAAAAACTAAGAAAGATATAAGAAAACTCCTAGGGTTATTTGGATATTGCAAATTGTGGATAGATAATTATACACAGAGTGTGAAATTCTTGTACAACAAATTGGTGGACCAGGAACCAATTAAATGGACAACAGATGATGACCAACAATTACAAGATCTAAAAGATAAACTATCTTCAGCCCCTGTACTGAGTTTGCCAAATCTTGGGAAGGAATTTGACCTCTTTGTAAGCTCAGAGGAAGGAATTGCATATGGGGTACTTACCCAAGAATGGGGAGGATCTCAAAAACCAGTAGCTTTCCTATCAAAGTTATTGGATCCAGTAGCTAGGGGATGGCCAACCTGTTTGCAGGCAATTGCAGCTACAGCAGTTCTAATAGAAGAGGCCCAGAAGTTGACATTGCAGGGAAAAATCAAGGTACACACTCCACACGATATTAGGGCAATTCTCAGCCAAAGAGCACAACAATGGCTCACTGACTCCAGGATCTTGAAATATGAAATTATGTTAATAGATACCAACTATCTAGACTTTGCTACCTCTAAATGCCTCAATCCAGCTCAATTCCTTTCTGGGGAACCAGTAGACAATTTAGAGCATGATTGTCTTGTGTTAATAAACATGCAAACCAAAGTAAGGGAGGACCTGGGAGATGTGCCCTTACCATATGGGAGAGTACTGTTCACAGATGGCTCCTCCAGAGTAATCACTGGAAAAAGAGTTTCTGGGTACGCAATAATAGAAGGAGAAGATATGAAAATTTTAGAAAAAGGAAAGCTGTCTTCCAATTGGTCAGCCCAATGCTGTGAGGTATATGCATTAAAAAGAGGACTGGATTTGTTGGAAAAAGATTATGGCATTATTTATACTGATTCCCAGTATGCATTTGGCATAGTTCATACATTTGGTAAGATTTGGGAGGAGAGGGGATATCAAAATTCAAAAGGTAAAAATCTAGTACACACAGAACTAATAAAGCTAGTATTAAAATCTTTGCAGAAGCCAACAGAAATAGCAATTGTACACATAAAAGGGCACCAGAAAGGAGATACCTTTGAAATAAAAGGAAATAAACTGGCTGACCAGGTAGCAAAGGAAGCAGCTTTGGAAGTGGGGGAACCAATTAAGATTTTCAAGCTGGGAGAGAAGCCTGAGAAAAGGGGTGACAAAGTAGAACCAATATTCAGTAAAAAAGAACGGAAAGCGATAGAGGAACTTAAATTATGCCAAGGGGAACAAGGGGAATGGTTAACCCCAGATGGGAGGAAGTTTTTGAACCAAGCACTAGCACGAAAGATACTAACAGAAATACATGGACTAACACATTGGGGAACCCAGGGACTATGCGACCACTTCCTCAGAGAAAATATTTGTATTGGAGTATACGATTTGGCCAAATCAATAACAAAAGGATGTGTCATTTGTCAAAAGATCAACCAAAAGGTAATGAGAAAAGTAGAACCTGGAGGAAGAGGATTGGCTTTAAGACCATTTCAAAATATTCAAATAGATTTCACTGAAATGCCTCCAGTACAGGGATATAAACACCTATTGGTAATGGTAGACCATCTCACTCATTGGGTAGAAGCTTTTCCTACCAAAAAGGAGACTGCAGAAGTGGTCACAAAGATAATCCTGGAAGATATCCTCCCCCGGTATGGTTTAGTGAACACCATTGACTCAGACAGGGGACCTCACTTTGCTGCTCAGACTTTACAACGGGTGATTGAAGCTCTGGGAATGAAATGGAGGCTACATACCCCATGGCACCCCCAGAGCTCAGGCAGAGTTGAAAGAATGAATAAAACTCTTAAAAATGTATTAACAAAACTAATAGCTGAAACCAAATTGAATTGGCTTAAGTGCCTACCTTTGGCTCTATTACGGATCAGAACGAGATCCCGAGCAGACATAGGAGTCTCCCCCTATGAGATGATGTTTGGACTTCCCTTTTTGTTGTCCCCCTACAGTACTGGTGCTTACCTGGATGGAGAGGAAGCTACCCAAAAATACTTAGAAGCCATTGGAAAAACATTAGAGGGCCTTAGAAAAAAGGGATATATACCCCAAACTTCCCCTCATGATACCAATGTGCACGCTATCCACCCTGGGGATTGGGTATTGATTAAATCTTGGAATAATATCCCTCTAACACCTAAATTTGAAGGTCCCTTTCAGGTGTTGCTGACTACACACACCGCAGTACGGACTCGGGAAAAGGGTTGGACTCACATCACCCGAGTCAAAGGGCCAGTAACACCTCCTGACGAAGGACCCAGCTCTCCTGCACTATCCGCAGAACCAGTGGAAGGAACCCCATCCACTAACCCACAGGAGTGGACAGTAATCCAAAATCCGAAGGACCTGAAATTAATTCTCAGGAGAAACTCAGGAACTGACAAGGACTGAAGGACAGAGTAAAGGAATGTGTTATGGGATGAATGTAATGAATTTTGTAAACTGTTACAAATTGTTTTAAGTGTTAAAAGACTCAAGGTTGTTCCTAGTTAAAGAGTTACAAGCCTTACAAAAAAAGGTTCAAAGTTTTTCTCCTACTGAGTACTCCTAAAAGGGGTAAGGAAAAGATTAGGGAACAGAGAGAGTCAAAGCAGCCAGTGTCGGGAGACTCTATAGAATATACAGAGAGACCTCGGCCCAAGAGGCAAGACCGGGGGGTGTCGGCATGAGGGAAATGGCCCCTACCGGACTCTTGGAGAAATTGATGGTGATACTACTGATGTATGGTACTCTCAGCAAAGGAGAGAACCCCTGCACTAAGTGTTATCACCCCATATATGATGGGGAAGACCTGAGGTCCCTATTCAGAGTCCACACTAATATTAACCCAAGCTGTTTTAATCACTCTCAGTTAATTACCTGTCAAGAGGACGGGAAAGTTTATTGGACTACAAGAAATACTGCCTCTTATAGGCAGCGCCTACTTGGGGAGTGCCCAATAGGAGAAGCTTGGTTTTGTTTTGAAAGCGAAGGATTAAAAGACATAGTTAAGGAAAAACAATTGATGTGGAAAAAGGATGATCCTGATATCCCCTTAGGAAAAAATTTGTTCATAGATTTGGTTGAAAAGATAAGCAAAGAATTAATTTGACCAGTTGTTGGATTTGTGGAAGTACCCAAATGACAGAAATCTGGCCTTGGGAGGGGATTGGTTTAAGCCCACTAGAAAATCTGAGATGGAAACAGACGAAACCAAAATATGAACTATTGGCATCTAGGGGAAGGGAAAAATGGGATCTAAAATCAAAAATAATAGGGGAAGAATGCATTCTAAGAATAGGGAAGAGGTACAACACTCCTGTAGGGAAGATGGCATGTAAAAGATATTTACTAATAAAGAATTTGGAGACCAAATGGGTCCCGAGGGAGCCCCTTACGTACTGGGCCATCGGGAAAACAGAAAAGGGATGCATATATCATGAAGGATATAACCTTCATAAATGCACAGAAAAAGGAGTAAACCCCTTTTGGGGAATCAGAGAAGTATCAAAGTTTTGGGAATTCCCAACCGAAGTTGGAGATGGGTTCTGGCAGGTCCCAGAGTATTTGTTTTGGATTTGTGGGGATACTGCATATACAAGACTCCCGGGCGACTGGGCAGGGAGTTGCACCATAGGGGTCATTAAACCAGCCTTTTTCCTACTACCCAAAAAGTCAGGAGCACACCTAGGAGTCCCAGTATATGATGACCTAAGAAAGGAAGATAGAAAGAAAAGGGACCTAATTGACATGGGAGGTACACAAACATGGAAAAGTAAAGTGTGGACTCCAGATGAAATTATCCGAACCTACGGCCCGGCCACTTGGGCTCAAGACGGATCCTGGGGCTACCGGACTCCTATTTATATGTTAAATAGAATAATCAGACTCCGAGCAGTGCTTGAAAAAGTATCCAATCGAACAGCATTAGTATTTGAGCACATAAGTGACCAATTATCCCAAACCAGAACAGTAATCTATCAAATTAGATTGGCAGTAGATTACTTATTAGCAGATGAAGGAGGAATATGTGGGAA
Organism: Vidua macroura; assembly: GCF_024509145.1. Lineage (NCBI taxonomy): Eukaryota > Metazoa > Chordata > Aves > Passeriformes > Viduidae > Vidua > Vidua macroura. Next base: position 19,969,574 of record NC_071583.1, read on the forward strand.
ATTCAACTCCTCCGAATGCTGCTTGGAGAGTGATGATAAAAGTGAAGTAATTAAAAATATTTCTAAAGAAATCCGAAAATTGGCTTATGTGGGAAATCAAGAATGGACACCTTTAATAGATAGTGACTGGTGGGATGAATTTTGGTCTTTTAAAGGGAAATGGTGGAAAAAGGCTGCGTTCATAACTATTTGTGCAATAACTGGACTGTTATTTTCACCCTGCTTATTTCCCTGTCTAGTCCGAATACTGACATCAACTGTGCAAGCTAGCATCCAGCTTCCTGAGACTGTTAACAAAAAGCAAACAAAGATCATGGTGATGGAAAGCCAAGAACAGAAACACGCAGATGCCAAGGAAATATATAACCAATACCAAAGACTTAGGAAATTTTATTTCCAAGAACCAGAGACTGCAAATTGATGCGAGCATCCGCCCGATCAAATAAATACAGGGGGGAGTTGTCATGAATGAATTCAGTAAAAGTTACGTATTTGTTGTGCCCCCATGTTTATTCCAATTGTACCCTTGTTATAATACCCCCCCCCTTGTTACTTCCCCCACTGTGGATGCCTCCCCCTGTTCATTCCAGTTGTACCCTTGTTGTAATACCCCTCCCTGTTTGCTGATTCCAGTTGTACCCTTGTTGTAACACTCCCCCCCGTTTGCTGCTTCTATATGCCTCCCCATGTCCCTTCCAACTGTACCCTTGTTGTAATACCCCCCCCTGGTTGTTATATGCTCCCCCATGTTCACTAAGGTTGTACCCTTTATTGTAATACCCCCCTGTTACCCCTTGTTAAATCCCTTTTACTGGTATCCTTATTCAGTCCCTCGGGTGTTGCCTCCGCTGCTCCCAAAATGGCGGCCGGAAAGAGCCTCGGCAATATGCAAATGAAGTAAAGCAGAACAGAATCCAACAAAGGGCCTGGAAACACCAAACCAACGTGGAAATTCGAGGAACCAAGTGACTGAACTTAGTGGGGAGAGTTCCCCCATACCCTCAATCAAGTTTTGGAGGTCACCACCACCTAAAGGTAACCAGACCGAGATGAGGACCCTAGTCTACGAGCCGGGAGACGTCTTCCTAGGAACGCCCTCGAGGACGGAAGCCCCAGTTCTGCTGTGAAGCAAAACTGACCACCTCCTCCTCTGCGTCGCCGAAGGGAGCAGCGGCGGTGTGCGCGACCCCTCAGGCCCCCACCCAGAGCTGATCACCTAATAAAGGCCTTTTCAAAGGAGCTGGTCTCCTGGCCCTTAATTTACATCAGTTGTGTCACTCCTGACAGGAATGGGCTCCCTGCAGTTCCAGCTGCTCTGCAGCCTGTGCTTTTCCGTACCCTGCTTCGCTCTTCAGGTGGCAGATGGCTTGGGCAGGTTACTCCAGACACACAACTGTGCCAGGGTAGGCCCAATCCCTAAAGCGCTCACAGAGCTGTGCTTGACTCCAAATTAGGTCTGCATCAAACTGATTTTAAAGACTGTAGCACATCTGCACTTTCAAGGGATAGTAAAGCCAGTGCTGCACTCTGAGAAATAAGTCCACAGTCTGAGTTGTTGATGTCATTTCACTAATTTGCAGCTCATTCTGCTGCTGCTGCTGCTGGTATCATAGAACATTTCCCTTTTTTTTCCTCCCCCAAGTAAAATGGTGCCATTCAGCTTCTGGAGAAAAGAACTGTCAAAGGTGCTGTTTTGGCAGTCATGGAGGCAGAGGTGGGGGAGAGGAAGATATGCCCTGGAGGGATGCTCTGGTGGGCTCCAGCATTTAAACAAGCTACTTTGATACAGGGACTGGGCCATTTTCAATACTAAATGGCTGCATTAAATGGTTTTCCAGGCCTTATGCTGGCAAGAAAGCTTTTAGAGCCCATGGGAGTTTAGCCTCCATGAGAAAGGCAGCATCAGTTCCTGTGCAAGGTGAGACACTGTGGGAGGGGCCCCTGGGCTCCCCTGGGAGCTTACACCAGTAGAAGTGAATTTTATCTATCAGATGTTTTGCCCTCCCTGATCTATGTCAGTCAACAGTTGGTCTACTGCCCTGTTCCAGAAAGTTCATTGTTCTCGTTACCCCTATTGGTTCTTTCTGTAAAGCCACTCCTTTCCCCTCTCTCCATTGGTTCTGTGTATGTTACTCCCTCCTTGTTCCTCCTTTTGGCCTTTCCCCTATTGGTTCGTTTGTACCACGACCACTCCTACCCCTCCACTGTTGTGTGCCCCGGCCCTGCCTTCCCTCGGCTCTCTCAGCGTCTGTCTCCTTTCTGAGAGGTTGTCTCCCTCTCCCTCTCCTAGCTCCCTCGCCCTCTGCTTCTCCTGCAATAAAACCCTCGTGGAATAAGGCAGCCTGAGCGTCCTCCTGTTTCTCTGGTGGAGCTATCCATAATTATCTGGGCACCTGTGGATTAGCCAGCTGTGGACCACCCTGCTGGACCGGGTCTGCAGGCGCTTAATGAGACACAGCATTCCAAAGCTCAACTTGTGCTTAGAGAAGCCACCAGCCTCCAGTAAGCAAGGCCAGAAAGCTTCTCCAGTCCTGCTGAGCGGCTGTGGCAGAGCTGTTGTGCTCTGCAGCAGCTCCATGGCAGCGCAGCAGCCGCAGGAGAGGGCTCAGGACAGGCTTGGGGGGAGCGGGGCGGCAGGAAGCTGAGAGAAGCCCCTGCTCTAGAACTGAGGCAGTTTGTGCAGAAGCAAACCAAGATGGTGACTTGAAGAGATTGCCACTGTGCTCAAAGTTTGCCTCTGAAGACTGAGAGGTGAGCTTGTCAGAAGTCCCAGAACACATCAGGAAAAAGGTTTTATGTTAGTAGTTGTGATTAGGCACAAGTCTCCAGTGGGAAAAGAGCCTCTGAAGCAGGCTGTGAGTCTTAGGGTGTCTTAGTTCTTAGTAGAGTAGAGATTACCAATGAAATGCAATTGTATTTTTTATTCTAGAAGCGTAAAAATGTTCTAAGTTTTTCTGAATTCTAAAACTACTTTGAAAAATATAGAACAGTTCTGGGGAAAGGGACGAAATATTTGGAGAATTTTCTATGAAAAATATTCCTAAATCTAGCAAAATGAAAAATAAACATAGTGGCTGCTGGTCTCAGCAACCTGATGCCCAGCTGCTGCCTGCCCAGCACTGGCTGTGCCCAGACAAGCAGCTTTGCCAGTGCTGGTGGTAGCAGCCAGGGACCAGAGCTGAAGCACCAAGGTGTTGCTCAAGCCCTTCCCTGGCAGGAGGGGCCCACCTTCAGTCCTGGCCAGACATCAGGGTCAGCACTCTCGGAGACAGAGGGTCCTGTTCTGGGTGGTGGCAGCATGTCCCCCCCAATCAGTGGGTAATGCAGCCGTGGCAGGGACAATGGACACTGGCACGGACATGCAAGATGACAGGTCCTGTTCTCCCTGACTGAGCTGTTTGGCTGGTCTTGTGAAGCTGCAGAGGCGGTCCTGTGGAGAGAGGAATGGCTGAGGCCCCAGCTGCCAGTGGCACACTGGGACCCTCCTGCACAGCAGGGCCCAGAGCTGGCAAGGCTCCCCAGCCCGGCTGGAGCTGCTGGCACACCTTGGCCCAGCTGGACAGCTGCCCCTCAAGGCCCCGGCGAGCAGGGCACGGCTCTGGGCAGGCTCCCTGGCCAGGAGCGGGCCCCAGAGCGCGACTGCCTTGCAAGGGCAATCTCGTCCCTGCTCTTTCTCCTCCCTACCTTGCCTCACCTCTGCCCTGTGCCCCTGCTCTTGGCCAGGCAGCCTCAGTGGGAGCCAGCACTGGCTGCAGCCCCAGCAGGCCCCCCAGGACAAGGCCCAGCAATTAAGAGGCCAATGAAAGCACTGGGCAGCAGCAGAACCCTCAGCAGAGTTCTTTGGACAACCACAGACTGGCCACAACTCCACTGCAGCCTCTCGGGGAATGTTTCCCATCTATATTAGACTTGTAAAAGAAGCTGTTTGAGGGAAAGAGGATAAAAACACTCACTGTATTATCTTCCAGAAGCACCAGATTCCAACACAGAACAACAGGAAGAAAAGACAAAAAAAAAGCACATCTGCCATTAACTGCAGCAAACAGCGTGCTTCCCAATGGCAACCCCTTCCGATGCCCTTCTGGGAATCTGGAACAGGTGCTGTGGTGCTGGCTGCATCTGTGGGAGCAACGGGGAGCGTGAGCCCGCGCTGTGCTGCACTGCTGAGCTGGCAGCACGGTGCATACGGCCAAACCCATCCCTGAGCAGCCCCTGCCAGCCCTGGCCCTCCCTGCCCTGGGACAGCTCCCCCAGCCCCAGGGGACAGAGTCAGGCCCTGTCAGGAGCCAGTGCAGCCCCTGCCCAGTCAGGAGCCAGGGCTGGCTCTGGCCCTGGGCTCGCAGCAGGGCTCCCTCTCGGGGCTGCTCCCATGCCTTGGGCCTCTGGGCACTCAGGGCCAGCTCCGGGAGCAGCTGCAGCGGGAGGGGCGTTGGTGCGCGAGTCCCGATTCCCCGGGGCTCTGAACGAGCTCCAGAGGCCTGGAAGCCGAGGCGCCTCCAGCTTTGGCTGCTGCCGGGCCGTGCAAGGGCAGGGCCTGGGGGAAGAGCTGCTGCCACACAGCCCCGCCGAGGGCTGAGCCCTGCTGAGCCTGGCACAGCAATTACCTCCTGTGCCTGTGCCCGTGCCTGGCATTGCGTTCCTTCCTGCAGCAGAGCTTGCCACTGAGCCACTGCTGCCTCCGGGATGTGCCTCCTTCTGCTGAGATGTTTCGTCCATCACTTGTCAAAGGAAGAGGGACAGCTGGATCAGATGGAACTATCTACCATTCAGGGAGGTGGCATTTTCATGAGACAATGCTTTTCAAAGTCATGGTTAAGGATCAGAAAAACATATGGGTTTTTGGGACTGGGCCAGTGCCCTCCCACCTCCAAACAGCTGCCAGGCCTGTGCAGAAGTTGTGAGGAGATGGCGCAGGGCGAGGGCACACACGTGCATGGTTCTGTCCTGGCACCTGCAGCGATGCCCCCCTGGCCAAGCTTTGGGCTCTGAGCTGGCAGCTCTCCCAGGGGGAAAGGCCTTGACCTACCCTCAGCATCTCCCAGAGGCTCAATCCTGAATGTGGATTGGGAAGCCAGATCACTTTCACCAACAGGGTTATCTGCAAAGAGAGGCAGCACAGAACAGCTCCTGTGTCTCTGCTGAAGATTCTCCTTCAGGCCAGAGTGGCAGAGAGTGCCCCTGGGTGATTGGTGGCCTCCAAGGCACTCGCTCAGCTCTGCCTCCCACTCAGGTGCAGGGGCAGGGGGAGCACGTGCCTGCGGCGGCCCCACACTGGGTTGGAAGGAGCCCCTTGCTGGGCAGTCGGGGCAGAAAGGACTCCCTGGAGCTGCCAGCAGCTCTAAACCCAGCCCCAGCCAGGGCCAGGCCTTGGCAGCAGCAGCAGCAGCCGCAGGAGCAGCTCAGGCTCCCTGGGGCCGGCAAAGGAGCTGTGAAAGGCTCAGCCCCGGGGCACAGCCCTGGGCCCGGCCCCTTCCCTCTCTGCTCTTCTCCCTGGCTGCACAGAGCACACGGAAGGACACACTGGCATTGCACATGGGAGGAAGATGGACAGCCAAATGCTCCTTCCTCCCACTGACAGTGATTCTGTGGGATCACTCAGGGCTCTAGAAGGGAGCAGGGCAGGTTTTCCTGATCTCAACAACCTTAAGGTAAATGGCACATGAGTGAGGTCTTGCCACACTGACACTGATTATTCTCTCAGGAAAAGGGACATTGAGAACTTGCCTGCAGAATTTTCCATGGATTTCAAACTGTCTTGTGCTAGGCCTCCCAGAGAAGCCATGTCACGATCCCAATCTAGAGAGAAGCACAGATCAGAAGCATTCCCATGGTGTGCAGGGCTCTCCCTCTGCCTCAGGGAACTGGGCACTGCAAGGGGGTGGGCTAAGGCCGTGGGAGCCCGATGTCAATGGACATGGCCAAAGATGCACAGGGGCCTGGCTGGGGAGCTCTGGGCTGGCTCCTGGTCACTCTCCACACTCTTTGCAGGCCCTGTGCAACATGCCTGGAGGGGTGGCTGCTCCTGCCCAGGGCCCATGGTGGTTCTCTCACTCCCACAGAGGATACCCTCACTAAATCCCTGGCGTAATCGGCAGCAGGCAGTGCCACAACTATCCCTTCTTGCCTATCTCTGCTCAGTGAGCTTAGACAGGCCAAGGAACAGTCAGACCCTCTCACACAGCTCAGGGCCTTGGGGAAGAGCTTCTGCCCCACAGCCTCACCGAGGGCTGAGCTCAGCAGAGCAATTACCTCCTGTGACTGTGCCCATGCCTGGAATTGCCTCCCTTCCTTCAGGAAATGCTGCCTTCCATAAAGCCTCTCTGTCCATCCCTGAGAAAGGAAGAGGCAGAGCTGGATCACATGGAACCATTACCCACGGGGGAGGTGGAAACTTCAGGAGGCAATACTTGTCAAACACATGGATAAGGATCAGGATAAGGCCCAGGCACATGGGGCTGTGACAGGCCTCTCTCTTTTCCAAACCACCACCCCTCCTGATCTACCCAAAGACTGGGAAATTGCAGGGGATCTCAGGTTGTGCACGGCCCATGGTGCAGTTTGAGCTCCCTGTCAGCTGCTGCCAAATGCCTTCCTGCAGCGGCTGGGGAGAAGCTGCAGCCAGGCCAGGCTGGGAAACAGCCCTGCAGGCCGTGAAAGCAGCAGCGGGACAGCCAGGCTGCCATGGATCCCTTCCCGCTGTGCCGGGCACGATGTGTCCAGATGTGCAGGGAACGCCCCCGGCTGCTGAGTCCCAGGGGTAGCCTGGGGGAAATGCACCCACCTTGTCCTGCCCGTTCCATTTCCCTCAACGGCTGTCCCATGCGTTTGGATGGTTCCTGGGCTTTCTGGTGTCCTTTAGCTTTGTTCTTTCCCGCTGGAGGACCTTAGAGCAACAGAGTTCCATTTCCCAGGAATGGATCCCACAAAACCAGGGCTCAGCCTGTGGGCTCAGCAGGGACACACTACTCACCCCTGCGATGGGAGCTGGGCTTGCGTGCAACATCCACCAAAGGAGCAGGAAAAGTCCTCCCTGCAGACACACCTGTAACACAACAGCCACAGAAGCTTCTGTCATCTCTGCAGTTCTGCACGAGCAGCACTGAGCCGCAGGAGCGCTGAGGGGACGGCGCAGGGCGAGGGCACAGACGTGCATGGTTCTGTCCTGGCACCTGCAGCAATGCCCCCCTGGCCGAGCTTTGGGCTCTGAGCTGGCAGCTCTCCCAGGGGGAAAGGCCTTGACCTACCCTCAGCATCTCCCAGAGGCTCAATCCTGAATGTGGGTTGGGAAGCCAGATCGCTTTCACCAACAGGGTTATCTGCAAAGAAAGGCAGCACAGAACAGCTCCTGTGTCTCTGCTGAAGATTCTCCTTCAGGCCAGAGTGGCAGAGAGTGCCCCTGGGTGATTGGTGGCCTCCAAGGCACTCGCTCAGCTCTGCCTCCCACTCAGGAGCAGGGGCAGGGGGAGCACGTGCCTGTGGCGGCCCCACACTGGGATGGAAGGAGCCCCTTGCTGGGCAGTCGGGGCAGAAAGGACTCCCTGGAGCTGCCAGCAGCTCTAAACCCAGCCCCAGCCAGGGCCAGGCCTTGGCAGCAGCAGCAGCAGGAGCAGCTCAGGCTCCCTGGGGCCGGCAAAGGAGCTGTGAAAGGCTCAGCCGCGGGGCACAGCCCTGGGCCCGGCCCCTTCCCTCTCTGCTCTTCTCCCTGGCTGCACAGAGCACACGGAAGGACACACTGGCATTGCACATGGGAGGAAGATGGACAGCCAAGTGCTCCTTCCTCCCACTGACAGTGATCCTGTGGGATCGCTCAGGGCTCCAGGACAAGGCTTCTGGAATTCAACAACCTGCCTATTCTTAAGCAAAGTGGCACAAGTGTGAGCTTGTGCCACATTGACTGATTATACTCTAAGTAAAAATGGACTTTGAGAACTTGGCTACAGCTTGTGCCAAGGTCTTCAAACTGTGACCCAGAAGGACGAGCAGGGAATCCATGTCATGATCCCAGTCTAGAAGGGAGCATAAAACAGAACTGCTTCCATGGTGTGCTGGGATCCCCTTTTGCCTCAGGGAACTGGGCACTGCAAGGGGGTCGGCTAAGGCCATGGGAGCCTGATGTCAATGGGCATGGCCAAAGATGCACAGGGGCCTGGGCAGCTCAGGGCTGGCTCCTGCTCACTCTCCATCCTTTTTGCAGGCCCTGTGCAACATCCCTGGAGGGGTGGCTGGAGTAGCCCAAGGGCCCTGGGGCCCTCTCCCTCCCACAGAGGGAAACGTCCCTAAAGCCCTAGGGATAACTGCAGCACGAATGCCAGAACCATTCCTTCCCTCCTGCGCTCCCTCTCTTGGGACAGCTTCCTCAGCCCAAGGGGACATAGCCAGTCCCTCTCAGGACACACTGGAGCCTTCCTTGCTCCTGCCCTCTGCCCTTTCCCCACCATGGGCTCCCTGTGCAGTCTCTCCCAGGTTTCGGGATGTGTCTCCCACAGAGGGACCCCAGCAAGACTGCTCAGTACCCGAGTGCCCTGAGCCTGCTCGGGATAATTCCTCTGGGCTGTGCCGATCTTGTCTGGGCTGTGCCCACACTGCGAAGGAGCAGAAATGGCAGCTCAAACCTCAGCAGGGCTCAGGCCCAGAGGCTCAGCAATCCAAGTTGGCTACCACAGGAGCTCTTACATGTCAATCTCGTAGCCACTCCCTGATTCTTCTTGAAAGTTCTGTATCAGTCACCCCACCTTTGCAATGCTATTTGTCCCAGAACACCGTACCCACCTCTGTTATGTTCCCATAGTTGTTATGCTCTATGTCACTCCCCTGTTGTCTGTCCCTATCGGGCGAGGGGGTTTCCCACCCCTGTTCTCCCGCCCCCTATTTAACCTAATGCCCTCTCTTGTCCTGTCGCCATTTTGCCTTGCACCGACCTGGGGACGGTCGCCCTGCCCATCGCTGTGACCACGCGGGAAATAAAACATTCTCAGGCTCACAAGCAAAGTGTGCCTCTCTCGTCCCTTTGCTTCCTCTCAGCGTGAAGCTACTAAAGCTGCGTACCCACGCCGGAGCGCTCAGCACTAGCAGGGAGGCGAACGCCATAGCCCTGGAGCGCCCGTGCACACGGCGGCTACGGCCTCACCAAAAGGCAGTGCTAGCTGGGCATCCCGGCTGCCTGAGGCCGTAGCGGACCAAAGCCACAAGGAACTCGTATGAACTTTTTGGGCAGGCCAGGGCCCTCCCTTCTCCAAACCACCACCCCTCCTTAGCTGCCTGGGGACCAGGAAATTGCAGGGGATCTCAGGGTGTGCATGGCCCATGGTGCAGTTTGGGCTCCCTGTCAGCTGCTGCCAAATGCCTTCCTGCAGCGGCTGGGGAGAAGCTGCAGCCAGGCCAGGCTGGGAAACAGCCCTGCAGGCCGTGAAAGCAGCAGCGGGGCAGCCAGGCTGCCATGGATCCCTTCCCGCTGTGCCGGGCACGGTGTGTCCAGATGTGCAGGGAACGCCCCCGGCTGCTGAGTCCCAGGGGTAGCCTGGGGGAAATGCACCCACCTTGTCCTGCCCGTTCCATTTCCCTCAACAGCTGCCCCATGCGTTTGGATGGTTCCTGGGCTTTCTGGTGTCCTTTAGCTTTGTTCTTTCCCGCTGGAGGACCTTAGAGCAACAGAGTTCCATTTCCCAGGAATGGATCCCACAAAACCAGGGCTCAGCCTGTGGGCTCAGCAGGGACACACTACTCACCCCTGCGATGGGAGCTGGGCTTGCGTGCAACATCCACCAAAGGAGCAGGAAAAGTCCTCCCTGCAGACACACCTGTAACCCAACAGCCACAGAAGCTTCTGTCATCTCTGCAGATCTGCACGGGCAGCACTGAGCCGCAGGAGCGCTGAGGGGATGGCGCAGGGCGAGGGCACAGACGTGCATGGTTCTGTCCTGGCACCTGCAGCAATGCCCCCCTGGCCGAGCTTTGGGCTCTGAGCTGGCAGCTCTCCCAGGGGGAAAGGCCTTGACCTACCCTCAGCATCTCCCAGAGGCTCAATCCTGAATGTGGGTTGGGAAGCCAGATCGCTTTCACCAACAGGGTTATCTGCAAAGAAAGGCAGCACAGAACAGCTCCTGTGTCTCTGCTGAAGATTCTCCTTCAGGCCAGAGTGGCAGAGAGTGCCCCTGGGTGATTGGTGGCCTCCAAGGCACTCGCTCAGCTCTGCCTCCCACTCAGGAGCAGGGGCAGGGGGAGCACGTGCCTGTGGCGGCCCCACACTGGGATGGAAGGAGCCCCTTGCTGGGCAGTCGGGGCAGAAAGGACTCCCTGGAGCTGCCAGCAGCTCTAAACCCAGCCCCAGCCAGGGCCAGGCCTTGGCAGCAGCAGCAGCAGGAGCAGCTCAGGCTCCCTGGGGCCGGCAAAGGAGCTGTGAAAGGCTCAGCCGCGGGGCACAGCCCTGGGCCCGGCCCCTTCCCTCTCTGCTCTTCTCCCTGGCTGCACAGAGCACACGGAAGGACACACTGGCATTGCACATGGGAGGAAGATGGACAGCCAAGTGCTCCTTCCTCCCACTGACAGTGATCCTGTGGGATCGCTCAGGGCTCCAGGACAAGGCTTCTGGAATTCAACAACCTGCCTATTCTTAAGCAAAGTGGCACAAGTGTGAGCTTGTGCCACATTGACTGATTATACTCTAAGTAAAAATGGACTTTGAGAACTTGGCTACAGCTTGTGCCAAGGTCTTCAAACTGTGACCCAGAAGGACGAGCAGGGAATCCATGTCATGATCCCAGTCTAGAAGGGAGCATAAAACAGAACTGCTTCCATGGTGTGCTGGGATCCCCTTTTGCCTCAGGGAACTGGGCACTGCAAGGGGGTCGGCTAAGGCCATGGGAGCCTGATGTCAATGGGCATGGCCAAAGATGCACAGGGGCCTGGGCAGCTCAGGGCTGGCTCCTGCTCACTCTCCATCCTTTTTGCAGGCCCTGTGCAACATCCCTGGAGGGGTGGCTGGAGTAGCCCAAGGGCCCTGGGGCCCTCTCCCTCCCACAGAGGGAAACGTCCCTAAAGCCCTAGGGATAACTGCAGCACGAATGCCAGAACCATTCCTTCCCTCCTGCGCTCCCTCTCTTGGGACAGCTTCCTCAGCCCAAGGGGACATAGCCAGTCCCTCTCAGGACACACTGGAGCCTTCCTTGCTCCTGCCCTCTGCCCTTTCCCCACCATGGGCTCCCTGTGCAGTCTCTCCCAGGTTTCGGGATGTGTCTCCCACAGAGGGACCCCAGCAGGACTGCTCAGTACCCGAGTGCCCTGAGCCTGCTCGGGATAATTCCTCTGGGCTGTGCCGATCTTGTCTGGGCTGTGCCCACACTGCGAAGGAGCAGAAATGGCAGCTCAAACCTCAGCAGGGCTCAGGCCCAGAGGCTCAGCAATCCAAGCTGGCTACCACAGGAGCTCTTACATGTCAATCTCGTAGCCACTCCCTGATTCTTCTTGAAAGTTCTGTATCAGTCACCCCACCTTTGCAATGCTATTTGTCCCAGAACACCATACCCACCTCTGCTATGTTCCCATAAGTTGTTATGCTCTATGTCACTCCCCTGTTGTCTGTCCCTATCGGGCGAGGGGGTTTCCCACCCCTGTTCTCCCGCCCCCTATTTAACCTAATGCCCTCTCTTGTCCTGTCGCCATTTTGCCTTGCACCGACCTGGGGACAGTCGCCCTGCCCATCGCTGTGACCACGTGGGAAATAAAACATTCTCAGGCTCACAAGCACAGTGTGCCTCTCTCGTCCCTTTGCTTCCTCTCAGCGTGAAGCTACTAAAGCTGCGTACCCACGCCGGAGCGCTCAGCACTAGCAGGGAGGCGAACGCCATAGCCCTGGAGCGCCCGTGCACACGGTGGCTACGGCCTCACCAAAAGGCAGTGCTAGCTGGGCATCCCGGCTGCCTGAGGCCGTAGCGGACCAAAGCCACAAGGAACTCGTATGAACTTTTTGGGCAGGCCAGGGCCCTCCCTTCTCCAAACCACCACCCCTCCTTAGCTGCCTGGGGACCAGGAAATTGCAGGGGATCTCAGGGTGTGCATGGCCCATGGTGCAGTTTGGGCTCCCTGTCAGCTGCTGCCAAATGCCTTCCTGCAGCGGCTGGGGAGAAGCTGCAGCCAGGCCAGGCTGGGAAACAGCCCTGCAGGCCGTGAAAGCAGCAGCGGGGCAGCCAGGCTGCCATGGATCCCTTCCCGCTGTGCCGGGCACGGTGTGTCCAGATGTGCAGGGAACGCCCCCGGCTGCTGAGTCCCAGGGGTAGCCTGGGGGAAATGCACCCACCTTGTCCTGCCCGTTCCATTTCCCTCAACAGCTGCCCCATGCGTTTGGATGGTTCCTGGGCTTTCTGGTGTCCTTTAGCTTTGTTCTTTCCCGCTGGAGGACCTTAGAGCAACAGAGTTCCATTTCCCAGGAATGGATCCCACAAAACCAGGGCTCAGCCTGTGGGCTCAGCAGGGACACACTACTCACCCCTGCGATGGGAGCTGGGCTTGCGTGCAACATCCACCAAAGGAGCAGGAAAAGTCCTCCCTGCAGACACACCTGTAACACAACAGCCACAGAAGCTTCTGTCATCTCTGCAGATCTGCACGGGCAGCACTGAGCCGCAGGAGCGCTGAGGGGATGGCGCAGGGCGAGGGCACAGACGTGCATGGTTCTGTCCTGGCACCTGCAGCAATGCCCCCCTGGCCGAGCTTTGGGCTCTGAGCTGGCAGCTCTCCCAGGGGGAAATGCCTTGACCTACCCTCAGCATCTCCCAGAGGCTCAATCCTGAATGTGGGTTGGGAAGCCAGATCGCTTTCACCAACAGGGTTATCTGCAAAGAAAGGCAGCACAGAACAGCTCCTGTGTCTCTGCTGAAGATTCTCCTTCAGGCCAGAGTGGCAGAGAGTGCCCCTGGGTGATTGGTGGCCTCCAAGGCACTCGCTCAGCTCTGCCTCCCACTCAGGAGCAGGGGCAGGGGGAGCACGTGCCTGTGGCGGCCCCACACTGGGATGGAAGGAGCCCCTTGCTGGGCAGTCGGGGCAGAAAGGACTCCCTGGAGCTGCCAGCAGCTCTAAACCCAGCCCCAGCCAGGGCCAGGCCTTGGCAGCAGCAGCAGCAGGAGCAGCTCAGGCTCCCTGGGGCCGGCAAAGGAGCTGTGAAAGGCTCAGCCGCGGGGCACAGCCCTGGGCCCGGCCCCTTCCCTCTCTGCTCTTCTCCCTGGCTGCACAGAGCACACGGAAGGACACACTGGCATTGCACATGGGAGGAAGATGGACAGCCAAGTGCTCCTTCCTCCCACTGACAGTGATCCTGTGGGATCGCTCAGGGCTCCAGGACAAGGCTTCTGGAATTCAACAACCTGCCTATTCTTAAGCAAAGTGGCACAAGTGTGAGCTTGTGCCACATTGACTGATTATTCTCTAAGTAAAAATGGACTTTGAGAACTTGGCTACAGCTTGTGCCAAGGTCTTCAAACTGTGACCCAGAAGGACGAGCAGGGAATCCATGTCATGATCCCAGTCTAGAAGGGAGCATAAAACAGAACTGCTTCCATGGTGTGCTGGGATCCCCTTTTGCCTCAGGGAACTGGGCACTGCAAGGGGGTCGGCTAAGGCCATGGGAGCCTGATGTCAATGGGCATGGCCAAAGATGCACAGGGGCCTGGGCAGCTCAGGGCTGGCTCCTGCTCACTCTCCATCCTTTTTGCAGGCCCTGTGCAACATCCCTGGAGGGGTGGCTGGAGTAGCCCAAGGGCCCTGGGGCCCTCTCCCTCCCACAGAGGGAAACGTCCCTAAAGCCCTAGGGATAACTGCAGCACGAATGCCAGAACCATTCCTTCCCTCCTGCGCTCCCTCTCTTGGGACAGCTTCCTCAGCCCAAGGGGACATAGCCAGTCCCTCTCAGGACACACTGGAGCCTTCCTTGCTCCTGCCCTCTGCCCTTTCCCCACCATGGGCTCCCTGTGCAGTCTCTCCCAGGTTTCGGGATGTGTCTCCCACAGAGGGACCCCAGCAGGACTGCTCAGTACCCGAGTGCCCTGAGCCTGCTCGGGATAATTCCTCTGGGCTGTGCCGATCTTGTCTGGGCTGTGCCCACACTGCGAAGGAGCAGAAATGGCAGCTCAAACCTCAGCAGGGCTCAGGCCCAGAGGCTCAGCAATCCAAGCTGGCTACCACAGGAGCTCTTACATGTCAATCTCGTAGCCACTCCCTGATTCTTCTTGAAAGTTCTGTATCAGTCACCCCACCTTTGCAATGCTATTTGTCCCAGAACACCATACCCACCTCTGCTATGTTCCCATAAGTTGTTATGCTCTATGTCACTCCCCTGTTGTCTGTCCCTATCGGGCGAGGGGGTTTCCCACCCCTGTTCTCCCGCCCCCTATTTAACCTAATGCCCTCTCTTGTCCTGTCGCCATTTTGCCTTGCACCGACCTGGGGACGGTCGCCCTGCCCATCGCTGTGACCACACGGGAAATAAAACATTCTCAGGCTCACAAGCAAAGTGTGCCTCTCTCGTCCCTTTGCTTCCTCTCAGCGTGAAGCTACTAAAGCTGCGTACCCACGCCGGAGCGCTCAGCACTAGCAGGGAGGCGAACGCCATAGCCCTGGAGCGCCCGTGCACACGGCGGCTACGGCCTCACCAAAAGGCAGTGCTAGCTGGGCATCCCGGCTGCCTGAGGCCGTAGCGGACCAAAGCCACAAGGAACTCGTATGAACTTTTTGGGCAGGCCAGGGCCCTCCCTTCTCCAAACCACCACCCCTCCTTAGCTGCCTGGGGACCAGGAAATTGCAGGGGATCTCAGGGTGTGCATGGCCCATGGTGCAGTTTGGGCTCCCTGTCAGCTGCTGCCAAATGCCTTCCTGCAGCGGCTGGGGAGAAGCTGCAGCCAGGCCAGGCTGGGAAACAGCCCTGCAGGCCGTGAAAGCAGCAGCGGGGCAGCCAGGCTGCCATGGATCCCTTCCCGCTGTGCCGGGCACGGTGTGTCCAGATGTGCAGGGAACGCCCTCGGCTGCTGAGTCCCAGGGGAAGGCTGAGGGAAATGCACCCACCTTGTCCTGCCTGTTCCATTTCCCTCAACAGCTGTCCCATGCGTTTGGATGGTTCCTGGGCTTTCTGGTGTCCTTTAGCTTTGTTCTTTCCCACTGGAGGACCTTAGAGCAACAGAGTTCCATTTCCCAGGAATGGATCCCACAAAACCAGGGCTCAGCCTGTGGGCTCAGCAGGGACACACTACTCACCCCTGCGATGGGAGCTGGGCTTGCGTGCAACATCCACCAAAGGAGCAGGAAAAGTCCTCCCTGCAGACACACCTGTAACCCAACAGCCACAGAAGCTTCTGTCATCTCTGCAGATCTGCACGGGCAGCACTGAGCCGCAGGAGCGCTGAGGGGATGGCGCAGGGCGAGGGCACAGACGTGCATGGTTCTGTCCTGGCACCTGCAGCGATGCCCCCCTGGCCGAGCTTTGGGCTCTGAGCTGGCAGCTCTCCCAGGGGGAAAGGCCTTGACCTACCCTCAGCATCTCCCAGAGGCTCAATCCTGAATGTGGGTTGGGAAGCCAGATCGCTTTCACCAACAGGGTTATCTGCAAAGAAAGGCAGCACAGAACAGCTCCTGTGTCTCTGCTGAAGATTCTCCTTCAGGCCAGAGTGGCAGAGAGTGCTCCTGGGTGATTGGTGGCCTCCAAGGCACTCACTCAGCTCTGCCTCCCACTCAGGAGCAGGGGCAGGGGGAGCACATGCCTGTGGCAGCCCCACACTGGGATGGAAGGAGCCCCTTGCTGGGCAGTCGGGGCAGAAAGGACTCCCTGGAGCTGCCAGCAGCTCTAAACCCAGCCCCAGCCAGGGCCAGGCCTTGGCAGCAGCAGCAGCAGCCGCAGGAGCAGCTCAGGCTCCCTGGGGCCGGCAAAGGAGCTGTGAAAGGCTCAGCCCCGGGGCACAGCCCTGGGCCCGGCCCCTTCCCTCTCTGCTCTTCTCCCTGGCTGCACAGAGCACACAGAAGGACACACTGGCATTGCACATGGGAGGAAGATGGACAGCCAAGTGCTCCTTCCTCCCACTGACAGTGATCCTGTGGGATCACTCAGGGGTCTCGAAGGGAGCAGGGCAATCTTTTTGGAATCCATCAATCTTCAGATGAACTTAAGAGAATTGGCATAAGAGAGCTCTTGCTTGATTGGGACTTGATTATTCTATCAGGAAAGGTACATTGAGAACTTGCCTCCAGCATCTGCAAAGATCCTCAAAGCATCATTCACCAGCATTTCCAAATTATCCATGTCACGATCCCAATCTAGAAGGAAGCACAGATGAGAACCATTTCCATGGTGTGCTGGGATCTCCTTCTGCCTTAGAGAACTGGGCTCTGCAAGGAGGTCAGGTAAGGCTGTGGGAGCCAGGTGGCAAATGGACAAGGCCAAAGCTGCAGAGGGGCCTGTGGAGCTCAGGGCTGTCTCCTGGTCACAGTCCAGCCTCTTTAAGATTCTGTGCAACATCCCTGGAGAGGAAATGGGGCAGCCCCAGGCCCCTGCGGACTCTCTCCCTCTCTTTTCCCCAGGAAACACTCCCTCAAGCCCAGGGGAAAACCATCCCCCAGCGCTTCCTGGCGAGCAGGGAGCGCTCTCCCGGGAAAGGGGAGCCAGGCTGCCGGCTCACCTGCTCCCCGCGCTTGCAACGGAGCAGCCTGGGCAGCCCTGGCAGGCAGGGCCACGGCCAGGAGGAGCGGGAGGAAGAGGCGTAGAGCAAGGGCCATGGTGCCTCGCCCTCTGCCAGTCCCGCAGCTCTTGCTGCCACCGCTGTCCTGACACCGCTGTCCCAATGTCAGCACCACTGCTGCCACCGCCGCTGCTGCTGCAACAGTTGTGCTCAAGGACTGACTGCTCGGTCCTTGTGGTGCTGTGCAGCCACGGGGCTCTGGCACCTCTGTGACCTCAGAGCCTGCTGTGACCTCAGCCTGCTGTGACCCCAGAGCCTGCTGTGACCTCATGGCATTGGCTGTACCCCCAGAGTGTACCCCCATCTGTACAAATGGACTGCCCTGATTGGAAATGTTTTGTTTTATTCAAGGGCCATTGCTCAGCAAAACCTTCAGGGACACAGGGTCTTGTTTCGCTGGAGGCAGCATCTGTAGAGCAACAAGCTGGTCATGCAGCTGTGACAGGGACATCTGGCATGGGCATGGAGATGGGAAATGTCAGGCAGATGTGTCCCAGACTGAGTAGTTTGGCCGTTCTTTGAGTTCTTTGGCCCATTCAGAGAGGAAGCTGTTGAGAGAGGAGGTAGCTGAGGCCCCAGTTGCAGCTGGGACACTGTCCTGGGGTGACTTTCTGATGCTTGTATCCCCAATTGTCAGTTTAGCCCAGAAATAAGTTTTGCACCTTTAGGACTGGTTCCAAGAGTGAAGGAGGGGGGCGAGAAGGAATTTGTTATCAGAAACCGCACTTGCTCCCCTGCATCCTTCTCCTGGACTGTGTTGTCTGCGGCAGGGACAGACAGCGGGATAGAGCTCTCCTTTGCTTTTTAGTTAGCATTTAGCTAGCTGAGGCAGAGAATTTTGCTGGACTGTGGTTTTTCTTTTTTCGTGGAACTGTTTAACCTGATCTGGACTGAACACCCAGAAGAGCACCAGCAGCTCACACCTGTGGCCCAGCAGGCTGGGCCTGGGCTGCGGCATTTCCAGGCCCAGAGGGACTGACAAAAGAATGAGTGAGCAGAGCCACAGCCCACAAAGGGGACTTTCTGAGTTTGCCATTTCTTCTAAGCGGCGAGAGGTTTTATTGTTTAATATAGTTCATGTTTTTTTCTGATGGTGAATGCTTTGCCTGTTAAATAAAGAGGTTTTTTTCACTTTTCTCCAAAAAAATCTTTTTCTCAAACTAGCTGGGGGAGGGGCCGCTTGAATCTGTTTTCTAGGGAACCCCTTTGGAGGTGATCTCCCAAATTTACCCTAAACCAAGAAAAAAACAGGAGACCTACCTGCACAGCAGGAGATTGCCACTGTGCTCAAAGTTTGCCTCTGAAGACTGAGAGGCGAGCTTGTCAGAAATCCCGGAAAATATCAGGGAAAAGGTTTTACATTAGTTGTTGTACAAATCTGCAGTGGGAAAAGAGCCTCACCAGTAGACTAGGTGCCTTGGGTTGTCTTAGCTCTTTGCTGAGTAAAGATTACCAATTAAATGCAATCCTACTTTTTATTCTAGAAGTGTAAAAATGGTCTAAGTTTTTCTGAATTCCAAAACTATTTTGAAAAATCCTAAACTAATATGGAAAAAGAGAAGAATTTTTGGAGATTTCTTTTTACCAAACAAAAAAAAAAATCTAAATATTTCTAAAAATTTCTAATTTCTAAAAATGAAATACAAAGCCAAAACATGGTGTCTCAGGAGCCTGATGCCCGGCTGCTGCCTGCCCAGCACTGGCTGTGCCCAGACAAGCAGCTTTGCCAGTGCTGGTGGTAGCAGCCAGGGACCAGAGCTGAAGCACCAAGGTGTTGCTCAAGCCCTTCCCTGGCAGGAGGGGCCCACCTTCAGTCCTGGCCAGACATCAGGGTCAGCACTCTCGGAGACAGAGGGTCCTGTTCTGGGTGGTGGCAGCATGTCCCCCCCAATCAGTGGGTAATTCAGCTGTGGAAGGGACAATGGACACTGGCACGGACATGCAAGATGACAGGTCCTGTTCTCCCTGACTGAGCTGTTTGGCCGGTCTTGTGAAGCTGCAGAGGCGGTCCTGTGGAGAGAGGAATGGCTGAGGCCCCAGCTGCCAGTGGCACACTGGGACCCTCCTGCACAGCAGGGCCCAGAGCTGGCAAGGCTCCCCAGCCCGGCTGGAGCTGCTGGCACACCTTGGCCCAGCTGGACAGCTGCCCCTCAAGGCCCTGGCGAGCAGGGCACGGCTCTGGGCAGGCTCCCTGGCCAGGAGCGGGCCCCAGAGCACGACTGCCTTTCAAGGGCAATCTCGTCCCTGCTCTTTCTCCTCCCCACCTTGCCTGGCCTCTGCCCTGTGCCCCTGGGGCTGCTCTTGGCCAGGCAGCCTCAGTGGGAGCCAGCAGTGGCTGCAGCCCCAGCGGGCCCCCCAGGACAAGGCCCAGCAATTAAGAGGCCAATGAAAGCACTGAGCAGCAGCAGAACCCTCAGCAGAGTTCTTGGGGCAACCACAGACTGACCACAACTCCACTGCAGCCTCTCGGGGAATGTTTCCCATCTATATTAGACTTGTAAAAGAAGCTGTTTGAGGGAAAGAGGATAAAAACACTCACTGTATTATCTTCCAGAAGCACCAGATTCCAACACAGAACAACAGGAAGAAAAGACAAAAAAAAAGCACATCTGCCATTAACTGCAGCAAACAGCGTGCTTCCCAATGGCAACCCCTTCCGATGCCCTTCTGGGAATCTGGAACAGGTGCTGTGGTGCTGGCTGCATCTGTGGGAGCAACGGGGAGCGTGAGCCCGCGCTGTGCTGCACTGCTGAGCTGGCAGCACGGTGGATACGGCCAGGACGTTCTCTGTTTCCCCCAGAGCTGGGGCCTGCAGGCACCTTGCCGCCCCTTGGCACAGGCTGTGCCACCCAACAAAGCCCAGCAGGCCGGGAGGAGAGCCCGGGGCCAGCGCAGCTGCTTTGGCAGTCGCTGCTTTGAGGGACATGGGCCAAACCCTTCTCTGAGCAGCCCCTGGCAGCCCTGGCCCTCCCTGCCCTGGGACAGCTCCCCCAGCCCCAGGGGACAGAGTCAGGCCCTGTCAGGAGCCAGTGCAGCCCCTGCCCAGTCAGGAGCCAGGGCTGGCTCTGGCCCTGGGCTCGCAGCAGGGCTCCCTCTCGGGGCTGCTCCCATGCCTTGGGCCTCTGGGCACTCAGGGCCAGCTCCGGGAGCAGCTGCAGCGGGAGGGGCGTTGGTGCGCGAGTCCCGATTCCCCGGGGCTGTGAACGAGCTCCAGAGGCCTGGAAGCCGAGGTGCCTCCAGCTTTGGCTGCTGCCGGGCCGTGCAAGGGCAGGGCTGTAGGAGGAGGGGTTGGGGAAGGCAGTCTAGGGTTGCTGAAATGAACAGGGCTAATGCCTTTATTAATGTTCAGCTCTTTATTTAAAAGATCAGCTGGGCAGGGGGCTCAACGCGGAGCTCGCCCCCGCAGTCGTAGCTTTCCCAGGCAGCCCAAAGGAAGGCGGCGTGCAGAGTCCATCACTGGAGTCCTGAGCAGCAGCTGTCCTTTCTTCTTTCCTTGTGGCACACCGGTGGCCCGAGGATGAGGAGGCTTGGCGTGCAGTCTGTTGCTGAAGTCCAGAACAACAGCTGTCCCCGCTCCTTCCGTGGTGGCAGCACCAGGGCTCTCTGTCCCTATCTCCCTGCTTCTCAGAGCCTAATGTAGTCTGTTCTTTCTTAGGTGATGGCGACGGTTAAAAGTCAATCAGGGGATGTGTTTCCCTCTTCCTCAGCTAGGGCATTTGTCTAGACTCCTGTACTGTGTTCAGTTTTTGATTTTTATTCCTTTTTATCTCCTAAAAATACTCCCATGATCCTAAGGGGTTTTTATTTGCATGTTTGTCCCAGAATGGCAGCGTGGAGGGGTGGGAGGCCAGTTATCTCCAGGTAGTTTAAAGAAACCGAGCAATTAGCTAATTAGCATTTCAATATGGGTACTTAGCTAGAGTTAGTAGTTTCTGTTAGTGTTGCCATGGGAACTAGGAAAGCCCTGCCCACGTCTCTGGGGAACACGTGGAAAATGTTCATAACAAATCCCTCCTCTATTTCTTTGATCGGGCTTAAGCCCGCATCAACTTACAGTCTTTGGCTTTTGAGGGGCTAACTTCTTTTAGCTTTTGTATGCTTTTACTCATGTCTGATGGTAATTCTTGTGTCGTTTAGAAACCAAGTAAGACTTAATAATGTTCTAATTACATTTTTTTTTTTTTTTTTTTTTTTTTTTTTTTTTTTTTAGTTAAGTCCTTTGGCTAAAGGACACTTAGTCTTATTAAACAATTACCAAGTACTTAAACTTTTACTATGGTACTTTAACTCAGAAACAGTTATTAACACCTTACTGTATATCAGTTTCTAGCAAATCTTTAAAGTTAATTTTAAGTCCTCTGGTTTCTTAATTACTGTCCATGCACAAGAGGAGGCAGGTGGCACTGTTGGGTCTGGTCCGGCGTCCGGGGGTGGCACTGGTTCTTTGACTCTGGTGACGTGGGTCCAGCCTTTTTCTTGGGTCCGCACCACAGTGTGTGTGGTGAGTAGTACCTGGAAAGGTCCTTCGAATTTGGGGGTTAATGGAGTGGTAGTGTACCAGGACTTTATCAACACCCAATCCCCAGGACTGGTGTGGGCATTGGCGTCCAGAGGGGAAGTTTGGGAGAGATACCCCTTTTTTCGGAGGCCTTCTAGGGATTTTCCTATGACCTCTAAATATTTCTGAGTTGCTGCCTCCCCTTCCAGATAATCTGCTGTACTGAAAGGGGTGATTAAAAAAAAAAAAAGGGAGTCCAAACATTATTTCATAGGGAGAGACCCCTGTGTCAGACCGAGGTCTGGTTCTGCTGCGCAAGAGAATGAGAGGTAAACACCTGAGCCAATTCATCTTTGTTTCTTCAATTAATTTAGTTAACACATTTTTAAGAGTTCTATTCATCCTTTCCACTCTTCTAGAGCTTTGAGGATGCCATGGGGTGTGCAATCTCCACCTTATCCCCAGGACTTTTGTTACTTGATGTAAAGTTTGAGTGACAAAATGTGGACCTTGGGCTAAGTCAATGTTATTGACTAGCCCATATCGTGGTATGATGTTTTCTAAGATTATTCATGCAACTTCCTGCGCAGTTTCCTTTTTGGTTGGGAAAGCCTCCACCCAGTGAGTGAGGTTATCCATGATCACTAGTAAATGTTTGTACTTTAATTTTCCCATGCAGGATCAACTTTTGGGCTTCTTTTATCAGGATAGCTGCTGCTGCTGCGATTACTTGCAGGCAAGTTGGCCATCCTCTGGCTACTGGGTCTAGTAGTTTTGAGAGGTAGGCTATTGGCTTTTTTTATCTTTCCCACTTAAATACATTCTTAGGGCTTCTTTGAGCAACTCATTCATGTTCTTTTCTTGCCAGTCCTCTATATTTTCTAGTTTTTGTCTAATATCGGGTCAGGATTTGGTGACAAACTAGACCTTTAAGAGGACTTGACCCTCTGGGCTATCTGGGTCTATATTTGATATAACTGGAAATTTCGTTTTAGTTGGTTAAGCCAAATTGCCAGGGTCTCATCCTTCTCCTGAGTACCATCAAAGGCCAATTTCATGTTGCTTCCCCTATGGATACTCTTTGATCCCTCTTATCATGAGGGACCTATAGTCTCTCATGTTTTGCCTACCTTCTTGTTGGCTGGGATTCCAGTTGGGGTCCACCAAGGGCATGCCCTGGTTCCTTGGGGGCCCCAATCCACCCTCTCTTTCCCATATCTTCACCCCTGCTGCTCAGATCATCTGGACCTTTCTCAGAAAGAACAGAATGCTTAGAATAGCTGAGGTCTCCCCAGGTACAAATACTCAGCCCTAGAAACTGGTCCAACTGGCTAGATATTCCAACGGGGTCTTCCACTAAATTTCTTAGCTCTTTCCCAAATCCCTGGACTTTGGAAACTGCCAAAGGTGCATCCACAAACCTAACTCCCCCAGCTGCTCTACCCACAGGAACCCCTCTAAGGGGAAAGAGCCCCTCCACCCTTGGTGCTTTGGATCGGGTGCTACAATACGGCCCTTTTTCTAAGGCACCAAGCAGGGAAATAGTAGTGGAGAGAGACACTGGAGGCCAGGGGGCATGCCAGGTGATGAACCAACCCTGGGCAAGGGTGGCCTCAGCTCCCAAGTGGGAGGAGGCAAGGAAACTCCAGCTGGAGAAGAGGAAGAGGGAGTTGGGGAGATGGCTGAGGAAACTAAGGGAAGGGACGATGAAACAGAGGTGGGAAAATGGGGGAAAGGAATCAGGGACTCAATAGGAGGGGCTGAAGGACCAACTGGGGAAACTGTTGGGGAAGTAACAGGAGCAGAAGGGGACAGGCAATCAATGGGGTCCCATTGCTTTATTTTTCTAGTCTCCCCCTCTCTATTCCCTTTGTCTTCCTCTCTATTTCTTTGTAACTTGCATATTCTCAGTCTCATTATTTATAGAATTCTCCAGCCAGCAAGCTGCATAAGATAGTTGTTCTATATCAAGGTCCTCTCGGGTTTGTTTTTTTTTTTTGGGTTTTTTTTTGTTTTTTTTTTTTTTTTTTTTAAGGTGTTGGTTTAACTGATTACACAGCCACTGATCTTGGGTTCCATACCACGGCCACTCTCCCTGTAATTCTAACTTCAGCCATACTTCTATACTGTAATGTATCATCTGACAATTGTCTAGACCCTTCATGGTCTCCTGAGAATCCCATTAGTCTAACAGTTGCCCCAAAGGGCTGTTAGGGGGAATTCTCTTTGCTTTGGAAGGATTTGCTCCTTTACTATAACCTCTTCCCATTTTCAGGCCTCAAAACCAAAAAAAATATATACCTTAAATGGTGCTTCTATCTAAAATGGAATATACTGACAGGCAGCTAAAGCTCATCTGACCCCTCCCAACTTCGTATTTTGAATCACTTGACTAAACTTAATCTCTTTTAACTAAATTCCCCTCTTGGCACTTTACATTGTCTCTTGCCCAGGACAATCACTAGTCACACTCTCATCTATTGTCTTCTGTTCTTTTTCTCTTTGGCCTAAGTTTTGAACTCCTTGATGGACTTTCTAGCCTTGTACCCCTGCTAAGTCCTGCCCAAACTCTTACTTGGCCTTTTGCCTAACCTTCTTACTAGGCTTGGGAAGCTTGGTCTCCCTGCCGAGGTAAGGTCGAACGTCCTGCCGAGCCTTACACTCGAACTCCGGCCAAGCCCCCTTGCCTGCCCTTACTAGGCTTGGGAAGCTTGGTCTCCCTGCCGAGGTAAGGTCGAACGTCCTGCCGAGCCTTACACTCGAACTCCGGCCAAGCCCCCTTGCCTGACTCTCCTACTAGGCTTAGCTTGCTTGCCTTCCTGCCTTTCTGCTTACTCAGGTTAGTGCCTGAGGGGGACATCCTGCCCTGCCTTCCAGGGCCATTCCCCTATCTGCTCTGACGGGGACCTCCATCCATGCCTGCCATGGACATCCTACCTGCCCTGTTATCCTGTCCTGCCTGCTGGGGACATGCCCTCTGCCTGGCGGGACTTGCTGCTCCTGCTTGCTAGGACATCCCGCCCTGCATGCCCTGTTATCCTGTCCTGCCTGGCGGGGACATGCCCTCTGCCCGGTGGAGACATGACGCTCTTGCCTGCTTGGACATCCCACCTGCCCTGTTGTCCTGTCCTGCCTGGCGGGGACATGCCTTTTGCCTGTTGGGGACATGCTCTCTGTCTGCCAGGTACATGCCCTCTACCTGCCAGGTACATGCCACTCCTGCTTGCTAGGACACCCCGCCCTACCTGCCAGGGACATCCCACCTGCCGTCCTATCCCATCCTGCCGGCACCGGGGACATGTCCTCTAGGACCTCCACATCCCACCTGCCCTGCTGGGGATATTCCCCTTGCCCTGATTGCCAGGGACTTACTTTGTCCATAGGGCACCTCCACACGCTCGGAGGAGGGCCTGCTTTACTTCTAAGGAGACGCCTCAGTCGCTCCTCTATTCCACTCGCTTCCCCCCGTTCCCGGCCGGCCCCTTCGCAGGAGTCCGGAAACGCAGTACTAGCGGGTCCCTCTCGCTTTGGGGGTCCGAGCTGCCAGCCCCTGTCTCACTCACTCACTCATTCGCTTGTCTCCCAGTTTTTCTTACCAATCCGACGCTCCTCTGCATTGCTTGTCTCACGCTGATCCTAGGGTCCGAAGGTAGCCAGCGACTCCCGAGGGTCCCTCGAAGCAGGTGGTCGAGCTGTCCGGGGGTCCTCTTCGGGCGTGGCTATCCCGGACGAGCCCCCAAATTGAAATGAACAGGGCTAATGCCTTTATCAATGTTCAGCTCTTTATTAAAAAGATCAGCTGGGCAGGGGGGTCGACGCAGAGCTCGCCCCCGCGGTTGTAGCTTTCCCAGGCAGCCGAAAGGAAGGCGGCGTGCAGAGTCTGTCACTGGAGTCCCGAGCAGCAGCTGTCCTTTCTCCTTTCCTTGTGGCACACCGGTGGCCCGAGGATGAGGAGGCGTGGTGTGCAAAGTCTGTTGCTGAAGTCCAGAACAACAGCTGTCCCCACTCCTTCTGTGGTGGCAGCACCAGGGCTTTCTGTCCCTCTATCGCCCTGCTTCTCAGAGCCTAATATAGTCTGTTCCTTCTTAGGTGATGGCGACAGTTAAAAGTCAATCAGGGGATGTGTTTCCCTCTTCCTCAGCTAGGGCATTTGCCTAGACTCCTGTACTGTGTTCAGTTTTTTGATTTATATTCTTTTTTTCCTCCTAAAAATACTCCCATGATCCTAAGGGGTTTCTATTTGCATGTTAGTCTCAGAGTGGCAGCGTGGAGGGGTGGGGGGCTGGTTGTCCCCAGGTAGTTTAGAGAAAACAAACAGAGCAATTAGCTAATTAACATTTCAATATCAGTACTTAGCTAGAGTTAGTAGTTTTCCTTTAGTGTTGCCATGGGAACTAGGAAAGCCCTGCCCACGTCTCTGGGGAACACGTGGAAACTGTTCATAACACTTGGTATATATCCAACACACATGTGCAGCGCAAGCCCCCGGCTGCTGAGTCTCAGGAGAAGGGTGAGGGAAATGCACTCACTACGCCCCCTCTGCAACTCACTCAGCATCTGGTGCAGAAGTTTGGATGCCTGCAGGGCTTGCTTGTCTCCTCTGGGTTGGTTCCTCCCTCTGGGAAGGCCTTAATGGAAATTAGTTCCATTTCTCCTGCAGACCTGCAGTGAGTCATTGCAGGCTGGTGATACTCTGATAGAAGGAAACGGGTGTGCATAAAAATCACGCAGTGAAAAGCCAGTGTCCGTAAAGGAGTCCTGCATCTTGATTTGAATCAAGGGAGAGAGTCCATGGGGACATCCGCTGGTGGGGTTTTCTCTCTCCAAGTTTTGGAGGACACAGCCTCCTTTTCAACTCCTGGCCACATGTTGCCCTCTTCCTGTGCTAGGCCAGGGGACTCCAGGGACCTTTGTAGCCTCTTTTCCTTTTGCGAGATATTAGTTCTGGTCTCCATCCAAACTCTGATAGATAGATAATGAGATGATTGGCTCTCGCAATTAAGGGATGAATATTGCCTGTATATTAAGAGAAGCTTTCTTGATGTAGAGTCGTGTTATTGTGATTTGTTGTTTAGATGTTCTCTATTCTCCCCACAGTCCCCTTCCCCTTCCCCCCCTCCCCCCCATATTGTTCCCACCAGAGAGCCTGGGTTGTCTAGGACAGGTAGAAAGAAGGCGTGTACAGATCCCCCTTGCATGGGAGAGTTAGGAATGGAAAAGCTTGTTGCTAGGGGGGCGCGGTGTGACAACAGCTGACCTTCCAATCAAGTTACAAGAAAGCAATTCCACCAATAAATGGCAAAGAAGAGTTGACTGATGAACTTTGGGAGGGGCCAGGGGTGGGTGATGCAACCCCCCCCCCCCCCCCCCCCCAGGGATATAAAAGGTGAAGCGTCCATCTTGAAGATGAGCCAGCCACATGGCCAGCAGCCACAGGACAGGGGGACTTCCGTGGCCCGTTTTTCCTTATTTGTCCTTCTCTTATATTTTTGTAAAGGTTTAATAAACCTTTTTAAATTTTTAAAGTGAGCAGTTGTTTCTCACAAAACCCAGTCCTAAAGTGGGATGGTTGTTGTCATGAATGAATTCAGTAAAAGTTACATATTTGTTGTGCCCCCATGTTTATTCCAATTGTACCCTTATTATAATACCCCCCCTTGTTGCTTCTCCCACTGTGGATGCATCCCCCTGTTCATTCCAGTTGTACCCTTGTTGTAATACCCCTCCCTGTTTGCTGATTCCAGTTGTACCCTTGTTGTAACACCCCCCCCCCGTTTGCTGCTTCTATATGCCTCCCCATGTCCCTTCCAACTGTACCCTTGTTGTAATACCCCCCCCGGTTGTTATATGCTCCCCCATGTTCACTAAGGTTGTACCCTTTATTGTAATACCCCCCTGTTACCCCTTGTTAAATCCCTTTTACTGGTATCCTTATTCAGTCCCTTGGGTGTTGCCTCCACTGCTCCCAAAATGGCGGCCGGAAAGAGCCTCGGCAATATGCAAATGAAGTAAAGCAGAACAGAATCCAACAAAAGGGCCTGGAAACACCAAATCAACATGGAAATTCGAGGAACCAAGTGACTGAACTTAGTGGGGAGAGTTCCCCCATACCCTCAATCAAGTTTTGGAGGTCACCACCACCTAAAGGTAACCAGACCGAGATGAGGACCCTAGTCTACGAGCCGGGAGACGTCTTCCTAGGCACGCCCTCGAGGACGGAAGCCCCAGTTCTGCTGTGAAGCAAAACTGACCACCTCCTCCTCTGCGTCGCCGAAGGGAGCAGCGACGGTGTGCGCGACCCCTCAGGCCCCCACCCAGAGCTGATCACCTAATAAAGGCCTTTTTAAAGGAGCTGGTCTCCTGGCCCTTAATTTACATCAGGTGGGGGCTCGTCCGGGATAGCCACGCCCACTGAGGACCCCAGGAGTGGGACGGCTGCCCACCCTGGGCCTCCGAGGGACTGCTGGCTACCTGGACTACGGGATCAGCCTGGGACCAAGCGATGCGCAGGAGCACCGGAGGGGTAAGTAACTCCGGTGGCGGGCGAAGGGGGCGAGCGAAAGGAGTGTGAGTGAGACGAGGGCCGGCAGCTCGGACCCTCGAAGCAATTGTGGACCCCTAGTACCGCGGTTCCGGACTCCTGCGAGGGGGCCGGCCGGGAACGGGGGGAAGCGAAAGGATTAGCTGAGTGAGGCGTCCCCTGGGGATAGTGAGGTCCCCTCCCTGGGCGTGCAGGGGAGAGCCAGGAGTGAGTGGCACGCAGAGGGGCTAGGTCTCCCCTGGTAAGACCGTTGCGGTCTGGGTGGGTCCGGGCGTGTGAACTACTCAGGCATTTGGTGCGGGTCACACGCATTTGTGGTCTGGGTGGGTCCGGGCGTGTGGAGTACTCAGGCAGTTGGTGTGAGTCACATGCATTTGTGGTCTGGGTAGGTCCGGGCGTGTGGACTACCCAGGCATTTTGAGTGCGTCACACGCATTTCGGGGTGCCCCCAGGCACTGCCGGCACCAAGCGCCCACGAAGGTTCTTACTTCCCAGAACCGGGCCGGACGTGCCGAAGGTGGTGTGCTGCCGCGGTCTCAAGGAGGGGACCGTAAACCCACGGCCAAGAGCACTGGGGTGGGGAGTCTTTTAGGCAAGGACAGGCACCACGCATACTTGCACGCATCCCTTTCACCTAGGTTATTCCGCTGGGGAGGGATAGCCAAGCTGGACCGGTGGACGGTAAAGGGGTCGGGCCCCGCTTGGGTTGATCCCAGTTCCCTGGGAAGGGATACCCTCGGGTAACCCCACAGAGTCTCCTGGAACCTTCCTACCTCTGTTAAAAAATTGAGGAAGGCAAGACACGGTATCAGAACGGGACGGTCTAGTCCGGGGAGTGGACTCGTGGTCCGGCCTGGCGGGAGGCTAGACAAGGGAAGGTCCCGGTGCCTAGGAGAGGGCTTCTGATGCTAGGGACCCTGGCGTGCGCCGAAAGACGTGCTCAACAGTCTCTGGAGGAGAGGCAAGGCGCGGGGGTATGGTTAGGGGGTTGGATCATTAGGATAGGCCCCAAGGGGACGGCAAAGGGGCCGAACCCTAAAAGGTGTGATTGTTAGGATTCACCCGGGTGGATAAAGAGAGAGAGAGAGAGTGTGAGTGACCCCCCCCCTTCTTTTTCATAATAAAGATTATTCCCTGGTGTGAAAGTGAAGTTTTGAAAGTATAAGAAGGGGCTTAAGTTATTTCTAAGGGGGGAAAAGGCCTGCGTTGGAGTTAGATAATTTGGTTTAGAAAGGAGTATTTGAGTTGTTTATAGATTTGTGTTGCCCGTCTGTAAATTTCCGTTCGGGTAGGGGCACCTTAGAGGTTTGAGTTACTGAAAATGGGAAAGTGTATGAGTAGACAACAGGACTCCCAGAAAGAAAAGAGAAAGATAAAAAGCATCCCTATAGAAAGCCCACTAGGACAACTGCTAAATCAGTGGGATTCTAATGAGGCCACTAAAGCCCTCGACCAAGTTAAGATGATTTATTATTGCACTGAAATTTGGCCAAAATTAAATTTACAAGGGAAGTGGCCCTGGTATGGGACTAACGATCCATGGATCTGTTCCCAACTGAATCAATTTTTAAGAACTCAGGAAGATCCTGATCTAGAACAACTAACATATGCTGCTTGCTGGCAGACTGCAGAGGCAGAAAAAGAAAGTGTGAGAATTTGCAAATTAAAGAAGGGAGAGAGAAACAAGGAGGAAAAGGAAGGAGAACAAACAATTACTAAACCTTGGGATCCTCTGGATCACTTACCTCCTCCTCCTCCAATTTACCCAGCTCCAAACCCCAATCCCTTGCCAGCCCCTCCCGCCGTGATCCCACTACCACCTCCTCCTAACATCCCTGTTCAAAACCCTAATCCTGTTCCCGCTCTTCCGGGAATAACCCCAGGCCATTCTTCAACCCCTCTTCTTACCCCAGCTTCTCTGCAGGCTCCTTTAGCCACCAACTCAACTCTTCCGCAAACTATTCTTTCTACTCCTACTACTCTACCTCCTCCCAAGGTTTCTAATCTTAAACTAGAATCTTCATCTAATCCTATAGTGTCTTTCCCATCTTCTCCTGACTGTGATATATCCCCAACTTCTTCTTCAGCTCTTCCACAGTCACATCCTGCCCCCTCACCTGTATCTATCCCCTTACCCCCTCCTAATTGGGATTTGAGCTCACCCCTCTCTTCTACTAACAGGCAAGACCCACTAGACCAGATGACTCCAACTCCCCTTAGTGATAATCCTACCGATGGCCCCTGGTGCAATACTAGGTCGAGAACATCCAAACCTGAAAGGATGATGCCTCTCAGGGAAGTCCCAATGGGAGGAATGTTGGGGGGAATAGGATTTGTGAATGCGCCGCTCACCGCTTCGGAAGTTCGGAGTTTTAAAAAGGAGTTAGGAAACTTGATAGAAGATCCAGTGGGAATTTCAAATCAGGTGGACCAATTCCTTGGGCCTAGTACTTACACCTGGGGGGAGTTGAATTCCATCCTCAATATTTTGTTCTGCCCTGAGGAAGTTAGGATGATAAGAGCAGCAGGTATTCGGATTTGGGAAAGGGAGAATAGAGTAGGGCCTCCTGGAGACCTTAAGATGCCCCTGGTAGATCCTGGATGGCATCCGAATCGAGAGGAAGGTAGAAGGAACATGAGGGACTACAGGTCTCTTATAATTAGAGGTATCAAAGAATCCGTGCCCCGAAGTAGCAATACAAAACTGGCTTTTGAGGGGACTCAAGAAAAAGATGAGACCCCAGCAAATTGGCTCAATAGATTGAGAAGAAATTTCCAATTATATTCAAACATAGACCCGGACAGTCCAGAAGGGCAAGTACTGTTAAAAGTACAATTTGTCACAAAATCCTGGCCAGACATTAGAAGGAAATTAGAAAAAGTTGAAGACTGGCAGGAAAAAAATATAAATGAATTGCTAAAAGAGGCTCTCCGGGTTTACTTAAGAAGAGAAGAAGAGAAAGCAAAAGCAAAAGCCAGAGTAATGGTGGCCGTTGCTAAGGAGAGTGTTGGAATAAATAATGAACCGCCAACACGTTCTCCGAGAACAAATCAAGGGAAGGTAATATCGTCAGGAGAGAGATATGGAGAAAAACCCGGTCTCAGGAGGGAGGGGGAAAGGCCAAGAAGAACGGGAGGAGCATCTAATGACAGGGCATGCTATTACTGTGGAGAAGTGGGACACTTTAAGAGGGATTGTAAAAAGCTAAGGATGGATGAAACAATTGTACGGGGGCAAGAGGCTTTAGAACGGGTCTTGAGGGGTGATGATTAGGGGTGTCAGGGGCTCTATATGTTGGGGGATCCAATGAAAAACCAAGAAGAGCCCCTAGTAAATCTTAATGTGGGTCCCCAAGAAGAGGATTTTGAATTTTTAGTTGACACAGGTGCTGATAGATCTAGTGTTAACAAGATACCCATGGGGATGACTATTGGGAACAAAACTTGTGAAATAATAGGGGCGGAGGGGAAACCATTTAAAGCATCAATCATTGAAAAGGTAAAAATAGAGGGAAACTCAAGACAATGTGTAGCAGATATAATTTATTTGCCTAACTTGGAAACTAACCTGTTAGGAAGAGACTTACAAGTGCTTCTGGGAGTGGGAATTATACCGGAAAATGGCCAAATGGTAGTCAGACTCATGAGATTAACCCAGAATGATATTGAAGAGATCTCCCCAGAGGTGTGGGCAGAGGAAGGGAAATATGGATATTTAGATATCCCACCAATAAAGGTGGAGATGCAAAAAGACACCCCTCCCATACGGGTGAGGCAGTATCCTCTATCATCAGAAGGAAGGAGGGGACTGGTACCTGTGATTGAGCACTTATTAAAGGAGGGTATCCTGGAACCCTGCATGTCCCCACATAATACCCCTATCTTGGCGGTTAAGAAGGCTGAAGGAAAGTATAGACTGGTTCAGGATTTAAGAGAGATAAATAAGAGGACTATTGCAAGACACCCGGTAGTGCCTAACCCATATACATTATTGAACCAGATTCCAAGGGAACATGCCTGGTTTACAATTATAGATTTAAAGGATGCTTTCTGGTCGTGCCCCTTGGCAGAGGAGTGCCGGAATTGGTTTGCATTTGAGTGGGAACATCCAGATAGGAACCGTAAGATGCAACTAAGATGGACACGCCTACCACAAGGATTTACTGAATCACCTAACCTATTTGGGCAGGCATTAGAAGAATTGTTGGATCAATTCCTTCCTAAGAAAGAGGTAAAGACGTTACAATATGTCGATGATATACTAATATCTGGAAAAGAAGAAAGTGAGGTTAGAAGTGTCAGTATACAACTTTTAAATTTCTTAGGGAAAAAGGGGCTGAAGGTATCAAGAGATAAATTACAATTTGTAGAACCTGAAGTTATCTATCTTGGGCATGTGATTGGAGAGGGATATAAAAAACTAAGTTCTGAGAGAATCACAGGAATTTTATCAATTCCTGCCCCAAAAACTAAGAGAGATATAAGAAAACTCCTAGGGTTATTTGGATATTGCAAATTGTGGATAGATAATTATACACAGAGTGTGAAATTCTTGTACAACAAATTGGTGGACCAGGAACCAATTAAATGGACAACAGATGATGACCAACAATTACAAGATCTAAAAGATAAACTATCTTCAGCCCCTGTACTGAGTTTGCCAAATCTTGGGAAGGAATTTGACCTCTTTGTAAGCTCAGAGGAAGGAATTGCATATGGGGTACTTACCCAAGAATGGGGAGGATCTCAAAAACCAGTAGCTTTCCTATCAAAGTTATTGGATCCAGTAGCTAGGGGATGGCCAACCTGTTTGCAGGCAGTTGCAGCTACAGCAGTTCTAATAGAAGAGGCCCAGAAGTTGACATTGCAGGGAAAAATCAAGGTACACACTCCACACGATATTAGGGCAATTCTCAGCCAAAGAGCACAACAATGGCTCACGGACTCCAGGATCTTGAAATATGAAATTATGTTAATAGATACCAACTATCTAGACTTTGCTACCTCTAAATGCCTCAATCCAGCTCAATTCCTTTCTGGGGAACCAGTAGACAATTTAGAGCATGATTGTCTTGTGTTAATAAACATGCAAACCAAAGTAAGGGAGGACCTGGGAGATGTGCCCTTACCATATGGGAGAGTACTGTTCACAGATGGCTCCTCCAGAGTAATCACTGGAAAAAGAGTTTCTGGGTACGCAATAATAGAAGGAGAAGATATGAAAATTTTAGAAAAAGGAAAGCTGTCTTCCAATTGGTCAGCCCAATGCTGTGAGGTATATGCATTAAAAAGAGGACTGGATTTGTTGGAAAAAGATTATGGCACTATTTATACTGACTCCCAGTATGCATTTGGCATAGTTCATACATTTGGTAAGATTTGGGAGGAGAGGGGATATCAAAATTCAAAAGGTAAAAATCTAGTACACACAGAACTAATAAAGCTAGTATTAAAATCTTTGCAGAAGCCAACAGAAATAGCAATTGTACACATAAAAGGGCACCAGAAAGGAGATACCTTTGAAATAAAAGGAAATAAACTGGCTGACCAGGTAGCAAAGGAAGCAGCTTTGGAAGTGGGGGAACCAATTAAGATTTTCAAGCTGGGAGAGAAGCCTGAGAAAAGGGGTGACAAAGTAGAACCAATATTCAGTAAAAAAGAACGGAAAGCGATAGAGGAACTTAAATTATGCCAAGGGGAACAAGGGGAATGGTTAACCCCAGATGGGAGGAAGTTTTTGAACCAAGCACTAGCACGAAAGATACTAACAGAAATACATGGACTAACACATTGGGGAACCCAGGGACTATGCGACCACTTCCTCAGAGAAAATATTTGTATTGGAGTATACGATTTGGCCAAATCAATAACAAAAGGATGTGTCATTTGTCAAAAGATCAACCAAAAGGTAATGAGAAAAGTAGAACCTGGAGGAAGAGGATTGGCTTTAAGACCATTTCAAAATATTCAAATAGATTTCACTGAAATGCCTCCAGTACAGGGATATAAACACCTATTGGTAATGGTAGACCATCTCACTCATTGGGTAGAAGCTTTTCCTACCAAAAAGGAGACTGCAGAAGTGGTCACAAAGATAATCCTGGAAGATATCCTCCCCCGGTATGGTTTAGTGAACACCATTGACTCAGACAGGGGACCTCACTTTGCTGCTCAGACTTTACAACGGGTGATTGAAGCTCTGGGAATGAAATGGAGGCTACATACCCCATGGCACCCCCAGAGCTCAGGCAGAGTTGAAAGAATGAATAAAACTCTTAAAAATGTATTAACAAAACTAATAGCTGAAACCAAATTGAATTGGCTTAAGTGCCCACCTTTGGCTCTATTACGGATCAGAACGAGATCCCGAGCAGACATAGGAGTCTCCCCCTATGAGATGATGTTTGGACTTCCCTTTTTGTTGTCCCCCTACAGTACTGGTGCTTACCTGGATGGAGAGGAAGCTACCCAAAAATACTTAGAAGCCATTGGAAAAACATTAGAGGGCCTTAGAAAAAAGGGATATATACCCCAAACTTCTCCCCACGATACCAATGTGCACACTATCCACCCTGGGGATTGGGTATTGATTAAATCTTGGAATAATGTCCCTCTAACGCCTAAATTTGAAGGTCCCTTTCAGGTGTTGCTGACTACACACACCGCAGTACGGACTCGGGAAAAGGGTTGGACTCACATCACCCGAGTCAAAGGGCCAGTAACACCTCCTGACGAAGGACCCAGCTCTCCTGCACTATCCGCAGAACCAGTGGAAGGAACCCCATCCACTAACCCACAGGAGTGGACAGTAATCCAAAATCCGAAGGACCTGAAATTAATTCTCAGGAGAAACTCAGGAACTGACAAGGACTGAAGGACAGAGTAAAGGAATGTGTTATGGGATGAATGTAATGAATTTTGTAAACTGTTACAAATTGTTTTAAGTGTTAAAAGACTCAAGGTTGTTCCTAGTTAA